>NC_086017.1:77475000-78675000 GCF_029281585.2 Gorilla gorilla gorilla | reverse complement strand
CCTCCCAGGTTCACACCATTCTCCTGCCTCAGCCTCCCTAGTAGCTGGGACTACAGGCACCTGCCACCATGCCTGGCTAATTTTTTGTATTTTTAGTAGAGATGGGGTTTCACCATGTTAGCCAGGATGGCCTTGGTCTCCTGACCTCGTGATCCACCCACCTCAGCCTCCCAAAGTGCTGGGATTACAGGCGTGAGCCACCACACCAGGCCCAAATGGATTAAAGGTTTAAACATGGCTGGGTGTGATGGCTCCCACCTATATATAATCCCAGAGCCTTGGAAGGCCAGGGTAGGAGGATAGCTTGAGCCCAGGAGTTCAAGACCAGCTGAGTGACATAGTGAGATCCTGTCTCTACAAAAATAAAATAAAATAAAATAAAAATTTAGCCAGGTATGGTGGCATGTGCCTGTAGTCCCAGCTACTTGGGAAGCTGAACTAGGAGCATGGCTTGAGCCCAGGAGTTGGAGGCTGCAGTGATCTATGATGATGCCACTGCACTCCAGCTTGGGTGATGAAGTGAGACCCTGTCTCTTAAAAAAAAAATATGTAAACACAACGCCTAAAACTATAAAACTCCTAGAGGAAAACATAGGTGAAAAGCTCAATGATGTTGGTCTTGTCAATGATTTTTTGGCCATGACACCAAAACACTGGCAACAAAAGCAAAAAGTAAATGAGTGGAAACTGCATCAAACTAAAAGTTTCTGCACAGCAAAGACTTGTGCTTTTAAATAGCATAGTCAGAGATGACCTCTCCGAAAAAGGAAATGTTGGAGTAAAGATTCAAAGAAGATGAAGGAGCCAGCCCGATGATATCTGGGGTAAGAATGTTCCAAGTGAGGGGACAGTGAGGGCAGCTGTCCTGAGGCAGAGGTGATTGGCATGTTTGAGGAGCAGCAGTAGTGTGGCCAGGGTAATGAGGGAGAAGGTGGTAAGGAATACAGTCAGATGATTGAGGCTGGAGCTATAGAGATACTGCCATGAAAATGAGGTGAGAAAGTGTAGCCACGTGTTACACACCACTGTGCAAGATTTATGTAGAGAAAGCTCTATTTTATTTTTAAATGTGTACTCTTCTGGGGCTATAATGGATCAAAACCCTCAAATACCTAAAGGAACTAGTCTTACCTCTTACAGAAATATGCAAATGCACAGCTAGCATTGCAATCTTCCAATTTTGCCGGACACACTGGAGAGAGAGGATTGAGTTACATCTCTTGATTTTTAAGTACTAACAACTAAAACATTTTCAGAGCCTTGAGCCAAATGAAACACCTGTGGGTTGGAATCGGGTTACAAGTTGCTAGTTTTGAGTGCTCGTCTAGAAGCTTTATTACACAACGTGCAGCTCCAATCCATCATTCTTTAAGGAAAATAATGGTTTGTGCATAGATTGCTTTAAATTTGATTTGTATTCTTTATGCCTTCTTTTGTTTAATTTGATGCAGTCAGGGACTGTACCATAGTGAATGACTAGGAGAAAATAATTTTATTTGCAAGTGTTGCTGCTTGTGGTGTAGATCAGATGTGACCTGGTGAGATGAGCCAAGGGGCTCCGATTTGTAAGTGGCTCAAGGACGAGTCCCATGATGCCGATGGACATTCGCCCTCCTCCCTTCTTTCTTCTTTACAATGGCAGACTTCGGACATTCATCTGACTTTATTGCCTGAGAGGCTTATTATATTTAGCACAGCTTTCTCCACAGCCTGGTGATATAATTATGATTGTTATCTTCTCCTTATCTCCCCTCTCTTTCCCCTTTATGAGATGAAAACCTCTGGTATAGATATGTGACAGCGAGGGCATGTGCTTTTTCTTCTTCTCAGCCTAATGGATGAACAGCTGGGAGTTAATGAGCTTTTAATAGTGAGTGTAGGGGGTTAGTTTGTTGCAATTTCAGTCTCCACTGAATACTCTTAGGTCTGGTTGTTTTTCTGTTTCCCCTTAACATTAGCTTTATTGATACCTGCAAACACCTGTTTAAAATTCACTCAGCATGGAGGGGACATATTTCTCTTTGGATCACCTTGGCCTCATTTGACTCTTCTTTAATTATGAGGCTCCTGTGGAACTTCATGTGAGGTTTTATATCTTCATTTTTAAGGACCTAAAAATGTTATATAGGATTACATTTTTATTTAGCACAGAAATAACTTTCTGCATGAGCTTTGTATATTTTTTCCTGACTCTTTTTATTTTTTCTCGTCTGTCCTTAAAGGCAAAACAAGACAAGAACCTTCTTGCACAAATACATTTTGTAGCAATGTTCTTAGCCTTTATTTCACATTTATCCTTCCCCAGTAAATTAAAATTTTCTCAGACCTACCCATTGTAAATCCTGAGTCATAAAATGATTTCCTGTAGCTGAAAAAATAATCATGATTAGCAATAATACCTAACTTATATGCAGTTTGTGGATCACCCATATAAAGCTTACAAATCACTTTCATGCATCTGTATTTTCTCATTTGGTATTCACAATTACCTTCTGAGATGAGCTAGATAATTATTACCATTTTACAAAGTAGAAAACCAACATACAGTACATTATTAAGATTAAGTGATTATAAAAGCTAATACTTATATGTGGTAAGATTTCAAACAGTAGAAAGTCTATATAAACATTTAGCTATTAGAGGTAACCATAGCTAACTCTTTCCTTCTTTGAAGAGATGGAGTCTCACTATGTTGCCCAGTCTGGAATGCAGTGGCTGTTCTGCAGTGTTTACTCATAGGTGTGATTGTAACACACTGCAGCCTCAAACTCTTGGGCTCACCTGATCCTCCCATCTCAGCCTCCTGGGTAGCTGGTACTGTAAGCACATGCCACCTCACCTGGCCTCATAGTTAACTATTTTCTTGTGTTTCCTCCAGTAATTTTCTTTTTTTAAAATTTAATTTTAAGTTCCAGGATACATGTGCAGGATGTGCAGGTTTGTTATATGGATAAACATGTGCCCTGGTGTCCTCCAGTACTTTTCTAAACTTATATCTACTTTTTTAAAAAAACACAAAGTAGAGAATGCTCTCCATGTCATCCAGCAATTTGCTTTATTAATTTAATTCTAGATATCAAGCCATATAGATCACCTTCCTGCATTGTGGGGACTTAACGTAGTTTATTTAACCAGTCCCCTATTGATGGACTTATGGGTTGTTGCCAGTTGTTGGTATTTTGAAAGAGTACTGAACAGCCATGTACATGATCATTGTGTATGTTTGCAAATACATCTGTAGAACAAATGTCTAGAAGTAGAATTGCTAAGTTAAAGAGTGTGTGCATTTAACATTTAGATGCCTCTTAAGAAAAGTGCCCTAGTGAGAGATGACAGCGTGCTGGCAGTCCTCACAGCCCTTGCTCACTCTCGCTCACTCTCGGCGCCTCCTCTGCCTGGGCTCCCACTTTGGCGGCACTTGAGGAGCCCTTCAGCCCGCCGCTGCACTGTGGGAGCCCCTTTCTGGACTGGCCAAGGCCGGAGCCGTCTCCCTCAGCTTGCGGGGAGGTATGGAGGGAGAGGCGCGGACGGGAACTGGGGCTGCACGTGGTGCTTGTGGGCTAGCGCGAGTTCCAGGTGGGCGTGGGCTTGGTGGGCCCCGCATTCGGAGCGGCCGGCCGGCCCTGGGCAGTGAGGGGCTTAGCACCTGGGCCAGCAGCTGCTGTGCTCCATTTCTCGCCGGGCCTTAGCTGCCTTCCCGCGGGGCAGGGCTCGGGACCCGCAGCCCGCCATGCCTGAGCCTTCTCCTGCTCCTCCGTGGGCTCCTGTGCAGCCCGAGCCTCCCCGACGAGAGCGCAGCCCCCGCCTCCCCGACGGGAGCGCAGCCCCCTGCTCCAGGCGCCCAGTCCCATCGACCACCCAAGGGCTGAGGAGTGTGGGCACATGGCGCGGGACTGACAGGCAGCTCCACCTGCAGCCCCAGTGCGAGATCCACTGGGTGAAGGCGGCTGGGCTCCTGACTGGTGGGGACTTGGAGAACCTTTATGTCTAGCTAGGGGATTGTAAATACATCAATCGGCACTCTGTATCTAGCTCAATGTTTGTAAACACACCAATCAGCACCCTGTGTCTAGCTCAGGGTTTGTGAATGCACCAGTCGACACTTTGTAGCTATTCTGGTGGGAACTTGGAGCACCTTTATGTCTAGGTCAGGGACTGTAAATACACACATGGGCACTCTGTATCTAGCTCAAGGTTTGTAAACACACCAATCAGCACCCTGTGTCTAGCTCAGGGTTTCTGAATGCACCAATCGACACTCTGTATCTAGCTACTCTGGTGGGGACTTGGAGAACCTCTGGGACCACACTCTGTATCTAGCTAATCTGGTGGGGACGTGGAGAACCTTTGTGTCTAGCTCAGGGGTTGTAAACGCACCAATCAGCGCCCTGTCAAAACAGAACCACTGGGCTCTACCAATCAGCAGGATGTGGGTGGGGCCAGATAAGAGACTAAAAACAGGCTGTCTGAGCCAGTAGTGGCAACCCGCTAGGGTCCCCTTCCACCCTGTGGAAACTTTGTTCTTTTGCTCTTTGCAATAAGTCTTGCTGCTGCTCACTCTTTGGGTCCACACTGCCTTTATGAGCTGTAACACTCACCGCAAAGGTCTGCAGCTTCACTCCTGAAGCCAGCGAGACCACGAACCCACCGGGAGGAACGAACAACTCCAGAGGCACCGCCTTAAGAGCTGTAACACTCACTTCAAAGGTCCGCAGCTTCACTCCTGAGCCAGCTTTACCCCTAAGCCAGCGAGACCGTGAACCCACCAGAAGGAAGAAACTCCAAACACATCTGAACATCAGAAGCAACAAACTCCAGACGCGCCACCTTAAGAGCTGTAACACTCACCGTGAGGGTCCGCAGCTTCATTCTTGAAGTCAGTGAGACCAAGAACCCACCAATTCCGGACACACTAGTATTTTATTGCAATATTTTCACAATATAGCCATTTACATGAAAAGCTGTGACTTCCCCTCATCATCTCTCTTAATACTTTGAATCATAAAGCTTTTCAAAATTGCCATTCAGAATTATTTTAATTTTTGCTTCTTTAATTATTAGTGAGGTTGAGCATCTTTTCATATGATGACAAGCAATCTGTGTTTCTGTTAACGCGTGACCCTTTGGATTCTTAACCTTTTCTTAATTGATTTTTAAAACTCTTTATGTATTGAAGAACATAGCTGTATCTGTCTTGTTGCACATCTTTTCCCTAATTTGTCATTTGTGTTTTGACCTTTTTTTTCCATTTAAGACAAATGTTTATTGCAAGAGTAAACAGGGTCATTATAAAAATAAACTTGGGAAAACCTGAAAAGCAAAAAGAAGAAAACTGAAGTCTCAACAATCTTTTTATTTAGTGACAATCACACCTGTTACTTTGGTGTCTATTCAGTCCATCTCTTTTTCTTTCTTTCTTTCTTTCTTTCTTTCTTTCTTTCTTTCTTTCTTTCTTTCTCTCTCTCTCTCTTTCTCTGTGATTTTTCTTTGAAGTTTATCTTGCAAACTCTGGAGCCTTCTGGAGAGCCAAAAAAATTAGGTGGGAAACTCTGAAACAGACAGAGCCATCATTTTTTTGGATCACTGTCCCCTTTCCATTTTCTTTGAGAAAAGTCCTCAGTGTTTACAAATATATTTTTCTTGTTTTCCTAAATTTATTCTTGGAAGGCCTCTCCTCATCTCAGTTTGGTCTTTGGTCACAGTGCTGAGGCCCCCAGGCTGGATGAAGCTCATCTGTGCTTGCCTATCTGGTTCTGAGACTGTCTGCCTTTGTTTTGCATTTTCTACATGAATGACCATGTAATCTGCAAATAGAAATAGGTTTATTTGCTTTTTATTTCTTTTTCTTGCCTAATTTTCACTGGCTAGGACCTCTAGTTCAATGTTGAATGGAAGTGGTGAGAGCAAATATTCCTGCTTTGTTCCCAGTCTTAGGGGGAATGCATTTGATCTTCATAGTTGTGTATGTTTGCTATAGGTTTTCTGTATGTGCCTTTTATTAGGTTGAAGAGATTTCCTTCTATTTCTAGTTTTCTGAGAATTTTATTTCTTATGAATGGATGTTGAATTTTGTCAAATATTTTTTCTGCATCTACTGACATGGTCATATTGGTGAGTTACATTGATCTATTTTTAACATTAAATCAACTGCATTCCTTGGATAAACCTTACTTGGTCATTACATATCATTATTTTTATATACTGCTGGAATTGATTTGCTTTTTTATTGTTGTAAAATACACATTTTTAAAACAACTTTAAGGTGTTCAATTCAGTGGTACTTAGTACACTCACAATGTTGTACAACCATCATGACTGTCTAGTTCCAGACTGTCTTCATGACCCCAAAGGGAAATCTCATATGCTTTAAACTGCTACTCCCCATACCCCTTCCCTCTCCTTAGCCCTGGCAATCACTAGTTTGCTTTCTGCTCTAGGGATTTGCCTGTCTTGGTCATTTCATACAAATGGAATTGTACAGCATGTGGCCTTTTTGTCTATCTTTTTTCTTTTTTCACTTAGGATCATGTTTTTAAGGTTCATTCATGTTGTAGCATGTATCAGTACTCAATTTTTTTTCAATCACTGGATAATTTATTGTATGAATATGTCACATTTTATTTATTCATTCATCCATTGATAGACATTTGGGTTGTATTCACCTTTTGGCTATTTTGAGTAATTCCTCCATAAACATTTGTGTATAAGTTTTTGTTTGAACATCTGTTTTGCACCATTTTACATCCCCATCAGAAATGTATGAAGTTTCCAATTTCTCCATATCTTTGCCAACACTTATGTTTTCCTGCTTACAGCCATCCTCTTGGGTGTGAAGTGGTATCTCATTGTGGTTTTGATTTGCATTTTCCTAAAGACTGATGATATTGAGCATCTTTTCATATGCTTCTCGACCATTTGGTATCTTCTTTGGAGAAATATCTATTCAAGCCTTTATAAGTTGGGTTGTTTGTCCTTTTTTCTTTTGTTGAGTTGTAAGAGTTTTTGATGTATTCTGGATACTAGACCCTTATCAGATATAGATTTTCCAGATATTTTCTCCCATTTTCGCTGTTGTTTTTCTACTCTCGAAAGTATTCTTTGATACTTAAAGTTTTAAATTTTGATGAAGTTCAGTTTACTTATTTGTTTTGTTTCTTTGCTTGTGTTTTGGTGTAACATCTAAGAATTCATTGCTAAATCGAAAGTCATGAAGATTGACCCCCATACTTTTTTCTAAGACTTTTGTGGTTTTAGTTCTTACTGATTTGCTAGTGTTTAAAAGGATTTTTGCATCTATTTTATGTGAGATATTTGTCTGTAATTTTCTTTATTTTTAATGTCTTTGGTTTTCATATCAGAGTAATGCTGGCCACATAAAATGAGGTAGTAAGTGTTCCCTCCTATTCTTTTTTCTGGAAGAGTTTGTGTAGAATTTATATTAATTCTTCTTTAAATGTTAGGAAAAATTCAGCAATGAAGTCTTTAGACATGTGGTTTTCATTGTGGGAAGATTTTACAGTATAATTTTAATTTATTTGATATAGAGATACTCATATTGTCAGTATCTTTTGGAATGAGCTTTCGTAGTTTTTCAGGAATTTTTCAAATAAGTTATCAAACTTATTGGCATGAAGTTGCTCATAATATACTATTTTTCCTTTTATTATCAATATAATCTGTAGTGATGTTTCCCTTTTTGTTATTAATATTGGTAATACATATTTTTTCTCTTTTGTTCTTGATTAATTTGGGGAGATTTATCAATTTAACTGGCCTTTTGAAGAGCAGACTTGTTTCATTAGTTGTTTTTAATTATTTTTCTCTTTTCTCTTTCATTGCTTCATGCTGATGTTATTTTTTTCCATTTTTTGCTTTGGATTTAATTTGCTCTTCTTTATATAGTTTTAAGTTATATGGAATCTTACATTTTTGACTTAGGACCTCTCTTGTTTTTGAATATAAGGATCTATTTTTGTAAATTTCCCTTGGTCACTGCTTTAGATATGTCTCACACATTTTGATATGTAATCTATGTTTATTTTCATTGTATTAAAACATATTCTAAAATACTTTTATGATTTCTCCTTTGAGCCATGAATTATTTAGGAATGTATTGTTTACTTTTCAATAGTTTGAATTTTTCCAAATACTATTCTTTTATTTACTTTTAGTGTAAATCCTTTGTAGATAAAGAACCTACCAGGTATGCCTTTTAGGTTTTTAAGGTTTTTTTTTTATGTCCTAGAATATGATCTGACTTGATGAATATTCCATATTGTACTAAAAATATGTATTCTGATGCTTTTGGGCATACTTTTTCCATAAATACCAGCCAGTTGCTGATTATTTGTTTACTTGTTTTATCAATTACTGAGAGTCAAGTTTTAAGGTCTCTGTATTAGTCTGTTTTCATGCTGCTGATAAAGACATACCTGAGAATGGGCAATTTACAAAAGAAAGAGTATGAATTAGATTTACAGTTCCATGTGGCTGAGGAAGCCTCACAATCATGGTGGAAGGCAAGGATGAGTAAGTCCCATTTTACATTGATGGCAGCAGGCAAAGAGAGAATGAGAGAGCTTGTGCAGGGAATGCCTCTTTTTAAAACCATCAGATCTCGTGAGACTTATTCACTATCACAAGAACAGCATAGGAAAGACCTGCCCTCATGATTCAATTACCTCCCACAGGGTCCCTCCCACACTATATGGGAATTCAAGATGAGATATGGGTAAGAAACAACCAAACTATATCATTCCACCTCTGGCCCCCCTGCAATTCTCATGTCCTCACATTTCAAAACCAATCTTGCCTTCCCAATAGTCTCCTAAAGTCTTAACTCACTTCAGCATTAACTCAAAAGTTCACAGTCCATTGTCTCATCTGAGACAAGGCAAGTCCTTTCTGCCTATGAGCCTGTAAAATCAAAAGCAAGTTAGTTACTTCCTATATACAATGGGGGTACATGCATTGGGTAAATATAGTCATTCCAAATGGGAGAAATTGGCCAAAACAAAGTGGCTACAGGCCCCATGCAAGTCCTAAATTCAGTGGGGCAGTCAAATCTGAAAGCTCCAAAATGAAATCCTTTGACTCCATGTCTCACATCAAGGTCATGCTGATGCAAGAGGTGGGCTCCCCCAGCCTTGGGCAGCTCCTCCTCTGTGGCTTTTTAGGGTGTAGCCCTCCTCTCAGCTGCTTTCATGGGCTGGCATTGTCTGCAGCTTTTCCAGGAGCACGGTGCAAGCTGTTGGTGGATCTACCATTCTCTCTCATAGCTCCACTAGGTGGCTCTGTGTGGGGGCTCCAACCCCACATTTCCCTTCTTCACTGTCCTAGCAGAGATTCTCCATGAGGGCCCCACCCCTGCAGCAAACTTCTGCCTGGGCATCCAGGCGTTTCCATACCTCCTCTGAAATCTAGGCAGAAGTTCTCAAACCTCAATTCTTGACTTGTGTACACCTGCAGGTTCAACTTCATGTGGAAGCTGCCAAGGCATGGGGCTTCAACCCTCTGAAGCAACAGCCCAGCTGTACCTTGGCCCCTTTTAGTCATGGCTGGAGCAGTTGGGATGCAGGGCACTAAGTCCCTAGATGCACACAGCAGAGGGACCCTGGGCCCAGCTCATGAAACCATTTTTTCCTCCTAAACCTCCAGGCCTGTGATGGGAGGGGCTGCCACAAAGGTCTCTGTCATGCCCTGGAGACATTTTCCCATTGTCTTGGTGATTAACATTCGGTTCCTCGTTACTTATGCAAATTTCTATAACTGGCTTGAATTTTTCCTCAGAAAATGGGATTTTCTTTTCTATCTCATTTTCAGGCTACAAATTTTCCAAACGTTTATGCTGTTTCCCTTTTAAACCTGAATGCCTTTAAGAACACCCAAGTCACCTCCTTAATGCTTTGCTTCTTAGAAATTTCTTCCAGTAGATACACTAAATCATCTCTCTCAAGTTCGAAGTTCCACAGATTTCTAGGGTGGGGCAAAACGCTGCCACTCTCTTTGCTAAAACATAACAAGAGTAACTTTTCCTCTAGTTCCTGACAAGTTCTTCATCTCATCTGAGACCACCTCAACCTGGACTTTATTGTCCATATCACTATCAGCATTTTGGGCAAAGCCATTCAACAAGTCTTTAGGAAATTCCAAACTTTTCCACATTTTCCTGTCTTCTTCTGAGCCCTCCAAACTGTTCCAACCTCTGCCTGTTACCTAGTTCCAATGTCACTTCCACGTTTTTGGGTATCTTTTCAGCAACACCCACTCTACTGGTACCAATTTATTGTATTAGCCTGTTTTCATGCTGCTGCTAAAGATATACCTGAGACTGGGCAATTTATAAAAGAAAGAGGTTCAATTGGATTTACAGTTCCACGTGGCTGGGGAAGCCTCACAATCATGGCAGAAGGCAAGGAGGAGCAAGTCCCGTCTTACTTGGATGGCAGCAGGCAAAGAGAGAATGAGAGAGAGCTTGTGCAGGGGAACACCTCTTTTTAAAACCATCAGATATTGTAAAACTTATTCACTGTCATGAGAACAGCATGGGAAAGACATACCCCCATGATTCAATTACCTCCCACTGGGTCCCTCCCATAATACATTGGAATTCAAGATGAGATTTGGGTGAGGGCACAACCAAACCATATCAGTCTCCAACTATAATTGCGTGCTTGTCTATTTCTTTTAGTTCCATGAGTTTTTGCTCTGTGTATTTTGAAACTCTGGTATTAGATACATTCCTGTTTAGGATTATGTTGTTATCTTGATGTATATTGACCTCTTTATGATTATGAAGTTCCTGATTTTACTTCTAGTAATAATCTTTTCTGACGTTTACTTTGTAATTTAATATTAATGTAGCCATTCAAAGTTACCTGTATGAGTGATTGCATGGTATATATTTTTCATTCTTTTGCTTTTGATTAATGTATATCTTTATAGTTAAAGTGGGTTTCTTATAGACAGCAAATAGTTGGGTTTTGTTGCTTATTCATTCCAAAATCTCTGCCTTTCTAATTAGTGTGTGTAAATGATTTACATTTAACATAATTTTTGATATGGGTAAATTGAAATCTACAGTCATGTGTTGCTTAACAATGGAGATGCTTTCTAAGAAAGATATTGTTAGGTAATTTTGTCATTGTGCACATATCATATAGTTACATAAACCTAGATGTTATTGACTACTACACACCTAGGTTATATGGTATGGGCTATTGCTTCTAAGTTACAAACCTGGACAGCATGTTATGGTACTGATTACTGTAGGCAGTTGTACACAATGGTAAGTATTTGTATCTCTAAACATAGAAAAGATACAGTATTATAACCTCATACTTCCACCATTGTCTATGTGGTCTGTCATCGACAGATACATTATTATGTAGCACATGACTGTTGCATATTACTATTTGTTTCCTACTTTTATATATTCTTAATTTGTTTTCCTGCCTTTTCTTGAATTGAGTAGTTTTTATGATTCCATTTTCCCACCATTATTACTAATTATCTATACCTCCTAATTGTACTTTCTTTAAAAATGGTTATTCTTGGGCTTTACTATCCAGTAAGGCAGGCACTATCCCTGTGTAGCTGCTTAAATTTAAATTTTTAATTAATTTACAGTTAAATGCTTGAAATTTCATATCCTTAGGTAATCTAATGACATTTCAAGTGTGCAGTATCCACATTTGGCTAGTGGCTACCATATTGGACAGTATAAATATGGCACATTTTTATCTACACAGAATGTTTTCTTGGACAGTGCTACCCTGAAGCTTAAAATATGTCATTTGTCTCACAGTCTACCTTCAAATAATATACTGCCTTATGTATATCATAAATATGTTCCCGCAGTGTGCTTTTGTTTCATGCCTCTATCTACTGCTTTAAATTCCATAGTGTATTATTATTTTGCTTTAGACAGTGAGTTATAGTATGAAGAGATTAAAAATAAGAAAAATATCTTTCATATTTTTATAATTTCCAGCACTCATTATTTCCTTATATATATATTGAAATGTCCATGCAGTGTCATATTCCTTCTGCTCTGCCTGAAGAAATGTCTTTATTATTTCTTATTGTGCTGAGTTGCTGACAATAATTTATTTAGCTTTTGTTAGTCCAAGAAGGTTTTCATTTTGCCTTTTAAAAAATTATCATACACACCAAAATATATTATAATTTGTTTTGCTATTTCTTCTTTGACTTGATGATTATTTAGTAATTTGTTGCTGAATTTCCAAATGGTTTTTCTGATTTTCTTATTATTGGTTTCTAATTTAATTAAATTGTGTTTAGATATCATGTTTTTTTGTGATTTTAATAGTTTTAAATTTACTGAGACTTACGACATGGTCCACAATATGGTCTATTCTGATAAACTTACCACGTGCTGAAAATAATGTGTATTCTCATGTTGTCAGTTGTACTGTTCCATAAATAGTAATTAAGTCCAGCTGGTTGACAGTTCTGCTGTGTTTGATGGTGGTGTTGTTAATATTGTCTAGTTATTTCTATTAGTTGCAGAGAGAAGGGGGAATCTCAAACTATGGATGTAGAATGGTCTCTTTGTCCCTTTAGTTCCAACACTTTTGTTTCACATATTTTAAAGCTTTACAGCATACACTTTCAGGCTTTCTATATCTTCCTGTTAAACTGACCCTTTTGTTATAATGAAATGTTCCTCTTTATCCATGATAATGCCTTTTGTTTGGAACTGTGTTTTATCTACTACTAATATAGTGATTCCAGTCATTTTATGCTTACTTTCTGTATGGTGTATCTTTCTTTCATCCATTTACTTTTAATTTTCCTGTTTCTCACAGTGAACCTCTTATAGATAGCATATATTTGGGTCTTGTTTTTGTCTATTCTGATGGTCTCTACCTTTTAATTGAATTATTTAGTTTGTTACCATGGATTATAATTATTATTATGTTTAGGTTTGAGTCTACTGGCTTATTTTTTTGTTTTCTGCTTGCTGCCTCTCTTTTTATGTCCCTCCATTCCTCTGTTACTTTGCCATTTTTGAATACTTTTTGAAATTCTACTTTAATTTTTGTACTATGTTTTGCCTTCATTTTTAAACATAAAATTTTGGGTTGACAGTTGTTTGCTTTTTCCCTCTTAGTACTTCAAAGATCTTGCTCCATTGTCTTCTGGGTCATTTTTTCTTGCTTTCTTGTGTGAATCTCATCATTTTTTATTGACTGCTGGACAGTATGTGTGGAACAGGATACTGAAGTAAATATTATTTATGATTTATGACAGGGAACAGGCCTATCTCTTCTGCTATCAGGCCAGAAGTTGGGTCAATCTAGCCAGCAGTTAAGCTGGATTTGTCTTTGGCTGTTGCTATCATTGCCCGGGTCCCCACAGCCTTCCCTTGCCTTCAGCTCTGGAGTGTTGCTACTTGTGGTCAATATGGGACCTGTATTACCAGAGTACATTTTTAAGATTTCCTGCTTCACCCTCAGCTTTGAGCAAACCCTGAACACCCTGCAACATGGAAGAAGTCTCTCTCTTTGCTCTTGTCCCCTCCCCAAAGGTAGGCTGGAGTTGCTTGTGAATAAGTTCAATACTTGAGTTGGGAACAGGGATACTGTTTCTTGGCTCTTCTGCTTCCAAGGGTGGGGCTTTCTCAATGCTCCTACTCTCTCCATGGCAGCTGAATTTTCCCTTGTATGTGTAGCGGTAAGGTGGTTTGGGGAGGGAACAGGTTTCCTGCCACATTACTCTCCCCAGCATTGTGTTTTGTGCCTATTTCACAGTGACAGCTTATCCCCAGTCTAAACCTACACTGCCTAGTGAGTCTCTCTCTGTCTTCTCTTGCACCGTCCCCAAGCTTTCTCATGAGCACCCAGTGGAGGAAATTGGAAAAGAGTGAGTACAAATTCCCCCAAATCCTATTGTGTCAGAGGCTCCCAGCTCACATAAGGCCTTTAACAAATAGCTAAAATCTGAGTTGTTTTCTGATTGTCTGCCTGTATAGCAGCTACCGTTTCTTCCCCTGGTCTGACAAATGTCAGTTAACATCCTCACATCCTTTGGAATTTACTTCACTCATTCTTTGTTACTTTCTGAGGGTCTAAAGATAGTTAAGATTTTGTACATTATCTAGCCTTTGTTGTTATGATGGGAATAGCTTTCTTTTTTGCAGCTTTTTAGTATCCCGAGAACAAGTATAGAGCCTCCTCCTATGTTTTGACTTTATTTTTATTTTTATAAATTTTAGCTACACAATTTCCTTTTCACAGAGTCACTTACAGTTTTCTTCCCCTATGCCTCTGATTTCATGTTTTGATTAGAAAGGGCTTTCTTACTACTAAATGAAAGAATGAAAAGAGGATCTCTCATGTTTTCTCATAGTGCATTTACAGTTTATTATTTTACATTAAAATTCTTGTTTCACCTGGAGTGTATTTTGATATATAGCATTTTATATAAATTCAAATTTATTTCTTTCCAAGTGGCTACTAGTTGACCCAATACCATTTGTTGATTAATTCATCTTTGCTCTACTGCTTCTCTCATATGTGCTATTAAAAAGTAAAAGGCAAGATTCAGGTGGAATGCTCAACATTTACTGATATTCCATTTAACTGTATTTCTTGGTTTTCTTTCTGATGTTGCTTGAGACTAGAGAGTGGAGAGAATTTTCCTTTCCACAAGCAGTGCCTCTGTATTCATGGTCTTATCTTTCCCTCCGGTTCAAGAGCCATTTCAAAGGAGATAATGTGTATTAAATAGTCAATAAAATGTAGTCTCTTACAGAAGTATGGGGTAATTTCCATCTATCTAATGCTTGCAACAGAATGAAATAATTCAGTAGTATTAACATTATACTATAAACATTTGGCCTTGTTTATAAATTCCAGGGTTTTGTTGCTATTGATCTTAGCAGGTATTTCCAGGAGTAAACTACTTCCAGAGGTTACCTTTCCAAGTATTGCCACCTCTCCTAGGACTGGAGCTTGGGAGAAGATCCCTATTTTTATTGTTAGCCTCTCTAATGTCTACCCCCAAGCCTAGCTTGACTGCTGTAGTTCATCTCCTGGAGGAAGAAGGAAGGTCCATTTCTGTTTGGTGTCTCGCTCCAGAGGCTTTGTTTCTGAATGAAAACTACTCTTTGGACAAACATGTTGACGATACGGTTCTGATCCTAGGCTGTTGGTTACTGCTTGAGTAAGTCTCACGCTTGCTATAAGTTTTTTTATTGCTGTTTTCATCGCACATTATTCCTTGTTTCCCTGTCCTTCTCAAGTGCCTCTGCTCTTAATCTTCATCTGTTAAACCAAAATTTTATTAGAAATTTAACTAAATAGTCACCATTCCACCATTTTAATTTACCTGATGTGGCATAATAAATAATGTGTCTGGTTCCTGGGACAGAGCTTTGAAAACCCTTGGAATTTGCTGGGTGATAGGAGTGCCTTTGATATGCCACTAAGGTGACTCAGTGAGTCATATCCTTACATAGCTTCAGGTGGGGGCAGGTCATCAGAAACACCAAGCACAGGGTTAGAGGGATGGAACTTCCAGTGTCTGCATGGGTAGAGGAGGGGAGCTGGAGATTGGGTTTAGTTACATGGCCAGTGATATAATCAATCATGCCTAAGTATTGAAATCCTGATAAAAACTTTGGACACCAAAGCTTGGTGGAACTTCCTGATTGGTGAACACATTGATGTTTCAGGAGGGTGTTGTACCCTGAATCCAAGGGGACAGGGCATGGACACTTCACATCTAGGACCCTTCTAGACCTTGCCTGATGTGTATGTTTTATAATAAAATTGAAACTATACATATAGAGCTTTGCTGAGTTCGATGAGTCATTCTAGTGAATTATCAAAGCTGAGGGACTTGGGGGAACCCCTGAATTTGTAGTCAAGTTGGTCAGAAGTGCAGATGGCCTGACATCTAAAGTGGGGTCAGTCTTGAATATTTACACAATATTCAATTAGGTTGCATAATTCCGGCTGCTTATAATATTCCCTATTATATGGGACCTTTTTGAGAATGACTGAGCTGGAGTTAATCATGACTTTTAATTTTAATAGATGCTCTCTCATATAGATGATTGAGATCATTAGTTGTCTGATTAACAGAAAAAGTCATTTGGAGAAGGAATTATTGTTTTAAAAAGATGAAACATGCAGTGTTATTCAGAGTTCTCCAGAGAGACAGAACCAATAGGATGAGTGAATGGATGGATGGATGGATTGATGGATGGATGGATGGATGAGAGGGGATTATTAGGGGAACTGGCTCATGTGATGATGGAGGCTAAGAAATGACAGGCAGTGTGCAAGCTGGAAACCCTGGGATGCTGGTAGCATGCCTCAGTCCAAGTCCAGCTCCCCTCCCTCTACCCATCCAGACACTGGAAGTTCCAACCCTCTAATCCTGTGCTTGGTCTTTCTGATGGCCTGCCCCAGCGTGAAGCTATGCCTTGGAACCAGGGAAGCCAATGGTGTAACTCTCAGTCCAAGGCTGAAGGCTGCTAGTGTTAAGTCCCCAGAGTCCAAAGACCAGACAGCCTGGAGTTCTGATCTATAGGCAGGAGAAGATGAGTGTCCCAGATCAAGGAGAGTGAGGGAGAGAATTCACCTTTCTTTTGCCTTTTTGTTCTATCTGGGCCTCCAGCTAATTGGATGGCACTCACCCACCTTAATGATAGCTCTTCCCTACTCAGTCCACTGACTCACATGCCAGGTCCCTCTGGAAATGTCCTCACAGAAACACCCAGAAGTAATAATTTACCAACTTTTTAAGTATTCCTTAATATCTAGTAGACACCCGAAATTAACCATCACACATGCCTTAATATTTTATTTGAACTTAATACCCATAAATGAACTCATTTACCAATCATTTGATGTATGATCAAGGCTCTTCGTTGAACGTGGATTGAAAATCTGAATTCCATGTGGTCTTGCTTCCATAAAGCTCATCTATTTTATGTCATCCCTGAATTTCAAGTTTTCTGGTTAAAATGAGGTGTAGGCCTTAGACACTTGTGAAGCCTTACAGAATTAAAAAAAAAAATCTTTATCCCTCCCTTTTATACTCATTTTGCCCATTCCTCATTTGGTTGCATTTTTTTTACAATTTGCTTTTGAGTCTTACCAAGCATTTGGATTTCTTTTTGAAGAAGCAATTCTCTTGGTTACACAATATTCAGTTAGGTTGCATAATTCCAGCTACTGCAAATGATGTAAGCAGGTTTGGTAACACACAATTTTGGTGAATATGAAGCTCACCTCTTGCTCTTCCTATGTGAGAGCATTCATTATGCTGTGGCATTCTTTTAGAATATTCTAGAAAGGCGTTGTGTGGTTAGTGGTCTTCACACCTCTGAATCCGTTTGCACATTTTAATTTGACATCTAAACTTCTGCATTAGTAAAATTTTACTGGAATTTCATCTTTTAATGAAATAAATTTGGAGGGATGGTACTTTTGATAATACGAATTTCAAACTGTTTTTGTTGGGTTTTAATCTGGAAATGTTTACTCCTAGTTCCATAGTAATGAGAAGGGAGTGTTCCCTTATCGCCCTCGCAGGAAGTGCGACAGGGTGTGGCTCATATTTTCAGTGCCCCGCTGCTCAAACCCCAAAGGGGAGCATGCAGATGGGCAGATACAGAGGCCATGGGGAGCACTTTTTGGGCTCCAGTCCCATGGCAGTGTCTAGGGGTGTCATGTCTGCGATTCCCGAAGCCCCAGTGGATGTGTGTTACAGTATGTTCTTTCAACTTTTCTGTCTGCAGGCAGCTTGTGTTAACCAGCTCAATTACACATTCTGCCTTATCACAAGGACAGAGGGCTTTCTGTATCCCAGGGTTCTTGCCCTAGTGTACCAGAAAAATCAGGTCACACGTGGGCTTGGAGGATGAGTGCAAGGTTTTATTGAGTGGTGGAGGTAGCTCTCAGTGAGATGGATGGGGAGTCAGAAGGGGGATGGAGTGAGAAGGTGATTTTTCCCTGGACACAGGCCACCCAGGGGCTGGACTCTTCTTCAACCGCCCCTAGCCAAACTCGCCTTGGCGTCCGAGTCGTTCTGCTGTTGTTGGTCTGCCGGTGTCTGCTGGTGTGTCCTGCTCCTCTTGATGTCCAGCCGCTTGTGTGTGTGCCCTCTAGATCTCAGGCTTTTACGGGAACAGGATGGGAGTGTGGCAGGCCAAAAGGCAACTTTTTGGGCACAAAAACAGAAATGCCTGTCTTCATTTAGGTCCGTGGGCGCAGGCCCGAGGGTGGAGCCCTCGCCGGGACCCCACCCTTCTCTACCTGGCACTTCCCTGCCCTCCTCCTGTATCAGTAAGAGATGAGTTGCACAAAAAAATATTTTCTTTATAAAGTGGGAGAAGGTGAGGTGGGTCTTGAGAGCCGGCATGTGCCTCCATCATCATCCCAATTTTTAAAAATGTATGAAGGATAATCTGGAGATTGATTCCTTAAAAACTGGCTGTGGATCTATCCCTTGGAAATTCCTTGTATATTTCTAGGGGTTCACATACCCTAGTTTGAAAACTGGTGTTTTAGAGCACTGGTTAAGAGAGCTTCTGCTTTATTTCCATTTTTATAATTGCTTTTATTTTTATAAAACCAGCCTTTGCTTATTTCAGAAATTTTCTCCTCAGTCTCATTCCTCACAGATAATCACTGTTATCAGCAATGGTATTTCCTGCTAGACTCTCTGGGCATTTCAAAACATGCTATCATCAACCTGTCCTAAGCTGTCACAAACTTTTCTACCCTTATAACAGCATGTAAGATGCATAACCCCTACAACTGACCCAATTTTGGCATCATTCCTAAAGCAGTCATGTTTTTAGGAGGGAGATATTTTTGACAAAGTGTTTTTCCCAAGAATTGTATTAAAAACAAACAGAAAACAAAAATGAACCCACAACCCAAAATCTGGGATGTAACAAATTTAGCTTTTGGATGGGATTATATTTAGATTTTTTTTTTTTTTCATGGATCTGATTTCCTGACTGGCTTGGAGGTTGAGCATAGTCCTATGGAGGGATATTTTTCCTGGAATTTCAATGATAGTAAGGTACCTCTGGCAGTTCTGTGGCCATTGATAGAGGTTTTACATGGCAGTTGTTTTCTGTGTTAGTGTAAGCCATGTATGAAAAAGAGGATTAAAAAGATTAATTCCTGAATTCGAAAAGAACTTACTGATTGTTTACTACAGGGATCCATCCACAAATAAAGGAGTTGTGTTCCCTGCCCTTACAGAGCTTACAGCCTAAGAGATGGTGTGCAAGAAAAGATTGTTAATTAATTAAATATTATGAGGATGCTACTCGGTGGGATTTCTGCATTTGTTTTTGGGAATTTTTTGGTTTTTACTAACACACAATAATTGTACATATTTATGGGGTACAGTGTGATGTTTCGCTACATGTATACATTGTGTAAAAATCAAATCTGGGTATGGTAGCGTATCCACCACCTCATGCATTTATTATTTCCTTGTAGTAAAAATGCTCAAAATCTTTTCTTCCAGCTATTTTGAAATATACACTACTGTTAATCATAGTCACCCTACTGTTCAGTAGAACAGTGGTCCCCACCCTTTTTGGCACCAGGGACTGGTTTAATCAAACTTGATTTTTCCATGCACTGGGATGGGAGGATGGTTTGGGGAATGCCTGAAGCACATTACATTTATTGTGCACTTTATTTCTATTATTATTACATTGTACTATATAATGAAATAATTATATAAGTCACCATAAGGTAGAATCAGTGAGAGCCCTGAGCTTGTTTTCCAGCAACTAGCTGGTCCCATCTGGGAGTGATTGGAGACAGTGACAGATCATCAGGCATTAGATTCTCATAAGGAGCGTGCAACCTAGATCCCTCCCATGTGCAGTTTACAGGAGGCAGCGCTCAGGCAGTAATGCAAGCAATGGGGAGCAGCTATAAATACAGATGAAGCACTTGTCTGCCACTTACCTCCTGCTGTGCAGCCCAGTTCCTAACAGGCCACAAACTGGTACCTGTTGATGGCTCAGAGGAGGTTGGGGACCCCTGCAATGGAACACCAGAATTTATTCCTTGTCTCTAACTGTAACTTTGTAGCCATTGACGAATCTCTTCCCCATCTCCTTCTCTCCTCTCCTATTCTTAGCTCTGGTTCCCACTGTTCTACTGTTATGGGTTCAGCATGGTTAGATTGCACATATGAGTCAGATCATGCAAGATTTGTCTTTCTGTGCCTGGTTTATTTCATTTAACATAATGTCTTCCAGATTCGTCCATGTTGTCACCAATGACAGGATTTCACTTTTTTAAATGACCCAATAGTATGCCATTGTGTATATATACGATATTTTATTTACCCGTTCATCCACTGATGGACACTTAGGTTGATTTCATATCTTGATTCTTCATGCTATTGCAATAAACACTGCAACTATTTTTTTGGCATATGATTTTATTTCTTTTGGATACATACCAGGTAGTGAGATTGCTAGAACATGAGATAGTCTTCTATTTTTAATTTTTTGAGGAACCTCCATACTGGTTTCCATAATGGCTGTACTAGTTTGCATTCCCACTGACAGTGTATAACCACTCCATTTTCTCCACATCCATGCATTTGTTATTTTTTGTCTTTTTGATAATAGGCATTCTAACTGGAGTAAGGTGATGTCTCATTGTGGCTTTCATTTCCCTGATGATTAGTGATGTTGAGCATTTTTTCATATACCTGTTGGCCATTTGTATGTCATCTTTTGAGAAATGTCTATTTAGGTCTTTTGCCCATTTTTCAATGGATTATTTGCCTTTTTTACTATTGAGTTGAGTTTCTTATATATTCTGGATCTTACCCCTTATCAGATGTATGGTTTGCAAATATTTTCTCCCATTCTGTGGTCATCTCTTCACTCTGATTGTTTCCTTTGTTACATAGAAGCCCTTTAGTTAGATGTAATCCTATTTATCTATTTTTGCTTTTCTTGCCTGTGCTTTGGGGATCTTATATTTTGGAAGTTTTAACAATTGTTAGTCAGTATTCTTATAACAAGTTGTGTGTGCATGTGGGTGTTTGGCTGCTTAAGTAAATCTGAAAAAATGTAGCAAATAAAGATTTGATTTTTTTTTAACCTGAAAATAACCTTAGCAGTATAGGAAAAAAAGTACTAAGGATAGAAAATTTATAGATTTTTAGAAATATTTATCAAATGCAAAGGAATCAATTCTTGTACGTGTATGCATATATGTGTGTGCACATATGTATGTGTGATATGTGGAAATATATATATATATATATTTGTATGTATACATATAAGGACTTACCTATGAATGTAAGATACTATGGCTTGAAAATCATCTGTCTGGTTAGGTTTTGAAATATATAATCAGATTTATCATAATTATGCTGGTATATATTTGAAAAATTAACTCCCTCATCTTTCTGTGTCCCAAATTCCACTGTTCAGTTGCAATTACTGCTCTCTTTTTATATCTTATATATTAACACCATATTTCTAATCAATATTTATACATTGCAATTTATTGATACATCAACTTTAGATTTTACTAATAACCTCTTGTTAATATATAGTGTTTCCTTTCTTGGATAGTTTTTCTGTTTCTAACTGCTTTATTTGCATGTGTAAATGTTTGTAGCTTATGCATTTTATGAAATTTCCTATTGTTCCCGAGATCATTTCCATTCTGGCTTTCTTTTCTATTCCGGCTTTCTCTTCTATACTGGCTAGTTGAAAAACTGAGTCTGGGGCCTCCTTTCGCTACTCTTTTGAATTGGATTCCTTGATTCCTGGGCCCCATATCTCTAACTCTACCCTTTTATTTTGCTATAGCATATCCTCTGGTAAATTCTTAAATAATTGTATTAATGAAAATAAAAGTTTTGAGTACAGTACTTGGGTGACAGGTGCACTAAAATCTTAGACTTCACCACTATACAATTCATCCATGTAACCAACAACCATTTGTACTCCAAAAGCTATTGAAATAAATAAAATATTAAAAACAAAAAAATAAACGTTTTTAGGCAGGATCTGATATATTTGCTAAGTCTCATGCTTTATTGATAGTTTTGTTGGGTGTGGAAATCTTTTTCAGACTTTTAAAAGCATGAGTCCATTGGTTTTTAGCATACAGTGTTACTTTTGAAAAGTATAATAAAATTGTTTTATTTCTTTTTCCACATGTAAATATTTGTTTCCCTTGGCTTTTCAAAGCTCTCACAATTTTCTTTTTGTTATCCCAAAAAATTTGAATTCCATGAGGAAACACCTTGGTGTAGGTCTGCTCTTCATCCCGTGTTTCTGGGCACTAACTGAATTCAAGTCTTTCTGATCTTGGATATGTATTGTTTCTTTGGTGGTATCTTTACTCTGCTTTTTGTAGTTGTTCTTTATCTCTGAAATAGGATTCAGGGACATCTGGATTGTTTCTCTAACTATTTTCTGTTTGCTTTCATAATTTTCATCTCTTTATCTTTGCTTTTGGAATTTTCTGAGTTTTTTTAGGAAAAATTGATTTTAGCTATTAAAAAATTTAAGAATGCTTTTGTATTATTGTCTGATTGATTTTTTTTTATCATAGCATTTGTATTATCTGTACATATGTCTCTCTGAGAAGTATCATAGCAGAAAGGTTAACAGCATTGTTTGAGGATCCTTATTACCTGGATTTGATGTGTGGTATTTTTTTTTAAGAGTATTTGACGATGACCTTATGAAACTTTGTCTTGTTCCCTTACTGTCCCTATTATCAAAGACTTAATGAGATTATATATGTGTGTGTATGTGTGCAGGTGAGTGTATTCATTCTCTATTTGATTTCACATATATAAAACTCATGAGGAAGTACATATAAACTTTAGGTACCTGGCATATTGTAAGTGCTAATCATTATCTCTTTCTCCTTCTCTTTCTCTCCTTTTTGAGTAGTACTACTATTATTGGTATGTTTAGGTGCTTTTCTGTTCCTTGTCACTGATTCTCCATTCTCTAGTTCTGTCTTTTCTGTTTATTTATTTTGGTCTCTTTCATATTGGAGACTTTCTCCCAGCATTGTACCTTTTTTTATGGAAGCATGGACTCTCTGAATATGGATGGGAATGGTGACTAATGGACTTATTTTTGAGTACACTGATGGTCAGCTTAGCCTCTTGCTGTCAGCCCCATGCATTGAAGCACCTATTGAGGTCCTTTAAAGTGAGTCAGTCTCTTCCCCTCAGTATCCACTTCTGCCTGTCTCAGTCAGTCACTCCTAATCCACCTGCTTTCCATCCTCCAAAAGGCTATTAAATGTCTGTCAACAGCTGATGTGTCCACTTCTGTACTTTGCTCTTCTGAGTTCAGATCTTATGTTTTCCTTTTCTTTGGTTTTAGTGGGGTCTTAGGAAAGAGAGAAGATACACACAGGTGGTTACTCTGCCATCTTTAATTAGAATTAGAAATTTAAAAATCAATTGAAATCTGGTACTGATAAGTGCTATTAAGGAGAGATTCATGGTGCCACATGAGAGTAGCATTCTCATATTTTAATTCTGGACTTAGATACTTAATGACATGTATAGTGTGTAAACAAAAATAGCATTTGTAAGAGAGTTTAACACCTAAAATATTGTTTAGGTTATGATAAAAAAATGCAGCTTATTGCTGGAGCCTATTTCACTTAGGGCTAAAATAGAACAAAATTTCCTAAGGGAAGATGTTAACAATACAAATATACTTTTTATATTTAAAATGTACAAGTAGAAACTTATCACCAATTTCTACATTATACATACAGAGATTTATTTATTTTTGTTCACGAGATGGTCCTGCATACAAATTTAGTAGAAGAACAAATAAGAAATCTATCCAACTGTGGATGAAATGTTGCTGAAATCACAAATGCACATATTGAAAAGGACTTATAAGGACTAAAACAAGTCCTTTTGTTTATTTTTATCTTCTAACTCTCCATTTGGCTTTATTCTAAATATGATATATATAGTTTTTTTTTAACAGTTCTTTGAAACTGAACACAAGCAATTTCACTGCTCCTTCTGGCTTCTTTGTCTTTTGGTTAACCACACACTTGGCTGTCACTCTGCTTTTTCAGGGATGCTGGGAAAGGGGGATGATTAGGGTAGAGGGAGGATGCCAGTGAAGGGCAGTGTCAGTGCCCTGCTTGTCAACTGCCTCCAAATGGAGAGTTTTTTGCATTCTTTTCTGTGTCTTTGCAACTATGTTCTCTCAGAAGCAAGGTACTCATTGTGATGGACTGAGCATGGGGAGCCACTTCATTTGATTTCCTCTCCACTGGTGGCCCTGCTGAGTTTGAAACCTTTACAAGCACTAGGCAATAGTAAAACCAGAGCCAGACAAACAGGAACTGGAGTGCCCAGTACAGTCCATTGCAACAGGGATGAGAGTCATGATATTTCCCAGTGATCTACAATGAATTGGGCTAAAAAGCCAATTTACTACATATATAAGCACGCAGAGAGAGACTCTTCAGAAACACGAGTGATTTGTTTTGCTCAATTATTTTTCCACTGTGATACTCCCTAATACGAAGCATTTCACCTTTTTTCAGCCTATGAAGTTATAATTACTAAGTGACAGTGTATTAGTCAGTGGGGGCTTCTACAAATACCACAGTCTGGACAGCTTAAACAAAATAAATTTATTTTATTATAGTTCTAGAGGCTAGAAGTCTGACAACTTCAAGAAGTTGTTGATCTTGGACCTCTGGCAATTCAGTTTCTGGTGGGGGCTCTCTTCCTAGCTTGCAGACGGTTGTCTTTTTGCTATGTTTTCACATAGCCTCTTTCTCTGTGTGGGTATGGGGAAGAATGAGCTCTCTGATGTCTCTTCCCCTGAGGACACTTGTGCTATCAGATTAGGACCCCACCTTTATGACCTATTTAACCTTAATTACCCCACTAAAGCTCTATCTCCAAATACAATCCTACTGAGGGCTAGGGTTTCAACATATGAATTTGTAGGGGACAAATTCAGTACCGTTCATAACACAGTTTGATGGAATATTTACAAAATATAAGTGGATTAGGTTCACTAAGAAGTAAGTTGTATCTCAGTATAACATTTGAAAGTATATGTTATTTATTTAAATCAACTAACTCTTATAAAGAGGGAGCTATTTCTAGTTCATGTGTATGCATACTTGTGTGTGTGTGTGTGTGTGTGTGTGTGTGTGTGTGTGTGTGTAGTCTGTCATACATACTAAAGACCAAGGTTTACCTAATGATGAGATCCCCTCAGAGCATTTATTCCATGGTGTTTATCATCTTGAGATATTATGAACCTTCAAATCTATGATATTATTAGAAAAAAAGTGGTAAACAGATAGTAGACTTCTGATTAAGAAAACTGACAAAAGGAAAGTCCTTAGAAAAGGTAGTGTTTTGAATAGTAAGGGAAGACAAATTTTAAGACTTATTAGAAGTGATGAGCTTGGGAGGTTTTTAGATATCTTAAAAAGTAAGGTAAGTGACTGAGGAATGTTGGTTAGAATATAGTATTTTTTTGTGTTGATTTTTGACCCATTGAATAACTTTTCTTGTAATATCTATTAGAATCGAACAATAATAGTTAATCTCACAAAGACAGAGTGTTCCAAGCAGATGAGAAATTTTCCTTGAAATATATTAAAGTTAGGAAATACATTATATCTTTTGGGTGTAGGAAGAAGGCTCTGAGTGGAAAAGGGAAAGAGAGCTGGGATATAATTCTTAGACTGGATTTTGCTACATGGCTTTTCAGGGGAAATAATATAATATAGTCTAATATATCATCCTCCATTTTACAATTGCCTTTTGCCACATGATCATGGATGTTCACAAAAGCATTCAAGAGCTTCACCAATTTTCCTAAAGGTCTCTCTTTAGGCCTTTGCTACTTAAATCACTCTCTTTTGAATATTTCAGTTGACTTTCTCATCTTCAATTGTTGACCCAAATCTGCCAAATTCTCAGTTAATAGCTATGAATGGTGTTCAAGCACCTCTCAAACATCACTGTGTCTCAAAAAGAAAAAGGAAAAAAAGGAGTCTCGCTCTGTTGCCCAGGCAGGAGTGCAGTCGCATGATCTCGGCTCCCTGCAACCTCCGCCTCCTGGGTTGAAGTGATTCTCATGCCTTAGCCACCTGAGTAGCTGGGATTTCAGGCATGTGCCACCACACCCGGCTAATTTTCATAATTTTAGCAGGGACGGGTTTTGCGATGTTGGCCAGGCTTGTCTTGAATCCCTGGCCTCAAGTGATCTGCCTGCCTCAGTCTCCCACAGTGCTGAGATTACAGGCGTGAGCCACTGTGCCCGGCCCCAACATCACTTTTATTGACTTCATGAGATTCTTCATCTTTTGTAATATTTGCATCATAGGATATTTTAGACAGTCACTGAGAGATAGACAGACTTAACAGGACAGCACCTGGTGTTGAGTGGGGACTAGTTTTATGTGGGCAAGGCATACTTTATTCTGATGAATTTAAGAAGTGCATAGCAAAAACCATACCCTGCAAATAGACCATCAGCTGTATCAAAAACTGGGGAGAGGAAGACTGTAAATGAGCCATCTATGCTCCTATAAAGCCTTTCCTTTGATGCTCTACCCATCTCCTTCTACTTATTCAGACATCTCTATGAGATTTTCCCGCATAGCATACACATATGTTGTAATTTCCCACATCTTAAAAATCCCGGCTAACATCTGTATATCCTATTGGTGGCATTCTCATTTCTCTCCTTCCCTTGATAACACCATTTCTCAAATAGTCATTATAGTTATTGTCTACAATTTCTCAGTTCTGCTCTCTCTCCAACCCATTCCAATCAAGATTTACCTCCATTCTTCTGCCACATTTTTTTTTTTTTTAATTAAGGCCACCAATGGCTTTCCCAGCTCTTAACATAGAGGTAATCTTTTTCTTTATCCTCTAGCTACAGTTTTTCCCTCTGGGATTTTATCTAGTCTCATGGCTTTAATACTAGATACATATGCCAATAATGAGCAAATGTCTTTCCTAAAGCCAGATTTCTCTCTTGAACTCCAGACTTAAATATCTGGACTTCTCTCAGTTACGTGTCTATTTAAGATATGAAATTTAACAACCAAGCTCCTTGTTTTCTCTGGTTTATTTAAGGGACGACTCCATTCTTCTTGTTCAAACCCGAAACTTTGGAGTTAGCCTCTTAACATCCAGAATCTCCACATCTAGAAGCCTCTACTTCCAGAATCCAACCTCTTCTTCCTACCTCCACTGCTACCACATTGGTCCAAGCCACCACCAGCTTTCCAGGGATTACTGTGGCAGGAGCTGGTGTCTCTGCTTCTTCCATCCTTGCCCCTCTTTAATCTGCTCTGATCACAGTAGATTCTTTTAAAATATATGTCACATTAAGTCATTATAAGCTCAAAATATCCAGTGGCTTCTCAGCCCACTTTGAGTAAAAGCCCAAGCCTCTATAGTGATCCATGGGGCCGATGTAATCACCCACACACCTTTCATTATCTTTCTGGCATCATCTCCTTATTGTTTCTGCTCTGACACAGCTCTAGTCACAAGGGCATTTCCCCTCAGATTTTGCAAGGCTTTTATCTTTTCAACAGCTTTACTGTCTCACTCAGTACTCAAATGTTAGTTTCTTAGGCTCTTCCTATTTTAAATTGCACCTTTCTTGCTTTGTGTTTTTCCTGTCACTAAAATATGAAAGATCTTCAAGGAAGATGATTTTTTTTTGCTCATTTTGTTCAGTGTTATATTAGCATGTGCTTGTCAAAGAGTAAATATTTAGCAAATAATTATTGAATAAATATGTAATAAAAGCCAAAAGGCATTTATTCAGTATCTGCAGTGTTTCAAGTAGTTCACTGTGTTCTTTAAGCACTTTATTTAAACTTCATAATTGTCATGTACTACTTACACATGTAAAATACAAGATTGAGAGGCTTAATCAAATTACCTAAGTCTGGAAGCTAGTATTCCATCCAGCTCAGTTCTTTTGACTCTTAAGTTCAATACCCTGTCTTTTGTTACCAGCAGGTAACGATAAATCCACTTCCATCTTAGGAGAACAGTCAGATGATTCCATTTGGCATCTCTACTTGTTGAGACCACAGGTGTCTCTCTCTTCTCCTGTCCTATCCTCAACACCTGGCAGAGGCCCTGGCACATAGTAAGGCCTCAGTGGATATTTGTCTTCACAACTAAACTACCAAGTTTGTCCATCAAATAGCTACTATCGTCTTCTACACTGCGATGTCTTCCTTCTTGATTAAAAGCCAAGTTGGGATAGGGATAGGAGAAGAAAGTTGACAATTACTAGAGAACTGCAACTAGGAATACTGGGCATGTTCGCCAAGGGAAGCCACTATCTGTGGCCTCATTTTCTGCTTTCATTTCATGAAATCTTGTATTTAGCCTTCTCTTTCCTCTGTTCTGCTCCCGTGGAGAGATAGGCTGAAAATGCCATACAGAAAACCACACTCAAATCAAACAGATGCCTTCTAAGAAGATCAGTGGAGTGTGAGACTTCTCTTTGAGACTGTATTTTCTAGTGCTGGGCAGGAGGAGGAAGGGGAAAAAGGATTTCAACAAAAGGAGAAGGATGCAAGGGAAATAATAGCATAAAGGAAGTCTCCCTAATCGGATGCTTTCTGTGTCTCTATTAGCTTTCAAGTAGTTTCAGCTGAAGAACTTCTATTGCAGATGTGATTTTGTATTTTATCCCTTTCACGATAGAAAAGCCCTGTCTGCACTGGGACAAATGGGTATTTTTTCTATTGTTTGAAACTTTTCTTAAAAGTATATTTAATAAGAAAAAAATGATATGTATTTAAGCTATTTATTCTTCAGATAAAGTTAATCCATCCTCTATAGCAGTCCTGAAGCAATCAATTTTTGTTGTAAGGATTATCATAACACTTTTAATGGTGTCTACATCAACTATTCTGGTGAACGAGGAAACAGGCATCTCACATGTTACAGCCCTGCCAGTATTTTAAGTCTTCTTTTTTGAACAGAAAATATGCAACCCGATTGCAATTTCAGAAGTGTGGAAAGGAATCGAGTAACAGTTTCAAGTTTCCCCACTTAAAAAATATGTCTCAAAAAGCACCAAGAACAGTCTCTGGCACATAGTATGCTGTACATAAGAGTTGGTAAAATAAATAGAAATAAGTACCTACCCATCTACCCCCCATCTGCCCACCCAGACAAAGCCAGAAGGGAAGTAGCTTAGCCACTGAAAGGATTAACAGCATGAAGGGGACGGTGTTTTGTTTTTTGCTTTGTCCAGTTTCCCTCCTAGGAGCAGCCCCATTTCTGGATAACGCAGTCTTGCCTGCTCCAATTCACACTTCAAAACTTAAAGTAAACTCCATATGAGAAGTTTCATCTGCAACTTCTCACTTATTGCAGGGGCCTCATGTTATGTTCTCAATATTTAGCTTCAGTTTTCAAGATGGATCGCCACACCATTATGTTCCCCTGCTGTTTTAGAGGAAAAATTCATCTTTGTTTTAAGTGAATTTACTTGAAGTGGCCACTCTCTGGTACCAGGCTTATTGAACACGGCATCCCCCCTGTACCTTTTTAGAGAATTAAGTTTATAACAAGAGCTGCTAGTTTCTTGTGTTTCAGCTTTCATTTTTCTCCCATCCTACAATACTGTATGTCATACATGGTTGTAAGACATCTGTGATGGTTACTTTTCTGTGTTATCTTGACTGGGCCATGAGGTACCCAGATACTTGGTAAAAATTATTCCCAGTGTATCTGGGAGGATGTTTCTGGATGAGATTAACATTTGAATCAATGGATTGAGTAAAACAGATGGCCCTTTCAAATGTAGGTGGGCCTCATCCAATCTGCTGAGGACCTGAATAGAATAAAAAGGCTGCTCTACCCCTGAGTAAGAGAGAATTCTTCCTGCCTGACTGCCTTTGAGCTGGGATATAAGTCTTTTCCTGCCTTCAGACTTGAACTGAAACACTGGCTTTTGCTGCGTCTTAAGACTGCTGACCTTCAGATGGGAATGACACCATTGGCTCTCCTGGTTCTCAGGCCTTTGGACTTGGACTGAAACTAGACAGATGGCTCTCCTGAGTCCCCATCTTGCAGACTGCAGATCTTAGGACTTGCCTACTACCATAATTGCATGGGACAATTCCTTAAAATACTTCTCTTTTTCTCCATGTGTACATCCAATTGGTCCTATTTCTCTGGAGAACCTTAACTAATACAATGTTATAACATGAGCTGCTCAAACCATTATAAGCAGCAATTTCTATGCGCCATTCACACTGGATCCTTATTTTCTGCCATCAGGCTTTGAGCAACTTTAAGTACCTGTTGCCGAGTACCTACCTCCTGTGCCAGGAAATTACAAAGAAATAAAAATATATCCTTATTCAAAGATCATAGTTGTATTAGTTCATTCTTATGCTGCTAATAAAGACATAGTAATTTATAAAGGAAACTAGGTAATTTATAAAGGAAAAGAGGTTTAATGGACTCACAGTTCCACAAGGCTGGGGAGGCCTCACAATCATGGCAGAAGGCGAAGGAGGAGAAAAGTCACGTCTTAACGTGGCAGCAGGCAAGAGTGTGTGCAGGGGAACTCCCCTTTATAAAACCATCAGATCTCATGAGACTTATTCACTATCACAAGAACAGCATGGGAAAGACATATGCCCATGAGTCAGTTACCTCCCATCAGGTCCCTCCCATGACATGTGGGAATCGTGGGAGCTTCGATTCAAGATGAGATTTGGGTGGGGACACAGTCAAACCACATCAGTTGTCCACTGTCACCAATACACAAATTTCTAAAAATACTGTATGGAATCACACAAACACTGTCATCAAATTGAAAAAGATGTGGTCAGTGGGAAACTGAGCTATGTCCCATGACTTGCTGAGGTGGAGATGCCATTTTTGGCTCTACTTGGTAAAATACAAGCTATAAAGCAAGAGGGGAACCTTTCCTTCTTTTGGTTTGAATCTCACCTCTTCTCAATATCTACTTATGAGGCCCTGGGTGAATTAGTTAATTTCTGTACATTTTCTTAAAGATAAAATCGGAGTAAAAAACAGTACCTACCCCATAGCATTTTTATAAGATTGCACAGGATATTTGTAACAACAAAAAAAATTCAAACAGGACCTAAAACCTATATTTTATCAAATCTAAGATGCCATCAGTTGTGAGATATAACACTATAATGTGTATTCCTAAGAAGGAAAAGCAGTGTCAATTATAATTGTAAGGTGCTATTAGTTATGTCACCTCCTGATGTGTTAGAAGGTGAAAAAAATATGTATCTTAAAATCAGTGAAATACAAGAGTTGGTGCTGTATAAATAATTAAAATTCTGGATCAGGCAAGCTGATAATTCAGGGCACTGTGGCCCAGTTCTCAGTTTGAATAGAAAATAATCCATTTGTACTTGTGGATGGTTATATAGCAACAGAGTTCTAAGTAAATCATAGCATTACTGAACATCCAGATCATTTCTTGACTGCTCCAAGAAGTTGCTGACACATATATTTTTCATTTTCTTAGTGGGGTTTAAAGCTGCTTTCATTACAGACTCTCAAGGGTCATTTAGTAATCTAACCAAGGCATGATGGTTTGTTATGGACTGAATGTATCCTCTCAAAATTCGTATGCTGAAGTCCTAACCCCAAATGTGATTATATTTGGAGAGAGGGCCTGTGAGGTGGTGATAAAGAGTAAATGAGGTCATTTAAGGGCATGGCCTTAATCTGACAGGACTGGTGTCCTTATAAAAAGAGGAAGAGACACCAGAGCTTGTTCTGTCCTCCATGTGAGGACACAGCAAGAAGGTGACTGCAAGCCAGGAGGAGAGCGCTCACCAAGAATTGAACAGGCTGACATCTTAAGTTTGGACTCTGTCTCCAGAGCTGTGAGAAAATACCTTTCTGTTGTTTCAGCCACCCAGTCTATGGTATTTTGTTATGGCAGCCCAAGCAGACTGAGACAATGACCAATGGGAGGACATTTCCTGAGAGGTAACTGTGAAAGAATCATCCTGGCCCCTGCTCATGGCTAGTCATTAGCTGTCAGGGAATGTTTGACTGAAAGTTGCTGATTTGCATTTGGAAACCAAAGACAGGATCTCCCGTCCAACCTTTCCCAGCCCTTACTTTTCTGCTCACTCAGTGCTAAAGTTTCATACTACTTTACTGACATTATAATTACTATTTATTTAATTTTACAATTGTATACAACTACCTATGGGAAATCAACGCTCTTGTTATGAACATTTAATTAGGTTTATCATTTAAATCACTTCTCCATATTCATGCTTTCTTAAGTAGTAGATTGAAAACTTTCTCTCTTGCTGGTAGTTTGATTCTCTGGGTACTGGTTCTGTCTGTGCATTTTTCAAATGAAACTTCGCCTTAGCATTTGTTCTCACCAGTAATTGAATTTTCCTGCCATCGATGTTGAAGATGGCATGTCAGGGATGGTCCAGAAAACATTCAGAATAATATCGAGGTTATTGTTTGGAAAGCCTGTCTTTATGGATAAAAAGTCTGAATCATGGAATATTTTTAAATTGGTTTTATTTTGAAACACATGCATCAACAGAAACCAAGCAAAGCAGTAACCAGTGGGAATCCTCAGGGAAACCTCTTTTAATGAGTAGATGAAATTGCTTACAATTCACACAACAATTTATATGTAAATGGATGTATCTGAAAATCATGAACACACTTGAGGGTACTTGAAAAAGTTGTCTTTCCTTAATAATTTCTGAACAGAACCTCTACAGTCTTGTTTATGTTATTTTTGTCAGAGCAAAGGTAAGTCTCCCCAGCTGGGTATAGCCAGAGTTGATGTATTAGTTATCCACTGCTGTGTAACAAATTACCCCAAATCTTGGAAACCTAAAACAATCAACAGACATTATTATCTCACACACAGCTTCTGCACATCAGGAATCTGGGAGTGGCTTAGCTGGGTGGTTCTGGCTCAGGATTTCCCATGAGAGTGTAGTTATGCTGTTGGCTGGGGCTGTAGGATCCACTTCCACGCTTATCCATGTGACCAATGGCACTAGACTGTAGTTCCTGGCTATGTAGGCCTCTGCATAGGGCTGCTCACAACATGGTTTCCCCAGGACAGATGATGAACATGTGAGTGAGCGTGCCATTATCTTATCACCTAATCGTGTACATGGCAAACCATCACTTCTGCTGTGGTATGCTGTTGTCACACAGACCAACTCTGGTTTAATGTGGGAGGGGCCTGCACAAGGAGTCTGTTTGCAAGTTTACTGACTCGGCTGTTGTCAGGACACTTCAGTTTCTTACCACCTGGGCCTGTCTGTAGGGCTGCTCATGCCAGGGTTTCCCCCGAGTGAGTGATCTGAGGGCCTGTAGATGACAGCCACCTAATTTTGGACTTGACAAACCAGCACATCTGCTGCATGCTTTTGGTCATATAGACCAACCCTGGTACCATGTGGGAAGGGGCTGCACAAACGTGTGAATACTTGGTGGTGGGGATGACAGGGGAGCATCTTAGAGGGTGGCAGCCACAGTTGACATGTGACCTAAGCCATGCCAGTCAGATGCACCCTTTCCTAGAACTGACACATGGAGCAGAATGGCAGGTTCAGAGTGGAATTACTCACTCAGGTCGAGCCATGAGAGTAGTTCCACTTATGGTTAGCTACATTCACTCTTTGTTCTACAAACTCCTGATCTTCCAGTAAAGTTTCTTTGCATTAAGTTAGCTCAAATCAGTTTCTGTTGTTCTAACAAAAGACTCCTGATAAATGGATTCCAATGTAAATTACCCTTAAGTACATGTGCAATACAGAAACTACTTTATCACAGGATGATGGAATTCAGGTGGTTGGTGATGGGAGATATAAATAGAGAGTTGTTGGGAGAGTAGCAGGAAACTGTGGTGCTAGATTGGAATCGGAGATGTCGGTGTACCTGCACACATACTTCCTTGACCTACTTGCTGAAAGGGCCTGAATCACTCCCTAGTTGTGATGAGTAAACCTACACATTGAGATTCGGGTTTCTAAGTCGGATGCCCCACAAAAAGTCATCAAGGATTCTTGAAGAAATTATGGGGGCAGGGAAAATACCAGGTAAGTCTGGAACATCTTGAGGGTCAGAAGGTTAGTAAGTTCTCAAAGAATGATGAGAATATGACACAGCTCCTCCTGCCTAGATCTGGGACAATTTGAAGGGTCTCCTCCTCCCCACATATGGGATGATTTGAACATTAACATAGAATCAGTTTTACAGCTATCATATTGATAATTGATTCAGGTGGAAATCATCAATGGGTACTAAAACTAGTAGGTGACAGTTTGATAAGGAATGGGATATATTCATAGTCTCACTAATATATCTCCCTCAAAATGCTTACTAATATAAAGTGAAAAATAATACTTTTACAATGGAGAAGCCTGACAGATACCATCCTAACCATTTAATTAAAGGTAGTAGCACTGATAATGGGATGAAAGGACATTAGGTGTTTCCTGATATGATGCACTAAGAATATAGAATCACTTCTGGGACAGTCTGCTAAAAATGCATTGCTTGAATCCAATCAAGAGGAAGCATCACACAAATCCAAGCTGAGGGACATTCTGCAAAATAATTGGCATGTAACTCTTGAAAAATGTCAAGGTCAAGAAAGAAAGACTGAGGAGGAGTTTCTGAATAAAGTAGGCTAATGAAATGTGACAACTGAATGCAATGCATGCACCTTGGTTGGATTCTGAGCAGGGGGAAAATAGCTATAAAAGGCATTATTGGGACATTGGCAAAATTTGAATATAGACTGTACATTACATAGTAGCATTATATCATGTCAGATTTTCTATCTTTAATCATTATGTAACCTTATGTCTTTGTTTTTAGAAAATACACAGTGAAGTAGTTAGGGGTAAAGGGGCATCACGTCTGAAATTTACTCTCAAATGCCTTAGAAAAACATGAGAGAGTGAATGATAAAGCAAATGGGGCCACATATTAACTGGTGAACCTGGGTGAAGTCTGTTACAACAGCAATTGCCAACTAATAACAAAGTACCACACATTTAGCCCCATGTTTCTGCAGGTCAGAAGTCTAGCACTGCCTGGCTGGATTCTCTGCTCAGCGTCTCACCATTGGGTTAAATTCAAGGTATCAGCAGGCTGCATTCCTTTATGGGGAGGCTCTGGGGAAGAATCAGCATCCAGGCTCACTCTGGTTATTGGCAGTTCTTGAGGTTGTAGGACTGAGATCTCCATTTCCTTGACATGTGGCCCCTCCATCTTCAAGCCAGCAATGGCACCTGGAGCTCTTCATCTGTCTGCTTTTCAGGGCTCATTTGAGCCCTGAATGGCCTGATCTGGATAATCGAGGCTACGCTCCCTCTCTTAAAATCAACCAGTTGGCCAGTCATGGTGGCTCACACCTATAATTCCAGCACTTTGGGAGGCTGAGGCAGGCAGATCACTTGAGGTCAGGCGTTCGAGACCAGTTTGGCCAACATTGTGAAACCCTGTCTCTACTAAAAATATAAAAATTACCTGGGCATGGTGGCACACACCTGTAATCCCAGTTACTCGGGAGGCTGAGGCAGGAAAATCGCTTGAATCCAGGAGGTAGAGGTTGCAATGAGCTGAGATCGTGCCACTGCACTCCAATCTCAGTGACAGAGTGAGATTCTCTCTCAAAAAAAAAAAAAAAACAACAAAAACTCTATCAATCTCAGTCACATCTGCATAATCTCTTTTATCATGTAATTAATGTGTCATAACCATGAGTGTGACCCCAGGGGTTGAGGATCCTGGAGGCCTCATTTCTGCCTACCACAGGTTCACAGAAGCTTTTTGCACTCTTCTCACCACCTTTATATAAATTTGAAATAATATGTTATCAAAATAAAATGTTACAAAGACTCATAAGCATAGCACAGGAAGTTGGAAAATGTCATCATAGCATCATTTTGGTTTTGGTGGTGTCATTTCCTTCTAACAGCACTGGGTTTGTTTTTCTCCCCCATTACCAACTAGGTCACCACCAAATCAAGCAAGGGACCTGTGAGGTGGTCGCTGTGCACAGGTGCTGCAATAAGAACCGCATAGAAGAGCGGTCACAAACGGTCAAGTGCTCTTGCTTCCCGGGACAGGTGGCGGGCACAACTCGGGCTCAACCTTCTTGTGTTGAAGGTAAGACCTCTCTGGTCAGCATCTCTGGTATTTCAAAAAGGCCAAAACCCACCAGGAATTTCCCTACTTTACTGTCTTTGCAACCCAAAGAAACCTAGGGTTGCTTTGAGATCAGTGTCAATCCAAAAATGTACATAAATACAACTCCAAAAATGTCTTGATGGTAAGATATGCCTTCAATAATGTCCCACAAGGGGTACCAATGGGGAGTTATATTATAGGGCAGTTGGGAAGATGTGCTTCAATTCCTTTTACCCACCTGTCTCCAAATCTCACTCACCAAAGCAGTTGTTTCCACTGATGCCCTGTTCTCCTTCCTCATACTCTGTACTCAAAATTAGCAGCATGACTTTCTCACTTCATGCCTGGTGTTATAGGTTAGTATCCTGTCTTTTATTTCTAGTTTATCATTTTAACAGACATTTATAGGACAGTCTCTTTGGAACAACTTCCCTGGGAATAGTTTGGAATCATGTGTCATTCATTTGTAATCTCCAAATCCCCTAGCAGAGTGCTGTGCCAATAGTTAAAAAATATATATGAATGTTGATGGTTGTAGGTGGAGGCCTGGGATTGATTTCTTTTGATACCCCTGGCTTCTTCCAGCAGATGCCGTGTTAGAAACAAGTGTCAGTCCCCAGGGGAACAAATACATGGGGTTAGTCCTGCAGCAGTTGCTCTGCAGTGTCACGAAACCTCCCTGAAAATGAACATTTCTAGTCTCATTTGATGCATGTCTAAAGGTCAGCAGTTAAAACACACACACATTCTTAACTCCAGACCATATTGCACAGTGAACAAGAACGGCTGATTTACCTGCATCCCATTCCCCCTACCAAACACACATATAGACATACACAACTATATGGGCTCTGTGGTTATAGTGGTATATATCAGCACCATCTGAGCCACCTTTAAAACAGGAAAGTGAAAGTGGAAATTTTCCACCTACAGTTCTTTATCAGAAACTTTGGGGGCCAAATGTGTTGCTGAATTCAGACTTTGCTCATATTTTATGTGGGTAACATAGCAAATATACCATCTATTACCTTACAGACCTACTGTACTCTCCCTTGCACCCCATAATCATAGAAATATTACTATATCTGCAGTGAAATGTATGAATATTCATGCAGCATGGGATAAGGCTGGATAAAGAACTTCATGTTAATTCAAGTTAGGTTTTGCTGTCATCTTACAGAAAACCTTTCAATTTCCAAAGCTTTTTGGATTTGGGGATTATTGATAAAGGACTGTCAACCTATAAAAAAAAGATGAAGATCTTTAACATTTAAAAAATGGCATTTGAAAGAAATATGCTGAGTCTGTATATCTCCAGCTGGGGAAGTCTAATGTGTTTATCATCTCTATTAATTGAATCCAAATCACATCGCAACCATTCTTTCTCCCGGCTGTCTCTCAAATCAGCCCACTTTTCTCCATCCCCACTGCTACGTCCACAGTCTAGGGGCCACCCTTAGATCTTGCTGAGTGTGCCACACCTCTCCTTCCACTTTCAGTCCTGTACCCAGAATGATCTACACAAACAGAATGGATTATGTCACTCCCATACTGAAAACCACACTTTAGTGGCTTCCCACTGTCTTTAAGATAAACTCCAGGAGTTCTTTACCATGGCTTGCCGAGCCCTGCAAGATCTGTGTCTCAGTTCTCTTTCAAGTACCCTACCCTAGGCAATCCAGAGTTCTTCCCATTTCTTTTCATTTCTGCACATTACTAATTTATATCCATTGCCTGAATCATTGCCCTCCTCCCCATGAGACACACCTGGTCTGCTTAATTCTTCTTATTCTCCTTTCAAATCTCTTGTAAGTTCTTGCATCACCCTGGACTTCCAGTTCATGACATTTATCCCATGTTATTGTAAAAACGTATGCCTTCCAGTTAGTATGTAAACAGCTTGTGGATAGGGATGTGGTCTCTTACTTTCATCTTTCCCCATTGGCTGGCCCACGAACAACTTTTAGTACAGTGGAGAATGGACTTTGCTAATCACAGATTGCTCTCTACAGACAATATGTTTGCTTGCCTCTGTAGGCCTTAAATGTCTTCTAACAAACTCTTTTTATATTGTCTAACCCAGAATAATGTTTTACAATATTCAAAGCACTTTTATTGGTACCTAAAAAGTACTGATAGGGCAGTGATGACTATTAGTATCTTTATCTTAGTAAAGAAAATGTGAATACCTTACTGCAAACTATCTTGTTTTAAATTTTATGTATGGGCAAATCCCCTTTGGCCACCACCCTAGAAGTAACTACATTTATCTGTTTGGTCAATATATTTTTCTGTATATTTGTGTATTTGGAGATAGGTTTGTAGAAAACAGTGGTAGATTTCAGTATGAGTGTGTGTTTTACACAAATGCTATCACATTGGATATTTCACTCATCCTGCTTTATTCCTATCAGTATTAGGTTGCAGAAATCTTTGTGCTGGTACATATTGATCTAACTGGGTGTTTTCAATTGCTCCATAGCATTCCATGTATGGATAGGCCATAATTATTTAGCCATTCATCTTCTCTTTTAAAAATAATGATAGGGTCTTGCTCTGTCATCTAGGTTGGAGTGCAGTGGCATGATCATAACTCACTGCTGCCTTGAACTCCTGGGCTCAAGCAATCCTCCTACCTCTGCCTCCCAAAGTGTGGGGATTACAGGTGTGAGCCATTACACCTGGCCACCATTCCTTTACTGATGGACATTTTGATTGTGTTTATGGCAAAACAAACAGACTCTCAGGTTAACTAAATGGTTTCCCTAGTGTCACAGGATCAGTGATACGGACCAGTCCTGGAGCATCTGAGCAGAGTCTATGCAGTGCTGTCTACTAAAATGTTCTGTGATGATGCACATGTTCCCTCTCTATATATTTATGGACATAACCTGTGTAGATAGATATCTATATGTGATGATATATATGTCCAGTGTGGCTAGTAGCCATTAGCCACCCATGGCTATGGAGCATTTGAAATGCGGCTAGTGTAAATTTAGATTTAATAGGGACTTGTGGCTTAAAGCTTCACATTGGAAAGTGCAGGTTATGCTTGATGTAAACATGTAACTTGAGTGTAACATTTGTGGTCAGAGAGTGCCAATACCCTGAAAGGTGAGATTGTGTCTTTCAACTTGTGTCTCCTATACCTAACATTGTCTGGCAAACAGTCGGTGTTCAATAAATGTTTATTGGATCAAAGTCACAGAAGTTTAAGCTTTGGTTGGGATGTATGTCTGATTTCATCTCTCTTTGATCTCTTCCTTATCTGAATATGTTTCCATTAGGGCTTTTTAGCTTTACCTGCTTAATCTTTATCCCATAATAATTATGCAGTATCATGCCCTAATTGGAATGTGAGAAGACCTATTCTCTGCTGATATGTTCCTCTTATCTTATTTGTCTATAAGAATAGAAAGGATCTAAAATATAAAATTTACCTGAATTTACATTTAAATTAAAACAAAGGCAAGAAGATGTTGGCATGGGGCACTAATTAATGCCGACATAGAAACTGGAATATCCTTTTGCATTTCTGTTAATCCACACCACAGATAATTATCTAGTGTTTTCATTGCTTTTCTATAAAACCATAGATTATATTATATAAACAGGGAAAATAATTAGCTGTTCCCCTTCTGCCAAACTTTTTTATTATAATTAACTTACAAAACCTCCCCTGAGTTATTGAAGTGGGTCTTTAATATACATTAGGGATTTGGGAGATGGGACAGGGAATTATTTGATTGTGAGACTGTGGTTACTTGGGTCCTGAAACAGACAGCTATTCAGCTGGTAAGCATTCTTCTTTGTGAATCTTCGGCTGGCATATACAGGTCTGTTTTAGGGTGGAAACTATATTCTACACATTTATCAAAATACTGCTCTATAGAGATAATGCTGAATGGTTTTATGATAAAATGAGACAAATGTGTAGTACAAGGAATTTTATTTTGTCAAAATGGTTTCTAAATATTGGGTTTAAAAGATTAATAAAACAAAAGCTCAGAAATGGAAAGTAGTTACTTTTCAAAGCTATTTAAAAAATTTTTTGATGCCCCAATTTCTATCATCACTTTTTTTTTTTTTTTTTATGAGATGGAGTCTCGCTTTTTCGCCCAGGCTGGAGTGCAGTGGCGTGCTCTCTGCTCACGGCAACCTCCGCCTCCCGGGTTCAAGTGATTCTCCTGTGTCAGTCTCCCGAGTAGCTGGGACTACAGGTGCATGCCACCATGCCTGGCTAATTTTTTTGTATTTTTAGTAGAGATGGGGTCTCCCCATGTTAGCCAGGATGGTCTTGATCTCCTGACTTCGTGATCCACCCGCCTTGGCCTCCCAAAGTGCTGGGATTACAGGCATGAGCCACTGCAACCGGCCCACTTTTTCAAGATGTCAATTCATTTAGTTAAGGAGAGTTACTGTGTGGACTGCAGACAACTTTCATGGCTTTATGGGCTGTGTGATGAGACATAGGGTCTGTCTTTACAATGTGTTTTCACTGGGCTTGTTCTCCTTCCACTTAAAACATATTTTTCTCAGTGCAGACACATGAATGACAGAGAGGATTTTGCCAAAACACTTTGGGAGTTGGGAGGATATGTATATTGCATATGTTGGTTCATTCATCATTTTAATTTGGCACCTTTGTGCCTCACCTGCCCTAGATACCAGATGGAAGCATGATAAGGAGACTCAGGTCCTGGTTTCAAGGAACTCAGAGTTTACTAGTTCAGAGAAACAAACTTTTATTAATGAAGGACTCAAAGGGAGAACAGAGAGGTGGTCAGGGATGCTGCCCCTTGAGAAGCAATGAGTCTGAATTTAGTAGGTAGAAGGATATGATGGTGGAGGGAGTTAATTAGGGAACAAGGCAGCACAAAGCATATGAGAGTGAGTGGGGCTAACTCGGGAACTAGATGTAGGTTGGTCTGGCTTGGAAAGGTAAAAGGACCCTTGATGTGAGAGGCCTTAGAATAAATCAAATTTTAGGATTTAATTCCTGCCTTCTGGGAATTTGCGTTTTAAGAGAGTATGCCAATAAGAAAGAGTATGAAGTATTATGAACAAAGTTTATGTAAAGCACTGTAAGATTCCGGAGAAGGAAAAATGTGATGCCTAAATTTGACAGGTCACCTCGTCAGCACAGGTTTCGTGGTGAGCTCACAATCAGTCAGGATTTGTGTGTGCGAGTATGCATGTGTGTGTATTAGTCTCACGCTGCTAATAAAGACATACCCGAGAATGGGTAATTTATAAAGCAAAAGAGGTTTAACGGACTCACAGTTTCACGTGGCTGGGGAGGCCTCACAATCGTGGTGTAAGGTGAAGGAGGAACAAAGGCATGTCTTACATGGCAGCAGGCAGGAGAGTGTGTGCAGGGGAACTGCCCTTTATAAAACCATCAGATCTTCTGAGATTTATTCACTATCACAAGAACAGCATGGGAAAAAAAACCCACCCCCATGATTCAAATACCTTGCACCAGGTCCTCCCATGAAACGTGGGGCTTGTATGAGCTACAATTCAAGATGAGATTTGGGTGGGGGCAGAGCCAAACCATATCAGTATGTGTGTTTGAGAGAGAAAGAAAACTCACAAGTGGGTGTGCAAAAACTTTAAATTCATGGAATTGCCCATGGTAGGGGCAGGAAGGAAGACATAAAATAGAGGTGGCATGGTGTTTATCATGGATTAGAATTATTTTCCTAAGTAAGAGCTTTGAGCAGGTCTGATGAACTAGCACAACCTCTCATTTTGAGTTAGTATGCCTTCAAACTGTAGATCAGTTTCTCAACCAGGGGCGATTTTGCCCCCTTGGGGATATTTGACATTGTCTCAAGACAGCTGGGAGAGGGTGCTACTGGTGTCTAGCATGTAGAGGCCAGAAGTGCTGCCTTACATCTTACAATGCACAGGATTGACCGCCACGATAAAGAATTAACAAGGTCCAAATGTCAATGACATTGAGGTTGAGAAACCCTGACTTAGAGGTTCCCAGTGTATGTGGATATGCTTGTGTGGGTCTGCTTGTAGTAGAGAGGACAAACGTAGATTCCAAAAGATCAGTGTATGTGTACTCATGCACTGACTCAGTACTCTGTGTACTTTGTGGAACTAACAATATTGTGTTACTTGCAGAATGTGTGAACAAGTAAGATTCCTTGTAAAAAATGGTTAGTGCTCTAACTACTGCTCTTATGCCTGTTAGCTGGGTCAAGTTGGTATGGCTTCTTTTCTTAACAAGAAATATAAAAGTTAATGGCTTAATTTTTAAAGAACACAGAGTCTTGAAATAATATGATTGAAATAACTGAAGACACAAAGTGTTAAAATCTTGGAGCATATTCTATAAAGCATATATTCTAGGAAGATGTTTTCTTAATTTTTCTGTTCATAGTTGCAGTAGAAACATACATTTTTCTTTAGAATATCTTTCACCATGTGTATTAGGGTTCTCTAGAGGGACAGGACTAATAGGATAGATGTATATATGAAGGGGAGTTTATTAGGAGTATTAACTCACACAGTAACAAGGTGAATTCCCACAAGTGGCTGTCTGTAAGCTGAGGAGCTGGGAAGCCAGTCCTAGACCCAAAACCTCAAAAGTAGGGAAGCCAACAGTGCAGCCTTCAGCCCACGGCTGAAGGCCTGAGAGCCCAGAGCCCCTGGGAAACCACTGGTGTAACTCCAAGAGTCCAAAAGCTGAAGAACTTGGAGTCTAATGTTTGAGGGCAGGAAGCATCCAGCACGGGAGAAAGATCTGCTCCTCTGCCTGCTTTTATCCTAGCTGTGCTGGCAGGTGATTAGATAGTGCCCACCCAGATTAAGGGTGGGTCTGCCTTTCCTTGTCTACTAACTCAAATGTTAATCTCCTTTGGCAACACCCTCACAGGCATACCCAGGAACAATACTTTGCATCCTTTAATCCAATCAAGTTGACACTTAATATTAACCATCACACCATGTAAATACAGCTAAACTAAATCAGCAAGTAAGAATCCAACTCATGAAAAGGAAAAGTGAGCATGTTCTTGGTTATTATAATTTGAAGTCTGGCTTATCTAAGTAACTGTATGAATACATAATTGTGTTCTGTTTAACCGAGTGATGTTTATTTGGGAAAAGAATACAAAATAAAACTCATTTTATACAATAGAGAGTAAGGAAAATGTACCAGAAGCAAAACAGCTAATTATCACATGAAATTTTCACCTCGACAACAGCATTATAGAATATAGCAGTTGCTACCACAAAACCAGGGAGGTCTTCACTGTCTTTTTATTTTTTTCTTTCTTTCTGCATAAAACTGGAAATTCATTACAGGTTGGCAGCTTGAAGATAGGGGTATTATGTGTTTTCGTAAGTCAGGAAGCATGGGGCTTTTAAACGAATTTTATTTTAAAAATAGAAGTGACAAGACACTTTCTCATTTAAAGTGTATTATGATATTTTGTAACAGGAAAAAAATATCTATGCCTCCTACAAACTTATTTTCCTGTGGAGACAAGGCTCAGTAAAGTGGGCAGATGTTCTCACCAGTAACTTTAATAAAATCCTACTTCTGAGTCCTTTGTCCCTGCTAGTGAGGCTGAAGGTGCACTCAAAGCTTAAATTTCCTGGCTGTTTAATCACCTTATTCTCTGTCAGGTCGAGCCCTCGGTGGGTTCTTACCCTTGCTGTCAGTTTTTAGTCAATCCTTAACTCATAACGGAATTTGCAATGTGTCTTTTGATTATTGTGGTGTTTCCTTCTACGTCTGTCAATTCTGAGAGAGCACTTGCCATAAAGCCTTTCACAAAGAAAGTCCATCATGGGTAACACTTTGACGAACAGGGGCACCTCACAATGTATTCTTCTGTGAGATGGGAAAATATATATATTTGCAAATAGGACTCCTTTACATTTCAGGGCAGCTTGCTATTTTAAGGAATCTGAGGCAAATCTGTTTTTAGAAGAAAGCATCACTCCATATTTTCCAATTAAACGAAAAACCTGGTAGATAATCTCATAAGAGTTCTGTCTCGGTCTTTCAGGTTTCCTTTTTAAATTTTTTTATTTAAATCCCTAAACACTAGGTGAATGCTGATTTTTTTTCCTGTAGTTAAGAAGTGGCATAGTGTTCTGTGATATACATCCGGATCTGTCATTTTTATTTCCCCCTCCATCTCCTTTTCTAGGTTTTGGCATCAGAAGTACCTTGTGTCCCCATGGGTTCAGTAAGTAAGTGCTGGCTGGCATTTATCTGCTGAAAGGTTGAGATTATCTGATTCATTGTTTTTCTCTGCAGGGAATTTATTCCGCAATTTCTCACTTCACTCCCACCTCAGTTGCTCTTCTGTTTTAGAGTTCGTTCTTCTCAAACTCTTCTGGCACCCAGTTTTGTCTACCTTATTGCACTACTTGGCTCAGACTCCTTCCCTGGCTGTCTGCTGCTGAGAGACCCAAGTCTAATCTTGAATTTTCCTCGAGAGCCCCTAATGGTTCCTTCCCAGACACCCTCCTAATCTGGGTGTCCAGGGCTTCCCTGACCATCTCTCACTTCAGCCACATGCGTCTGCTGGCTTCCAGGTGGAACCGTCACTGTCGCTCCTGTCTTCAGTTGTGGACCTCTGGCCACCTGTCAAGACTGCTTTTGAATCTTTCATGAAACTCTGAAACCTTTCCAAAGTACACGGGTTCTCACTCCTGAGTGGAAGAAAGTTAGTCTGAGGAAGAGTTTTGAAGACAAAGTATTTTAAATTGAGCTCTAATTCTATGTAAATACAACTAAGCTCTGTCAACATTTATGTAACTTTTCTAGTCCTGCAGATGGCATTTTAAATTGAGGTCTGGGGGCCATCTCTTATTTATTTTTATATCCACTTGGAACCAATCTGTGGTATTCAGACAAGAATGAGTGGTCAACACTATGAGTATAGTAAAACTCTATGTAGTACTTCCTAATCTAAAATATTATTGTAAATTGTGATACAGTAGAAAGACTACTGGATAGAGAAGAAGAAAATCTAGATTCTAGTACCACCCTCCACCCCTTGACTAACTCTGAGGGAAGCTCTGGTTTTTATTTGTGGTACCATCTGGCTCCCCTTTCTGGCTTCTGAAGGTTGTTGGGACAATCAAAAGAGGAACAGTAAGTAGAAGTGCTTTGAAAGTGACACAGCTCCATGAAGTTGCAAGGGGAAATTGTTATGATATTTGAGGCTGCAAAGAATATAACTTTTTTTTTTTTTTTGAGACAGAGTCTTGCTCTGTCACCCAGGCTGGAGTGCAGTGGCGCGATCTCGGCTCACTGCAACCTCTGCCTCCCGGGCTCAAGTGATTCTTCTGCCTCAGAGTAGCTGGAACTACAGGTGCACACCACCATGCCCGGTGAATTTTTGCATTTTTAGTAGAGGCGGGGTTTCATCACGTTGGCCAGGCTGGTCTTGAACTCTTGACCTCAAGTGATCTGCCCGCCTAGGCCTTCCAAAGTGCTGGGATTACAGGTGTGAGGCACCATGCCTGGCCAAGAATATAACTTTATTAGGCTTTACCTGCTATGTACATCCATCCCAGTTTAGTAGCAGTCTCTGGCACAATAAATAACCAATTTGGCTAGATTCCTTTCTTGGTGTTGGCAATGCCTGATTTAAATAACAAGTGGTTACGCTAGATCACAAATCCACCTGACTTAGGTACTATTTGTTTTGATGGATATCACTAGATAGTAGCTCAGTATATTCGGCCAGAATCAGGGACAATGTGGCCACTTGTGGAGAAGATTCTACAATGTCTGGCCCCTTCAGTGGATAATGAAATTGTCCTGTGCTCTCATCATGCCACATAGTGTTTGTCTGGGGAACTGTTTGAAGGCACTGGCTGCCTCCTTCCATACAAGGATTTGTTTCTAGTATCTAGTAGATGCATAAGGGAGGGAGGTATGAATATAAGTGTTAGCACTTGGGCTCTAGCATTAGACTGCCTCTCTTCAAGAGCTTGTTTGACTGTTTTCAGACTCTGTGACCTTGCCCTAGTCACTTAAGGCCCCTGGACCTCAGTTTTTTCATTTTGATGAAGTACAGGATAATGTTTTTAAAAATATTTTGTATTTCAAAAGGTTTTGGGGAACAAGTGGTTTTCTATTACATGGGTAAGTTCTTTAGTGGTAATTTGAGATATTGGTGCACCCCTCACCTGAGCAGTATACACTGTACCTCATGTGTAGTCTTTTATCCCTCACCTCCCTGCCCTGAAAAATAATTTTTAACCTCAGGTTTGTAGTGAGGTTTAAATTAGAAAATGCAGGAAGGAAATTAGCAGGGTGCCTGGCCCTCAATAAAAAGTAGCTGTTAGGATTTGTAAAGCTTTGTTTGAACTAGAGTTTCTGACTTCACAGGCAGCATAGTTTGAGTCAAACCTATCAGGAAAGTCTTCAGGGCTTCCTATATATAAGACTATGTTGCCTGCAGAGAAAATTTAACTTCTTCCTCTCTAATTTAAGTACCTTTTTTATTGCCTGCTTGCTCTAAGACTTTTGGTACTCTATTGAATAGAAATGGTGAGCGTAGATATCCATGTCTTGTCGTATATGACCTTTATTATGTTGAAGTACATTCCTTCTGTATAAAATTATCTTTGTTGAGAGTTTTTATCATAAAGGGATGTTGAATTTGGTCAAATGATTTTTCTGCAGGAGATGACCATATGATTTTTATCCTTCATTCTGTTAATGTGGTGTATTACATTTATTGATTAAGCATTCTTGCAGTCCAAGGATAAATCCCATTTAATCATAGTGGAGGATCCTCTTAATGTGACGTTCAATTCAGTTTGCTAATGTTTTGTTGAGGATTTTTGATCTATGTTTATCAAGGATATTGGCCTATAATTTTCTTTTTTGTAGTGTCCTAATCTGGCTTTGGCATGAAGGTAATGCTGGCGTTATTAAATGAGTTTGGAAGTGTTCTCTCTTCTTCGATTCTTTGGAAGAGAAAGTGGAGAGTTTTTTATTTTTATTTTTTTTTTGAGACGATGGAGTCTTGCTCTGTCACCCAGGCTGGAATGCACTGGTGTGATCTCAGCTCACTGCAAGCTCCACCTCCCGGGTTCACACCATTCTCCTGCGTCAGCCTCCTAAGTAGCTTGGGATTACAGGCACCCGCCACCACGCCTGGCTTTTTTTTTATTTTTAGTACAGATGGGGTTTCACATTGTTATCCAGGATGGTCTCGATCTCCTGACCTCATGATCTGCCTGCCTGGACCTCCCAAAGTGCTGGGATTACAGGCATGAGTCACGGCACCCGGCCAAGTTCTTCTTTAAATACCAGGTACTAATAAATTCAGTAAAGCTGCAGAATACAAAATCTACATCCAAAACTCAGTTGCATTTCTCTAGCAATGAACAATCCAAGAAATTAAGGAAACAATCCTATTTTTATGATAGCATCAAAAAATATAAAACACTTAAGAATCAATTTAACCAAGGAGGTAAAAAAATCAGTACACTAAAAACTGTAAGACATTAATGAAAGAAACAGAACAATATCCTGTGTTCGTGGATTGGAAAAATATTGTTAAAATGTCCATACTCTCCAAAGCAATCTACAGATACAATCCCTAACAAAATTCCAGTGGCATTTTCCACAAATATAGAAAAACAGTCCTAAAATTCATATAGAACCACAAAAGACCCCAAATAGCTAAAGCAATTTTGAAAAAGAAGAACAGAGTTGGAAGCACACAGCCCGATTCAAATTATATTACAAAGCTATAGTTATCAAAACAGTATGGCACTGGCATAAAAATAGACATGTAGACCCATGGAACAGAATAGACAACTCAGAAATAAATCCATGCATTTATAGTTGACTAGTCGTTGACAGGGTGACAAGACTACACAGTGGGGAAAGGATAGTCTCTTCAATAAAGGGTGCTGGGAAAATTAGATATTCCCATGCAAAAGAATGAAGTTAGACCTGTGACTTAAACCACATGGAAAAGTTAACTTGAAAAGGATGTAAATGTAATCTGTGAAATGAAACTATGAAACTCCTAGAAGAAAACATAGGGAAAAAGGTCCTTGATATTGGTCTTAGATGTTTTGGTTATGACACCAAAAGTACAGGCAACAAAAGCAAAAATAAACAACTGGGACTACATCAAATGAAAAAGCAGCCTAGAGAATGGTAGAAAATATTTGCAAGCCATATATCTGATAAGGAGTTAAGATCCAAAATATAAAAGAAACCTACCTGCTCAATTGCCAAAAATTAATACCCTAATTAAAAAGGAAAAGGAGCTGAATTGATATTTTTCCAAGGAAGACATACAAATGACTAACAGGCATATGAAAAGGTGAAGGAATGCCAGGCCCTCCCATGTTCCTGTGGCTTCTTGTAATTGACTTCAGGTGGTTGCTGTCCACTCACTAGAATGGCATGGAGAGATGAATACCATGTATGATGGAAATTTTTAGTGCTTTTAGTTTTTCCTATTGACAGCATCAAACTTAAGAACCAGTTGCAATACCATTGTAACCTGCAATCAAAGATGATGCCCATATTAACAGCTGACTTTTTCTGAGACTATTGTGACTGGCTCAAAGTCAGCAAAGACTTTCACACGTGGATTAACTTTATCCTCTTAACATCCTGGGGTGAGGATCTACTTTTCAAATGAAGAAACTGACACTAAGAGAAGTCCGAGAACTAGTGTAATCTAGACAATGGCACAGTCAGATTCAAACCCAGGCAAGCCCACCACAAACCCTGAGATCTCACCAGCTATATTTTACAATTGGGCAGTCCACTGCAAAAGTGATCTGTTTTATATTTGTATAAATTTAAGGGTACATAGTGGTGAAGTCTGGGCTTTTAGTGTAGCCATCACCCAAATAGTGTACTTTGTACCCCTTAAGTAACTTCTCGTCCTTCCCACCCTTCCAAGTCTCCAATTTCTGTTGTTCCATGACTCTGTGTCTCTGTGTACACATTATTCAGCTCTCATTTATAAGTGAGAAAATGACTGACTTTTGACTTTGTTTCTGGATTATTTCACTTAAGATAATGACCTCCAGTTCCATCCATGCTGCTGTAAAAGACAGGATTTCATTCTCTTCTGTGGCTCAGTAGTATTTGATAGCATATCTATACCACATTTTCTTTATCCAGTCCTCCATTGATGGACACATGTTGATTCCATGACTTTGCTATTTATTACTAGTGCTGCGATAAACATATGAGTGCAGGTGTCTTTTTGATATAACAGTCTCTTTTCCTTTGGGTAGATAGCCAGGGGTGGGATTGCTGGATTGAGTGGTTGATTTTTAGTTCTTTGAGAAATCTCCATACTGTTTTCCATAGAGGTTGTACTAATTTACCTTCACAGCAACAGTGTATAAGCATTCCCTTTTCTCTGTGTTGTCACCAACATCTGTTGCTTTTAAAATTTTTAATAAAAAAATGAAATATTTTGTAGAGTATATGCCTGATTGGATTCCTTCAATTTACCAACAGTAAATTTAATAGCAATCTTTGAACTCAGTGTACTACTCTGTATTGAGTTTTATTTTGTCCATCTTTGGAGGAAGAAACAGTGTCACAAATATTATTTGGCCTTTGTTTTCCAGCTTCCATTGTGATTCAGAAATGGTGGTGTCACATGAATCCGTGTTTGGAAGGAGAGGATTGTAAAGTGCTGCCAGATTACTCAGGTTGGTCCTGTAGCAGTGGCAATAAAGTCAAAACTACGAAGGCAAGTATAGACGAAGTGCAACTACAATTTACAAGTTATCAACTGTGGGGCTTTCTCCCCTTGATTTTATTCTGCCATCAAGAACACATTATTATGTGTTAATAAACCTGCTTGGGCAGTGCTACCTTACGGCTTTGGCCTTTTTGAAAAGCGCATTTCCCGGCATCATTCTGTGTGTCAGATTTTATAGAACAGTGATTTGGTGGGAGAATTCATTATTTTAGGCAGGGCTACTAAATTCATTTCAGCTTCTTCACAAGCCCGATTTAAAGTAAAAGTTTCAGAGTCAACAGGCCAATGTATCAAAACACCATGACAAGAATCCACATCCAGATGATTTACTCAAGTAGAAATACCTATTGCTTTAAAGGAGATTTAATGGCTGGAGATTCTTATTCAAGACTTAGAAGCCAACACTTTTCTCCCCAAGTGGTCCTCTTTTCAATTCTCACTGTTGCTGAAGAACACCATTGTCTACCCAGTCCTCCAGCCAGAAACCTACCTTCTTCCTATGTTCAGCTGGTTACATTGTCCTTAGGATTTTTACTACCCAACTTTTCCATGATTCTTCAACACTGTGCTTACTCCTCTTGTCCAATCTGCCATCTCATATGGAGATGAATCTAGACTGCTGGACTGCTGCCTTCCAGTCTGGTCCCTACACAGTGACTACAATAATTTTGTAAAATGCACATCCTCTAAGCTAGTCCACCTCAAAATATTCCACTGGCACCCTCTGGTGATTGGTCCACTAGCCTCTGCCTGGTCCTTAATGAGTAACATGGCCAAACCACCTCCGCTTCCTTCTTGCTGCTCTAAACATCCTGGCCTTTTGTCTGTCAGTCCCTCTTACCCTGGTCCTTTTGCATGGGCTGTTCCCTCTTCATAGAATATGTTTCCCTCCTTTCTTTTCTGGCTAATCATCATTTTTTCAGGGACTTCTTTCCTGATTGAATTCAGGCTCCCTGTATCTCTGAGCATTTATTATGGTTACATTTTACATAGATTGCTATCCATATTTTGCTTAATACCTAGAGCTTTCTGTCTGGTGGGAGAGCTTTGATGTTGGGCCCTGGCTTTGTTTTTGCTTTCCCTGCTAGTCCCAGAGCCAGCTGAATGCCTTGGTAACTATTTCTTGAAGGAAAAATGACATGACCAAGGTCATTCTAAGATCATTAGAGCTGGACATACTGGAATGGAGTGACTCTTTGGTTCTCATTGCTATTGAGCTTTGATCCCTTAGGAAGTACATACAGTGAATGGCTTCTTGCCTTTCTTATGTTGTCCCCTTTATGAATACTTTGAATGAGAACTCTTAAGTGTTTTAGTAATTCATCTTCAGCCATGGAGGTCAAAAACAGGCCAGTTCTCCTTCTAAGTGTGAACTTGAACTTTTACATTAAGATTTTGTAAAATATATTAAAATATAAAGATATTAAGTCTAAAACAAAATATTAGAAAATATGATTCTACAATACATTTTAAATGGGAACTTTAGCTGATATTATACCCCAGATTATCAGTGGAATAGTTGTCGGTTGATTCTCTAGGTAAAACCAGACCATTTTCAACATCAATTGCTGTTGTCAACTAACTTATCCTTGTTAGTGATACTGAGATGACTGGGATAACAATGTGATATCTGCTTTTATATCCAGAGCAGCAGAAGTCCATGGAGTCATTTATTGGTGGTGCAAGGAGGTCAACACTCGTATCATTCTAAGCCATTCCCAATAAATTTCCATGCTATATTGACTCAGCGTGCTTGCTAAGCAAACCCTGCCTTAAGATAATTTTCCTATCTTTCCCTTGTCCCATTTCAGCTATTTTTTCCTAATTCCTTCCTAAGTGAAAATCTTGGAGTAACCCATGAATTAGGGTATTACATCCATCAGTGATAAAAATTTTCTTTCATCATATTTCTTGTAGGCTAAGGAATAATATTTTGGAAGATTATATTTGTATTGATTTTTATATATAAATATAAAACAAGATCATGAGCAAAAGCCAACTGTAGTTCTCTTGGTAGAACGGCTCTCTATTTATGTGTAGTTAGAAAAGGCATTTGCAGGAAGCAAACCTTTAGGGGCATTTTGGCTCTGTGCTGGGAATGTAAGTTTGCTGTAGCTAAATCCTCAATGGTAGTGACATTTCATTTAGCACTTTGAAAAGTTGTAGAAAGATAATACAGTTCCCCAAGCCATCATGATACTTGGGCTGCTTTTTTAGTGATATGTCACTTGAGAATAATCTTGAAGTCATAAAACTTTGTTTCCTTTATTAATCCAAGTCAGTGTGACTTGAACTGCATAAAACATTTTATGTCTTTTATGGATCTTACGCACATAGAGTAAATTCATTTGTGGATCTGTGACTAGTTTCCAGTAGTATCTTTTTCTTAAAATTGTTACTGACCTTACACCACAAGTAAGACAGAGGTCCTGGAAAAGCAGAGCAATTGTCTCCCTAGAGGACGTATTAACTAAACTGTATAGTTTCCATTTTCTTTAAATAGTTCATGCACAGCAGCATCAAAACACAGAACAGCTAAAGTAAGATGGTCTCCAGTAAGCCAGCTATGTCAGAATTTTATTTTCCATTTAAATGCAAATATGAAAATAGTTGGCAGTTAACTTGAATATTAATAGCTTTAGATGAAGATATGAAAAGAGAGAGGATAATTCCCTAACTAGTCATCTTTTCCAGGTATAAAATGTTGGCACTGAGTTTACTCTGCCGACATAGTTTTCAGTGTCTCTAGAGGGTATGCAGCTACTGCTTCTTTTGGGAAAATATGACTCTCTCTGTGGACCTGCCTTAATTTTTTTTTTCATAATTGAAATCTGGGTTTTGCTGCATTCAGTGAGCTAAAGAGTTTTTTACTATCTGGGGTTGCCATTTTAAGCCTTCTAACAAGAGTATGATATCTTCTTAGCAACGAAGCCAAGCATTTGCCGTATCTTGTTTGTGAGCAGAAGCAAATCACTTTGAATCTTAAGACATTTTAGACTTTTTAATGTTCTTATTTTTGAATCCTCTACTAAGGGTGAAAAGCTATGTCTTTAGAGTAGCAGTTCTCAACCAGAGGCAATTTTGCCCCTGAGTAGACATTTGGCAATGTCTCGGATATTTCTGGTCATCACACATTGTGAGGATGCTACTGGCATCTTGTGGGTAGAGGCCAGGGATGCTACTAAACATCCTACAAAGCACAGACAGCTTCTACAACAATTATTCGACCCCAAATGTCAATAGTATGAAGGTTGAAAAGCTGCTTTAGAGAATAGTATATTTCAGTAGCTCTTTGCAAACTTCCTACTTGATTCTTTTACTTCATTTTGTTTTTCAAAGTTTCTATTGTCTAAATATTCCCAATATTTCATATTGGAAAACTTGTACAGAATGGAAGCAACAGTTTTGTCTTCAATATCTTCCTCAAATGGCTCTCTAATCTGCCTGTCTCTTGGGCCATCACCATGGGTCATTGTCAATATAATAATAATTTAATGCTATCATGGGAACGTGTAAAAAACACAGTTTTGAACTCTACCTCTAGGATATTCTGGTATAGTAAGTCTGGGATAGGGCTTAGAAAACCACGCTTTTAAAAAAGTTGTTCTTAGGGTGATTGTGATCAACAGGCAGTATGAGGGAACCATTAGTCTAACTGAGCTCTCTATCTGTTCTCACCTTTAATTGGCTTATACCTTGCTTTCTCTGCATCAAAGGTAAACTCCCTGCCCAGATTCCCTCCCTGTTGAGAGAATATCAATGGATCCCCATTGGAAACTGATGCAAAATAAAGATTATAAGCATCTTAAATGGGCCTTCACTGCCAATCATTGTACAGGCCATGTATTTCCCCTTACCATTGCTGCCTCCTTTATCGACTTCCCCATCTAAAATTCCACTTGTCTTTTAATGTCCAGCTCAGATGACTCCTTTACCCTCAAGTTTTGTCTTCCCTGATCTCTATAGTCAGACTTGAAATGCTCAGGGTACCCTGATGAATGGGAGTAGAGCTAATATTGGCATCTTAGTAGCCTTGTATCCATCAAAATTCAGAAGTAGCAATGAATCTTCCACAGGTAATCAGTACAATAATAATTTTAAAGGAAAATAAGTCTGAGAGCATTTTATCATCCAACTTCAGTGAAGTTGTCCAAAATGAGCTGGGCATAGGGAATAAGTTGCCTCAAAGAATAGGGAATAAGTTGCCTCAAAGAAGATGCTTTTGACAATTACATCCCGGATGTAGAGTGATAGATCCAGAAAGAGCTAACATCACAATAGCCTCCATTCCCTGAGTACGAACCATGTGTCAACCACTGGGCTGTGTCATTCAAGTCACATATTTTATTTTCTCTTTGCTACAACTGACGGGGGTAGGTACTATTATCTCTATTTTGCAGATGAAGAAACTAAGGCAAAGAGAGACAATCTACCCCATCACAGAACATGGCCAACTCCATCATTCAGTTGCTCAAGCCAAAGATCTTGGAATTGTCCTTGATTCCTCTTTCTCTTACATCTTTGTTCTGTTTGTCACAACTCTAAGTTGACAGTTCAGTCTTGCCATGCATTCCTCATCTCTTCCTTGAACCTCAGAAAAAGGCCAAAGTCCTTGCATTTAGCTCTTCCTCTCCTTCAACCTTCCTTGACATCCTGTATAGAAGAGCGGCTCTCTGCCCTCCCTGCCTCAACCTTTCTTTCCTCTATTATACTACCTTACTTTTCTCCGTTTCCCATATTATGAATTTTACCTGTTTGTCCAACCTCTTCCTCTGGAATAGGGATCAGCAAACTGTGGCTTACAGGCCAAATCCAGCCATTGGCCTGCTTTTGTTTGGGCCATGAGCTAAGACTGGGTTTTACATTTTTAAGAAGTTGGAAAAAATCAAAAACAGAATATTTCAGAATGCATGAAGATTATATGAAATTCAGATTTTACCATCTATACATAAAGTCTGGAACAAAGCAATGCCCATTCATTTATTTATTGTCTGTGGCTACTTTTGTGAATGAAATAAAGGCAGAGTTAAGTAGTTGCTATAGTGACTGTATGGCCTGCAGAGCTGAAAATATTTACCATATTGAGTCCTTTCCAGTAAACGTTTTCCAGTCCCTGCACTAGAAGCTAAGCTCCATGGGGGCAAGGTTTTTGTTTAGTTTGCTGTAGTTACCCAGCACAAACAAAAGGGGAGTAATATTGTTGAATACATAAAGGCCAGATGTCAGTTAATAGCAACGCTGAGGTTTGCATACATAGCTGATTGGGTCTAAAGCCTGGGTATGGTGACTATACTATCAAATAATTTGCTTTGAAAAAATATTTTTGTGGTGTAGGCATGTTAAAGTCTTATGCTTTTTTTTCCACCTGAGCTGGTATATTGACTAACATGTAAAATTTCTTACATGACCAATCAACTATAGAAACTGCTGTTCTGTTTTCTTAGATCATAAGCACTCAGCCTGGATGTCTGAAAAATACAACCACTACCTTTTCCACTACCTTTTTAATAGATAATACAGCAGTTTTATAAAATCACCTATTTTCAAAAGTGAAAGTTAACTGCATAAAAAATAACATAAAAAAGGCAACATTTTTATCTTGACATGCAATGATTTTAATCAACCATTTATTTGAAAAAATTTTAGTGCCATTAACAAAGCATGCTCAGCATGCATGAACTGATGGGCGATGAGTGTACCTAATCAGATGGGATTTTTATAACCTCACAAATACAAAGCCAGACTGCATAATACCCTCTTATGGAAGTCTTTGTGCATGTATTCTTTATATTTCTTGCTTTTAGGCTGCAAAGCAGAATTTGAACGGTTGATTTGGTGAGGTCGGTTATAGGTAAATGTACAAACTGATAAAGTATTCACAGTCAGGACCTTATTGGTCTCGGGGGCAGGAATGGTTATTTCGGTGGGTATGGAGTGTTGAATGTTCCCTTATTTTGATTTGTTTTAGGTAACGCGGTAGCGAACAGAGAGGTGTGCTTCAATCCTGGAGGGGCAGCAGGAGGCGGAGCTCTTTTGCTTGGATTCCCATCCTGGCCCCTTTGCAGAAAATTGTCTAGGATTTCAGCAACTTCATATTTGTATATGTGAGCTGTGAGAGGTGGCAGTCACTTAACTGGCCCAGCCCTCTCTGCTTCGTGATTTTATTTCATTGAATTATAACCACAAGCCACCACACATTTGACATCCTATCTGGATTCCCAAGGAGCATACCTCCAAAATCCGAGAAGAGCAAATCAGAGTCTTCAAAATGGATCACCACTAAGGGCATGTTCATTCTTCACTTTCTTTCTGCTTTTACAAAAGAAAGAACTTGGATGTATGTTCCAAAGGGTCCTCATTCTGTTCCTCTTTTGAACTTTTCCTTTTTTTGAATTTTTCCTTTTGTCCTTGTATTAAAGTGGTTTTAAAGGGGTCTAAAGAGATTTTGGCAAAACATATTTGCAGATGTAGATTAGCTGGTGAAGAAAATTACTGCTAGAGAACAACTGATTACCTGGTAAAGAACGTTTATTTTATAACCCTTGAAGAATAGAAGGACATAGTTGGATTATTGTGTGTGCATTGTATTTTTACCTTTAATTTTTTTTTGCTTTCCATTGTCCAGTTAGCAGAGATAAAATGAGAGCGTTTTAACTTCAATGTACCATTTTAAATGTACCATTTTACTGAGTGCTAAGGAAGCATATCAATTCCGGTATTTTATAACCAAAGCTCTATCAGAACATATTTATAAAACTTGTTGGAATTTTTACAGCTTTTGTGTAGTCATGTAGGTAAATCATTTAAAATATAAAACAATCTCAATTTAGATCAAGGGTTATTTCTTAGATCAATTTTATGCCAATTATATGAAAAGATTTTAACTCCGAGACAGGAGTCTTTCAGTGCTGAATTTTTAGACTGTAAATGAGTTCTTCTTAACTTAGCTGTTTCCCTACTTCTGTGACTTCTGTGTTAGCCATCTTATTTCTTTAAAATCTGAGTCCTGATTGGCTTAATGATTTTGCAGCAGACATGTCTGTCTCCACATATTCTCAAATGCTGTCATGTGGAAACATATGAGACAGATGAAGAATGACTGACCCAGATTTTAAATGTATAATGTTATTAAGTACATACTACTGTATTATATATTAAGAAATGCCAAAAACATAGTTTATGCACCAAGTTACTTATCCCTGTCCTTTCACATTTGTGGGGGGAAAATAAATACTTTAATGTGGTTTATAGCCTAACAGTTATTTGATTTTATTCTTGCAGAGGGAATGGAAAGATTTGTTGGCTAAATTTTTGAATTTGACTAGATGCTTACTAAATTTGTTATGATCATATGAATAAGTAAAAAAATTCATCCTTCTGATGGCATACATGTTTTTGTGATTATTATATGCCTTAAGACTTTGTGTTAACATCCTACCTAGGCTTGCACATTTTAAACGTGAAAAACTCCTTTTAAAAATAACACTTCACTTTGGGGATGTTGAACTATATGGCAAAGTTGGCACATACATTTGGGTAGCTTAGTTTCTTCTCCCAAACCTATGTAGCATTAAGCTTAGGCACACTCATGATGTTTTATGCATACTTTGCTCCCTTTAGTATTGAGTTAAATATATATATATATAATATTTAACTATGTATTTAAATATATATACAAATATATATATTTAAATATATATATAAATATTATATATATATATATATATGGAAATTTTATGGTACATGAAACAGTGACTTGACAGTACTTCACCTTAAGGTACATCTCTGGTGAGTAAACCACTTCCAGGGAATCAGTGGTCCATTGGGGAAAATGGCAGGCCTCAAAGCTGCCATTTCATCCATTGTTTCAAAGTGTACTTTTTTACTTCAAAAGTAAGGCTTGAAATGGGGCTTGCTTTGGGAAGTATTTTAATGTTATCATTCCCATTCCTTTCCTGTAGGGAAATAGGTATGAGAATTTTTGGTATTTTTGCAGAATTTAAAACAAACAAACATACCAGGACAGTTTTGAGGCTGTTGGTCACAACATGTTAGGACTCTGACTGGCACATGTAGTCTCAACACCTGAGAAACCTTTGCTGCTTGTATGTGTGTGGACATAGCAAAAGTCTCCGTAAAGGAACAGTACCTAGATTTTTCTCTCTCTCCCTCATGTCCGGATGTGCTGCTCCAAACCATGTACCCCTTTGCCTTCATTTCCACATTGGAAAGGTGGAACTCTGTTAATAAATTACATTTAAGGAGGCTCTACAAGACTGTTCAGAGTTATTGGCAAAATTCTCTATCCCTCTACAAACCTATTTTTCTACTCAATTTGGGTGATCTTTATGAGTATTTCCATTTCATAGAGGAGAATTTAAGACCTACAAGATATTAGACCAACCCAAACTCACACAGGGAGTTATTACTGGAAATTATACAATGAGGGTCATGATAAGATACAGAAAGTTCTAGATTTATTTTTCTCTGAGAGTACTTTTAAAATACTATTCTGTATTCTAGGTGTCCGGGTGATGGACTAGCCTTAAATCTGTAGCCAGATTCTGTTTGCATCCAGCACCTGTGCTCTTTGCCACTATCCCAGTGTCAACAAACTGATGAAGAATATCATGTTGCTACCCATTTTTTAAAAAATGGATGCCTTCCTTACACCTTATACAAAAATTAATTCAAGATGGATTAAAGACTTAAACGTTAGACCTAAAACCATAAAAACCCTAGAAGAAAACCTAGGCAATACCATTCAGGACATAGGCATGGGCAAGGACTTCATGTCTAAAACACCAAAGCAATGGCAACAAAAGCCAAAATTGACAAATGGGATCTCATTAAACTAAAGAGCTTCTGCACAGCATAAGAAACAACCATCAGAGTGAACAGGCAACTTACAGAATGGGAGAAAATTTTTGTAATCTACTCATCTGACAAAGGGCTAATATCCAGAATCTACAAAGAACTCAAGCAAATTTACAAGAAACAAACAACCCGCCCCATCAACAAGTGGGCAAAGGATATGAACAGACACTTCTCAAAAGAAGACATTTATGCAGCCAAAACACACATGAAAAAATGCTCATCATCACTGGCCATCAGAGAAATGCAAATCAAAACCACAATGAGATACCATCTCACACCAGTTAGAATGGCAATCATTAAAAAGTCAGGAAACAACAGGTGCTGGAGAGGATGTGGAGAAATAGGAACACTTTTACACTGCTGGTGGGACTGTAAACTAGTTCAACCATTGTGGAAGTCAGTGTGGTGATTCCTCAGGGATCTAGATCTGGAAATACCATTTGACCCAGCCATCCCATTACTGGGTATATACCCAAAGGAGTATAAATCATGCTGCTATAAAGACACATGCACACGTATATTTATTGTGTCACTATTCACAACAGCAGAGACTTGGAACCAACCCAAATGTCCAACAATGATAGACTGGATTAAGAAAATGTGTCACATATATACCATGGAATACTATGCAGCCATAAAAAATGATGAGTTCATGTCCTTTGTAGGGACATGGATGAAGCTGGAAACCATCATTCTAAGCAAACTATCACAAGGACAAAAAACCAAACACTGCATGTTCTCACTCATAGGTGGGAATTGAACAATGAGAACACTTGGACACAGGAAGGGGAACATCACACCCCGGGGCCTGTTGTGGGGTGGGGAGAGGGGGGAGGGAAAGCATTCAGAGATATTCCTAATGTAAATGATGAGTTAATGGGTGCAGCACTCCAACATGGCACATGTATACATATGTAACAAACCTGCACATTGTGCACATGTACCCTAAAACAAAGTATAATAAAAAAAATTTAAAATTTAAAAAATGGGTAAAATAATCATAACAGAATTTCTGCTTGAGTTTAAAAGAATATTTGTATTTTAAAAGATTTATTTAAAGGAAACCTGGCCAGGAACAACATTAAAAATATTAAACTGCTCTGTAGTTGGTCTTGGACTATAAGCTGCCTGTAAGTTACATATACCACTGTGCTCATTGGCAGATCACCAGCCCCTCCTCATGCCAGAGGCTACCTGAGAGTGTAACTGAGCAGTCTAGCTTGAAAATGCACTTTTAAACTTCTTTCCCCTCCTTTCTTTCCAGTCTCAAGATGTAAGCCCAAAATAAACTGTAGAAACTTTTCCTTAGTCTTAAAATATAGCCTCAAAACATACTTTGAAACTCCATTCCCTTCCCTTTCCCACTATGCACTCCTTCTTTCCCCCATGCACATTTATCTAACTGTATGCTTTTATCTAATTATGTGCTTACTTAGAAGTTCCAGGGGCTAATGTTGAGACAGACCAAGCATGGAGACCCAGCTGCACAATTCCAGACATTACCTCAAGGGTAATGTCAAGGGTTAGTCCACACCCCAGCCATTTTAAGATGACAGCCGCCCATGCTCCTGGTAGACAATAGTTCTAGATAGCCACCAGAAGAAGACACGTGGACCTTGTATTCAGCACCATTCCCCCATGCCTCCCATTCCAAGTTCCCTCTTTAAGCCCTTCTCCCCAGCCGAAAGTTTGAAGTGGTTCTGGAAAGGGTGAGCTGGCTGTTTTCCCCACAGCTAGCTCTGGAAATAGAATCACTTTCCTTTCACTACACTTCATCCTTGTTATTGGTTTTATAAGTGGTGAACAGCTAAGCCTGCACTTGATTACAAGAGCAGATACAATCTAGCATATGTTATGTGGATTTCCAAGGTTGCTTAAACAAGCAGATGTGGCAATATTGAACAGCCTATGTTATCTCACATCGACACTATTGGATGCAGAGGAGAAGCTGCCCCTTTTATGGGTCTATATATACTCCCTCGTCCACCACCATCACTACTTGGCCAGCTTCTTTCGTTTGAATTTTTGCAAGAACTTGTTGTTGTGTATACAAGGTTGAGCATTGACTCCTGCAAGTGGCAATGGAAACACCATACCAAAAATGCCTATTTCACAGATAAACTGGAAAATGCTTCTGTACAAAATTCTTTGTGCATTATTAGGGACACACTGACCCAGGATAAATCCAATGCTAGTATGTTGACTAACTTCACCATTTAGTGAAGCAGTCTAGCCTGAACAAACTGGCATAGTATCTGCATGTAACCTACGCACATCCTCCCATAAACTTTAAGTCATCCCTAGGTTACTTATACTACCGAATACAATGCACATCCTATATAAATTGTCATCATACTGTATTTAGGGAATAATGACAGGAAAAAAGGTTTGGACATGTTCAGTATAGACACAACCATCTTTTTTTCCCCCCAAGTATTTTTGATCCACAGTTGGTTGAATTTACAAATGCCCATGGACTGTAATCAGCTCTTAATAAAGTTGTGTATCATTTATGAATAACTTGTAGTCCAATTAGTCATTTCCTGCCAAAAGAAAAACCAAAAAGCCTTGCCTGAAAACTGGGGCTTGAGGTTTAAGTGCGTGCAGCTGATAGAAAATTGTCAACAGGTAAGACTAGATCGTTTCATGTTTTTTCCTTGTTTCCAAGTCAGAAATTTGAGCAAGTAAAGAAGGGACAAACTCAAACACTCGAGAAGCATTGCTTCCTGTTGCCCTTAGCTGTCAATTTGGCAGAATGTTGAAAAACTCTTGTGCTTTCTTCATGGACAAGTAAATGCCTTGGCCTTTAATACCTATCTGGTGGACATCAGAGCACCACTGGAAAGAAAGATGCAGAACAGCGGTTATCCCGATTTGATCTGAAACATGAGATGACAGATGACAGACAGACACACACAGACACACACACACACACACACACACACACACATTCCTTCAGGTTCATCTTGTAAAAAACTCAAGCCCCATTCAGCAGCCATATGAGGGGAAACAATCATTTCAAGTTACAAAGTAATCTTGTAAACAGAAACTTAGAACGAAAGAGCCCAGTAAATAATTGATGAACAGTTACTGAAGCATGTTGGGCATCTTTGTAGTGTTGATTTTTGGCTATGAAGAAAGCAGGGCTCTGCAAGCTCATACTTTCGTCTCTCCTATTCAGTACTATCAATATTCATAGCCCACTTACATGTTAGGAATGTAAAAGTGTGCATGTTTTATGTTGTTCATTTGGGCCCTTGCTCTCTGTGGATGAGGTCTCTGACTCATTCCTTAATTATCAGCTTTGATTCTCTTAATGAGAAGTTATCAAAATAGTTCAGGACACTGAATTATTAATTGAATAACTATAATTAATGATCAAGAAATGGACACAAGCAAATAAACTTTGGTCTTTTACTTCCAAGTCTGAAATACTATTCTCAGAAGTTCAGTTGGGTCTCTGAACTTCTCTGCCTTCTCTTTGAATTGCATCTTCACCATTGCTTTGTTACATGTATTAAGTTCAGTGCTCACTGTTTTATAGGCCATTCACAGACAGCATAGAAAATAAAATCATGACCTTGCTATTTTAGCACTGCAATAACTGAAAAGAAAACATAAGAAATAATCCATAGTTTCTCACACACAAGTCAATAGAGTGGAATGCTTAGGTCAGCTCAGTGGGGGCATGGGTTGAAGTAGGAATCAGGGCAACACTTTGGAATATTTAAATATTTATGAGTGCTATGTATCTGACAGAGGACCGAAACTGATTCTGAGTGTCACAGCAAAGAAACTAAGGTAAAACCACCAGGTTTCTGCTTGAGAAAAAGCTAGCAACAACTCTTGAAACTGTCAAAGTCTGAAAAACTGGTATTTGATGCTGCCATATGCTATTTCACTGTCTTTCCTGATTCACTACTAGAGCACAGACAAGGAGTAGGAACCGAGCAGGGAATCTGTGAAAGATGCTGTGTCTGATGTTCCCAAGGGAAATGGATTTTGCCTGTGGAAAGTCAATGCAGATGGCTCTGATTTGGCCATGTATGCATTTGGCTTAGGTCAGAGTGAGCGAAGTAGTCAGGGATTTGCATGGGTTTTTGGAGGGCTCTTATTTTACAAAAAAGATTAGGAAAAAGTAATCTTGAAGACCTTTCTCATGTGTTACTCCATTCCTCTTCTTTAAAAAGAGCTATGTTGGTTTTTCTCTTCCCTTTTGACATCTCAAACACAAAAAGGGGACAGAAGAGAGTAGGGAACGATTCGGGTTCAGAACAGGGCTTGGAAGGAAGATCTGCCCAATAGCTAATGTGTAAAAATTGATAGATTTGACTACATAAAAAACAAAACTTTGTACATGACACAATCACATAAATCAAACTAAACTCAAACTAGGAATAGTATTAATAGCCTATATGGCAGAAAAAATACTGATATTCATATATGGAAAGCTTTTACACATCAGTAAGGAAAAGATGAACATCTCAATAGAAAAGTGAACAGGAGAGAGGCCGAGATGGCTGATTAGAAGCAGCTGCAATCTACGGCGCTCACAAAACAGTGAGTGAATTCTGCACCTGAGGTATCTAGGTTCTCACATTGGAACTGACTAGGAGGATGGCTCAACCCATGGAGAGTGAGGAAAAGCAGGGTAGGGTGATGGTCCACCCATAAGTGGCAAAGAGCCAGGGGAACCCCCACCCCCAGCCAAATGAGGTGGTTAGTAACTGCATGACCCTTCCTGGGAAACCATGCTTTTCCTATGGATCTTTGCAACCAGTGGATCAGGAGATCCTTTCATGAGCCTACATCACCAGGGCCTTGGGTCCAAAGCACAGAGCTATGCAGAGTCCTGATGGAGTGGCTGCCTACCTGCTCACTGGGTCATTTAGGGAAACCCGGGAGTTTTGCATAGTCCAGCCCCAGGAATTCCAGCAAGGCAGGAGATCCTGTGCATTTTCCTAGGCAAGGGGCTGAATCCAGGGAGCCAAGCAGTCTCATTCTGTGGGCCCCCACCCATGGCACCTCATAAGACTCACTGGCTTGGAATTCCAGCTGGCCAGCAGTGGCAGGCTGGAAATGGCCTGAGATGGATGGAGTTCCCGGGGGAGAGGCAGCTGCCATATCTGCTGTTCCAGTTGGCTGCTGTAGCCTGCCAGTACTAGCGACCAGGAGGAATTCCCCACAACAAAGCACAGCTACTGTGTCTGATCATGGCCAGTCTGCTTCTTTAAGTGGGACACCAATCCATCTCTCCTCACTGGGAGGGGTGTCCTGGTGGGAATTTCAACAACTGCAGCCAGGGTTCTAGGGACAGAACTCTCATCATTCCCTGGTGCTGCTGCTCCCAGGGGAGAGGGGCATCCACTATGTCTGTGGTTAGCAGACTTAATCTTTCTAGGTTCCTATCTCTGAGGAGGCCGGGTGGTCAGTGTAAGGCACCTGCTCTGCCAAGGAGCAGCCAGACTGCTTCTTTAAGTGAGTCTCTGATCCCATTTCTCCTATCTGGGTGAGACATCCTAACGGGGTCTCCACACACCTCCTACAGGAATGTTCTGGCTGGCATTAGGTCGGTGCCCCCCTGGAATGGTGCTCCCAGAGGAAGGAACAGTCTACCATCTTTGCTGTTTTGCAGCCTTCACTGGTGATACCTCCAGATATGGGAGGGACCAAGGCAACTATGGGCTGGAGTGAACCCCCAGCAAACTGCAGCAGCCCTACAGAAGAGTGACTTGACTGTTAAAACAAACAAACAACAACATTAACAAAAAAGACCCCACAAAACCCCATTTGAAGTTCAGCAACCTCAAAGATCAAAGGTAGATAAGCCCACAAAGATGAGAAAGAATGCAAAAATGCTGAAAACTCAAAAAGCCAGACTGCCTCTTCTCCAAATGACCACAACACCTCTCCAGCAAGGGAACTGAACTGGGCTGAGGCTGCTGAAATGGATGATTGACAAGTAGGCTTAACGAGGTAGGTAATAATAAACTTCACTGAGCTAAAGGAGCATGTTGTAGCCCAATGCAAAGAAGCTAAGAATCATGGTAAAACATTACAGGAGCCAATAACCAGAATAGCCAGTTTAGGGAGAAGCATAAATGACCTGATGGAGCTGAAAAACACAATATGAGAACTTCACAATGCAACCACAACTATTAACAGCTGAATAGACCAAGTGGAGGAAAGAATCTCAGAGCTTGAAGACTATCTTTCTGGAATAAGACAGGCAGAGAAGAATAGAGAAAAAAGAATGAAAAGGAATTACAAAACCTGAAATAAATACGGGATTATGTAAAAAGACTGAACCTATGACTGACTGGGCTACCTGAAAGAGATGGGGAGAATGGGGCCAAGTTGGAAAACATACTTCAGTATATCATCCAAGAGAACTTCCCCAACCTAGCAAGATAGACCAACATTGAAATTCAGGAAATCCAGAGAACTCCAGTAAGATAGTCAGTGAGAAGATCAATCCTAAGGCACATAATCTTCAGATTCTCCAAGGTCAAAATGAAGGAAAAAATGTTAAGGGCAGCCAGAGAGAAAGGTCAGGTCAACTACAAAGGGAAACCCATCAGACTAACAGTGGACCTCCCAGCAGAAACCCTACAAGTCAGTTGAGATTGGGGGTCAATATTCAACATTCTTAAAGAAAAGGATTTCCAACCCAGAATTTAATATCCAGCCAAACTAACCTTCATAAGCGAAGGAGAAGATCCTTTTCTGACAAGCAAATCCTAAGGGAATGTATTACCAGCAGGCCTGCCTTACAAGAGCTCCCAAAGGAAGCACTAAATATGGAAAGAAAAAACCATTACCAGCCACTAAAAAAGCAGACTGAAGTACACAGACCAGTAACACTATGAAGCAACCACATAAACAAGCATGCAAAATAACCAGCTAGCATCATGATGGCAGGATCAAATTCACACATAACATTATGAACCTTAAATATAAATGGACTAAATGCCCCAATTAAAAGACACAGAATGGCAAGCTGGATACTGTCAAGCCCCATTGGTATGCTGTCTTCAAGAGACTCATCTCACGTGCAGACACACATAGGCCCAAATAAAGGGATGGAGGAAAATTCACCAAACAAATGGAAAACAGAAAAAAGCAGGAGTTACAATTCTAGTTTCTAATAAAACAGACTTTAAACCAACAAAAATCAAAAAAGACAAGAAAGGGCATTATTATAATGGTACAGCATTTAATTCAACAAGAGCAGCTAACTATGCTAAATACGTATGCACCCAATACAGGAGCAACCAGACTCATAAAACAAGTTCTCAGAGACCTTTAAAGAGACTTAGACTCCCACACAATAATAGTGGCAGACTTTGACACCTCAGTGAAAATGTTAGATTGAGAAAAGAAAATGCACAGATATTCACAGGACCTGAACTCAGCTCTGGATCAAACAGACCTGATAGATATCTACAGAACTCTCCATCCCCAGACAACAGAATATACATTCTTCTCATCACCACACAGCACTTACTCTAAAATTGATCACATAATCATAAGTAAAACACTCCTCAGCAAATGCAAAAGATCTGAAATCGTAACAGTCTCTCAGACCACAAAGCACAATCAACTTAAAACCCAAGATTAAGAAACTCACTCAAAACCACACGATTACATGGAACTTGAACAACCTGCTCCTGAATAACTCCTGGGTAAATAATAAAAGTAAGGCAGAAATCCAGAAGTTATTTGAAGCCAATGAGAACAAAGAGACAATGTACCAGTCTTTTTGGGATGCAGCTAAAGCAGTGTTAAGAGTGAAATTTATAGCACTAAATGCACACATCAAAAAGCTAGAACAATCTCAAATTGACACCCTAACATCACAACTAAAAGAACGGGAGAACCAAGAGGAAGCAAACTCTAAAGCTAGCAGAAGACAAGAAATAATCAAGATCAGAGTGGAAATGAAGGAGACAGGGACATGAAAAACCCTTCAAAAAACCAACGAATCCAGGAGCTGGTTTTTTGAAAAAATAAAATAGACTTCTAGCTAGATTAATAAAAAAGAAAAGAGGGAAGAATCAAAGTGACTCAATCAGAAATGATAAGAAGGATATCACTATTGACCCCACAGAAATACAAACAACCATCAGAGAATACTATAAACATGTCTATGCACATAAACTAAAAAATCTAGAAGACACGGATAAATTCCTGGACACCTACACCCTCTCAAGACTGAACCAGAAAGGAATAGAATCCCTAAATAGACCAGTAAAAAGTTCTGAAATTGAGGCAGTAATAAATAGCCTACCAACCAAAAAACAGCCCAGGACCAGACAGATTTACAGCTGAATTCTACCAGAGGTACAAAGAAGAGCTAGTACCATTCCTCCTGAAACTATTCTAAAAAATTGAAAAGGAGGGACCCCTCCCTAACTCATTTTATGAGGCCAGCATTATCCTGAGACCAAAACCTGGCAGAGATACAACAACAGAAAAATACTTCAGGCCAGTATCCCTGATAAACATCAATGCAAAAATCCTCAATAAAATTTTGCAAACCAAATCTAGCGGTCCACCAAAAAGCTTATCCACTACAATCAAGTTGGCTTCATCCCTGGGATGCAAGGTTGGTTCAACATATGCAAATCAATAAATGTGATTCATCATAAAAACAGAACTAAGGGCAAAAATGACATAATTATCTCAATAGATGCAGAAAAGGCCTTTGACAAAATTCAACATCCCTTTATGTTAAAAACTCTCAATAAACTAGGTATTGAGGGAACATACCTCAAAATAGTAAACCCATATATGACAAACCCATGGCTGATATCATACTGAATGAACAAACCTGGAAGCATTTCCCTTGAGAACCAGCACAAGACAAGGATGCCCTCTCTCACCACACCTATTCAACATAGTATTGGAAGTTCTGGCCAGGGCAATCAGGAAAGAGAAAGAAATAATGGGTATTCAAATAGGAAGAGAGGAAGTCAAAATGTCTCTGTTTGCAGATGACATGATCCTCTATCTAGAAAACCCCATCATCTCAACCCAAAAGATTCTTAAGCTGATAAGCAACTTCAACAAAGTCTTGGTATACAAAATCAATGTGCAAAAAATTGCTAGCCTTCCTATATACTAACAACAGGCAAGCAGAGTACCAAATCATGAAGGAACTCCCATTCACAATTGCCACAAAAAGAATAAAATACCTAGGAATACAACTAAAAAGGGAAGTAAAGGACCTCTTCAAGGAGAACTACAAACCACTCTCAAAGAAATCAAAGAGAACACAAACAAAAGGAAAAACATTCCATGCTCACGGATAGGAAGAATCAATATTGTGAAAATGGTCATATTGCCCAAAGTAATTTATAGATTCAATGCTATTCCCATTAAACTACCATTGACATTTTTCACAGAATTAGAAGAAACTATTTTAAAATCCTAAGGAAAAAAAAAGCTGGAGGCATCCTGCTACCCAATTTCAAACTATACTACAAGGCTACAGTAACCAAAACAGCATGGTGCTGGTACAAAAATAGACACATAGACCAACGGAACAGAATAGAGAACTCAGAAATAAGACTGCACACCTACAACCACCTCATCTTTGACAAACCAGACAAAAACATGCAATGGGGAAAGAATTCTCTATTTAACAAATGGTGCTGGGAGAACTGACTAGCCATATGCAGAAAATTGAAAGTGCACCCCTTCCTTACACCTTATGCAAAAGTTAACTCAAGATGGATTAAAGACTTAAATGTAAAACCCAAAACTATAAAAACCCTAGAAGAAAATCTAGGCAATAACATTCAAGACATAGGCACAGGCAAAGATTTCACGATGAAAACATGAAAGGCAATCGCAACAAAAGAAAAAACTGACAAATTAAACTAAAGAGTTTTGCACAGCAAAAGAAACTATCAGAGTTAACAGATGACTTACAGAATGGGAAAAAATTTTGCAACCTATTCATTTGAAAAATGTCTAATATCCCAAGTCTACAAGAAACTTAAAAGAAAAAAACAACCTCACTCAACAGTGGGCAAAGGACATGAACAGACACTTCTCAAAAGAAGACTTCATGCAGGCAACAAACATATGAAAAAAAAGCTCAATATCACTGATCATTAGAGAAATGGAAATCAAAACTACATTGAGATACCATCTCACACCATTCAGCATGGCAATTATTAAAAAGTCAAGAAACAACACATGCTGGTGAGGTTGTAGAGAAAAAGGAACACTTTTACACTGTTGGTGGGAGTGTAAATTAGTTCAATCATTGTGAAAGACAGTGTGGCAATTCCTCAAAGACTTAGAGGCAGAAATACCATTTGACCCAGCAATCCTGTTACTGGTTACATAACCAAAGGAATATAAATCATTCTATTATAAAGATACACACATGCATATGTTCATTGCAGCACTATTCACAATAGCAAAGACATGAAATCAACCCAAATGTTTATCAATGATAGACTGAATAAAGAAAAGCGGTACATATACACCATGGAATACTATACAGCCATAAAAAGGAATGAGATCATGTCCTTTGCAGGGACATGGTTGGAGCTGGAAGGTCTTATCCTCAGGAAACAAACACAGAAACAGAAAATCAAATACTGCATGTTCTCATGTATAAGTGGTAGCTAAACAATGAGAACACATGGACACATGGAAGGGGAAACGACACACACTGGGGCCTGTTGGGGGTGGGGCAGTGGGAAAGAGTCCATTAGGAAGAATAGTTAATGGATGCTGGGCTTAATACCTAGGTGATGGGTTGATCTGTACAGCAAACCACCATGGCACATGTTTATTTATGTAACAAACCTGCACATCCTGCCCATATATTCCAGAACTTAAAAGTTGAAGAAAGAAGAGTGAACAAATGGTATTAATAGTACACAGAAGAAACAGAAAAAGGCTAGAGGCTTGCAGTTCTTGATGAGTAATCCAGACTGAACAGTCTTTCATGTATCAGCTTGGCCAGTATTAAACAGAAAGATAATATCTAGCAAGAATTACAGGGGTACAGTGTTACATCACACGTATTACGTATGACTTCAAGATTTCTACCTGCAGGAATTTATCTCAAGGAGTTAAGAGGCCAAGTGCTATGTGCAAGAATATGAATCAGTATTGTTCAAAAGACCAAAGAATCAGAAATCCTTAATAGCCATCCCAAAGGAATTGGTTGTACTTCCGGTTCTAGGCAAAGTGAATTCTATTTTACTCCTTCTGCTAATTACAACCAAGGTCCCTGGATGAAATACGTTAAGTTACCCAGCAGAGGACTCCAAAAGGTGGAGGAAAAGCAGACTGCCTTGGGTTGTTGGAACTGAATGAGGCCCTGGGTTTTGTTTTCTTTTCTCTTTTTTTCTTATCTCCTATATATCTCAGCTTGGGCACTAGAGAGACCTGAAACTCAGCAGTATCAGTAGATGCAGACAAAAAAGTACCCCCAAAAAAGAAAAACCCTGTTTTCTCTTGCCCAAAGAACTGAGAAAAGTGCAACGTAATAGTCCAGAAGCCTTTAATGAACATCTGTCTGTTCTTGAGGTAAACACCATGAAAAAAACTACACCTACCCTCCGCCACAACAGGTGTTGCAGCAGTAGCATTTGTGGGTGGAACCCTTTCTTTCTTCCATCTCTTTGCTCTGCATGTGAGGCTGTATCCTTCCTACATAGAGCCTGTAGGTCAACTCTGACTTCCACCTTCCTGTTACTCACCTCCCAAGACACCACAGATATGAGGAAGCACCCTTGCTCTCTGGAGCTGGTGGGCAGAATTGTAAATCCATCTCCTCTGCAGGAACAAGATGACTCCCCATCTCCAGCTGTGTCAGTGCATAAAACCCTGTCTTCTATCCCCTGCAGTAATGACTGCCCCTGCCTTCCCCACTCTAGCCATTGCTAAAGAGACGATAGGGTATACTCCTGTCATCTAGGTTGGTACACAAGTGTCACTAACCTCAACAGCAGAACTGCAGACTTAACTAGATTGACATTTGAATCATGAGCCACAAAAGTGAGCTGGACGTGCATCTTGAGCTTACATGGTTGACTAGCTGCCAAAATAGCTTTACGTAGGAATCAGTCTGACAATGTAATATTCAAAATATCTAGAATACAGCCCAAAATTACTCATTATATTAAGAAATAGGACAATCCAAAATCATATAAAAATGTGATTGACAGATGCCAAACTGAGATGACACAGATGTTGGGGTGTTTAGATAAAAATTTTAAAACAGCTATGATAAAAATGCTCCAGGAAGCAATTACAAATGCTCTTGAAACAAATGTAAAAATAGAGTGCACAATAAAATAAAAATACAAAGAACCAAATGAAATTTTTGAAATGAAAAATATAATAAATAAAAACAAAATTAAAAACCTCACTGGATGGGTTTAATAGCAGAAACGAGATGAAATAGCAAGGAATCTGTGAATTTAAAGATAGACCACTAGAAAACATCCAGTCTGAACAATTGAGGAAAAAAAAATAGATGGAAATAAGATGAACTGAGCCTCTGGGACTTGTGAGACAGTAACAAAAGATCTAACATTCATGTCCTTTGAGTCCCACAAGAAGAAATAGAATATTAACTTGGAAAAAAAAATGGCCTCAAACTTCCCAAATTTAGCAACAAGCAGAAACCTACCATTTGAAGAGCGCATGTAAGTAAGTTTTCTTGTCTCTGGGGGTAAACACCCCAAAGTGCAATCATTGGCTTGTATGGTAAATGTATCTTTAACGTGATAAAATGAGTTGCCAAACTTTTTCAGAGTTGTTATACCATTCTACATTCCCACCTGCAATGTGTGAGAGATCCAGTTACTCTGCATCCTCACCAGAATTGTACAATCAATTCTTGTTATGTTTTATAATGTTGCCACAAACACTATATTAATGAATACTGAATCAAGCCTCCTAGGGGAAATACAGGGTAAGTTTCCTACCAGCCTCTGGTCAGAATATTTTCAACCAATCAATACATAACCTTGTTTTATGTGTGTTTTTGTTTAAAGGCACCTTATTTCATACATTATTGTTGATTCATTAGCATTGTACTCATGGCCAATAGCACTGTAACTCACGTCTGAACAAAGCTTGTCTAACATAGACTGTTTTTTTTTTTTTTCTCTCTCTAAGCCTGTTTGTTATTCAAACTAGCCAATACTAAACTATTTACCCTGGCTTGCCTTGCTGTTGAAGAAATCCCAATGAAAGCTCTGGTCTTGTTTTTTTTCTCATTCCTGCTTCTGTCTCCTGACCAAAGCTTGATGCTCCCACTGTGGCCTTGCATGGCATGGTATGCTCTCTTCTCTTGGGAAATGTAAGTAATCAGTTCTTCAATGGCATTAACGTCCTCATGTCAGGCATCTCTGTAAATTACAGTCTCTCTGGTACAAACAAAACGGGTTTAATTTCCTTGTTTAAACTGTCTCTCTTTGAAAGAGGTTCACCAGTATATTTAATCTCCAACTGAACTCCCTTGAGATACTCCCTTGGCTTACCTGGTCATCCTAGCTTGGACTGAAGTATTTCTCTTGAGGAGGAAGAACAACCCAGAGAGCTAGAAATGCCATTCTGTTTGACTGTCAAAACTCTCTGAGATTATAACTCACTCTTTCCACTTGATCTCTCATATGTAAGTCTTGCCAACCCAGAGATTCCATGTATCAGAATATGTGGAAAGAGATTTGTGTATTCATCAGAATTTATCTGTTACCTTTTCCTCTGTTCTCCCACATTCCAGGTTTCAGTGTAGGCCTGAGACATCTTTGACTTCACTGTGCAGAAATCATGACAGAGAGAAAACCAATGTTTACTGAGCACCCACTATAAACAAGGCACAACACAATATTTCACCAGTATTTCCCAGATGAAAATCTGAGTCTTAGAAAAATTCAAAAGCCATGCCGAAGACACAGATAGTAAGTGTTAGTTAGAGTTGGAATTCATACCACTTGTCATGTTTCTACTTTGTCTCTCCCAGAGATTTGCAATTTGAGAGTAAATGTTAGTAAATAGTAATGTCAGCAACCACAATTCATTTTCAAGGCCTTACAGATTGAACAAAAATCCCCAGAGAAGGCAATGTAAAAATAAAGCCTTATCAGGCTAGTGATAGTAGAAGTCAAAAGGAGATTTAGACTCTAATGCTATAATAAAATTTGTAATTACACAAGACTGTCCAGAACTTGGAATATGAGTTCTTAGAAAGTAAACAGATTTAAATGAGAATTACTTAACTAAAAATTTGATAAGACACTAATTGATTTCAGCAGTGAGACATTATATAAAGTACAGTCAGCAAGACTGCTAAAATGAGGAAGTATGTGTCCTGGAGTTTAATGGAACATTATCCCAATTGCCAAGACATCCTCTCAGCAGAAAATAGGAGGCAACAGGATGCTATTAGATAGAAGAAGGTTGTTTTTTTATGGCTAAAAGGAGGGGCAAGCAGCCCCTGGTGGAATACTTCTTCTGGTTTTGGCTATGCATGTGATAACTATTTTCTGATCTGACTTCCAAACACAGGATTTTGTTGGTTGGTCCAAATTTCCCTGGGTTACAGACTCATGTCTCTTAATACTGGACCACTACTCCATGCAATGGTCCAGAGATGCAATCACAAAATCAAAGGCTGAGAGGAAAAAAAGAAGTATCTTCCATTTGATCTCCTAAGGAGGCTTGAAACCATATGGATTTTTCAATAAATGTCTTCATTCTACTTTCTTACAACCTTTCTCTGACAAAGGAGAACTCCCTTTAAGTTTCCATCTGAAAAGGTCTGTTTGTCAGAAATATAGTAAGAATTGTGCTATCATGAGCATTATCAAATCAGTTCTAATGACTGTATTTTGAATAAAATATAGATATTAAAAGGACAAATTATAAAACCAAGCTCATTTTATGGCATCTCTTTGGGAGAACCCTAGGGCATATTGATTTACTGAATCAAAGTAAAGCCTTTGTTGTTAAAAGTGCCTAATGATATAATTAGACATTTGATCATTTGCAATATTAGAGCTGTTTTAGTCTTGCAATGAACAAGTGGAAGCAATATCAACTCTTTAGTTCACATTAAAAAATAGGAAGGGCCAGGAAACAAGAAAGTTTCTCTTTGTTTCCTTTTGTTTTCTTCTGCTCTTTGGGATATCTGTGATTTGGTGCAGATCAATTGCTAGAGATGCCTTTATAAATCAGATGTATTCCACAGGTAAATTGATCCAGTCATTCAGAATATATCTGTGCTCATCTAATGGGAGGTTAGGATACTACAGGGCATCAGGTTCCATTTTCCTGTTTTCATCCTCCAACTGTATCTGAACTATCATTGCCTAGATAGCCCCAAGACACTGAAAGAAACATACATTTTGTCTATTATAATCTGAGGTATTTTGAAGGGTAGGCAGATTATCCTCAGGAGAGTTGACTCTTTAAATAATAAACTTGTTAATAAAATAGCATATTTAAAATCTATTCCCAACAGGATGAATGGTTTTCCCTTGGATTTAACTTTTTATTTTGAAATAATTATGGGAAGTTACAAAGATAGTACAGAGAGATAGATCTCTGTACCTTTCACTCAGCTAACTGGTTACATCCAACGTAACAGTAGCGTAATATCAAAACCAGGAATTTGGCCTTGATACAATGTGAGTATATAGTTTTACATACAGAACTGTTCCATTACTACAAAATTCTCCCTTATGTTAAGCCCTTTACAGTCACACCGCCATCCCTGCCACCCACCATTGCTAACCAACCCTTAACAACCACTACTCTCTTTTCCATCTCCCTAAAAACTCAGCAAAATGCCCTGAGATCCGTCTAAGTGGCACATGTCAATAGTTCATTCCTCTTGATTGCTAAGTAGCATTCCATGGTATGTATGTGCCACAGAGTTTTTGCTTAGCCATTTACCTACTGAGGCACATTTTCTTTGCTTCCAGTTTTGGCTATTATAAGTAAGGCTGCTGTGAACAATCATGTCCAGGTTTTGTGCAAACATGGTTTTCATTTCTCTGGGATAAATGCCCAGAAGTACAACTGCTGTGACATCTAAGTGTATTTTCAGTTTGTTTGTTTGTGTTTTTAGTGGCCAAGCTTTTTGAGAGTGGCTGGGCCATTTTTCATTCCGCTAGCAAAGTATATGTGATCTGCTTTCTCCACATCCTTACAAGTCCTTTATCAGTGTATGTTTTTGATTTTGAGTTCTGAGAGCTCTTTATATATTCTAGTTATGAATCATTTGTGAGCTATGTGGTTTGCATTTTTTCCCCAGACACGTCTTATCTTTACTAATCTTTCACAGAGCAAAAGTTTTAAATTTTGATGAGGTCTAATTTATCTATGTTTTTCTTTGATAGATTATGCTTTTTGTGTCATGTCTAACAACTTTTCATCAAGCCCCTGGTCCTGAAGACATTCTCCCGTTTTATTCCTGTACATTTTATAGTTTTACATTTAAATCTATTTGTATAACATGTCAGGTTTAAGTTGAAGTTCATTTTTTGCCTATGGATGTCCAATTGCTCCAATACCATCTGTTGAAAACACTACCCTTCCTTCGTTGAATTGCTTTTATTCCATGGTCAAAAATCAGTTTGCCATGCTTGTTTGTGGCTCTGAGTTCTCTATTCTGTTCCATTTATCTATGTGTCTACCCCTCTGTCAAACATGCAGACATGATTACTATATAATAAATATTGAAATTGATAGTGATTCCTTCATTTTTTAAGAATTATTTTTGTGATTCTATTTTGCCTTTCCAAATAAGTTTTAAAATAGTTTTGCCTATGTCTACAAAAATTATTGCTAGGATTTTGATATAAATTTTTAAACCTTATTTAGGTTGAGTAATCCTAGAATAATTTTAAGATAATTAATGTTTACTAAATTGTATTTTCTAATCCATGATCATGGAATATTTCTCCATTTATTTAGATATTTGATTGCTTTCACCCAGCATTGTGTAGTTTTCAGCATACATAGGTTGGATAGATTTATACCTGAGTATTTAATATTTTTGGAGTAATTTTGAGTGGTATCTTATTTTTAATTTTTATGTGCTCACTGCTAGTGTATAGACATACAATTGATTTTGTATGTTTAGCATGTACCTTGAGGCTTTATTGAACTCATTTGTAAGTTCTAGGAGGTTGCTTTTCATAGGTTCCTCGGGATTTTCTATATATGAAGTAGGAAAAAAGCAGTTTTATTTCTTCCTTTCTGATATGTGTGCCTTTTCTTTTCTTTCCTTGTTGCACTGGCTAAAACTTTTAGTTCTATTTTAAATAAGGCTGGTGAGAGGAGTCATTCTTGCCTTGTTTCTGATTTAGGGGGAAAGCACTTAATCTTTTACCATTACGTTTAATGTGAGCTGTAGGGTTTTTTTATAGGTGCTTTTTATCACATTGAAAAAGTCCACCTCTATTTCTATTCTTCTGAGTATTTTTAGTTAGAATAGGTGTTGAATGTTGTCAAGTGCTTTCTCCTGCAATAATTAAATGATCTTGTCATGTTTCTTCTTTAACCTGTTAATGGGATGACTCATATTATTGATATTTGAATATTCTAAGAACCTTGCATCCCTGGCATAAAGTCATTTTGTCATGATGTATATTTCTTTTTATATTTTACTGATTTTTTCTTTTTTTTGAGACACAGTCTCCCTCTGTCACCCAGTCTGGGGTGCAGTGGCACGATCTCAGCTCACTGCAACCTCCACCTCCTGGGTTTAGGTGATTCTCCTGCCTCAGCCTCCCAAGTATCTGGGACTACAGGTGTGTACCACCATGCCCAGCTATTTTTTTTTTTTTTAAGTAGAGATGGGGTTTCACCATGTTGGCCAGGCTGGTCTCGAACTCCTGACCTCAAATGATTCACCCACCTCAGCCTCCCAAAGTGCTGGGATTACAGGCGTGATCTGTAATATAGGTACACTTGACCTATATTACTGAATTCTGTTTGTAAGTATTTTGTTAAGGACTTTGTGTGTATACTGGTGTGTAGTTTCCCTGTTTTGTATTGTCTTAGTCTGGCTTGTTATTAAAGAATGCTAGCTTTATAGAATGAATTGAAAAGTGTTCCCTTCTATGCTGTTTTCTGGAGAGATTGTTTAGAGTTGGTGTTAATTTTTCTTTAAACAATTCTTTTGGTAGTCTTCTCTAGTGAAAGCATGTAGGCCTAGAGATTTCCCTGTTTATGACCATTGGTGTTCCTAGGTTGCCAGTTTCTTCAGCACCCAGAAAGCAGCACCCAGAAAGCACCCCTGGGTTTGCTGAGGCAGAAAGCAAACCCAGGGAATTCATTATCAAGTTGTTCCCTGGATCCTGAACTTCCTTGCTAGTCTGCCTTCTTCTACCTCTCAGACTTTTATCATATTTGTTTAGAGTTTTTATTTGTACTTATTGGGAGAAATAAGGAAAAGTACATATGTTCCATCTTCCCAGGAGTGGAAGTTTTCCACAGGATTTTATTATGTTGCCTAGTGAGTAGCCAAGAAGAAAAATGTTTAGGAGAAAGGGGAAAGGACATCAAATTCTTGAAATGGAATTCTTGGAAAAATGAACAGTGAGGGTTTTGGTTCTGATAAACAACCTACTTTTGTTTTGTTTTCCTGTCTACTGTGATGTAATTCCATTACCGTAAAATTTATTCTTTTAAAATACACCATTCAGTGTGTTTTTTTAAAAAAAATATTCAGAAATTTCTGTAACCACCACCACTATCTAATTACGGAACATTTTGGTCATTCTAGGATGAAACCTCATGCCCACTTAGAGTCATGCCACATTCCCCTCTAATATACTTTTTCACTAATATACTTTCTGCCTCTATAGGTTTGCCTATTCTGAACAATTTATATAAGTGGGATCATACAATATGTGGTCCTTTGTGTTAAGTTTCTTTCACTTAGCAGTATTTTCTAGGTTCATCCATGTTGCAGAATGTATTAGCACTTCATTCTTTTTATGGCTGATTTATTAGTATATTCCATTGTATGGCTATACCAGATTTTGTTTATCCACCCATTAGTTGACCGACTTTTGGGTCGTTTCCAGTTTTTGACTATTATAAATGATGCTGCTATGAATGTGTATTCACACAAATTTTTGTGTGATACACAAAATTTTTGTGCAATGTTTTCAATTCTCTTGGGCATATACCTAATATTTGAATGGCTAAATCATATGCTAAATCTATTTTTAACTTTTTGAGAAATTGCCAGATGTTTTCCAAAATACCTGCACCATTTTACATTCTCACTAGCAATGTATTAGGGTTCCAATTTCTCCATATCCTCATTTTAATTTTTTAAAATCATAGCTCTCCTAGTGAGTGTGAAGTGGTATCTCACTGATTTTATTTGCATTTCTCTAATGACTAAGGATGTAAGTACATTTTCATATGTCTATTGGCCATTTGTATATTTTCTTCGGAGAAATGTCTATTCAAATAGTTTGTCTATTTTAAAATTTGGTTGTCTTTTTATTGTTGACATATAAGTGTCCTTTATATATTCTGGATATTAAAGTCTTATCAGATATGTGATTTGCAAATATTTTCTCCCATTTTGTGGGCTGTCTTTGCACTCTCTCAATATTGTCCTTTGATGTGTACAATTTTTAATTTTGGTAAAGTTCAACTTACCTATTTTTTGTTGTTGATGTTTGGCTTTAGGTGTCATATCTAAGAAACCACTGCCTAATTGAAGGTGATCAAAATTTACACTTTTTTAGTTTTATTTTTGCTTGACACAAAATGCTATTGTACATATTTATGAAGCATAGTGTGATGTTTTGATACATGTATATATTGTGTAATGATCAAATCAGCATATTTAACATCTCTATCACCTCAAATATTTATCTTTTTTTGTGTGTATGGTAAAAACATGGAAAATCCTGTCTTCTAGCTAGTTTGAAATATGCAATATTAACTCTAGTCACTCTACTGTGCAATAGAAACCCAAAATTTATCTTCCTAATTAACTGTAACACTGTCCCTGTTAACCAATGCCTCCCTATGCTCCCCAAACCTTCCACTCCCAGTCTCTGGTAACCACCATTCTACTTTCTATTTCTATTAGATCAATTTTTTTTAGATTCCATGTATGAGTAAGATCATATGATGTTTGACTTTCTGTGCCTGGCTTACTTGACTTAACATAATGTCCTCTGGGTTGATTCATGTTGCTGCAAATTAAAGGATTTTCTTCTTTTTTATCCTGAATGATATTTCACCACACACACACACACAAACACACATTTTTCTTATCCATTCATTTGTTGATGTACACTTAAGTTGATTCCATATCTTTGTTATTGTGAATAGTGCTGTAAGATAAGCATGGATGCTTAAAAAAAACAGTATGACTATTCCTTAAAATATTAAAAAGAAAACATATGATACGGCAATCTCACTACTGGGTATATATTGAAAGGAAATCAGTATGCCAAATAGATATCTTCCAGAAAATTGAAGAGGAGGGAATTCTTCCAAATCCATTCCATGAGGCCAGCATTACTTGACACCCAAACCAGACAAGGACACAACAAAAAAGAAAATGTCAGGCCAATATCTCTGATGAACACAGATGCAAAAGTTCTTAATAAAATATGAGCAAATGAAATCAAGCAGCACATTAAAAAGATCATTCACCGTGGTCAAGTGGGATTTATCCCTGGAATGCAAGGATGGTTTGACATATGTAAATCCCTAAATATGATTCACCACATAAACAGAATTAAAAACAAAAACCCCATGAGCCCCTCAATGGATGCAGAAAAAGCATTTGATAAAATGCAACATCCCTTTATGATAAAAGCTCTCAAGAAGTTAGGTATAGAAGGAATATTAAATGCCATATATGACAGAGCACTGCCAACATCATACTAAATGGGGAAAAGTTGAAAGCTTTTCCTCTAAGATCTGGAACAAGAAAAGGATGCCCACTCTTGCTATTTATATTTAACAGAGTACTGAAGCCCCAGTCAGAGCAGTTTCACAAGAGAAAGGAATAAAATACATTCAAATAGGAAAGGAGAAAGTCAAATGGTCTCTGTCTGTAAATGACATGATCTTAAATATAGAAACCCCAAAGACCTCACCAAAAACTCTAAGAACTGATTAAAAAAATGCAGTAAAGTTGCAGGATACAAAATCAACATGCAAAATTTAGTAGCATTTCTCTATACCAACAACGAACTAGTGGAAAATGAAATGAGAAGAGCAGTGCCATTTACAATAGCTACAAAAAAATAATAAAATACCTAGGAATTCTCCAAGGAGCAAGATTTCTATGAGGAAAACTATAAAATGCTGACAAAAGAAATTGAAGAGGACACAAAAAATGGAAAGACATCCCATGTTCATAAATGGGAAGAATATTGTGAAAATGACCATGCTAACAAAAGCAATCTAAAGACTCAATGCAATCTGATGAAAATACCAGTTAGATTCTTCACAGAAATAGAAAAACAATCCTAAAATTTGTATGGCACTGCAAAAGGTCCTTAATAGCCAAAGCAATCCTGAGCAAAAAGAACAAAGCTAGAGACATCACATAACAAACTTCAAAATATACTAAAGTAACCAAAACAGTATGGTACTTGCATAGAAATAGGCACATAGGCCAGTGGAACAGAATACAGAACTCAGAAATAAATCTACATATTTATAGCCCACTGATTGTTGACAGTGGCACCAAGAAAATTCATTCGGGAAATGACGGTCTCTTCAATAAATATTGCTGGGAAAACTGGATATCTATGTGCAGAAAAATTAAACTAGGCTCCTATCACTTACCATATACAAAAATCAACTCCAAATGGGTTAAAGACTTAAACATAGGACTTGAAACTGTGAAATTACTAGAAGAAAACAGGGGAAATGTTTCAGGATATTGGTGTGGGCAAAGATTTTATGGAAAATACCTCAAAACCACGGCAATAAAAGTAAAAATAGATAAATGAGATTATATCAAACCAAATAAGTTTGGTAAAGCCCTTTACCTTGTTACTTCTGTAAGTTTCACAGTAACAGTCCCTATTTCAATAAGTTGAGTCTTTTATTTTTTTGTTAAACCAAGTGTTTTTCAATGTTCTAGTTAATCTTTTCCAAGAACCAACTTTTGATTTCATTAAATGCCTCTATATTTTTTCTATTTTCTATTTCACTTATTTTAGCTCTAATCATGATTCTTTCTTTGGTTGCACTGAGTTTAGCTTGATCTTTTTTTCTAGCATCTTAACTTATAACATGAAGTTTATTGATTTGAGAACTTTAAAAAACTTATTGGTATTTGTTGCTATAAATTTCCCTTTGAGGACTACATTAGTTGTAGCCCATAAGTTTTGGTATGCTGTGTTTTCATTTCCTTCTTCTCAAAGTATTTTCTAATTTCCTTGTGATTTTTTTAACCTCTTGGTTAGTTAGAAGTATAGTGTTTAAGGTCCACATATTTGTGAATTCCCCAAATTTCCTTCTGTTAATCATATATATAGATGAGAGAGAGAGAGAGTATTGCTCTGTCACCAGGCTAAAGTTCAATGGCATGATCATGGCTCACTGCAGGCTCAATTTCCTGGGCTCAAGAAATTCTCCTACTTCAGCCTCCCAAGCAGCTGAGACCACAGGCACATACCACAATGCCCAACTAATTATTTACTTTTATGTAGAGATGGGCTCTCCCTATGTTGCCGAGGCTGGACTGGAGCTCCTGGGCTCATGAGATTCTTCTGCCTTGGCGTCACAAAGTGCTGGGACTACAGGTGTGAGCCAATGTGCCTGGTGTTTAGCAACATTCTTAATGTATTTTGTATTTGTCTTTAAAAAGGTAATTTAAAAACTAATGTTCTAGATCAGGGTCCAGGAAAGTTAATTGGCAAAACACCAAATAATATTTTAGGCTTTGTGGGTGATATAGTCTCTATCACAATGGCTCAACTCTCCACTTATAGTGAGAAAACAGCCATGGCTAATGTGTAGACAATTGAGTGTGACAGTGAGCCAGTAAAACTTTATTTACAAAAATAGGCAGCGGCCGGGACCATATTTGCCAACCTCTGGTCCACGTGAATGTTTTTTGTCAGTGTGATTTATTAAGAGAGTTGTTTTTATCAATATTATCCTCTGTGCTCTTTTGGGATATTTCCTCTGCATAATTTCAGCAATGTAATTTGATTTTATAAACTTTATTCATATTACAGAGATTCAAAACTACCAATCCATGATGTGTTTATTTTCAAGAAATAATTCTTTCTTTTTTAATGTCTTCAGTTCTGAAACACAGATATGAAAATACTTTCCCATTTTCTTTACGAGTCACGTCTGTGTTACTGGAAACTTTAATATTGACATTTGACATATAATGAAACAGACACAGCATAATATTCTCATCCTAAACACAATCTGATACACGGATTCAAATGAGTCACATCTGGGTTCAGAGCAAATCCCTGCAAATCAATTATAAAAGAGCATCCTAAGATATATCATGTTTGGCTGAGAATACATGAAACTATGTGTTAGAAAATATTTGGCAAGTACCAAGGCTTCAAGATTCCAAGAACACTCCTGAGATTTCAGAGGTCCAGGGCAGGGAAACTGTGGCCATTCCAACATGCAGGTGTGACAACAGAAAAAACCGAGCGTTAATTGATTAGTGGCTGCTCAGTGGTATGAAGCAGTTTGTAGCAGAGTCTAAATGAATAAATAATCAAATCCAGGCTATAAAGTAATGGAATGATAGATTGCTCAGGAAGGTTCTGTTACCAAGACATCTTAGTAAGAGCTGCAAGAACACCTTTATGCCCTGGGAAGAGACAAGAGACATGGATGTAAGGTATTTATCACTATATTATTACCCTATGGCACGTTTCTTCTAAGAGCCTTGAATTGCTGCCACAAACTTCTCCAGTAAGGGAAAGCAGACGGGGAGGTTATCTCAGTTTAAGAGACTCAGAAATGATGGCCCAGAGTGGCTTAGTGACACACTGGTGAGCTTGTTTTCTTCAGCTCTGGAGCCCTCTTGGGAGAAAATCTGGACAGCTTCCCAAGCTGCCTGCCTTCAGCTGTGTTACAGCAACAAGTATTTATCTAACTCTGGCTGTGACTGGTGAGGAGGATAAGAATAATAGCAGTTACTGTTGTTGCAAGCGTATTAGGTACCAGACTCTGTGTTAATGGTTTGACATATGTTATCTCATTTATTCCTCACAAATAACACTGTGCAGATGATTAAAATGATCTCCAATTTAAAGATGAAGAAACTGAGGCTGTGAATGGTTAAGGGACTCAACCATACTGAACCCTGTCTCTGATTCCAAAACCCTCTATAAATATTTCCTGTAGTTTCCTCAGTCAACACAATGGTTCTGGTCTGTCTGGCAGCTATACTTAGTGCCAAAAAATAGTTATGTCCCTCTGGCTCCCTGACCAGTCTTTTGTGAATCTGGGCAGCCTGAATTAGGCTCTCAGAACTGAATATATGCCCAAATTGAATTGTCAGAAAATGATAGATTGTGGCTCACACGAATCAACTGGTTCTTAAGGGCAAGAGTTGCCTACTTCTGGTTCATTCTTCCCTCGAGTACAGATAATAACTGTTGTGGAAGGTTCTAGGAGGTCAAATGCTATGTGAGCTGGGAAAGCCAAAAAAGCTGTGGCATGCAGAATTCTTTTTTTTTTTGAGATGGGGTATTGGTCTGCTGCCCAGGTTGGAGTGCAGTGGCACAGTCTCGGCTCACTGCAACCTCTGCCTCCCAGGTTCAAGCAAAGGCAGAATTCTTTTTTTTTTTTTTTTCCAGCTTTTAAGTTCAGGGATATATGTGCAGGGTGTCCAGGCAGGTTTGCTACATAGGTAAACACGTACCATGGTGATTAGCTGCATAGATCATCCCATCATCTCGGTATTAAGCCCAGCATCCATTAGCCATTCTTCTTGATGCTCTTCTTCCTCCCACCACCCACTCTCTAACAGGCCCCAGTGTGTGTTGTTCCTCTCCCTGTGTCCATATATTCTCACCATTCAGCTCCCACTTATCAGTGACAACATACTGTGTTTGATTTTCTGTTGCCGTGTTAGCTTGCTGAGGATAATGGCTTCCATCTCCATCTATGTCCCTGCAAAGGACATGATCTCATTCCTTTTCATGGCTGCATAGTATTCCATGGTATATATGTACTACATTTCTTTATTTAATCTATCACTGATGGACTTTTAGGTTGATTCCATGTCTTTACTATTGTGAATAGTGCTGCAATGAACATATGTGTGCATGGATCTTTACAATAGAATGATTTATGTTCTTTTGGGTATATACCCAATAATAGGATTCCTAGGTCAAATGATATTTCTGCCTCTAGGCCTTGGACGCACACTGTCTTTCACGATGGTTGAACTAATTTATACTCCCAGAAACAGCATAAAAGTGTGTCTTTCTCCATAACCTCGCCAGCATCTGTTGCTTTGATTTTTTGAAAATGGCCATTCTGACTGGTGTCAGGTGGTATCTCATTGTGGTTTTGACTTGCATTTCTCTAATGATCAGTGATGTTGAGCTTTTCCTCATATGTTTGTTGGCTGCATGATCTGTCACTCAGGCTGGAATGCAGTGGCGTGATTTCAGCTCACTGCAACCTCCACCTCCCGGGTTCAAGTGATTCTCCTGCCTCAGCCTCCCAAGTAACTGGGACTACAGGTACCCACCACCATGCCCGGCTAATTTTTTTTTTTGTATTTTTAGTAGAGACAGGGTTTCACTATGTTGGCCAGGCTGGTCTCAAACTCCTGACCTCATGATCCGCCCACCTTCGCCTCCCAAAGTGCTGGGATTATAGGCATGAGCCACCACGCCCGGCCGAACGTCTTCTTTTGACAAGTGTCTGTTCATGTCTTTTGCTTACTTTTTAATGGGGTTGTTTTTTTCTTGTAAATTTAAGTTCTTTATAGATGCTGAATATTAGACCTTTGTCAGATGGACAGATTGCAAAAGTGGTTTCCCATTCTGTAGGTTGTCTATTCACTCTGTTGATAGTTTATTTTGCTCTGCAGAAGCTCTTTAATAAGATCCCATTTGTCAATTTTTGCTTTTGTTGCAATTGCTTTTGATGTCTTCATGAAATCCTTGCCTTTGCCTATGTCTTGAATGGCATTGGGTAGGCAGAATTCTAAGGTGGTCCCTGGATTTCCTGTCCCTTGGTGCTCAGGCTTTGTAATCCCCTCCCCTTGGGCAGGAGCAGGACCTGTAAATACAACATCACTCCCATGATCAGGTTATATGGCAAAGGTGAGGGGATTTTGCAAATGTGATTAACGTCTCCATTCAGTTTTTTGTTTTTTTGAGAAAGGGTCTTGCTCTGTCACTCAGGCGAGAGTGCAGTGGCATGATCTTGGCTGTGAGCTCAAGCAATCCTTCTGCCTCAGCCTCCTGAGTAGCAGGGACTACAAGCACATACCACCATGCCTTGCTAACTTTTGTATTTTTTGTAGAGACAGGGTTTTACTGTTTTTCCCAGGCTGGTATTGAATTCCTGGGCTCAGGCAATCTGTCCAGCTTGACCTCCAAAGTGCTGGGATTATAGGCAAGAGCCACCGTGGCTGCCCTCAATTCAGTTTGTCTTGAGTTAGTCAAAAGGGAGATTATCCTAGGCGGGTCTGAATAATCAGATGAAAACCCTTAAAAGCAGATCAACTTGTTCAGAAGAGACTGATTTTCTTGCCGATCTCAAAGAACTGCCATGCTGCTAGAGGGCTACACAGCAAGAAACTGTGGGCGCTGAGAATGACCCCCAGCTGACACCCATTAAGAAAACCGGGACCTCAATCCCATAACCAAAAAGAACTGAATTCTGCCAACAACCACATGTGCTTGGAAGAAAACCCTGAGCTCCAGGAACGTGTGCAGCTTGGCCAATGCCTGAATTGCAGCCTAGTGAGACCCTGAGCAGAGGACTTAGTGACACTGTACTGGGACTCCCCACCCATGGAAACTGTGAGGTCATAAATGGGTGTTGTTTTAAGCCACGAAGATTGTCGTAGTCGCAGCAATAGAATATAGGAGACTTCCCAGAGGAAAGGCTTTCCCACTTCTCTGTTATCCTCTCCAAACCCTTGTCCAGGCAGCAGCTGGGGTGATTTTTCAACACTGTGCATGAAATCATGTTTCTCCTTGCATCAAACTTTCTAATGGCTTCCCTTTGATGAGAGCCATCTCTACACTCCCACCAGAGCTCACAGGGTTGCATATGACTTGGCCCTTGCTCTGCCTGCATTCACTGTGCCATTCTTCTCCCTAGGTCTACACTCCATCCAGCAGGGCCTTCCTTTACTACCCAGAAGATACCACCAGGTGCTTCCCAAATCTGGAGCCTTCACACATGCTTTTGTCTGGAATATCCTTTGCCTCACTCTGTACCACCTTCATTCTCATTATTTAGATCACATTTTCATAGAAGTCTTTCCTAATTCCCTATTTAAACTACAAGCCTTGATTTCCAAAAGAGTTTTTCTGCCTTAAAGGTTTGCTGTCATATATTTGTGTATTTTTAATGATCGTCTCCACCCTTCCTTCCCTATTAGACTCTAAGCTCCTTGAGGGCAGGATGCAGGTCTATTTTATTTCACACTTAATATGTAGAACCCTGAACAGTGGGTGGTGTGTAATTCATTAAAGCTACTTACTGAGACTTTTTATTCTCCTTCTATGAGATCAAGGTAGGACTGCTCTACTTGACCCGTGGAAGCTCCATATGGACACATGATTTACTTTCACCCATTGAATGTGAAAGGGCATGATGATTATTACTTCTGGGTAGAAGATTTTTAGCATCAGTATATAAATGTCCATGCTTCTCTCTCCCTGGCCTAGCAACACATGATGTTCTGAATCTGCCTTGTTCAGTATAGTAGCCAGTGGCCAAATTTTGATTATTGATATTTATACTAACTAAAATTAAATAAAGTAAAAATTCAGTTCCTCAGTCACATTAGCTGCATTTGAAATACTCAATTGCCACCTGTGACTAGCGGGTACCATTTTGGGCAGTGCAGATATAGGCCATTTCCATCATTACAGAAAGACCTATTGGCCAGAACTGCTGTGGATGCTGGAGGCTTGTGTTTCTAAGTAAGAAAGACATAGAAGAGAGCCACCAGTTGCTTTAATAGGCGTATTATTTGAGTGTGAAATAACCTGTGTGTCAGCAACTTACATTTCAGATTTGTTTGCTACTGCAGCAAAATCCAGGCTATCCTCACTGTTCAATGTAGTCACTAAATAATTACTTGCTAAATACCTTAAGGATTAAATTTCATAAGGGAGATTTGCATGAAGGATGAGGAAGGAAGAGCTTTTAAGGGGGCTGAGCAACCTCAGCAAAGGCTTGGATCTGGGAAATTAACAGGACCTCTGGGAGTCCTAGGGTTTATGTGAGGAAGCTTTAGACCTGAGAGAGGCCTGGAAGGAAGCAGAGAAGCCAGAGTTAAGAATCAGTGCACAGAGCATGAGGGGAAGGTCAGTGGTAGACCAAACCCACATCTGACTCCTGAATCTCTTAAGCAGTTGGATTTTCAGAGCCTACAACCTGAACTCATGTCTGATGCTGCTTTGCCCATTTAACTGCTATGATATGCTACCTCCCCAAATGGCGCATCTGTCAAATGGGGTATATTAGTCTATTCTCACACTGCTGTAAAGAAATACTGAGACTGGGTAATTGATGAATAAAAGAGGTTTAATTGGCTCATGGTTCTGCAGGCTGTACAGGTAGCATGGCTGGGAGGCCTCAGGAAACTTTCAATCATGGCAGAACACAAAGGGGAAGCAGGCATGTCTTCACATGGCCAAAGCAGGAGGGAGAGAGACAAGGGGGAAGTGTTACACACTTTTAAACAACCAGATCTCGTGAGAACTCACTCACTGTTACTAGAACAGCAAGGGGGAAATCCACTTCCATGATCCAGTCACCTCCCACCAGGCCACGCTTCCAATGCTGGGGATTACAATTCAACATGAGATTTGGGTGGGGACAAAAATAAGAACCATATCATTGAGATGACAAGCTTAGTTCAGAGCATTATTAATTTGCTAAGCAGAGCATACATGAAGAACCTGGAGGATGGTCAGTAGCCAGGAGGCTGTCCTTGTTGTCCCAGAATTGTGGGTAAGACCAACAGCCAAGGAAGAAACTGGAAATACACTATGTGCTAGTCTCAGTGAAAATGGCAGCCATTTCTGGCAATGCTTGCTTAAAGGTACCACTGAAGAAGGACTAGTCCCTTCTCTCCAACTTGACCTTGCCACCCTATTAATAAGAGAAATGTGCAAGAAGAGCTATTACCTCTACTTCCCCCAGGGGCATGAGGTGAGAGGTACTCTCTCTCCCTGGCGTCTAGAGACAGTCCTCCAGGAAGCTCACTCCTAAAACTGGTGAGTGGTGCTACTACTCCCCTCATGCACCCCAGGTAGGGGAGAGGAGACTGATTCTCTCTTAATGGTGGTGAGATTTAGGACTGGGCATTAACATGGTAGAGAGGGAAAAACAATGACATTTAAAAGCAAACAGGATTGAATCTCAAAATCCAAAAGAAACAATTGGAATAAGTAGAAAGCACCTAAACCTCATGGAATTGGGCTACAATACAAAGGGGGCTGTTCCTTGGCTGGGAAAGAGTGGGGGAGGCTTGACATGTGCTCCTTGAATGATATTATTAGGAAAATGTTTTTCTTGTTTCTATTCCTATAGCTTGGAACTTCTCCATGAGCCAGTTATCCTAAGGTGATGGCTGGGACATAACAAGCCCCTGATGACCTTCCCAGGTGCCACAGCTTATGAGATCTTTTAAGAATTGGCTCTTGAGCGCCCTTCAATTCCCTCTTTTGAGCTCCAAGTTGATGAAACATAAAGTAATCTTTAAAAGAAAGTATGGGGGATACAACTTGATATTCTGAGAGTATTTCTAGTTTTATAATTAATTCACGGATGAGAGAGCCATTATCTGATAGCATCCAGAAATGTGGAAATTATCCATTTCAGACAAGCAACCCTGGTCCTGTTATAGTTTTTGATTAAAATGAAAACTTACCAAGTTTTATTTCTCAAAATATGATAGCTTCACGGGCAATTGAAATCAGCTAGTTCCATTGTTGGGTTTCTAATTCCAGGGCTTATAATAATATTTTTTGGAGTCAAACATGACATAATGCTAGGACTCCTGGAGCTAGCAAAGATGACAAAGTATTTTTGCCACAGCAGGTACTCTGCAAAATCCTTTATTAAAAAGAGCTGCCATACACACGCTCAGAGTGTGATGGATTGTACAGAAATGAAGAGTGACATGCTATGAATTTACAATATTATTTTTTTTCCCCTAATTAAAGCAATGGGAATGGCCTCCAAACAGAATCTGGCTGGAGCTGGACAGGAATGATTGTATTCCCTAGCACTCCAGAGGATGGATTCTTGACCCAGTGTTCTTATAACAAGAGTGCTTGAATTAAACTATGAGCTGACGGCAAAAGGTAACTGACATTATTTAATTAAAAAGCCTGTCTACCCTGTTATACCTGACTTCTACTTCCACTTGATATGTGGACATTTTTCCTTTTTTAAAAAAATGTGTAATTAGACTTGGTAATGTAGCTGTCCTGTTGACAGAGTAAACTCTCCTAACAGTAAGAGTGGCTGACTTCTAGACATCAGGAAGGTTCACGGAGTAATTCAAACTGTGATGATGTGTGCATTAGCAGCAATGAAGAAAATCTTGACAAACAATATCTACTAACAACTCTGACTGCCAGGGAAGGTGTGAATGACTTTGCTTTTTCTGCATGTTTCTTGCACCGAGGGAAATGAAGGCATACATATGTCTCCAGTAAGAGGTATTTAATGAGTCACAACGATGGTACAGGAACAGACTAATATATTTTTCAAGGCTTTTGGAAGAGAAAGGGTGAGTGGCCATGTATTCGTGACAAGTGGATCACATCTGGAACAAAGAGGTATTCAGAAACAATAATGTGCCCCAAACCAACAGTAGACTCTGTGGCTGCACCAGCCCATTTGTCCCCAGCTGTTTACTCATCTCCTAACTGTCAGTCAAGTCTTTCCCACACTGATCCATACAGGACAATGGGAGTGTTTCTTTCATCCAGCAAATTTATAGCTTCCCTCCTTCTCCCAGAACTGAGGACATGACTAGGAAAATACACAAATTCCTCCACCTATTTCCATGGCTTCCTCCCACATTAGACTTTAATTTCTCAGTGTTCTTTAAATACCTCAGTTATTTCTCATCCCAATAAATTGGTTTTATTCTAATATTTTTCTCTACAGGGTGAGTAGCATCATTATTCACAACATGAACTTCAGAGCCTAGCAGCTCCATGACTTCCTAACTGAATGATCTTGGGCAAGTTCCATAATTCTCTTCTGCAAAAGGGAACATTAATGGTATCTATCATCAAAGAGTTGTTCTGAAGATGAATTGAAGTTATGTATATATGCCTAGAATACGGGGTGCACCCACTAAATGTCAGCTATGAATATTTACCATCATTATAATTATTATCAATGCACTAAGACCTGATATCACTTAAGCCCATTAAAAATTGCATTTGCAGAATGCTGGAATTGGTAATAAATTATAGAACCATAAGGGGGTCAAATTGTTTTAGCAAGAAGAGGGGAGGCCTCTTTATTATTAAATTCCTCTTGTCAACCGTCTTAGTGATGAATGATATCAGAAAGGCAGAGTTAAAAAATGAGAGGAAAGAAAAGTGGAAAAAGAAGGTGAAGAGGAGGAGAATTTCAGAATGCTGAGAATAAGAAAGAAGGGGTAAAGGTACATAATTCTAACACTACATTCTTCCCTTTTCCCCCCCGAAACCAGTGGTCTGACAGTCTTACTTCATGAGACCTCAGATCCCTGCTCACATGCCTCTGTAATCTTCTCCAAATACTTTCCTATCACTATGATTTAATTGTGTCCCTGCTGTACTAGAAATATCCTTCTTGCTATGAAAATCCCATCTACTTACTTGTATGTTCTCTTCAAACCACTGTGACTTCTTAGAGTCCACAGCCCAAAGACGGCAAACAGAGTTCACCTCAGGTACCATCTTCCATGGACTGGTTATGATCACTTGCTAAGCTATGTTAAAAAGATTATAAGTCCATGTCTGAGTTCAGTTACTTATGACTTTCCTCCTGCCTTGAGTTCACTCTTGTGCAAGATCATTTCACCTATTTCCCAAACTTTCTGAGGAATTCAATCACAAGAAGTTATATTGTGTTCTTCCTTCTATTAATAGTTCCACATGAATGCTTTGCATGCTGTAAATACTTGGTAATTACATATTGAATGACTGACATCCAGGAGTAGAAATTAAGGTATTTGAGTGAATAGAGACAGGCCCTATGACATCTTTCTTTCCTCTTGAAATTTGGCTCTCTGAACACCTACAATGTAAATCCTCATCAGCTCCTTTGAGCTTTTCAAAGGAAAATACTCATACATTTCCCATACCTGTAAAGGAAGATGTGTCTGGCACAGTCTGCAGAATTAGTCTCTGGAACACAGAATTACTCGATTTGTATTATTCAGTATCATTTTCTCTGTCCTGCAAACCACTGGGAATGGTAGGCCAAAACAGCAGGCCTATTGAAAGTAAACACATATCCACTCATCTCCACAGCAACTACATTGAAAAGGGTGTTCAAAGCCAGGGCACACAAGAGCTTAGACTTGGCAAAAATCACAGCTAGCTTGGAAAGAAAGTGACTACTCACAGTGGTGCCACTGAACTTTCCCTATTCACCACTGCTTCTCTCATTGGGTTCATGAAAAAGCCACAAAGAACCAACATGGCAGGGCATACTGTCTTCAAGTCAGAATAACTATTGCAATTTTTGGGCTGCCTAGATATATGTGAGAGAGACAGCTTCTATGCTGGCGTACACAGAGTGAGGGGATGTACGTGTGTGTGCATGTGTGCCTGTGATGGTGCAGATCGGATTAGCTCAGTCAACTCAATTTTTCAGGACCACTGCTAATTTATTTAGTTAAAGCTAGAGAAGTATTGAGGTATTCACTTATCAATTAAGCAGGAGAGATGTTGCTTGGGTAGCTGTGACAAGGGCTAATATAGCTAGAGAAACATAGATGTCCACACCAAAGGATATGAAAGGGCTTTACATTCACCAGATTAGACCAAGGTTTCCCAATCTTGGCAATATTGACATTTTGGGCCAGATAATTCTCTGTTAGAGAAGGGAGCTGCCCTGTGTACTGTAGAATGTTTAGCAGCATCCCTGGCCTCTACCCACTATTGGCACCCACTCTTAGTTGTAACTACCAAATTGTCTCCGTATATTGCCAAATGTTCCCTGGAGGAAAATTCACTCTTTATTGAAAAGTATTGGACCGGACCTTTCTTTTAGTTTCATGAAGTTGAGAGAGACATGAAATCAACACAGAATCCCTTGGTGATATAGTTTCACAAATTATACACATGTACCTTATGTTTTATCACTCAGCACTGCCTTAAGAGAAATTTGTGTGTCCCAATCAGCAATTGTGTTAAAAGTTTCTTCAACATATTAAATAGTTTTAAAGAACACAGATTTTTAATTTGAAACATATTAGCCTATATTAATCAGCATATTTTATGCAGATAGAATTATATATCCAAAGACAAACTAGCTATAATCATACACAAATCATGGCAAAGCAGGGAGTATAATTAAATTAGAAATGAATCTACAAAGAAAATACAAGCACAAAAACATATAGAATAAGTATGTCCCTTGCTGCATCCTTTTTGGTATTGCTATAAATTTGGGGAAAAAAGAAATATGTACAGTGGGAGTTGGATATACATTTTGCTTGTCAAAATACACTAGCACAAATAGATTTATGGGCAGGTATAGTTCACTGCTATCATCACTAATCTGGATTTACAAACATCTTGGCTTCCCAGTGAGAAGGTGAAGGAAAACAAATAAAACCTCATTGGTATTAATTGAATGACAAAACAATGGGAAAGATACACTGTATTACAAGTGTTGACTAAAAATCTTCATGCCATTCATTCATAGGCATTCCTTCTATTTAAGGTTTGCTACTACTCATTAACTTATTAGATAGACATGGTGTGAAGAAAGGAAAACCAAGGACAAGTGACTTTTTTTTTTTGAGATGGAGTCTCACTCTGTCACCCAGGCTGGGGTGCAGTGCCATGATCTCAGCTCATGGCAACCTCTGCCTCCCGGGTTCAAGTGATTCTCCTACCTTAGCCTCTCAAGTAGCTGGGACTACAGGTGCCCACCACCAGGCCTGGCTAATTTTTGTATTTTTAGTAGAGGTGGGGTTTAACCAAATTGGCCAGACTGTTCTTGAACTCCTGACCTCAGGTGATCAGCTGGCCTCCGCCTCCCAAAGTGCTAGGATTACAGGCATGAGCCATCATGCCCAGCCAACAAATGACTTTAGGCAAACTTTCCAATTCAATATTTTTTCCAGCACAAAGAGAAGCATTTAATCAAATTGCTTTTGCCAAGCAAATTGACTATTAACTTATCAGATCCAAGGCTTGATTGAATAAAGGCAGTTTTAAGTGTAGTTCTTACCACTAGGAAAAAGAGTTAGAAACACATAAAGTCACCTCAGCATTATACTTAGATTGGATAATTTAACTAAGTAGTATTTTCATGAAGTTCAGTCATTATCATTTCCCATTTTAAAAGCAAAGAAATTTAAAAATCAAACTTATTTTTAAACTCCTGACAGCTCTCTTTTGCTCACTGTTTACATCTTTTAGTTTAAGGGAAAGGCTTCCTGCTTCATTTGATAAAATTTGGCATCTTTTATTCTTAGTGTATTTTGTATTTTGCTTGACAACAGGCATCTTCAAAAGGAGAAAGTCATCTCTGAACTGAATTGGCATTCTGTTTACACTTCTATTGTGAAAGACATTCCTTTGTTTGCTGAAATACCTTCTGTGTCTCCATTCTAAGAATCACCACATGAAAATACTGATGGAATCTGCTCTCTGTATAAAATGTAGCCAGCTGATGCAAATCAACTCCTAATATACTTATGAAAACACGAAGCATTTTATTTTGCAGACTGATATTAACGTCTTCTATGAATCTACACATGTAATCAAATGACTGGAGTTAAAAGCAAAAGCCAATCCTCCAGACTCAGCCCAGAGAATACTGCCTCTAGAAGCCACCAGGAGCAGCCAGCCCCTCTTTCCTATTTGCTACAGTATTTTGAACATAGTCCCTGTTAGCATTCAGCCTGCTGTATTAAGATGATTTATTTTCATGTCTTTCTCCCCTAGCAGACTGAACTACCTGAGAGGAATGAACACTTCTTTATTCATTGGTCTAACTTTCAAAGATTGTCCTTTCATGATACTGAGCATATTTACAATAACTTATCTAGTGCCTGCCTTCCCTGCTGGACTGTTAGTAGGTGGCAAACACTGATAATAACGTACATGGAACTGAAGATGTGCTAGGCCTTGCTCAAAATGTGTTGATAAAATCCTTTTTATTACTTACAACATCATATGAAGTAACTACGACTATTATTGGTGCAAATGTAATTGCAGCTTCTTTCATTACTTTCAATGGCAAAAACTGCAATTATTTTTGCACCAACCTAATATAATCTTTATATTGTCACTGAGAAACTCAATAACTGAGAGGTTAAGTAACCTGCCTGAAGTAATAAGAGCTGCTAAGTCAAGAGCAAGGATTTGAACCCAGACAGTCTGGTCAGAGGCAATTATGCTAAATCATTATGTTATACTACCTATAGACTATCAGGGCCCTCAACAATATTTGGTAAATGGATAAAAGGAGGAAGAGAAAAAAACGAAGAAATGAGGAAAGAAACAAATGAACAAGGAACACAAAGTCATCAAATTTTTGCTGAATAACTGAGGAGTAGAAACTAATTTTTACAGCAAGAAAAACTAAGTATTGGCCGGCACGGTGGCTCATGCCTGTAATCCCAGAACTTTGGGAGGCTGAGATGGGCAGATCATTTGAGGCCAGCAGTTTGAGACCAGCCTGGTCAACATGGTGAAACCTCATCTCTGCTTTTTTTTTTTTTTTTTTTAAAAAAAAGCAAAACAAAAATTATCTGGGGGTGGAGGTGCATACCTGCAATCCCAGCTACTGGGGAGGCTGAAGCATGAGAATCACTTGAAGCATGAGAATCAACTTTTTGTCTCAACAATAACAACAACAACAACAAAAAAGAAAAACTAAGTGTCTCATACACAGACACACACGCGTACACACATACATACACACACACACAGTTTCTAGATGCTACAATGTATAGTATCCCTAAATGATTTAAGTTGAATAACTATTAAAATAGTAATCTTGAAGAATTATTTGTGGTATGCACAAAGTGCCTGAGCTAATGTTGACTGAAAAAAGAATATAAAATAGCATATATTAGCACTATCTAATAGAAATATTATGAGAGACACAGACATGAGTCACACATGTAATTTTTTTTTTTTTTGAGACAGAGTCTCGCTGTTGCCCAGGTTGTAACACAGTGGCGTGATCTCCGCTCACTGCAAGCTCCACTTCCCAGGTTCACGCCATTCTCCTGCCTCAGCCTCCCGAGTAGCTGGGATTACAGGTGCCCACCACCACGCCCAGCTAATTCTTTGTATTTTTAGTAGAGATGGGGTTACACTGTGTTAGCCAGGATGGTCTTGATCTCCTGACCTCGTGATCTGCCCACCTTGGCCTGCCAAAGTGCTGGGATTATAGGAGTGAGTCACTGCGCCTGGCCCACATATGTAATTTTAAATGTGCTAGAAGCCACATTTAGAGTTAATAGGTGATGTTAATTTTAATAATTTACTTTGTTTAACCCAATAGAGCCAAAATTTTATTTCAGTAATCAACATAAAAATTATGAAGTATTTTACAGTTCTTAATAATAAATCTTATAAATCTAGAGTATATCTTCCTCTCATAGCATATCTCAAAAAAGACTATATTTTAAAGGCTCAATAGCTATATGTGGCTAGCAGTGACCATCTTGGACAGTGCAGATACATAATATTTCTTTTAAACAAAGTCACTTGGTTAGCCCTTCTGTCTATACCTATTTACATGGAAAACTGTTGGCAGAGAATACGGCAACTTATTCATTGCAGTTATCTTTAGGTTGAAGAGCTATAGGTACCTTTTTTTTTTTTTTTTTTTTTTAAAGACAGAGTCTCACTCTGTGGAGTGAGTGCAGTGAGTGCAGGCTGGAGTGCAGTGGCGCAATCTCAGCTCATTGCAACATCCGCCTCCTGGGTTCAAGTGATTCTCCTGCCTCAGCCTCATGAGTAGCTGGGATTACAGGCACCTGCCACCATGCCCAGAAAATTTTGTATTTTTAGTAGAGACAGGGTTTTGCCATGTTTGCCAGGCTGGTCTCGAACTCCTGACCTCAAGTGATCTGCCCACCTTGGCCTCCCAAAGTGCTTGGATTGCAGGCATGAACCACCGTGCCTCTCTCTTCATTCTTTAAAAAGTATGTTCAAGGGTTATTACTTTTAGAATCATAAAAACAAAATAAAATATTACAGTCTACTTATAGTCTCTCAAGAAATACAAATATTATTAAAAGGAGTAAAATGAATATGTAAGACATGGGAGTGAATTCAACATCGTATTCTTCTATGTTCTGAAACTAGCAAATGGTCAACGTTCTGGTGGAATATGAGAAGGGAATGAAAAAGACACCAATGGCTTTGAGACAATGGCCCTACAAAATGGAAATGCTACGAGGGACTCCAGCTTTTGTAATGGGAAGCTAGCTTTTACATACAAATCCTCCCATGGAAAAACAACAAGCGCTAGATAAATGATCAAATAAGTCTTCTTAAAAACAACAAACAGAATAGTAAGACATTAGTAAGCCAAAAATGGAAGAAAAACTGAAAAGGCAGAGAATTAAACAGGGAATAGAAGCTATGCTCTGAGGGTATTTGCTGGTCTTTTCAAGTTTAACTTTAAAAGGCTCTCAGGGAGAAGTGAGAGCCCACGGAAACATACACATTGGAGATTCTGATTAGGAGACTCTCCATGACAGTCTAGAACTCTAAAGGCCTCCATCACCAGGGAAAGTGTAAAGTGAAGATGAAATAAAACCCAAAATAAGTAGAATGAAGAGAGTAATTAAGATAAAAGGGGACACCAATTATGTGGAAAACCAGCAAACAACAGAGAAGAAGCAATGAAATCAAAGACTGTTCTTTGAATGAAATAATAAAATTGATAAATCTCTAGTCAGACTGATGCTGATGAAACAAAGCATGAATTACCCATAGAAGGAATTACAAATCCTACATTATTAAATGAATAGCGATGCAATGTTATAAACAATTTTATTTTAATAAACTTGTTAACATAGAAGAAATGGACAAATACTTTGAAAGATGCAAACTACCAAAACTAACTTAACATGAAATATACAACTTGAAATAGTTCTCTATTAGAGACATTCTATAAACATACTGCAGGCCCAGTTTTATTGTTTAGTGTTATCATGAAATTAATGAAGAAATAATACCAACCCTATAAAGACTCCATTGAAGATAAAGGAATAACGAACCCTTCCCACCCTGAGTCCAGCACCAGCCTAATAATAAAACCAGAAAAAGACCTTAAAAGAAAACTAAAAGACACAAAAATCTTCAACAAAATATTATTAAATCTAGACGTACGTAAAAAATAATATATTTTGACCAATATTATGAGAGACACAGACATGAGTCACATATATAATTTTAAATGTGCTATAAGCCATATTTAGAGTTTAACAGGTGATGTTAACTTTAATAATTTTGTTTAACCCAATAGAGCCAAAATTTTATTTCAGTAATCAATGTAAAAATTATGAGGTATTTTACATTTTTTAATAATAAATCTTATAAATCTAGAGTATATCTTCCACTTATAGCACATCTCAAAAAAGACTGTATTTTAAAGGCTCAATACCTATACGTGGCTAGCAGCCACCATCTTGGATTGACCCGAGGAACTCAAGATTGGTTTAACCCCAGGAACTGAAGATTGGTTTAACATTTAAAAATCATTTAATGTAAATCGTTGTATTACTAGTATAAAGAAGAATGGTCATCTTGATGCATGGAAAAATATATCTGGACATGATTCGATGCCCATCAATTATAAAAACTCTTAGCAAGCCAGCTAGTGAAGAAAATTCCTTCAACCTGGTAAAGGGAATTATGGAAAAAAAAAAGCTCTTAAAATAACCACTGGGTCAAAGAAGAGATCACAAGGGAAACTAGAAAATACTTAGAGATGAATTTAAATGAAACACAATAAACCAAAGCTAACAGGATGCAGCAAAAGCAACACCAAGAGGGAGGTTTAGAGCTGCGAATGTATACTTTAAAAAATATCTCAAATCAATAAACTGTACACCTTAGGAACTAGAAAAAGAAGAGCAAAGTAGACCTAAAGGTAGCAAAAGGAAAAAAAAATAGAAAGATAAGAGTGGACATAAACTAGAGAAGAGAAAAACAACAGAAAAATCAAGGAAACAAAGTGTTAGTTATCTGAAAAGATCAACAAAATTTAAAAACCTTTAACTAGACTGACAGAAAAAGAGAAAAATCTTAGAATTACTAAAATCAGAAATGAAAGTAGAGGCATTCTTACTGATTTTACAGAAATAAAAAGGATTAGGCTAGCCTGGGCAACATAGCAAGACTCTACCTCTAATTTTTTTTTTTTTTAATTAGCTTGGCATGGTGTCATGTGCCAATAGTCCCAGCTACTTGAAAGTCTGAGGTGGGTGGATGCTCGAGCCCAGGAGTTTGAGGCTACAGAGAGCTCTGGTTGCACCACTGCACTCCACCTGCAGTGACAGAGTGAGACTCTTTTTTAAAAAAAAGGATGAAAAGAGAATACAATGAACAATTTTACACTAAAAAACTAAATAATCTAGATGAGATGAGCATATTCCTAGAAAGACACAAACTACCAAAACTGACTAATAAAAAAATAGAAAATCCGAATAGATATGTAACCTTTAAAATAACTGAATAAAAATCTTCTCAGCAAAGAAAAACCGAAGACTGGATGGCTTCACTCTTGACTTCTACCGACAATTAAGAAAGAACTAACGCCAATCTTTCTTAAATTCTCCCCCACAAAATGTGGAAGAGGAGGAAGCACTTTCCAGTTCTTTTTGTGAGGCCAGAAATACCCTGTTATCAATACGGCACAAAAATACTACAAGAAGAAAAAAACTCTACAGACTAATATCCCTTAATATCACTTAATGTAAAAATCCTCAAAAATACTAGCAACCTGAATTCAGCAGGATGTCAAGAGTGAGATTCATTTCTGGGATACATGGATAATTCAGCATACAAAAAATGATAAATGTAATACGTCACATGAACAGAAGGAAGAAAAAAGTAACAGGCCGGGTGCAGTGGCTCACGCCTGTAATCCCAGCACTTTGGGAGGCTGAGGCGGGTGGATCACGAGGTCAGGAGATCAAGACCATCCTGGCTAACATGGTGAAACCCCATCTCTACTAAAAAATACAAAAAAAAAATTAGCCGGGCATGGTGGCGGGTGCCTGTATTCCCAGCTACCTGGGAGGCTGAGGCAGAAGAATGGCGTGAACCCGGGAGGCGGAGCTTGCAGTGAGCCAAGATTGCACGACTGCACTCCAGCCTGGGCGACAGAGCGAGATTCTGTTAAAAACAAACAAACAAACAAAAAAAACAGAATCATCTCCATTAACAGAAAAATCATTTGACAAAATTTAACACCCTTTCATGATAAAAATACTCAATACACTAGAAATAGAAGGGAACTTCCTCAATATGATAAGGGCTATATATGAAAAAATCACACCTAACATTATACTCAATGTTGAAAGCGTGAAAATTTTTCCTCTAAGATAAGGAGGAAGAGAAGTGTCGCTTTTGCCACTTCTATTCAATATAGTACAAGAAGTTTAGTCAGAGCAATTAGATAAAAGGGCATACATATTGAAAAGGAAATAGTAAAATTATCTCTGCTTTCAGATGACATGATTTTATCCATAGGAAACCCTAAGGATTCCACAAAAAACTTTTAGAACCATTAAATGAATTCAGCAACGTTGCAGGGTACAAAATCAATTCACACAAATAAGTTGCATTTCTATACACTAGCAATGAACAATCCAAATAAGAAACTAAGAAAACAATCTTTTTACAGTAGCATCAAAAAGAATAAAATACTTAGGAATAAGTTAACTGTGGAGACAAAAGATCTGTACACTGACAATTATAAACTGCTAGAAAAACTAAAGATGATATAATTAGGTGGAAAGACATTCTATGTTTATGATTTGGAAGAATATTGTTAAGATGACAATATTACCCAAAGAAATCTACCAATTCAATGCAAGTCTTATCAAAATCACAATGGAGTTTTTTACAGAAAAGAAAAAAAAAATGCATCCTAAAATTCATATGTAATCTCTAGAAACTCCCAATGACCAAAACAATCTTGAAAAAGAACAGAGTTGGAGACATCATACTCCCTGATATTAAACTATACCACAAAAGTATACTAACCGAAACAGTGTGGTATTGGCATAAGGCACAGACTAAAGGGAAAAAACAGCCCAGCAATAAACCCTCATAATTATGGCTCATTGATTTTTTTTTTTTTTTTTTTGAGACGGAGTCTCTATCACCCAGGCTGGAGTGCAGTGGTGCGATCTCAGCTCACTGCAACTTCTACCTCCCAGGTTCAAGTGATTCTCCTGCCTCAGCCTCACAAGTAGATGGGGTTTTGCCATGTTGGCCAGGCTGGTCTGGAACTCCTGGTCTCAAGTGATCCACCTGCCTTGGCCTCCCCAAAGTGCTGGGATTACAGGTATGAGCCACCATGCCCAGCCCAGGACTTGTCTTTTCAACAAACAATACTGGGAAAACTGGATATCTGCATGCAAAATAATGAAGTTGGACCTTTATGCCATATACAAAAATGAACTCAAAAGGAATCAAAATAGCTACAACTATAAAACTCTTAGAAGAACACATAGCAGAAAATCTTCATCACATTAGATTTGGCACTGATTTTTAAAAACGTGACACCAAAAGCACAAATAGATAAATAAATAGCAACAAAAAAGCAAAGAAATAAATAGGACTTCATCAAAATGTAATGTTTCTGTGCATCAAAGAACACCAACAAGAATGTGAAAAGGGAATTCAAAGAATGGGAGAAAATACTTGGAAATATTACCTGATAAGTGATTAATATCCAGAATATTCTATGACTCAACAACCACACAATTAAAAAAATGAGCAGAAGACTTCAATAGGTACCTCTCCAAATAATCTATACAAATAACTAATAAGACATAATATTTTCAACATTATTGATCATTAGGGAATGTCAAAATCAAAATCACAGTGAGATATCACTTCACACTCATTATGAAGGCTATTATAAAAAACTGGAAAATAAGTATTGGTGAGATATAGGGAAACTGGAACCCTTGAGCATTGCTGTTGAGAGTGTAAAATGGTGCCACTGCTTAGTGGCAGTTTGGTGGTTCCACAAAACCTTAAATAAAGAATTACCATTCTATTCCCATACAATTACCATATGATCCAGCAATTCTACTCCAGGTATACACACAAAAGAAATGAAAGCAGGAACTTGAACAGATATTTGTACATAAATGTTCATAGCAGGATTATTCACAATTGCCAAAAGGTGGTACCAACTCAAATGTCCATCAACAGGTGAATGGATAAACAAAATGTGGTATATCTATACAATGGAATGGTATTCAGCTATAACAAGAAAACAAATTCTGATATGTGCTACTACATGAATGAACCTTGAAATTATCAAGTTCAGTGAAATAAGCTAAACACAAAAGGACAAATATTGTATGATTCCACTTATTTGAGACACTTACAACAGGCAAATCCAAAGACACAGAAAGTTAGAGTTTACCAGGGTCTGGGGGGAGGGACAGATGGGGAATTATTATTTGATGGGTACAGAGTTTATGTTTGGGATAGCAAAAAAGTTCTGGATAGAGATAGTGGTAATGGTTATACAATATTGTGACTATATCTAATGCCACTGGTCTGTACACATAAAGAGTTAAAGAGGTAACTTTTACATTAAATATGTATTTTACATGACAAAAATAAATTTAAAAAATACTAGCACAAACATAATAAAGATAAAAAACTAAATGCTCACAGAAGGATGTCCAGTATTAAACATGGTACTGGAAGTCCTAGCCAGGGGAAAAAAAGCCATAAATCCTTTTTGGAGAACTGATGTACAGTGTGAATGACAATAGTTAATAAAAACTTATTAAATCTGTGAGGCTGGCAAGATGGCTGAATAGGAACAGCTCCAGTCTGCAGCTCCCAGCACAATCAATGCAGAAGGTGGGTAATTTCTGCATTTCCAACTGAGGTACCTGGCTCATCTCACTGGTACTGGTTAGACAGTGGGTACAGCAGCCCAGGGAGGGTGAGCAGAAGCAGGGTGTGGCGTTGCCTCACCCGGGAAATGTAAGGGGTTGGGGAACTCCTTCTGCTAGCCAAGGGAAGTTGCGAGGGACTGTGCTGTGAGGAACAGTGCATTCTGGCCCAGATACTATGCTTTTCCCATGGTCTTCACAACCCACATACCACGAGATTCCCTCGGATGCCTACACCCTGTGTTCCAAGCACAAAAGTGAGCAGTCATTTGGGCCGACACCGAGCTGGCTGCAGGAGTTTTTTTTTCATACCCCAGTGGCACCTGGAATGCCAGTGAGACAGAACCGTTCACTCCCCTGGAAAGGGGGCTGAAGCCAAGGAGCCAAGTGGTCTAGCTCAGTGGATCTTACCCGCACAGAGCCCAGCAAGCTATGATCCACTGTTGTGAAATTCTCACTGCTAGTACTGCAGTCTGAAGTTGACCTGGGATGCTGGAGCTTGTTGTGGGGAGGGGTGTCCACCATTACTGAGGCTTGAGTTAAGTGGTTTTTCCCTCACAGTGTAAACAAACCGGCCTGGATGTTCAAACTGGGCGGAGCCCACCACAGCTAGGCAAAGCTGCTGTAGTCAGACTGCCTCTCTAGATCCTTCCTCTCTGGGCAGGCCATCCCTGAAAGAAAGGCAGCAGCCCCAGTCAGGTGCTTATAGGTAAAACTCCCATCTCCCTGGGACAGGGCAACTGGGGGAAAGGATGGTGGTGGGCACAGCTTCAGCAGACTTAAATGCTCCTGCCTGCTGACTCTGAAGAGGACAGTGGATCCCCCAGCACAGTGCTTGAGCTCTGCTAAGGGACAGACAGCCTCCTCAAGTGGGTCCCTGACCCCCATGCTTCCTGACAGGGAGAAACATCCCAGCAGGGGTTGACAGACACCTCATACAGGAGAGTTCTGGCTGCATCTGGAAGATGCCCCTCTGAGACAAAGCTTCCAGAGGAAGGAACAGTCAGCAATCTTTGCTGTTCTGCAGCCTCTGCTGGGGATACCCAGGCAAAAAGGGTCTGGAGGGTCCTCCAGCAAGCTCCAGCAAACCTGCAGCAGAGGGGTCTGACTATTAGAAGGAAAACTACCAAACAGAAAGGAATATCATTATCATCAACAAAAAGGACATCCACACAAAAACCCCATCTGGAGAACACCAACATCAAAGACCAAATGTAGATAAATCCATGAAGATGAAAAAAAAAAAAGAAAAAATAAAACAGTGCAAAAATGCTGAGAATTCCAAAAACCAGAACGCTTCTTCTCCTCCAAAGGATCACAACTCATCGCCAGCAAGGTAACAAAACTGGATGGAGAATAAGTTTGACAAACTGACAGAAGTAGGCTTCAGAAGGTGGATAATAACAACAAACTCCTCTGAGCTAAAGGAGAATGTTTTAACCCAATGTAAGGAAGCTAAGAACCTTGAAAAAAGGCTAGAGTCATTGCTAACTAGAATAATCAGTTTAAAGAAGAACATAAATGACCTGATGGAGCTGAAAAACACAGCATAAGTATTTCATGAGGCATACACAAGTATCAATAGCTGAATTGATCAAGCAGAGAAAAGGATATCAGAGATCAAAGATCAACTTACAGAAATAAAGTGTGAAGACAATATTAGAGAAAAAAGAATGAAAAGGAAGGAACAAAGCCTCCAAGAAATATGGGACTATGTGAAAAGACCAAATACACATTTGATTGGTGTACCAGAAAATGACAAGGAGAATGGAATCAAGTTGGAAAACACTCTTCAGTATATTATCCAGGAGAACTTCCCTAACCTAGCAAGGTGGGCCAACATTCAAATTCAGGAAATACAGAAACCACCACAAAGATACTCCTTGAGAAGAGCAACCCCGAGACACATAATCATCAGATTCACCAAGGTCAAAATGAAGGAAAAAATGTTAAGGGCAGCCAGAGAGAAAGGTCGGGTTACCCACAAAGGGAAGGCCGTCAGACTAACAGCAGATATCTCTGCAGAAAACCTACAAGCCAGAGGAGAGTGAAGGCCAATATTCAACATTCTTAAAGAAAATAATTTTCAACCCAGGATTTCATATCCAGCCAAACTGAGATTCATAAGTGAAGGAGAAATAAAGTCCTTTACAGACAAGCAAATGCTGAGGGATTTTGTCACCACTAGGACTGCGTTATGAGAGCTCCTGAAGGAAGCACTAAATATGGAAAGGAAAAACCAGTACCAGCCACTGCAAAACATACCAAATTGTAAAGACCATCGACACTATGAAGAAACTGCATCAACTAATGGGCAAAATAACTAGCTAGCATCCTAATGACAGGATCAAATTCACACATCATAGTATTAACCTTAAATATAAATGGACTAAATGCTCAAAGTCTGAGGATACAAAATTAATGTGCAAAAATTGCAAGCATTTCTATATACGAATAACAGACAAACAGAGAGCCAAATCATGAGTGAACTCCCATTCACAATTGCTACAAAGAGAATAAAATACCTAGGAATACAAGTTATAAGGGATGTGAAGGATCTCTTCAAGGAGAACTACAAACCACTGCCCAAGGAAATAAGAGAGGACACAAACAAATGGAAAAACATTCCATGCTCATGGATAGGAAGAATCAATATCAAGAAAATCATCATACTGCCAAAAGTAATTTATAAATTCATCACTATCCCCATCAAGCTGCCATTGACTTTCCTCACAGAATTAGAAAAAACAACTTTAAATTTCATATGGAACCAAAACAGAGCCCATACAGCCAAGACAATCCTAAGCAAAAAGAACAAAGCTGGAGGCATCTCGCTACCTGACTTCAAACTATACTACAAGGCTACAGTAACCAAAAAAGCATGGTACTGGTACCAAAACAGACATGTAGGCTAATGGAACAGAACAGAGGCCTCAGAAATAACACATATCTACAACCTTCTGATCTTTGAGAAACCTGACAAAAACAAGCAATGGGGAAAGGATTCTCTATTTAATAAATGGTGTTGGGAAAACTGGCTAGCCATATGCAGAAAACTGAAACTGGACCCCTTCCTTACACCTTATACAAAAATTAACTCAAGATGGATTAAAGACTTAAACATAAGACTTAAGCCATAATAACCCTAGAAGAAATCCAAGGCAATCATTCAGGACATAGGCATGGGCAAAGACTTCATGACTAAAACACCAAAAGCAATGGCAACAAAAGCAAAAATTGACAAATTGGATGTAATGAAACTAAAGAACTTCTGCATAGCAAAAGAAACTTTCATCAGAGTGAACAGGCAACCTACAGAATGGGAGAAAATTTTTACAATCTATCCATCTGTCAAAAGGCTAATATCCAGAATCTACAAGGAACTTAAACAAATTTACCAGAAAAAAAAACCTCATCAAAAAGTGGGCAACAGATATAAACAGACACTTCTCAAAAGACATTGGCCAACAAACATATATAAAAAGAAAGCTCATCATCACTGGTCATTAGAGAAATACAAATCAAAACCACAATGAGATACCATCTCACACCAGTTAGAATGGCCATGATTAAAAGGTCAGGAAACAACAGATGCTGGAGAGGTTGTGGAGAAATGGGAATGCTTTTAAACTGTTGGTGGGAGTGTAAATTAGTTCAACCATTGTGGAAGACAGTGTGGTGATTCCTCAAGGATCTAGAGCTAGAAATACCATTTGACCCAGCAATTCCGTTACTGGGTATATACCCAAATAATTATAAATCATTCTACTATAAAGACACATGCACACGTATGTTTATTGCAACACTGTTCACAATAGCAAAGACTTAGAAACAACTCAAATGCCCATCAATGATAGACTGGATAAAGAAAATGTGGCACATACACACCATGGAATACTATGCAGCCATAAAAAAGGATGATTTTGCATCCTTTGCAGGGACATGGATGAAGCTGGAAACCAACATTCTCAGCAAACTAACACAAGAACAGAAAACCAAACACCACATGTTCTCACTCACAGGTGGGAGTTGAACAATGAGAAGAGATGGACGCACAGAGGGGAACATCACACACCAGAGCCTGTCGGTGGGTAGGGAGCTAGGGGAGGGATAGCATTAGGAGAAATACCTAATGTAGATGACAGGTTGATGGGTGCAGCAAACCACTATGGCATGTGTATACCTATGTAACAACTCTGTATATTCTGCACATGTATGTGAGAACTTAAAAAGTTTAATTTAAAAAATGTATTCAATCTTTGTAATTTGCTGAGAATAAATTTTAAGTATTTTTACTGCCAAAAAAGAGGTGATTGTGAGGTGATTAATATTTTGATAGGTTAATTTTGTTAATCATTTCTCAATGTATATGTATATCAAAATATTATGTTGCAAACCTTAAATACACACTATTTTTATTTGTCAATTATACCTCAATAAATGTGGAAAAAATAGCATTCTAAAATAAGTGGTAAATTTCTTTTTGAAAAAATATAAGACCTTATAGGAAAAGTGAGAAAATAGTGAGATGATGCCAAGAAAATTGCCAAATATTTTCAATGGTAGGAAAGCAGTAGAAGCCAGGAGCACAGCTGATATTTGACCAAGTAGAGAGTTTCACCAAACACTGACATGTGTATATATTCCATTCTCAGTTGCCCTTGAAATGGCCCATGCTTTGTGATAATGATAACATTTTAAGAAAATTCACAGCAAGTTATGTAGAAAAGAAATCAAAACTAGCATGAATCAAATTCTTATTGCCAGTAATTAGAAGTTGAGTAACCCACACATTGAGATAAGTTGGGGAGGTCTTTGGGCTGCATACAAAGAACTTGAGTTTACAGAGAGGTTATATTAAGTCTGTGTAACTGAGTATTGCTGGTTATTTCACATATGTTTCCCCCACACTGGCTCAATTACAACCGGAGATAAAATGTTAAGTAGCCGTAAAGACATTCTCTTATATTCCTACAAACAACCATCACTGCAAGAAAGCATTTGGATGGAGAATGAGAAGAGTCATTGTCTTGGTGGTCTGTAGAGACCTGCCCCTTGAGTCTGCACAGAGAAAAATAGGGGTACTATACTCAAAGAGACAATAGAAAATTTCCAAAAAGTCCCTGAAGCAGAAGCAGTACAAGACACATTTAAGGGTAACATAGTAAAAGTTTAACCTATTGAAAATGAAACCTTCTAATGAATCTTGAAACCTAATGAACCTTAGGTCAAAGAGTCATCATTTACAGGTAACATGAAAAGTACAGCCATTTCAACAGTGAAATCACAGACCTTTGGAAAGTATTGTTAATAAGACTTGTACTTAAAGTGTATAGTGTGCAGGAATAGAAATCTTCAAAAGAAAAAATTCTAGTCTTCAACAGTTCCACTGAAAAGGAAAAAATAGCAACAAATAAACATTCCGTTCAGTAATATAAAAAGAATAAAACAACTGGCAAGGAGTTTGAAAGAATTAAGATTAAAGAATTAATTGAAAATCAAAAATGGAGATTTGAGAGAAAACTGTGAGAGCTGGATATACGTAAAAGGACAAAAAAATAGATTTTTGCTAGTTTGAATTACAAAAAAGACAAGACAACTTTGGAATGAGAAAGAACTTACTGGTATATCTGGAAAAGATTTTTAAATTATAAAAAATGCTGTATAAAGCTCATGTCTATTTAAAAATCTAAATTAAAGAAATGATTGAGATAAATATTTAAAATAGATTCATGATCAGCATATTCACAAAGTAAGTTGAAAATGGTAGAACAGATCTATGCCCTACAAAGGAGCAGGAGAAAAATATTATGTTGCTGAGTCTACAAAACTACTTAATATGTTTTAGAGCATGTGTGAGGATGATGCTATCGACTAATTTTGTTTTTCTCCCACTTCATATGTTGAAGTCCTAATCTTCAGTGTGAGTGTATTTGGAGACAGGATCTTTCAGAGGTAATTAAGATTAAATCAAGTCCTAAGGGTATGGCCCTAATCCAGTAGGATTAGTGACTTTAAATAAGAGACAGAGGGCTCTCTTTTTCTTGCTGCCACATGAAGATACAATAAGGAAGCAGCCGTCTACAAGCTGGGAAGAAAGCCTTCTCCAGAAACGGAATCAGCCTGCACCTAGACCTTGGACTTTCCAGCCTCCAGATGTGTGAGAAATAAATTTGTTGTTTAAGCCACCCAGTCTGTGGCAGTTTGTTATGGCAACCTGAGCTAACCAATTACAGATGGAAACCTTCCCAATTTATTCTTATCAAAGTAACAAAACTAATTCCAAAACCTATAAATAGTACTGAAAAATTATGGACCAGTCTCCTAACAGTTTAAAAATCCAAAAGAAAATATTGAATGAATTCAGCAAAGTATTCAAAGAATTAACTTTTGCTACAATTAACATTGTAGTTTTATACTAAAGCAGGATCAGAATAGTTGAACACTTGTAGTTTTATTAATCTCATATGTATATAAATAGGCTAAAAGAAGGGTCAAAAAACTTTTTTCTGTAAAAGGCCAATGAATATGCTAGGCCCTGTGCAAAAGCAATCTCTGTTGTAAGTATTCAGTTCTTTCATTGTGGCCCCAAAGTAGTGTTAGGTAATATGTAAATAAATGGGTGAGGCTGTGTTTCAATATAACATTATTAAAACAAGAGTGGGTTTTGCTAACCTCTGGGAAAAGGAAGAAAAAAAAGATTTTATATATCTAGAGGCTAGAAAGGGATTTGATTGAATTCCACATATAGTACTTTAAATAGAATTCTCAGTAAAACAATGAGTAAAATCAATTTTATGAGCATAGATAATCTTTTATAAGGAAACATGAGAAATGCAGCTTTTACAGTCAGGAAAAAAGTTACTGATGCCTAGTATTTTATTGCTATTATTCAGTGTTGCACTAGATGTCTTAGTCAATGCAACAACACAAAAAATAAATGACAGTCTAGCAGAAAAGATAACTTCTATACAATAAATTGTTTTCTATCCTAAAATGCAAGAAAATCAACTTAAAAATTATTAGAACAGATGCAGATTTGCATTGTGTGGTTAGATAAAAGATAAATATACAGAAAGATCAATAGTGTTCTTTATTAAAACTGAAGAAGACTCCCAAATAATATTATTCTCCGGAACAGTGACACATCGTGCTAAGTGATTAGGCCCTGCTGAAGCGAAACATGGCTGTTGTGAGCCACTGTTAGGGATGGGAGTTGATGGCATCATTGGAGTGGGATATATAAAGAAGTAACTATTGAGTCTCACTGAAGAATCTGGTCTCCCTGGATGAAAAAGTTGGTCATTGTCTGAATACTTAATCTCCAATAAAATCAGAAAAGCATGAATTTTAACTAGAAGTCATTCACTCATTTGCCAAATAAGTAGTCTAGCCACCCTTCTAAGGGCTTGGTTTCACTAAAGAATAAAATGCAAAGATTCTTGTCCTTGTAACTTCTTTCTGGCCCTTATTGAGATTACATTCTAGCCAGGCAAGATAGGCCATAAGCTATAAGCCTAATTACATATTTTAGAAGGTGGTTAAAGAGGCATAAAAGCGAGAGAAGGAAGATCAAAAGTTTAGTAGCAGTCAATTTTAAAAAGTGGGGTTAGGTGTGCCCTTACTGATGAGGAGTTGACATTTAAGCAAAAGCCCAGAGGTCCAACAGGATTCCTATAAGGCTATCTGGGGGAGAAACATCTCAGGTCGAAGTTAGTGCCAAGGCTCTAAGACATGGATAAGAATAAGAAGGAATACAGGTAAGAGCAAGGAGCCAGCCTGACTGGAGTGGAATGAACATGTGAGGGGGTAAAAAGTAAGACGTGATGTCTGACAGGTACAGGAAGAGGTCATGTAGATCCAGCATTCATTGTGTGAATCTACAGTAAAATGCTAATTATTAAATAGTACAATGTTAATATTACTGGAATAGGTTTCTTCAATTATATGATAATTGAACCTGCTATGTAGCACGTCAATAAAAGAGCCTCAATAAAATAGAAAAAGTCATTTAGAAGAGCTAAATATTTGATAATTCATATAAGACAGGTTTGGTGTTCCAAATTTAGAATTAGCCATCTTTGCAGGGAGGGGGGTTGGTAAGGGAGGGAAATGATCTAGTTGAATCATACCATGCAAGAAGAGGCAGGAGATATGGAGTGCAAGATGGACTTGGCCTGTTATTACTAGCTTTGAATACAGAGGAAGCAGGCCCCGGCAGGAGTCAGAAGGCTGGAATCAGTCTTCGTGTTGTCACTGGTTGGTCCTGTGAAAGTTATGTAGCCTCTCCAGGCCCTGATTTCCTCAGTCCCTGTCACTGTTTCCTTTCCAGAGTGCCACTGAACACGTATCAGTGCACAATAGTGAATAAGATCCTAGGGTTGTGGGGTCCAAACATTAGTTCAAATCCTGACTTGACTAGAGAATAGCTGTGAGACCATGATATTTATCTAACCTCTGCTTTTCATTGTTCCCGTCTGCAAAGAGGACCACAACCCCTATTATAAAGGCATGAATGGAATAGATATATAATACATATTATGTAGTTTGATACTTAGGTGCTCAGTAACTTTGTCCCCTTTTCTTTATCAGAAGTAAAATATTCTTGAAATAGGAGAACAATAGTAATAAAAATTTACTTATTTGTGTTCTAGGCACTTTTTATTACCTACAACTTCATAAGATCAGTGTTATTATTCCCATGTTACTGATCAGAAAACTGAGGCTGTAAGGGATACAAAACTTGCTCAAATAGTAAATAGACTATTTAGTAAATAGAGTAAGTTTAATAGTAAATAGAATAAGTCTAACTTATTCCAGAGCTCAACTTTTAATTGCTACCATTTAATGCCTTAATAATTACCCATGTGTGTAAGACATTTTGCATACATTACATATTTTACCTAAAAATGACCCTGTTAAGATAAAGTCTCGATTTTCCTTTTTGATCTTAAATGGAGGCAAATAGTTTGCTGGCACATAAAGCTGGTTCCTTAGAGAATTAGAACAATTATAAGCTTCTCAGGAATCAGTAAATGGTGACGTCTGTCAAAAAGTGAAATATTACAAAGGCAGTTGCTATTAATTTTTAAATAACTGCTGGAGCCTAGTCCTGACAGCAAGAAGCTCCGTATATATATTCTGCCTAATTTGATGGGGATGAACTTCAAAAAACAGATTAAAATCTTTTTAGTTTTTTACCTCAAAGATAATTGCTTGAAATATAACAGATGAGAATAAATCACAAATACTGTTATTTCAAAGACATTTCCTTCCACTTAATCCTGACTTGCTTGATGCCTTGATTCATAAAAAGTAATATTCCATCTGTATGTAAGTTTTGCATTTTGTTCAGTAATACCATTCTTGTATTTTAGCCCCTAGATGGTAATTTCCAAGATTTCAGCTCCTCTCATTTGACAGCTATTCACAAATTGCTTGAAATCTCATGAGTATAAACAACAAATAAAGAAGTATAGTAAAACTGAGAAATATCAGAAGGTCAAAGATAAAGTGAGGACATTTTTCTTTACAAGCCTGAAAGAAGTAGTTTGTTCAATTCTCCTTGCTGCATTGAAAGATCAAGAGTCATTCCTAAGTCCTTTTCCTGTGGCTTATATCAGCTGGAGCTCTCACTAGCCTGGAAGGGACTTCAAGAAGACATATATGCCTGCCTGATAGTTTCAAGCAAGGTTTTACCCAATATAGCAACACAGGCATCTGGGCAGTGCTTGTAAAACTGAAATAAACATTTGTCGATCAAACCCAAAGTTTGCCCTAAAGGACTACGTTTTTTAGTATTATTTCATTTCTAGCAAAACCTCTACCTTGGGATCATGTCTAGAGGCCTAAACAAGATCCAAGTCAATTTCCTTTTGTAACTTTGGCCGACGTGCCTCATGCATCATGTCTTCTCCTAAGTTGTTTACCCCAAGTTACCATTTATTTTAACCATCTAAAAAATTACTCCTAATGCTACTCAGTATTTGGTTCTACTGATCAATACCAAAAACGAATTTCCAAATGGAATAATTTTCTTATTTTGTCATTCCAATTGGATCCACCAGCCACAGGAGACAAAGTGTTAGTATTTGGGTGCCAGAGTAGACAAGAAAGGGAAAGAACCTGTATTTGCTTTGGAAAATTGTTCGTCCTTTTACACATCATGGACTCTGGCTGCATATCACTTAATGAAATGTTTCTAAATCTAACCAAACTGCCATAAAGAAATTTGTAATAAAACCTGGCCTTTTGTATCACTTTCTATTTTCTTTTTTTCACCTCATTACTGTGACAAAAAGTATATTAGTGTCTGAACATTTCATCAGTTCCAAGAACTGTAGCTGTAGGCACTTCAAAAAATGGAAATGGGTGACTTGGTTGGGTTCTTTATTGCATGTGTACCACACCCATAATTGTTTAGTTTGCATTGCATTTGCACACTCAAATCTTATACATGGTGTATCAGGCGGGGCTGGGGAGCTCGGTTGATGACAGCAAAAGTTGTTGTCTTAAAATTGTTTGAGAGGTGATTTAGTGATTCGGGTTGTGCAATAGGTAAAAAACTAAAACATAGTAAAATATTGAATTATTCTAAAATAATACCTTACATATCCTCTTCCAGTGTCACTGGTATTTGTATTCTATGGTTCTGGAACCATTTGAGCAACCAGAGCCAATTCTCCAAAACCGACCCCACAAAACAACTGACTGGGGCAGACACAAAAATCCACGTGTTCCCTAGGGAGCAAGTCTCCTCTGCTTCTCAAGCAGTCTAGGAAGGTTCATTGTTGGGCCACATATGACAGTGATGGAGAATTTTGTCAGAGGGGGTGTTCTGAGCAGCTGGGATCTTCATCATGGCAGATGAGAACAGGATTGATATGCCAGTAAATCTTCTATCACTGAAGAAATTGGTGATCTGTTCTGCTATTTTTTGCTTTGACAAACTCTCAAAAGGGGGAAAATCCACTTAAATAAAAGGACTTTTTAAATACTAGGATTGGACTAATAGATTTAAGGGAAGAGGGCCAGGGTCCACCTGGAACTCATGTTTAGATAGACACCAGCCCACTGTTTACCTTAGTGTTGAGAAAAATTGATTTTTTTTTCATAGATTCTGTGTTGCTTCCCCGCCCCGTGCCATTCAATAGTCAGGCCACAATCCTGGCTGACTGAGCCTTTGGTAGACCCCAGAGACACACCAGGAAATACGAAGCCATGGTACTCTAAGGGATTACATCTAGATGGAAAAGGAAAACCCTATTCTCAGAAACAATTAGTGAACAATTATGTTTTATGAATATTTTAAGAGATCGTTGCATTGTGGGGTAGCCAAAGAAATTTCACATAGTGGAAGGATTAAGCTTTAACGCTAAATTGAATTTAAATAGCACTTTATCTATTTGAATATTTGGCTGGTTATGTTGTAATTTATATGATTTCTCTTACCTCCTGAAAAAGTGAGCCTCAAACTCTGCGAGTGTTAGGATCACCTGGGGAATGAATTAGAGGAACAGTTTTGGGTGCTCTCTCATACACACACGTGCCTTCAGACATTCAGAACTGAGCCTTTCTTTAGGTTATATCATTTTTAGATCAGAGTCAGGTATAGTTTGTAAACTGTAGCAATTTCTCCTTTTGTGAACATTTAGAAATATTAATTTATCTCCACTTCTAACAGATGAATTGGAAATCTAACTAGGATTCAAATAAAGAGCCCGACTCGAGGCTGGCCACCTTGGGCAGCTGGCACAGGGCTGGGGAGGGGTCTCTGGGTGGGTACCTGCTGAGAACAAGAAGAGACAGGATAACTGTGGACAGCGGGATCTGGGAGAGATGAAAGGGACAGAGAAATTTGGCAGGTTTCCCATTATGTTGGGAAGTGTGGATACTGCAGTTTCTGTGGGCTTTGGGTCCTGATTCTGCCACATCCCAGCCATGTGAACCTGCCCAAGTTCCTCAGCCCCTGTAAGTGGTGGGTCTTCAGCTAACTTGGATATCAGTGCTGCTTATCTGAACCGGTATTAATATGAGCAATATGAGCAATATTTATTTACTCAAGAGGGTTGTTGTGTGTGTTAAATAACTTAACATCTGTGAAACTTGGTAGAATAAAAGTCAATTAAATATTCTTTGTGCATTTAGTTTATTTTAAAATTTTCAAATATTCCATATCATTGTTTATATTGTCTTATTAAAATGGCCTATATGGTATGTCATAAATATGTTGCATTTTTAATAGTTCAGACTTTTTAAATTTTAAAATGGAGAAAAATTGAGTGCAATCTCTTGGGCCTTATCCTGAGAGATTTTTAGCTCAGGAGCTGTGGGGTGGGCCCCAGGAATCTGCATTTTTGAAGCACTCCTGGGGATTGTATTATAGATAATACCTGAGCTACCTTTTGAAAAACAGTGTATATACTCAGAGTTCCTTATTGCAAAGAGAAATATTCTGTATATATATGTGGGGAAATCACACATTTATGGGTGCTCAGTAAATGTGTGATAAATGAAGGAATGAACAGTTAAATAAAAAGGAAGACTAATTCTATATTTCTCCCCTTCAGTACTGTTGACGTGTTGAGCCGAATAATTCTTTATTGTGGGAGCTGTCCTGAGCATGGTAGGGTGTTTAGGAGCATCCCTGATTTCCACCCACCAGATGCCAATGGTACCTTCTCATTGAACCAGTCTCATAGGTTGATGCAACAGCATAAGGGAAGACCCCTAGCACTGTGTGGGGCACATAACATGCATTAAATAAACATTCGCACCATCGTGTAAATCATGGCTATTTCTTAAGACCATTTTGGATGTTGAATTTTTAAAATGACCTTCAGATGAACTGAAGGAAGCACAGACTAGATAGAGCATTCCAACAGAAAGGGTTGCTTGCTGGTTCTGCAGGCCTTCTTGTAAGGTTAGATAATTATTTTCTTTTTCAGAATATCTGAATATGAACATAGGAAAAAAAATTAATTTGATTTGGAGCATCCCTAGTGGATGTCTGGCCCTTAATTTGAAAAAAATGTTATGGGTTGTAATTTATCAGTGTGATTCCCGTTAATCCTGTAGGGAGTCGATGAATAAATCCATACACAAGATTTGAAGATGTAGTAACCTTGGATAGGATCCACTTGTTATATTCATGAGAATTGTGATTGCCTACACATAGACACATTTCTCTTCTCCCTCTCCATTAAAATTTTAAAGCCACACACTTAGCAAAAGGAACTCATTTTGTCAAGAAAGCAAGTAGAAAAAAGAAATTAAAAACGTGACTGTGATAAACATTATATTTACTTCAGTATTTAAACATTTGGCCACTCCTATAGCTTTAACCAAACAATTGAGTTCCCCTGGGGTCAGAGGCAAATGAGGCTGTGGTGTGAACTAGAAGTAGATGACTTTGTGCTTTCTTGCATCACAGGAAACAATGAGGATTAGGATCCTCATAGAAGCACACAAGGATGTGTACATCTCAGACTGAATTCTGCCTTTTACCTGGGGTTCAAAATAATGAATTAGGAGCTTTAGTAAGATAGGTAAAATAAAGGAAATACTCATCTTGCCTTCCTTCTGCCTGAATTCTACCATGTCAGCAGCTATCGCTGTAACAGCTATGGCAACTGCAACACCAACACCACCACAAAACAATGCCTATTTCTACTAGAAGAACTGCTATTACCACTACAAACCTCTTCTCTACAACTGCTCTTTCAATGCAATAACAACTACCATTGCTACCACATAGCCACAATGGTAATAGCTACAATGACAACAATAACACTACTACTAATACTATGCTACTCTTTTACTAATTCTGGAAAATAACTGTGTTGAGAACTTACCGTTTCATGAATTTCACCACCATCATCTGACATAGGTATTATGACCCCATTTTAACTAATTAGTTTGACTCAGGTGCTCATAGAATGCAGTTTTAGGGTCCCAGAAGGTCCGGTCAAGGTGTAACTCTGGATCTCCTGTTCAATGATGTGGGGCTTTACATTGTCTCCCAGGTGGCCATACAACCTTGGGCAGGCAACTTCACCTTCCCGGAACTTGGCCATCATGCTTATAGAATGCAGAGGATGGATTAGATAATTCATAAATAGGTCCCTCTATTCCTTCTCTGACTGACTGTATCACCATATTATGTGAGCTGAGAGCACTGCGGCATCACACAGTGACCTATAACTGAATGTTCATTTTGTCCTCTGGGTTCCCATGGGGATGGCTGCCTAGAGCTGTGGTCTAGCCAACAGGCAATAATTGAATTTGTCCTCTCCTGGCCAACAGAACAACATTAAGATCAGGATCCCTAGCATCTACATCAGGAGCAGCGATGGAGTAGAACATTCTTATTTGAACTTTGCCTTTCTTTGTGGTTCAAAAAATGATGACCATGGAAACTCCATAAGTTAGACATCCTTCAAAAGCATATTAACTCAAGAGAAAGACTGGGGGAGGATTAGGAAGTGGGAAGAACAAGTTCAGGCCTTTCTGTAAATAAGAGAATTGTGAATGACAACAACATGCATAGTTTTGCTATTGATAATAGCAAAAAAGTGAATGTCGCATATATGCCCATGAGGAGGGGGCTGGTTAAATAAATTATGAAACGCTTCTACAACATGATACCAAGCAGCCATTAAAAATGATTCCATATTTGATACAGAACGATACCCATTTAAGTAAATGACAAAATAACATTGTTATATAGGATAATCCCATTCCTCCTCAAATTCTCAGCATTTCAAACTCTGTAAGTACAAGCAAACTTTAAAAAATATACAAAAATATCAGTCATAGGTACTTCTTGGCAGTGGGATTAAATACAGTTTTTGTCTGTATAAATTGTTGATAATAAGTAGAAGAATATAAAGCTATTTCTAATTAGGGAAAATTTACTTGTAGGCGGTTACAAGTATATTCTAGTGATATAGCCCGTCTTTGAAATGATTCTCCTCTCATCTCAACTTTGCAAATTGTCTGTAAATTTACATGCCACATTGGAAAATCAGGCCTCTTCTTGTTAGAAACCCAAATCGCTTATCTGGATCAGCCGTGTTATTTGGAAGCTTTGATTCTAAACAACCTGTGGCTTCTTACGAAAGTTAAATCCTCCCAGATGGAAATGGGATAATACCGGCATGTGCAAAAGGATGCTCCATGAGTTCTGGCAGCACCTCCTGTGAACATTGCTAGAACAAGGGCCAAACTTCAAAGACAACTATTTTGAAGGAAACAATACTTATTTAGACATATGCATTATAAGGTGTGAACTAAGAAAAGTACTTTTTAAAAAGCACATAAGTGAACACACAGAATGGCAGCCCTCTTTTTAGCACAATTTTATGCTAAAATTATATACAATTTTCAAATTAAGTCCTTTCAACCTCTAGTCTTGCCTCTCAGATTCAGTTTCGTTTGCTAATCTATTTTCCTCCATCAGTTTTCGCTTTGCGCACAGTGCATTCTGGGCTCATTTTTTTTTTTTTCCTAGAGGCCTGGAGGTATTTTAATAGGCTGTGTCAACAAATGAGCTTAATTGATCCTGTTGGGCCTTCATTTATGCAAGGATGGTGAGGAGCGGATGGCTCAGTGCTCTTCTGAAAATTATAGTTTTGGAAAAATGCATTTCCATCTGATTTTATTTGCTGAAGGAAATATTCACTTCTGTGTTATTCAACATATATTAGTCACTATATTACAAGCATCCCCACTTTATTTTTTTGAGATACTCTGTCACCCCGGCTGGAGTGCAGTGGTGTGATTTTGGCTCACTGCAACCTCTGCCTCCCAGGCTCAAGCGATCCTCCCACCTCAACCTCCTCAGTAGCCAGGACGACAGGCATGCACTACCATGCCTGGCTAATTTCTTATATTTTTGGTCGAGACAGGGTTTTGCCATGTTGGGTTTGTCTCAAACTCCTGAGCTCAAGTGATCTGCCTGCCTCAGCCTCCCAAAGTGCTGGGATTACAGGTGTGAGCCACTGGGCCCAGCCTATCTCAACTTTAAAGGACACGTTTTCCCAACTCTGCTGGTATGAATGCTAGACCACCATTTGGTAATTTATGGTAGCTGTTCTTCAAAGAGGTTCAATGGCTATCAAAGACCTTCTCGCAGTCTTCCCCCAAGAAAACCCTTGTGGGGTGAGAGTGAGAAGTAAAAGACCTATTTACCAGAGGACTAAGAACTAGCCCAAGAGCCATATCAAACTCGGGTCAAACATTTTTCTCGAGTGCCTCTCAATTCTCCCAGCCTAGGTTTGTCCTCCCCACTATTCTCTTAGGCTGCCCAAGACTCAGTGATTTAGCATCCTTCCTGTCTGTCTGTCCTAAACACATTCCTTAAAACAACGTCTAGTGCTGGCAACTTCATTCTGCTGGTAGTCTCCCAAGACACACACTGCAGAAATGCTTTGATCACATCATTTTCCTATCCTCTGACCCACCTTCTGGTGTTCAGCCGTGCTGCTTGGCATTATTAACACATCGGTTCAGTCTCCCACATGCTTCCTGACACCTCCTCCCTTCTCAAAATGCTAACATCTCCTTCTGCTCATCATTCTTTGGTGACTTTGCTGTTTCCTTCAGAGACAATTAAAGCAATAACAAGAGAACTTCCACAAACTCCCATCTCTACAACCACTTACCTTTCAGCAGGTGTGTCTATAGCTGTGTCTTCCTTCTTGTCACCGTAGGGGAAACAGCCACATTTCTCCCCAAAGGCAACACTCTCCCTTGTGTATAAGAGCCCATCCTCTCTGCTCAAAAACACTGCTCCTGCAGTTAATTCCCTGCTTTCTTCCCCCTACATCATCAATTCTGGCTCCTCTACTGCATTGTTCCCAGCTGTGTAGAACACGTTGCACTCTCTGCCACCTTTAAACAATCTTCCTTGATTCCATTGCTCCCTCCAGCTAAAGCTTCCTTTATCTGCTCTGCTTTTACAAACCTCCTCTAAGAATGATCTATGCTAATGGTCTCCACATTCTCCCCGAACTTATTCAACAAGTTTTTTCAGGTGTTCCTCCAGACTCCACTGAAACTACTTCCAGCAATGTCACCAACGAATTCCTTGTTGCCAATTCTAATAATCACCTAACTGGTCTCTTTTTTCTCATTTCCTCCCATTGAGTATTCTAAATACAGCAACCAGACACAGTTAAATCATGTCGTGCCTCTGCTCAGAACTCTTTCCTGGCTCCTCATTGTATGAAGTCCTGATAATTTTAGATAATATTTTGCATGACGTGGCCCTCATTACCTCTCAGCTCTCAACTCATCTTCCTCTTCCTCTTGCTCACTCTACCTCACTCAGTCATGTCATCTTCTTGCTACTCCTTGAATAAGTTAGGCGGACATCCACCTCAGGGCCTTTTCATGGGCTATTTTCTCTCTGACATGCTCTTCCCCCAGTTAACATGCATGGCACACTTCCTCAAATCCTCCAGGTATCTGCTCATATGTGACTCCATCATTGAGGTTAACTCCATCTACTCTATTTACAAATTTACTTTATTCCTGCTCTTGGCAATCCCTTCTTCCAATTAGGTTTGTCACTTATTTGTTACTTATTTATTATGTTTCTTGTCTGTCTTCTCCTCCAGTATGAAAGCTCTTTGAAAGATGTGATTTTGTGTACCAGCTTTGAGGACTACTCTTGGCACAGTACACACTCAGTAAATCACGTCTTGAATGAAGGAACTAGTGATAAAATGACCAGTAGTACTTTTTGAAGCTTGGTTTCAAAAGACTTACAAAAATGCATATTTTTTGGCTTCACATATGACTACTTAATTATAGTCTCTGGAATTGGGCCCTGAGAATCTAATTTATTCTTATGCACAAGGATTTCTTGTAGTAGCAATCCGAGCGACAGAATACTGAATGGCTATTTTGTAGTAAACCAATAATAGATAAGACACTCAAATAACTAGGCCAATGGTTTTGAAACTAGGGCTATTTTACTCCCCAGGTGACATTTGGCAATGTCTGGAGACATTTTTGATTGTTCACACTTGGGGAGAGTGGGGGTGGAAAGGGTGTGCTGCTGGCATCTGGTGGGTAGGATGCTGCCAAACAACCTACAATGCACGGCACATCTCCCAAGAATAAAGATTTGTCTGGCCCTAAATGCCAATAGTGGTGAAGTTGAGAACCTTGGACTAGGCTCATTTTCTGTCCTGGACAGCTTCTGATCCCTAGCTCCAAACAAGAAGCTTGTCAAAGATTTACAGAGGGAGATCAAAAGGTAATAAGGCAAAGAGAACATTGTTTTAGGAGTTATGATGCGACTTCCAGCCTCAGCCCTGCTTTTAATTATTACCTGGATTATATCACTTATTTATTCTATTTAATTTTATGACCTTAATTGTTATATCACTTATTCATTCTATTTATGAACTTAATTTTTTCCCCTAAGGTGCATAAGTTGAAGCCATAACCTGTAATAGGACTGTATTTGAAGATGGGGCCTTGAAGGAGGTAATTAAAGTTAAATGAGGTCATAAAGGTGGGGTCCTAGCTGATAGGACTGTTTTCCTTATAAGAAAGAGGAAGAGACCTCAAGAGTGTGTGCACACAGGAAAGAGGCCATATGAGGACACAATGAGAAGGGAGCCATCTGCAAACCAGGAACAGAGACCTCCCTAGAAACCAAGCCCCCTGTCACCTTGATCTTCTTGCCTCAAACTGTGGGAAAGTAAATTTCCATCGCTTAAGCCACCAGTCTGTAGTATTTTGTTATGGCAGCTTAAGCAGACCAACACATATTGCAAATGGGCTTTGCTGTTCATGCTGCCCTTTATTTTTATGACAGCATCTTGCTTTTCCTTTGGAGAAGACCTTATCTCTTGCATCGCGCACTGTAGTTCAGGTAGGTTGATCTCACTTTCCGGCTCTAATGACAGACCTATGAGCTAGGTTTGGCCAATCAGAGTGCCTTGGTCTTTTCACCCCAGTGACTGAAACTAAGCCTGTAGAAATTATGGGATTTTATTGGATTTACTGGAGAAGAAGATCTTCCTTTCTCTTGGCTTAATGTTTGGAAAATGTGATCCTGTAGCTGCCAGGCATCTTTACTGGCTACAGGAAGCTGCCTGAGAGTGAAGCCAACACTAAGGAAAACAGAACTAAGTGGTGGAGAGAAACTGAGTCCCAGTGATGTTCAAATCTTTAGATCTAACTTTGCATGGGGGCAGATGGGAGGGAGGAGCTGGAATTTTCATTCATAAAAGTCAACAAATTCTTATTTCCTTAAGTCTGTTTGAGTGGATTGTAAAACTTCCAACAAACTATGTCCTGTTTCAAATTTCCTTGAATATAACACAAGGAGCTGGATTTGCCTTATAGCTAAGAATTTGTAGTATGCACAAAATGGTCTCAAAGAGCCAATTTTTTACTTCTGATAATAACCAATAATGATGAAAACATGCACAAGTTAAACCTTTGCCCCTAAAGAAATGTTGCCTGTGAATCGAGTTTGAGGAATACAGTGTGGATCAGAATCCATTCTAGAGTTCCTCCCTTTGGTAAAAGTTAAATTGGAACCAGCAGGGACCTCATCACTTTAGGGAGAAACTGAAGTTCTGGTGGTGAGGCAGGCCAACTCTGGCCTAGGGGAAGAAGAGAAGGAGAGGAAGAAGTAAAACTGTAAATTAGTTTTTAATGTGTGCAGGCCACTTGGCTTTGCTGGTAAGGAATCATGTATTACATAGATTCCATGATGCTCCCAGTGTGGAAATGGGGTGTATCATTCCTAGGAGGAGATAGTCATAATTCAGAGCTATTAACAAAAATAATAGGGCTGAGGCCCCGAGGAGCTTTTCTTAGAACGCAGGCACACATTCCACCTAACCCAATTTATGCAATGTCATGAATCAGAACAGATCCCCATCAAGTCTGTCATGCTTGTCATAACATAGCATTTGAATAGAAGACATCCCTTCCCAAGAGAAATTCCTGCTAAGGAACTGTGTTATTTAATGGGGTTTAAAGATAGCCTTTTAAGTTTCAGGGCCTGTTTGTATGAAATTTACATGAGAACAAGCAACTGTTGGCTGAGCTCCATTTAAAGAGAAACAAGTTTTCTCCAGGCAAGGATTCAGAGGGGTAGGCTTTGTGGCTATAATTAGCTAATGATGGCAATGGAGCATAGAAGAGAAAGAAGGTGGGGGGTGGGCTTTGGTTTGAATTTGGAATCACAAATACGCTTTTCTTTTAAGCTGCCATCTGTGAATCTGAGTTACCTCCAAAATAACCCTGTGGCTATTAATGACAATGTTTCTCATCCATAGTGTCACTGCTCTGGCTGAGCTAATTGGACCGGAGGTGGACCCCTGGCTCAACACTGGCCATCACATTCTCTTGGGATTTGAAAATGGGGCACAGAGACATTCTAGTTGGTTTATGGTTGCCATTGGTTGTTTTTTCTTGAACTTGGGACATGTACATTTCAAGAGACATAGGCTGATAGGACAGGACTGTCCCAGTCCTACATTTTTATTTAGCTTGGAGGAAGGAAGAGATAGCTTTGAATCCTTTGGAAGAAGCCTTGGGAAAAACAGCAAGTGATTTAGAAAAAAAGGATCCAGTGAAGTCTATTGTTTCTAGACACATGGCAGATTCCTTAACAGGTTATTAATTTCAAAACTAGGTGGTGTTAAGAAAGAATATAGCTCATTATCTAATCCACTTTATGTTTTCATTTCAAAAGTAGCATTCCAAACTCTCTGAGCTCCTACAGGTTTAACAGTGACAGAGTAATAATGTTGCTGGAATTATTTAAGCAGAAAATTATTAAGGCATTGAGAATATTGGAATAAAAACCAAACCAAAGTGCTTTTCCCATTATCTCAACAATCAACACAGAAGACTTCTGTGACCAGATGTGGGGGCTTTTTTTTCCCCTACACACCAAGCAAGCAAGGAAGCAATTTTGCAGGAGATACTAGCTGGGTGTTCTCTAATTCAATTCAATTCTGACACTATCTCCAGGTAGACAGTGTCAGAATATCACAAGTTGAGGACTTAGTCCCCAAGACTGCCCCACACTTCTGATGCCAATCACAAGCTCCAGGTTATTTAACCTGTGCTTCTGACCAACTGCCTATAAATCAAGGTTCTTTCCTTGGGCTTAATTAATTTCCTAGAGCAGCTCACAGAATTCGGGGAAACAGTTAAACTTACTGGTTTATTATAAAGGGTATTGCAAAGGATACAGATGAGGAGTGCATATGAGGGAGGAGGTGCCGAGCTTTCAGGTCCCCCCTAGCTCACCACCCTCAAGCAGCCTCCATGTGTTAAGCCATCCAGAAGCTCTCTGAACCTAGTCCTTTTGGGCTTTCAAGGAGACTTCATTACATAGGCATGATTGATTAAACCATTGCCCGTTAGTGATCAACTTAACCTTTGGGCCCCGTTCCCTTCCCCCTAATCTTGCCTTGGTCTTTTGGTGACCAGCTCCCATCCTAAAGCTACCTAGGGGACTGCAACCCATCAGTCAAAATATTAGCATACAAAAAAAAAACACATCAGTTTGAAGACTCCAAAAATTGTACGAGTTGTATGCCAGGAAATGGGGACAAAGACTAAATATGTTTTACAATATTACAGGCATCTTGGTCTAACCCATCTTTAAATTATTTCCTTCTTCATTGCAGACATTTTCAAATAATGGTTACACACTCATGGAATATTTTTTAATTGAAATGTAGAGAAATTAACAAAAGATATACCCAAGTAAGACATACTGCCAAAATGGCTCAGTATGATTTCTGTGAGGAGATCTTCTCACAGAAAAGTAGATATACAAAAAGGCAAGACTGGTGTGTCAATCATGTATCCAAATATATTACTAATTCCTAAATATCTGCACTGATCTCGATGCCATGGATTAGGTCAGTACCCAAGTGATTCATTATTCCTATGAATATGTTTTCCAAAGTTTATTTTGCAGTTAACTAGCAAAAGAAAGTCACAGTTTTTCACATCAGGAAAAAATTTGTGAATAAAATGAAACCTCTCATTAGTGACATTCCTTTCTAAATGCTGTGTTGCCACAAATCATGACAACAGATCATTCAGACCCTACACTTATACTTAAACCTCCCTGGCTTTCTTTTCCTGCCTACTGTTTCTCTTTTACTTCTCTGATTAGAAAAAACTGGTCCAGTGCTATTTTAGTAAAAGTGCTGGCTGAGCCTTCTGGAAGAGAAAATGGCTAGGGTAAAAGGGAGAGAGTGAGTTAGCCCTGAATGTTTCATGTTTGGGGGACTTCAAGCAGCAAGTTAACAGCTGGAACTTTTGCAGCTGGATAAAATTAGATTCTCCCTGAATTCCTCACTCAGTATCACAAGAAATGGGGAAGGAGTATCCCTGTCTATTATGAAGGGATGGCTTAGTTCCAATAGTTTCAGGAGGACTGAGGCATTGTTTCTTGTTTGGCTGACAGTGAAACAACTTTACAGTTAGCTCCGAGACAATGGCTGTGATCAGACTCCTAGGTGTATGCAAATGATGGTGGCAGCGTGGCCTTCCGTACACCTACCAAACAAATTAGTCCTGGGATGGTTCAGATGGCATTTGACAGCAGCTACAGAATATCTGGCTGGGAAATCTAATTCATACACACAGGTAATTTCACCCCAAGGCAATTTTCAGAAAGACTTAAGGGAGGGTATGTTTATCAGGAGTCTGTCTGTAGGGAGTAAGAGACACCTAATTATTCTGGCTTAAACATAAAGGGATTTATGACTCACATCCCTAAGAAGTCAAGGGACCTACTAGCTTCAGGAATAGCTGAATCCAGGGGAATTGTTGTACTGTCTCTCTCCATCTCTTACCTCTGCTTTCTTCTGCAGTGACTTTTAGTTTCATACAGGCCTTCTCATCCTGGTGGTCCCTGAGAGCTCTGGGATTATACTACATGTGCAACCACAAATCCCAGCAGAAAGTGAGCTTCTCCCTCCCCAGTAGTTCTAACTATTGCTGAGATTTCTGAGATGGATTCACTTCGGTCTGGGGCGGGTATTGGTTAAGAAATTCATTGGCCAGACCCAAGGAACTATTCTCTCCTGGAGTCAGGTGTGTGTGTATGTATGAGATGGGGTATCAATGGCCCCCACTGGCATAGAAAAGAGGTGATTTCTCAAAGGAGAACCAAGATGCTCTTACTAGAAGAATAAGGGCTGGAAGGTGGGTTTACAAAACCAGTGTTTGTAGATATTTACCACAAGGAGACACCTGCAAGGATTAGTCTTCATACTCGAGTACGTAAGGGCTGGTGATTTATCTAGATGAGGCATAAATGTTCACATGTCTTCATTTATGCTCACGGACTAGTTAAACCTGGAACATTCAGATTTGACTTATTTTAAACTGACTAGGGTGAGGTTAAATGGGAGGGGACTTGGGAATAGGAGGGGAACTGACTTCCCTTTACACCTAGTACTTTCATATATGTCATATATGTATGATTTATTCTTTTCTTATATTATTTCAAGGCAGGTATTATTATTGCCATTTTAATATTTGAACAAACAAAGAGTAAAACAACAAAGAAACCTGTCTATGTTCACATAGCTAGTAAGAATCTAGCCCCTGTCTTCAACCTAGCACATTATTTTCATGTTTATATAACTCAAAAAACTGATTTTATATAGAGGTCTTGTGTTTGTGGTGCTGATGAGGGAGGTCACTCCCTGATGCTCAAATGTGTTAGTATCTTTCTACCTTTTGATATAATTTCTGTGGTTTGGTTGCTCATCTGTTAGTTTGTGTTGCTATAAGAGCATACCATAGACAGGGTGGCTTTAAGCCACACACATTTATGTCTCACAGTTCTGGAGGATGGGAAGTCCAAGGTCAAGGTACCAGCATGGTTGGGGTCTGGGTGAGGGCTCTCTTCCTGGTTTGCAGATAGCCACCTTCTTACTATGTCTTTGAATGGCAGAGAGTGAGTGCGCTCTGTCTGGTCTGTTCCTTCTCTTACAAGAACACTAATCCCATCATGGAGGACCTGCCCTCATGATCTCATTTAAATTTAATTACCTCCCATAGGTCCCACCTTCAAATAACACACTGGGGGTTAGGGTAACAAGATATGAATTTTGGGGCATACAAACATTCACTCCATAACATCATCCTAGCCTTCCATCCTAGATAATCTTAACTCATGGTCATTTATTCTCTTATCCTTTCCCCAGTTCTGCCTGCCTTCCTGCCTGCAATGTCTCTCTTTGCCAAACCTATTCACGCCAAAATAAGAGTTTGTTTTGGAAAGTGAGCTGGAATCTCTCTCTCTTTCTCATTCTTTTGAATGTAGGCATCCTTTGGCTGGCACATTAACTCAGAGAAGGAAAAACTTGGCTTATAGAGGCTGCTTTTGCGCCCATGCCCAATAACACCCATATCTTGGAACCAGGGAAGTCACAGAACTCATCCTTCCCTTCTACCCATGCTTCACTGCATTTCATTCTAAAACATCTTGCAATTTTTGATGCAGTAATAATTATGAATAAGATCCCCAGTTAAATTATCCAAATAAGGAAGGGAGGCAAGAAGCTATCCCACTCAATTTGATATAATGTTTTATTTGGTATCTACTGAGAGTAACAGGCATGAGGCACTAGCTGGCTGGGCTGAGCAGATTAATAACTTGCCTTGGGTTATCAGCTGAGTTTCATCCAGAAATAAATCCTGTCTGATCTCTTGGTACAAGCCATGAGATTATTCCATCTAATCTTGAGGCAAGGATTTTTTGCCTCATAATTGAGCAGTAAAATGACACTGACTAAAGCATATTTTGTGTGTCTCAGGGTTTGGCTAATTTATGAATTAGGATCGTGGGAGAAAGATGGCTTGCTCACTGTCATCAGAAATTTTATAATCAAGGAGGATATGATCATACTGGAGCAATAGTTCTCAGCCTGGGAGCAATTTTGCTGCCCTTCCTTCAAATAGGGCACATTTGGCAATATCTGGAGACAATTTTGGTTATCACAGCTGTTGGGGGTGGGGGAGGTGATCCTGGCATCTAGTGGGCAGAGGCCAGAGGTGCTGCTGAATATCCTACAATGCACAGAACAGCCCCACGATAAAGAATTATCTGACCCAAAATGTTCATAGTGCTGAGGCTGAAAGACCTTAAAGTAAATCACAAGTAGCCAAAGGTGATACTCAGACTTCTAAGCAGGTAGAATATTTTCTTAGACTCATATAAGAAATATTTCTGTCTTTGGCAGAAGCTGCTGCTCAGGAACTTAGTCCTTGTGTTAGCTTCCTATTGCTACTATGACAAATGACTGCAAACTAGATGGCTTAAACAATACAAATTTATTATCTTACATTTCCAGAGGTGAGAAGTGTCAATACATCCCTTCTCTGAACTCTAGGGGAACATCTGTTACCCACCATTCTCAGCTTCTAGAAAGCTGAGGAATCTAGTTGCCTGCATTTCTTGGCTTGTAGATCTCTTCCATTTTTTCGGAGGAGCCATTTCATCACTCACCTCTGTTTCCATCACATCTCCTTCTCCGACTCTATAGAACAGGAGTCCCCAATCCCCAGGCCATGGACTGGTACTGGTTCATGGTTTGTTAGGAACCAGGCCACACAGCAGGAGGTGAGGGGTGGGTGAGGGAGTGAAGCGTCATTTCTATTTACAGTCACTCCCCATTGCTTGCATTACCGCCTGAACTCTGCCTCCTGTCATATCAGTGGTGGCATTAGATTCTCAGAGGAGCGTGAACCCTATTGTGAACTGTGTATGTGATGGATCTAGGTTTTGTGCTCCGTATGAGAATCTAATGCCTGATGATTTGTCGCTGTCTCCCATCACCCCTAGATGGGACCCTCTAGTTGTAGGAAAACAAGCTCAGGGCTCCCATTCATTCTACATTATGGCGAGTTCTATAACTATTTCATTATATATTATAGTTTAATAACAATAGAAATAAAGTGCACAATACATGTAATGTGCTTGAATCATCCCCAAACCATCCTCCTACCCAGGCCCATGGAAAAATTGCCTTCCATGAAACTGGTCCCTGGTGCCAAAAAGGTTGAGGACTGCTGCTCTAGAACATGACTACCTCTCTCTTACAAGGATCCTTGTGATGATATTGGGCCCACCCAAGTAATTCAGGATGTGCTTAACAGAATCACACTTGCAAAATCCCCTTTGCCATCTAAAGATAACACATTTACAGGTTTCAGGGGTTAGAACATGAACATCTTTGGGGAACCATTATTTTCCCTACCAGAGTGCCCTTTCCCTGCTAGAAGAATCTATAGCCTATCCCTGTTTTCTGAGATACTTTCTCCCCAAACTCCTTTATATTACTAGAACTCTGTGACCAAAGAAAAATAAAAATCAGCTCTGGAAAATCAAAATAAAATAACATCCCCAATCTCAAAGAAAGATAGTTCTCTTAAAAAAGCTCCTGGCCACTTGGTCAAGCTTCTAAGCTAATTCCATGTAAAGGTGAATACAATAATTATAATAATCTCAAGATTCCAAGAAGACTGGAGAGTTGAGCTATTTTGGTGGGCTTTCATTATTTTTTCTTTCTGTATATGGATTAGAACTCAATGGGGTCTTGCTTTAAGAATATGAATCTGTAATCTGTATTCCCTCAATCCTGCTCAGTCAAAATTTCTAAGAATACAGCTACCATTGTGGTCTAGATCCTTGTCAACATCCAACTTTGTTCTTCACAGTCCCCCAAAATGCTGATGCTGAATTTGAAGGTCACTATAACAGATTCTCTGTGAGAGATATGTTTATTGCATTATTTGAGCATCTACATGGTTACCATTGTGTTTTGGAGGGTAAAATGGGTACCAAAAACTACCAGACACTCTACCAGGGTTCAATGAACTTAAAATGCATTTGGCTCCACCTAAGTGATTTGGGAACTAGAAGAAAAAAATCAAGCCAATTGAGTGAACATCTATGGAGCATGTACTTTGTACCAGGTTGGCATAAAACACTACCATATAAAGATAAATACGCAAACACTTCGACTTAGTACCTAGGAGGGATTTGCCATACTCTACCTTTTTATATGTATTTCCATGATAGCAAGACTTCAGTTTGTTCCCACCTCTAAAAAACTTACATCCCTACCTATAGGTGACATTGTAGAAAGAAAATAAAAGTTATTTCTTCATAACTGAGCTGTATTTTTTCACTTGTGTTTTTAGAGTGTCAACATGATATAATGAAAAGCACGTTGGCTTTCCAGTACACAGACCTCAGTATGAACCCCAGTTTAGCCCCCTTCCCAAGAAATAGGAACCCTGGGCAAATTGCTTACTATCTCCTTGGTTCAGTTTCCTCATTTGTAAAATGAGATTAATAAGGGCCCAACTAAATCACTTTACCAAGAACCAGAAAAAAACATAAGGGCTTTACACAGGTGCAGCGGATGGGCGGTACGTGATCTGAGTTCAGACCGGAGCAATCCAGGTCGGTTTCTACCTGTTCTACATTTCTCCCAGTACGAAAGGACAAGAGAAATGGGGCCCACTTCACAAAGTGCCCCTCCTCCATAAATGATATTACCTCAATCTAACACTGTACCCACATCCACCCGATAGCTTATTTAGCTGACCTTACTTTAGGATAGGGTGCGACAGGTGGCACGGAGAATTTTGGATTCTCGGGGTAGAGGATTAATGTAAGGTTTGGCTTGGTATGTACTATGGACGCTCAAGCAATTATAGTACTATGTAATATTCATGGTGGCTAGCAGTAATGCATGATATACATAAAATCGTCATGGGGTGGATTGGCTGATGAGTGGCGGTCATGATCATCACCCTCCTCCAGTGACCTGGTTACCAAACATGCTGCTCCGAGTTGGAAGTACCGTTTCAGATGGGATGCATTGCTTATCCTTTATAGCTCCTTTGCCTCCCTCATGGGCTTGGAAAGAGCTTAATACGAGGACTAATTAAAGTTGATAACACTGTTCAGTTCGTATTTGGAATAATTTTTTCAATGCCTTTAAATGTAACTCACTTGTCATATAATTGGATGTTATAAAAGCCTCCATTTTTTAAAAAAATTACCCAGTTGAGTATCTTCTGCAAGATGCTGACTCTACAGTTTTTAAAACCTATTACTATTACAGCTTTTCACTTTGGAAATAATCCCTCGTTTTCATAGAGCACATAGGGCTGGCCATACAGCCAATTGTGAGCTTTTAAAACTCTCCACACAGGCTGGGCGTGGTGGTTCACGCCTGTAATCCCTCTACTTTGGGAGACTGAGGCGGGCGGATCACGAGGTCAGGAAATCAAGACCATCCTGGCTAACACAGTGAAACCCTGTCTCTACTAAAAATACAAAAATTAGCTGGGTGTGGTGGCGGGTGCCTGCAGTCCCAGCTACTCGGGAGGCTGAGGCAGGAGAATGGTGTGAACCTGGGAGGCGGAGCTTGCAGTGAGCTGAGATCACGCTGCTGCACTCCAGCCTGGGTGACAGAGCAGGATTCCCTCTCTGAAAAGAACAAAAAACAAAAAACAACAACAACAAAAAAACAAAACTCTCCAATCATATAGCTCCCATTTGGAATCATTTTTCTGAGAGGAAGAAATGATATCAATGTTTTTGATCTATCCTATGATTCTAGAAAATTTGAACACTGACATCATTCTTTTATGTGATTTTGAGTTGGTGGGCAATTGAGATGTTGGGACATAGTATCGGAGATGACTGAATATGAATCCCAGCTCTGTCACTTACTTGCTTTCTCAGGAGACTTAACTTGTTGTGTCTCAGTTTATTCATCTGCAAAATGGGGATTATAATAGAACCTCCCTAATAAAGATGTTGTGAGATTTGACAGAATACTTAGTATACTGCCTGTTGCATATATTATTATTGCCATCATTAATATTAGCAATCTTATTTAGCTGTTATAGGTAAAGTGCTTAGCATAAAGTCTGGCACAAAGTAAGTTCTTAGTAAATGGCAAATATTATTCATTATGATTCATATTTAAGGGTTTTATAAGCATTAACTCATTCAATAATTATAATAATTCTATGTGTTGATTCCATTACTTTATTTTATAAATGGATAAACTAAAGCACTGAAGGACCAGAAAAAAATATATAAGGGCTTTTATACAGGCGCAGTGGGTGGATGGGTGACTGATGAGTGGGTGGGTGATGAGTGGGTGACTGATGAGTGATGATCATAATCATCACCTCTCCCAGTGCCCAGGTTACCAGATGTGCTGCTCCCAAGCATAAGTATTAATTTTCAGACAGGTTGAACATTTATCCTTTACGGCCCTTTCACTTCCCTCATGGGCTGGGAAAGAGCTTAAGGGCTAAATATCTTGCACAAATCACACAGGTATTAAGTGGCAAAGCTGGGGTTTGAACCCAAGAGCCATTTTATGTCATTTGGCTATAAGATTCTGTTCCTGGACCAAACTGAGGGTTGGGCTGCTATTTCTTGTGGCCCAGTAATGAGATGCTGATGAACTGAGGAGGAAGAGAGTTTTTATTTCTGTAACTGGTTACAGGGAGAAGGCCTGGAAATTATCACCAGACCAACTCAAAATTATGAAGTTTTCCAGAGCTTATATACCTTCTAAGCTATACATCTACATGTAAGTGTGCATTTATCTAAAGACGTAAGTGATTAACTTCTTTTAATCTATAACTAAGGTCTGAGTCCTGAAGACCTTTTCCTCTGGAGCCTCAGTAAATTTGCTTACTCTAAATAGGTCCAGGTGCTGGGGTAATTATCCTTATCTTGTCTCCTGCTAAATTATAGAGGTTTGGGGAATTCCTTCAGACCCCCAATAAACTTGTTTGTGGAGGCCTGGGGAGTTTCTTCAGACCCACAATAAAACTTGTTTACTCCTAAATGGGTCCTGTTAAGAATTCCTTCGTTATTTTGTCGTGCTTTAAGGCCCAGGAAAGGCCTAGGCAAAACTCTTGGTGGGATTTTGTTACATTCCAGCCTTTGTATAAGGGCACCGGCTTTCAATATTTAACTTAACCACTCAGTCAGTACTGAAACAGTTGTTATGGAGCCCTGCATGAGTGAGACCTGGCCTGCCACAATTCTACTCCATTTAACATCTATCACAAAAGTGCCACTGGTGTGTCACTCAAGTCATGGCCATGCTGAAAGACCAGTTACATTATCTAGAGCAAGGCCAGATAATTGAGACTGCAAAAATATTGCCAGACTTTGTATGGTGGTTCTCCTTCCAAGGAAGCATACCACCCACCTGGATGCCTGAGAGAAGGTAGGAAGTCAAATTTCTTATTAAATGGCTAAGAGGGAACAGTCAAAAATTAAGCATGGTTGGAAATGAATGAGACAGTCACTGATTCTAGAAGAGCTGTTCTTTATTAAGAATTACTAAACCTTTTCATTGTTCTGATGGTGATTAAAACAACTTAGCAACAGCAGTATCACCCCCTTAAGAAAAAAGGAGGCCTTAACGGGGAGGATGTGGCTGAGAAACACAGCTTCTCACAGGAAACTGAAGTGTGAGATTACCTTATAATGCTGACCCTATAAGATGCTCTAGTTCAGGTGTGAGGCGAAGGTAATTCAGAGGGTCCTTGGAAATAAGCAGGCTGGATTCAGTGCATGACTGAGTTACTGCTTCTCCTAAATAACATGCTCAATGCAGTCTGCTTTGTGTAGACTGCATTTTACAGGCAGTAGGGCAGAGGCAATGATCTGATGAATTTGACAATATTCTTACTATACAATTTATTGAGCATTTACTAAGCCCTTCATTCTTTCCATACACATTTTCACTGGAATGGTGTGAATTCTTACATCAGCCACCTGAAGTAAGTAGTGCTGTTTCACCATTTTACAAATGAGGAAACTGAGGCACACAAGCTTGAAATGACATGCCCTGTGTCTTACAGCTAGAGTGTAGCAGAGTCAGGGTTCAAACCCAGGTTTGCCCACCTCTTTCACCTGCTGATCTAATCACTCAGCATCATGGGCTGCCAAGAATGGGAGAAAGAACCAGACCAGAAGTATTTTAGCCAGTCAGGAGACCTTACAGGAAGGCACTTGGTTTTCTCATCTCCACAATGAGGAGTTTGTACACAAAATATCCTTGCTCAGTTTGTGTCCTTCATAAAGATGTCCTAAGGAACAGATCTCCTCATCAGATAAGCCAGCGTGATGTAGGGAAGGATTATAATTAAGATAACTCATCTAATTTTCTATCAAGTGTTAGAACAAAAAGATTGAAGCTGGTAAGAGAAACACACAAACCAAGTTCAGACTGGTTTTACTAAGAAAGAAATGGATACATGGTACTAAAAACTCTAGAATATTGATACTTAAAACAGCTGATTTTCTGTCAACTTACTGTATAGTTAACAACAGCAGTTCTCAAACTTTAGGGTAACCATAATTACCCGGAGGGCTTGTTACAATGCAGATTGCTGAGTCCTGTTGTGCCAACCCCCTATTAACTTCAGTAGGGAAGCACGAGGTTCAAGAGGCTAAAGAAGAGACTCAGAGCCAGCAAATGAGATTAGGGGTTTCCATACCAGGAAGAGAGTCCAGTGACAGTGGGCTGGACAGGAGAACTGACTTAATTACGAAAATAGTCCAGCGGTGGCAGGCTGGATCACATGACCTCACAGCCCAGTGGCGACGGGCTCAGCAGGAAAATCACAACCACTTACAAATATCATGCAGTTTACATAGGATTTTCACTTAACACCCTCCCACTAACAACCTCCACCTGGCTACCTTCATTTACCCCCAAACTCAGGGCCTCTATCCCCTGTATGGTCCATGTTCCATGGGACAGGCTGGAGGCTCAGATCTTCCTCATAGACAAGGAACAAATCTCCAGGTTGGCCACTCCTGGATTCCCTAGCTTGGAACACACATTTAGGTGCATCTGACATACAGGGTCATTCTAAGGGTATGCTTAAGTTATTACTGTCAAGAGCGTTTACCCTACAGACCCCATGCACAGAGTTCTGTTTCAGGAAGTCTAGAGTAGGGACCAAAAAATTTCCATTTCCGACAAGTTCTCAGGTAAAGCTGACTCTGCTGGTCCTCACATGGGAAACCACTGGCCCAGAGAATAGGATATGTCAGGTGAGGCTTGATTCAAAGGTATCTGTATTACCTATGTCCAAATTGCCCTCCATCTCTTTGTTCTGACATCTGTAGAGTTTTCTTCAGCTTTGGGCTCTGCATTTGCCTTGTCCTCTAGAATGGCTGCAGTATTTCAGTAGCAGCACTGTATTCCATTTCCCCACACCACATGTTTTAGGGGTTGAGAAAGCAAGGGTCCCTCTTTTCCTGGGAACACAGCTTCTCCGCTAGGCTGTTTACAGTATCTTATTGGTTCTGATTGCTCAGGTGCTCTTCTGTGACCCAAGGCCTGGGGAGGAATGGCTTAAGCCAATCAGAAACTCTGGAAGTAAAGATGTGAGGTTAAAATACACGGCTGAGAAGGGCTGAGGGATGAATTCTGCAAAGAGAAATCAGAAACCTGATTTTGGGTGGGATTAAATAGATATTGGAGAGAGAAACAACATATTCTCCCAATTTTATAACATGATGAGATGCCTTGTTACAGCCAGTGCTGTGGCCAGAGCTGGCTTTTGCCTGAACACAGCAAATTCGGGATATAATTCGGGATAGGAATTATTCCAGGAGACATGTCTGACTCCTTTCAGAATCCTAGCTGTGCTCTAGTGGGGTTCTGCTCCATTCTTCTCACTTATTAAGTGAATATCATATGCTCAAGATACATTTTCTCTCTTCCTGCTTACATGGCTACAGAGCACTATGAAAAATAGAGACTTCAAAAAAAACCTGGCAGTGCAACCAATCTTTATGCAAAAAAAAATCTCAGAGTCTTAAAGCAGTAGCCATAGCCCTAATGACGACTGGGTATAAAGGGAACTCATTGCTGAATTCCACGTAATTGTTTAGGCAACAGGCATCCTTACCGTGCAGCACAGGAGTGTCCACAAATCTCCAATTCACTGTCGCAGCAAGGAGAAAAAATGCTTCCCTGCAGGCAGGGCCTTGGGTAAAAGGAAGGATTGCAGTTTGCTTTCTGTATACATTGCACCTGAGGTCAGCCCCTTGGGGAGGAGGCCCTGGTGGGAACAGCTCAAGCCAGCAAGGGCTGATTGTTGCTCCATTTAGAGGGCACCTGAGTTAAACAGGTGGAAGGCCTTTACTGTAAAAGGCCTCAGGGTCAGGAAACAAATAGCTGAGACATATCACTGTGTGTGGGTGAAATGGGAGCAAATAAATGAAGGAGGTGATGTGAGAGTGGATATATATATATCCACACACACACACACACACACACACACACACATACACACACTGTGGTGCTGAGTGCTTGAAGATTTGCCAGCCAGGCCTGGTGCCCTCTAACAGAGGGTCAAAGCACTTCTGCCCCCTAACTTGCCCAGTCTCCCAGTCTCTTGGGCTGACCCTGCCTGGTGCTGGGAATTCTTGTTACATACCTGATACTCCAGCACCTAACATGCTTCTGGATACAAGCAAGCACTCAAAATAAAAAAGTACTTGGAACGTTTGGCCATTTGGGCTGGACTTGTGTTTCTGGTTAATATTCGTGTGGGCTTGTCATACATTTTGATATGTAAAGTGCTCATCAGTCTGGCGGCTGCTGGTGTCATTGACCGCCAGAACTTAGGAAACATTCTTGGGGCTTTAGTGTGATTAGTAGGAGGAACAACCTCAGGAAGGGGAAGGAAGGCATTCTCTCGGTAGGAACCACTGTGTGTCACAATTATCATTTGCATATCAAAGACATAACCTCACATTAGACCACAAACTGGTGAAATCATGTTAGGAAGATAAAGATAACAACAATAGCAACACTATCTGGGATTTTTTTTTTTTTTGAGTGCTCACCATATGCCAGGCACTTTTAAGGGCACTTAACACATTTTAGCACTTGCTCATCTAACAAATAGTATGACTTTCCCTGTTTCCCAGATGAAGAAGTTAAGGCAAAGAATTTAGGTTACTCATTCAAAGTTACACAGCTAGTAAGTGACATATGCTGCTTTCAGTCTTCAGATTGGTGGTTCTCAGACTTTGGCAAGCAATAAATTCCCCTGGAGAGTTTGTTAAGAAGCACAAGGCTGGGCCCCAACCCCAGGGTCTCTAATCATGTAGGTCTGGGATGGGGCCCAAGAATTTGTATTTCCAAGTTCCCAGGTGATGCTGATGGTGTTGGTCCAAGAGCCACAGTTAAAGAACCAAACTCAGCCTCTAGAGTTTACACACAACACATTTTGAGTTCAAAGAATATTCACTGAGAAATTGTGGCACATGTCATTTTGACTTTTACACTGTACACTCCTGTCATAGAATCCAATTTTTGTGACCAGATATGGGACTTTTTCTCTCTCACCTCCAAAGCCATGAGCATCTAAATGGTGTATGATGAGCATTTTGTGTAGATTTCCCACAGCTGTGGTGTGGAGGTTGACTTTTCTTCTCCTTATTCCTTCTCAGAGTAATTTGTTACCATGGCTTAAGGAGCCCTATATCTGGTAGCCATCATTTAGTGATTGGCTAAATATATACATTAAAACAAAAGAATACTTACAAAGTTATGGGGAAAAATGGTGGTCCTAATAAAATTAATTTTCCCCTTTTTATTGGGTATATGGCTGGCCAGTTAGATAAGTTACTTCCCAGCTCTCTATGCAGCTAGGATGTTGTATGAGTCCATTCCCATGCTGCTAATAAAGACATACCTGAGACTGGGTAATTTATAAAGGAAAGAGGTTTAATGGATTCACAGTTCCACATGGCTGGGGAGGCGAATCATAGCGGAAGACAAATGAAGAGCAAGGTCACCTCTTACATGGCGGCAGGCAAAAGAGCATGTACAGAAGAACTCCCTTTCATAAAACCATCAGATTTATCATTTTTTATTGTGTCTATTTGATTCTTCTCTCTTTTTTTCTTTATTAGTCTTGCTAGCGGTCTATCAATTTTGTTGATCCTTTCAAAAAACCAGCTCCTGGATTCATTGATTTTTTGAAGGGTTTTTTGTGTCTCTATTTCCTTCAGTTCTGCTCTGATTTTAGTTATTTCTTGCCTTCTGCTAGCTTTTGAATGTGTTTGCTCTTGCTTTTCTAGTTCTTTTAATTGTGATGTTAGGGTGTCAATTTTGGATCTTTCCTGCTTTCTCTTGTGGGCATTTAGTGCTATAAATTTCCCTCTACACACTGCTTTGAATGCATCCCAGAGATTCTGGTATGTTGTGCCTTTGTTCTCGTTGGTTTCAAAGAACATCTTTATTTCTTCCTTCATTTTGTTATGTACCCAGTAGTCATTCAGGAGCAGGTTGTTCAGTTTCCATGTAGTTGAGCGGCTTTGAGTGAGATTTTTAATCCTGAGTTCTAGTGTGATTGCACTGTGGTCTGAGAGATAGTTTGTTATAATTTCTGTTCTTTTACATTTGCTGAGGAGAGCTTTACTTCCAAGTATGTGGTCAATTTTGGAATAGGTGTGGTGTGGTGCTGAAAAAAATGTATATTCTGTTGATTTGGGGTGGAGAGTTCTGTAGATGTCTATTAGGTCCGCTTGGTGCAGAGCTGAGTTCAATTCCTGGGTATCCTTGTTGACTTTCTGTCTCGTTGATCTGTCTAATGTTGACAGTGGGGTGTTAAAGTCTCCCATTATTAATGTGTGGGAGTCTAAGTCTCTTTGTAGGTCACTCAGGACTTGCTTTATGAATCTGGGTGCTCCTGTATTGGGTGCATATATATTTAGGATAGTTAGCTCCGCTTGTTGAATTGATCCCTTTACCATTATGTAATGGCCTTCTTTGTCTCTTTTGATCTTTGTTGGTTTAAAGTCTGTTTTATCAGAGACTAGGATTGCAACCCCTGCCTTTTTTTGTTTTCCATTTGCTTGGTAGATCTTCCTCCATCCTTTTATTTTGAGCCTATGTGTGTCTCTGCACGTGAGATGGGTTTCCTGAATACAGCACACTGATGGGTCTTGACTCTTTATCCAACTTGCCAGTCTGTGTCTTTTAATTGGAGAATTTAGTCCATTTACATTTAAAGTCAATATTGTTATGTGTGAATTTGATCCTGTCATTATGATGTTAGCTGGTGATTTTGCTCATTGCTCAATAGACACAATAAAAAATGATAAAGGGGATATCACCACCGATCCCACAGAAATACAAACTACCATCAGAGAATACTACAAACACCTCTACGCAAATAAACTAGAAAATCTAGAAGAAATGGATACATTCCTCGACACATACACTCTCCCAAGACTAAACCAGGAAGAAGTTGAATCTCTGAATAGACCAATAACAGGAGCTGAAATTGTGGCAATAATCAATAGGTTACCAACCAAAAAGAGTCCAGGACCAGATGGATTCACAGCTGAATTCTACCAGAGGTACAAGGAGGAACTGGTACCATTCCTTCTGAAACTATTCCAATCAATAGAAAAAGAGGGAATCCTCCCTAACTCATTTTATGAGGCCAGCATCATTCTGATACCAAAGCCGGGCAGAGACACAACCAAAAAAGAGAATTTTAGACCAATATCCTTGATGAACATTGATGCAAAAATCCTCAATAAAATACTGGCAAACCGAATCCAGCAGCACATCAAAAAGCTTATCCACCATGATCAAGTGGGCTTCATCCCTGGGATGCAAGGCTGGTTCAATATATGCAAATCAATAAATGTAATCCAGCATATAAACAGAGCCAAAGACAAAAACCACATGATTATCTCAATAGATGCAGAAAAAGCCTTTGACAAAATTCAACAACCCTTCATGCTAAAAACTCTCAATAAATTAGGTATTGATGGGACATATCTCAAAATAATAAGAGCTATCTATGACAAACCCACAGCCAATATCATACTGAATGGGCAAAAACTGGAAGTATTCCCTTTGAAAACTGGCACAAGACAGGGATGCCCTCTCTCACCGCTCCTATTCAACAGTGTTGGAAGTTCTGGCCAGGGCAATCAGGCAGGAGAAGGAAATAAAGGGTATTCAATTAGGAAAAGAGGAAGTCAAATTGTCCCTGTTTGCAGACGACATGATTGTTTATCTAGAAAACCCCATTGTCTCAGCCCAAAATCTCCTTAAGCTGATAAGCAACTTCAGCAAAGTCTCAGGATACAAAATCAATGTACAAAAATCACAAGCATTCTTATACACCAACAACAGACAAACAGAGAGCCAAATCATGAGTGAACTCCCATTCACAATTGCTTCAAAGAGAATAAAATACCTAGGAATCCAACTTACAAGGGATGTGAAGGACCTCTTCAAGGAGAACTACAAACCACTGCTCAAGGAAATAAAAGAGGATACAAACAAATGGAAGAACATTCCATGCTCATGGGTAGGAAGAATCAATATCGTGAAAATGGCCATACTGCCCAAGGTCATTTACAGATTCAATGCCATCCCCATCAAGCTACCAATGACTTTCTTCACAGAATTGGAAAAAACTACTTTAAAGTTCATATGGAACCAAAAAAGAGCCCGCATCGCCAAGTCAATCCTAAGCCAAAAGAACAAAGCTGGAGGCATCACACTACCTGACTTCAAACTATACTACAAGGCTACAGTAACCAAAACAGCATGGTACTGGTACCAAAACAGAGATATAGATCAATGGAACAGAACAGAGCCCTCAGAAATAACGCCGCATACCTACAACTATCTGATCTTTGACAAACCTGAGAAAAACAAGCAATGGGGAAAGGATTCCCTATTTAATAAATGGTGCTGGGAAAACTGGCTAGCCATATGTAGAAAGCTGAAACTGGATCCCTTCCTTACACCTTATACAAAAATCAATTCAAGATGGATTAAAGATTTAAACGTTAGACCTAAAACCATAAAAACCCTAGAAGAAAACCTAGGCATTACCATTCAGGACATAGACGTGGGCAAGGACTTCATGTCCAAAACACCAAAAGCAATGGCAACAAAAGACAAAATTGACAAATGGGATGTAATTAAACTAAAGAGCTTCTGCACAGCAAAAGAAACTACCATCAGAGTGAACAGGCAACCTACAACGTGGGAGAAAATTTTCGCAACCTACTCATCTGACAAAGGGCTAATATCCAGAATCTACAATGAACTCAAACAAATTTACAAGAAAAAAACAAACAACCCCATCAAAAAGTGGGCGAAGGGTATGAACAGACACTTCTCAAAAGAAGACATTTATGCAGCCAAAAAACACATGAAAAAATGCTCATCATCACTGGCCATCAGAGAAATGCAAATCAAAACCACTATGAGATATCATCTCACACCAGTTAGAATGGCAATCATTAAAAAGTCAGGAAACAACAGGTGCTGGAGAGGATGTGGAGAAATAGGAACACTTTTACACTGTTGGTGGGACTGTAAACTAGTTCAACCATTGTGGAAGTCAGTGTGGCGATTCCTCAGGGATCTAGAACTAGAAATACCATTTGACCCAGCAATCCCATTACTGGGTATATACCCAAAGGACTATAAATCATGCTGCTATAAAGACACATGCACACGTATGTTTATTGCGGCATTATTCACAATAGCAAAGACTTGGAACCAACCCAAATGTCCAACAATGATAGACTGGATTAGGAAAATGTGGCACATATACACCATGGAATACTATGCAGCCATAAAAAATGATGAGTTCATGTCCTTTGTAGGGACATGGATGAAATTGGAAACCATCATTCTCAGTAAACTATCGCAAGAACAAAAAACCAAACACCGCATATTCTCACTCATAGGTGGGAATTGAACAATGAGATCACATGGACACAGGAAGGGGAATATCACACTCTGGGGACTGTTGTGGGGTGGGGGGAGGGGGGAGGTATAGCATTGGGAGATATACCTAATGCTAGATGACGAGTTAGTGGGTGCAGCGCACCAGCATGGCACATGTATACATATGTAACTAACCTGCACAATGTGCACATGTACCCTAAAACTTAAAGTATAATAAAAAAAAAAAAAAGAAAAAAAAAAACCCATCAGATTTCATGAGAATCATTCAATACCACAAGAACAGTATGGGAGAAACTGCCCCCGTGATCCAGTTATCTAATACCCGGCCCTGCCCTTGACATACGGGGATTATTACAATTCGAGGTGAGATTTGGTGGGGACACAGCCAAATCATATCAGGTGATGATGTGATTAATATTTCCCTAAATGAAATGGATGCATTTTTCATTTTACTTTCTTCATAAGAAAGTTTCTTTCCTTGAATTTCCTTGTTTTCTCCTTTCTGTGAGCTGGAATACAGATAGGATAGCAACCCAGCTTTGATCTTACAGATGATGACAATACCTTAGGGGATAGTGAACACAAGATGGGAGGAAACTGGGCCCCTGAAAGACTGTATGGAGCAGAGCTTTCCTGGCATCCTGAACGTCACATCGATAAACTATTTTATGGGAAAGAATCTTATTTAAATCAGTAAATTTTCAGAGTGTTATTTGCTGCAGCATCTTAGCCCTGGCAATAAATAATATAAATAACATATATTGGTTATCTAAAATTACCCCCCCCCCCAAACTTAGTGGCTTACAGCAATTAACATTTACTATCTCTTTTTCTGGTCAGGAATTGGGAGCAAGTTAGCTGAGTGGATCTTGATTGAGGTCTCTCATAATGCCGTAGATAAGATGTTGGTTGGGGCTGCAGTGGTCTGAAATCTTATTGGAGCTGGAAGATGAATTTCCAAAATGACTCCCTTACATAGTCATTGATGGGAGGCCCCAGTTCCTTGCCTTTCCATGGAGCTACTTAAGTGTCCTTAAAACATGGCAGTTGATCTTGTGAGTGATCTGAGGAAGAGGAAGGAGGAAGCCACAGTGCCTTTTATGACTTCACCTTGGTAATCACACTGTCATTCCTGTAGTATTCTATTGGTGTGCTGAGCAGCCCTATTCATGTGGGAGGGGGGACTACATAGAGGCATGAATACCAGGAAGAAGTCAGCCAGATGGCTGGGGGCCATCTTGGAAGACTGCCACAACATGGTATAAAACTAGCTCCAAGGCGAACTCTTAGCTATGTCGGGAATGGCAGGCACAGGATGCTTTAGATTGTTAAGGTTTTATGGATATGTATACATACTTATGCACACATACACATGTATATGCCGAGAATCTTTCTAAAAGGACACCTAACAAACTGATAGCAGGGAGGGTGAGTTACGGTACTAGGGTGTGAAGAGTAATGCCTTTTATGATATATTCTTTTGTATAGTTTGACATGTATATTTGTTTTTAGCTAATGTTTAGTCAAAACATGATTTTTTTTCCTTTCCAACTTTTATTTGAGGTTCAAGGGGTGACATATGCAGATTTGTTACATGGGTAAGTTGCATGTCACTGGGGTTTTGTGTACAGATAACTCTGCCACCCAGGCAGTCATCAGTACCTGGATGGCAAAGGTAGTTTTCCAGTCCTCACTCTACTTTCACCCTCCACCCTCAAATAGGCCCCTGTGCCTACTGATCCCTTTTTTGTGTTCAGGTATACTCAAAAAACATTACTTTTGTTAAAAAGCCAAACAAAATTAAAAACTAAAACCAAAACAAAATGACAAAAGAAACCCAAACAATTGTTACACAAACTTGAGTCCAACATACAACCAATCCAAAAAAAGCAAGCTTGTATCAGAATTTGATACTGCTTTTGCTTCTTAGACTAATTACTGATTATGAGTTAAACAGTGTTTTTTTTTCCTTTGTAGAAAGAAATTTTCCAAAACAACAGTTTTTGTGAATAGTTAATATCTTTTCTGAGATGCACAAAAATTTGGAGGTTTAAGTGGGAAGTTCAGGAAAGTACACAGTGTCATCAATAGCAAATGTATTCAGCAGGCAGAAATAACAAAGAAACGTAATGAACTCCATTTTTCTCTTTTAGAAGAACTACTTCTTTTATGTAACCAAAGGCATTTAAAATGCTAATTGATATGGCTTGTGTCTTGAAACAAAGCAGTCAATGACTACAGAATTGCAAAGTTGTTTGCAAACAAAGAACAAATCCTGTTCTCTGAAATGTTTTACTGAATATCTAGACTGTGTTCTTCAAAAGGAAATGGGAGAATTTTTATATTAGCTAGAACAATTATTTAGCAGAAATAATAACATTTCTTTGTTTAGGACCCAAAGATTGGAGCAGTGAATGGGGTTTATGTAGATAATTATCAAAAAAATGGGAAGTGGCAAACTTTTTCTCCATTTTTGACCATTCACAGCTGGTCAGCCACATCAGTGCATCTCAGATGATGCATGGTGACCAAAGTTACAAAACTTTCCAATCTGTGGTATGACCAATATGCAGCTCATGCCACATGTGACTCATCGGATGAGTTAGACAACATCCAAAGCAGTCCTTTCCCTTTTAAACAAGGTAAGTCAATGGAATACATGCTTGGATATTATGGCAATTTCAAATTGCAATGGAAGGTTCTGAAAACTTTATTTCCATTTTTATACTTATCCCATCCCAGACCCATTCAGACAGTTCACAAAAGGCATTAGTCACCAAGTCGGACAAGTAATACTACAGTAGATTATAGTTAATGGGGAGGAAGTGATTTGGGACAAATAAAGTATGATTGGAAGTATTTGTTTTGTTTCTTTTTGTTTGTTTGTTTGTTTTTGAGATGAAGTCTTGCTCTGTTGCCCAGGCTGGAGTGCAGTGATGTGATCCTAGCTAACTGCAACCTCTGCCTCCCAGGTTCAAGTCATTCTCTTGCCTCAGCCTCCCCAGTAGCTGGAACTGTAGGCACCTGCCACAATGCCTGGCTAATTTTTGTACTTTTAGTGTGAGACGGGGTTTCACCATGTTGGCCAGGCTGGTCTCAAACTCCTGACCTCAAGTGATCTGCCTGCCTCAGCTTCCCAAAGTTCTGGGATTACAGGTATGAGCCACCACACTTGGCCCAGTGTTTGTTTCATATGCACTTATGTCCCCAAAAAAGATATATTCAAATCCTAATCCTTGGTACCTGTGCATACGACTGTATTAGTCCATTCTCACTTTGCTATAAATACCTGAGACTGGGTAATTTATAAAGAAAAAAGGTTTGCTTGGCTCACAGTTCCACAGGTAGTACAGGAAGCATGGCAGCATTTGCTCAGCTTCTGGAGAGTCTGCAGGAAACATACAATCATGGCAGAAGGTGAAGGAGGAGCCAGCACTTCATATGGCCAGAGCAGGAGGAAGAGAGAGAGGGGGGGTAGGTGCTACACACTTTTAAACAACCAGATCTTGTGCTAACTCACTCACTATACAGTATCAAGGGAGGATGGTGCTAAACCATTCATGAGAACTCTGCCCCCACGATTCAATCACCTCCCACCAGGCCCACCTCCAACACTGGGGATCACAAGTAAACATGAGATTTGGGTGGGGACACAGATCCAAACTGTATCAACAACCTTATTTGGAAATACAGTCTTTGCAGATGTAAGCAGGTTGAAATGAGATCATACTGGATTAGGGCAGGTCCTAAATCCAACAACTGGTATCTCTATAAGGTGAGAAAGAGTTGAAGACCAAAGGAGACATGGAGAAGAAGGCCATTTGAAGATGGAGGCAGAGACTGGAGTGATGCAAATTTGCAGCTGCAAATCAAAGGAACACCAAAGATTGCTGGCAACTACAACAGGGTAGGAAGAGGCAAGAAGGATCCTCCACGTCTAGAGCCTTCAGAAAGAGATAGCCCTGCCATTACCTGTTTTTTAAAAGATGAGGTCTTTCTCTGTTGCCCAGACTGGAGGGCAGTGGCATGATTACAGCTCATTGCAGCCTTGTCCTCCTGGTCTCAGATGATCTTCCTGCCTCCCCTGAGTAGCTGGGACCACAGGCAGATGCCACCACATCTGGCTAATTTTTGTATTTTTTGTAGCGATAGGATTTCTGTATGTACCCTAGGCTAGTCTTGAACTCCTCAGCTCAAGTGATCTGCATGCCTTGGCTTCCCAAAGTGCTGGGATGACAGATGTGAGCCACTGCACCTGGCCAACACCTTGATTTTAAACTTCCAGCTTCCAGAACTATGAGAGGTTAGATCTTCATTGTTTTGACAGTTTGTGGTACTTTTTTAAAAATAGCAGCCCTAGGAAACTATACCAGCAGTGGTGTATTAGTCCATTTTCACACAACTATAAATAAATGCCTGAGACTGGGTAATTAATAAAGAAAGGAGATTTAGTTGACTCACAGTTCCATATGGCTAGGGAGGCCTCAGGAAACTTCCACTCATGGCAGAAGGGGAAGCAGGCACGTCTTACATGGTGGCAGGTAAGAGAGAGTGGAGTGTGAAGAAGGAACTATGAAACACTTACAAAACCATCAGATTTTGTGAGAACTCACTATCACGAACAGCATGGGGGAAACCACCCCCATGATCCAGTCACCTCCCACCACGCCTCTCCCTTGACATGTGGAGATTATGGGGATTACAATTCAAGATGAGATTTGGGTGGGGACAACAGAGCCAAACCATATCAAGTAGATTCTGTGGAACAACTATATTAAGAATTAATATGTACTAGGTAATAAATGGTTTTTATGGCCCAGTAAGTTTAACATGAGTAAAGTTAAGTATTTTATCTCTATAAAAATTTCTTAGGGCTTTTGACCTAAAATTAGCAGCTACAACTGACTAAACACTTCCCTTCTTTCCAGAAAGTATGTTGAAGACATTAGGCACATTAATGCAGTTGATTGATTATCACCACAACTCTATGAAGCTGGAGAATATTACTCTCCCCATTTTAGAGATAACAAAACTGAGGCACAGAATGGTTAAATACTTGCACAATGGGCAGAGCATAGTGGAGCCAAGATTCAAAGCCAGACAGTTGAGTCCAGAGCCTGGGCTGTCCTGCCATGTAAGGAGCCCTGGGGATCTCTAAGGTTTCCCATCATGATGGTGAATCTATTTTTCGTGTGTGCAGAGAATTCTTGGGATGAATATTCAATGGAAGATGACTGCTGACCTGTCACTGGACACACATTCTACTGCTTAGAGTAGTATTTCAGGATTCAAGCAGTTTAGGATCCCTGAAAACAATAACTGAAACAATTATCAGTGTCCTCCAGTGATGGCAAACGTATTCAAAGAGCTGAACAAATTATTTTTCTAACTAAACCGTCTTACTTGGAATCACATTTTTTTTTTCCTGCAGGACTCGGGATTTGAACAGGAAGGCACACATTGGTTAGTCACAAATACAGCCTGACAAAAGCAGAATAAAAAAAAAAAAACCCACCCCAGCAAGTGGAAAAAGGAGCTAAATCAATGGGCTGTGAGAATTGAAGGAAAGCTGATTCGGGTGTGAAGAAATGGTGTGGTTGTGAGGCATGCCACATTGCTGAGAGGATGAGCTTGCTTTAAAAAATGAACAACCCAGAAGAAATCAGGGAGACCTAGACACAGAACCAGTGGGATGCAACTATTGGCAAAGGGAAGGAAAGTGGGAAATGGCCAATCACAAGCATTTAAAAATCCACACATTCAGAGAATGGAGTGGATGGATGACTGCAGAGGAATAAATGATGGTGCTTCTGGTGTTAGAAGGTCAAGATCTGTTTTCCCACTCTCAGAAGATGACTCACTTCTTATTTCATTGAAAATAGTGGAGCCGTCAGAAAACAGTTCCCTCCTATTTTCACCACCAAATCAACCACCCACCTGCATCTGTGCCCATTGATATTCCTTCCCATCTGGCACATGGAATAAATGGCCCCTTTTCATATGTGCCCCCGACCTATGCCCTGGAGGGTGTTCCCTCTCACCCTCCCTAGGACTTTCCTTCTGTAATCTTCCACTTTTCTTTTTGTGTCATTGTTTTTTCACTCTTTACAGGATCATCCAATCAGTTTATAATCATGCTAAAATTATTTCCCTCTCTGAAATGTTTTCCCCCAAAGCTAAAATCTTCAAGCTACAACCCTATATTTCCCACGCCCCTCCTTTAGAGCAAAACTGAAGAATTCCTCATATTCCCTTTTTCCACTTCTTTACTTCCTGTCTATCTGGAAAGCACTCTAATCAGGCTTTCATCTGGACCATTCCACCGAGTCATTCTCTGTGTCTTTGTCATCATTAGAATGACTTTGGGTCACCTGACACTTCTCTAGAACATATGATTTCTAGAGCATCGTATCTTAGTTTAACATGCAGTCCTTTGGGAATCCAGGTATTTTGCTTGTTTTGGATATTTTATCCTACAAGCTACAAGTATTTATCATGTAACATTAGGACATTTCCCCCCCCCCACCCAAATCTGCAATGATTACATTTATGATTTCTCCAATGCCACTGCCTACTTTATTTTATTTCAAAGAGATATTTAAAAGACCCATTTATAACACTGAACTTTTGTAATTGTGAGGATCATCTCTCCAGAAATAAATACTTAATCTGTATATAAAGAAAAGCAAAAAATAAATGTAAGAAATCAATTATGTTTAGGAGCCTCTCTCCACAAGTATCTTAAACTAGAATTGACTGAGCATCTTTCAGGTGAGGTTTTCCCTAAATTACATTTGGTTTTTCAAAGTAAAGTAATTGAAAAAACTTTGTAAAGACTTGCATGTAAGATGATTCCCTATTCTCTGAATGGTGAGCTTTGGAGAAAACAACTTACCTCATATTCAGGCATGTATGTTGTTTAAGGCTACATAAAAACCAGATGGATTGGTCTGTCACAGTGGTTGAAGTAAACCTTACCCTGTATACTGACAACAATTTCTCATAGGCCCAAACAACTAAACCACTTTTCTGCAAAGCAACACATCTTGATAAAATCCTGCATTCCCTGTCTCATCTCTTTCATTTCCTATATAAAGCACCTCTTGAACACACAAGTGCCCCACAGAAAAAGTGTCAGACCTTTAATTCCAGGTACTAACTTTAGTATTCCATAACTCGTGGGCTCATGAAACCCATTTCATATTTATAACCTGTTTTTAGAAAATTTGGCCTGTCCCCTCTTTCTGAGGTTGGTTTCCTCATCCAGGACATTCAGGTTGTTGTCTCAAATCAGAAATAATAATGAGAGTGCCTGGGGGTACGTTTCCTTTAGCACAGGTCTCTGAAGCCCACACATAGTATGTTCTCATTCCATTGGAATTTGTGGATATTTCTGCCATCTCATTCTGCTACCTCACAATTTTTCAAGAGTTCAGAAATGGATGAATATAGATTTGAGAAGTGAACATGTAGAGTAGACAGGTTCCTGATTAGTAATTTTCATTTTAAAGAAGTTCAACAGATGAAAACCTTTTAGGTGATTTATAAATCTTTCTGTCAATAGAGATAAGATTTTAAAAAAATGTTTAATTCCTGCTTTTTTTCCGACATCGCTTTGCCTTCCATTACTAAAAACATAAAAAGTACTGCCACAAAGAAGAATAAGTAATATGGTCTACCTATATTCCATAATTTATAGAGTTGGCCCAAGGTCATGTAAACCACCATGTGGCATGACTTCGGTTCACCAATACATAGCCTTCTTTCTATGTAACTGGCCTCCTACTTAAATTCTCCCCATAACATCTTTTGGCTTAAAACGTTTAAAACCACAGCCGTTATTGCAAAACAACAATAGCAACACAAAGAATATCAGCTATTATTTATTGGATATATACTACCTTTTAGGATATATCTAAGTGATCTACCCAAATTATCTCCTTGCAAGTTAGACACTATAATTAACTCAATTTTTTAGATAAGAAAACTGAGGCTTAAAGAAGCTAAGAACCTCCTAGACAAAGCTATTTAAGTGAAGGGCTTGATGAAAATCCATGCTCTTCCCCTCTTTGTATATCACCCCATTCTCAGAGCTAAAATGCACCCAGTAGATTCTCTCATCCAACTGCCTCATTTTCAGAATACACAATGGATGCCAAGAGAGGTAGAGTGACTCATTGGAGGTTACACAATAGCTGACTCAAGATCATAGCCTGGATCCTTTTCATTTAAGTCTGATGGCCCAGGTGCAATATGATACTGCATCCAACATGATTAGGATTCTGGAAGACAAGGGACTCATACTGACTTTCCCTGCCCTCAACCCCCAAGGTGAATAGAGGCCTTTTATTGCATCATTAAAATATTGCAAATAGGTCTTAGGAATTATCTAGTATCTTGTTTCTGTAGCTGGACGACTCTTAGATCTTATTCACCAGACTGCAAAACTGTTCTGTTTTTGGTGACATAGATACCATCCCCAAATTTTCTGATAGCCTTGTTTTTAACTGTTGTGATTTGTTCAATCAAAGCAATTGAATTTGAAACAAGTTAAACGTTTACTTCAAGGGTTAACTTACCTAGCCGGGCGTGGTGGCTCATGCCTGCAATCCCAGCACTTTGGGAGGCCAAGGTGGGCGGATCACGAGGTCAGGAGATCCAGACCATCCTGGTTAACACGGTGAAACCTCGTCTCTACTAAAAATACAAAAAATTGGCCAGGCGTGGTGGTGGGCGCCTGTAGTCCCAGCTACCCGGGAGCCTGAGGCAGGAGAATGGCACGAACCCTGGAGGTGGAGCTTGCAGTGAGCCGAGATTCCACCACTGCACTCCAGCCTGGGTGACAGAGCAAGATTCCATCTCAAAAAAAAAAAAAAAAGGATTAACTCATCTTTCTGGGCTTGAGATACTGAACAAGCAACACTTGGCCTCATCCAGACCCTGCAGATGTGTTTTTCACCCAAGAAATTTTGGATTTCAACAAGAGACCCATTCTCCTGGATAACAACATTGATGGGGGAGTGAGTGAGTATACACAGACATTTTTTAATGTATGTCCAGTATAAGACCCTTGATCATGTTTTGTACCTGACTACAAATAGTGCAAATGGTAGCCAGTTCCTTTCTATTTCCCCACTATTTGCCAACCTGGAGCTGCTTCTTTTGCTTTCTGAGGAGACTGAGTTCTACACTGATGTGACTGAAGTTCCTCTGCAGGGTTTCTCTGAAGCTCTTCATAGTTAACTGTGCATCTCTTCAGAGTGATGTCCATGTTTTCTGGAATGTCGGCATTCAGATTGCTGAGAATGGCCTTCATTCTTGTAATAGATGCAGCAAAGAGACACACTGGCTTTTGACTCAAAGGAAACTGACTTGAAATTGTAGTAGGGTTATGTACAGGCACACACTTAGGAGAGAGAGTAGTGAATTCTTAGTTCCAGTTACTTTTCAGCTTCTTTTAGTTCATTCCCATCATGCTAAGCTGGCAACCTTCAGCCCATACAAAGTGCTCCCATTGATTTAGTGTCTAACCACGTGGTTGTTTGGATAAGACTCAGGAGGAAATCCCTTTTGTTCATGTAATCTTCCTGAACTTTGCTCTAACTTCGTTCATCACATTATATGGAAAGTGAGACCAATAGACTAAGATATATTTAGAGATATTTTGTATGTTGCATTTTCATGTTATTCAAAGATAAATAGAACGTTTTCTCTTTTCAAGCTTCACTTCTCTATCCAATATCTATCATACATGTATCTATCCATCCATCTATCCATCTATCTAATCTCTAATTAAATTTTTATTTCTATAGCAATCAGATGAAAAGACATACACCAAACCAAACATGTTAAAATAACTGTTTATCTCAAACAGCTAACAGCTGACTTTCTATACACTCTGATTCCAACTATGCTTTTGTTAGGGTTTTGTGAAAACATTTCGCTGAGCCTGATGTAGAATTTTAGAACCACTTCTGAGGTTGACTGCCAAACCTACAAATTAATAAAATTAACAGGGACATTGACTTCATGCAGTGGTGGCACAAAAGAGGCAATTGCACAAAGTATGCCAGAGATTTTGATCAACAAATTTCTTCTAACAGATTGCCTGGCTGGAGTTTCAATCCTTATTTGCCATGGTACTAAAGCATACTATTTTTCATGGATGAAAACAAATGATTGTGTTGAAGAATAATTTGCCACCTCTTCTAGTGGTGTTTGACGGAACTATTCAAAGCCATGTGATCAATGAATTATTTATAAACTATAGTACTAATGCCTCGTAGCAGTGTTATTGTTAAGGGTATGTCAAGCTTCCCAATAGATCCTGGCCTTTTTTATTCCTTCCTGAGCATGGATCATTTGCCCATTTTAAACTGTAAAAAGTAGAAACTTGGTAGAGAGAATGACATTTTATAACAAAAATCACCAATGGCCCAGTAGACAGCAAAGAAAATTGCCCTTTCCCCAGTTACATTTAATCTCCAGGGACAAAAATTTGGAGGTAAGGGAATTGGAATAAGCATACATTCTCTGAACATAAAGCCAAGATGGCTTAGTATCAGTAAGAATGATACAATATGTTTTTATGTAAGATTTAAGGTAAGATTAACATATGAATAAAGTTCTGGGCAAGCTAATGGTTTTATCAGGTCATTTTCACACTATCTTTTTTACATTTATGGGGGTCTTTGTCCTGTCAGAGTCAGACCTACCCCGCAAGTCCTCTCAAGACAGCATTTCCTAACATCCCTCTATCTGAACAGACTAAACCATCCAGCTTAAGGATGGGGAATGTGTGGTGCTCATGGCCGTAACAGACATCACTAATGAACTGCAGCACTATTACAGCACTCTGCTGCTGAACCTTCTTGGCCAAACCATACTTAAGTTTTGTTAGTTATTTATGCACTGGTATTCCTGGAGAATGCATTTTACTACCCTCATTTTATAGGAAGGGCAAACAAGTTTTCAAAAGTTACATAGCCAGGACTGGAAGCAGTGTCTAAATTCCACTTTAAAACAGTATAACAACTGTTCCAGGCATTGTGGGGATAATGGTAGAAAAACAAAATACTACCTAGCCGTCAATTAACTCACAAGGCCACCACTAAATATATATATATATATATATAAAATTATATTTTATATATAAATTATATATAATTATATTATACATAATATTATATTACATATAATATAGCTATATGATATATATAATATGATATAATATATAATTTATTACATAAGGTTATTCAGGACTAAATAGGATTTGGACAGAGAATCTGTGCCTTGGGAATTTGATTTTTTGAAAAAGTAGCCACTGTACATGAGAATGAATTGGATTTCCCTCACTGCTCTCTAAATCACATTAAGCCTACCATAACCTAAGCCATGAAACATCTCCTACCTGGAATATTACAACAGCATTCTAACTCAGGGGTCTATAACCTGGGTCCATGCATAAAATTCAGGGGGTCCTTTGAACTTGGCTGAAAAAAGCACTTCATTTTCACTAGCTTTTAACTAAAATTGAGCATTTTCTCCAATTATGCCTATCTGTAGCAAACCACAGTGCTATAAGTAGAATCTGTGACTTGTTACCAATAAAAATCATAAAAAAAATTATACATTACAGATATTGAAAGTATCTTGAAAAATATTTGTGCTCATCATGTTTTGGAAATTACGGTGGATTTACCACTAGATTCTGTTATTTAATAAATTCATGAAGAGACATGTATTTTCCTAAATGGCAGTTTTCTTTTAACATTTTGCTAACTGCATTTTGTATAATTGTTTCCTTCACAATCCTGTGTATTTTTTTTACACTTGAAAACATTTTCCTGAGGAGGGGGTCAGATGCCAAAGGAACACAAGAAGTTCAAACTCTTGTTCTTACTTTTTTCCTTGCTTTCACCTGTACTCTCCATAGTGTGTCCTCTGTGCAACATCTCAGTAATTCTTGACAAAGATGAGTTTTATCATGTCTCTCTCCTGCTTTTGTCCTCCGATGGTTTCTAATGAAATCTAGAGTCCTTGCCATAAGGACCTATGCAACCTGTCCCCACCTTCCCCATGTTCTCAGATGTCATCTGCTATATCTCCCCCTCACTAATCACTTCATGTGGGACCTCCAAGCTGAACTCTTTGCTCTTGCCTTGCACTTCCTCTTCCCTCTGGCTGAAAACCTTGTTCCTGATTATCCTCATGGCTCTCTCCTGACTTCCTTCAGGTCTCTGCTCAAGTGTCAATTTATCAAAAGGACCTTCTCTACTGTCTTAGTCCATTTAGTGTTGCTGTAAAGGAATACCTAAGGCTGGGTAATTTACAAAGAAAAGAGGTTTATTTGAGTCATGGTTCTGCAGGCTGTACAAGAAGCATGGCACTAGCATCAGCTCCTGGTGGGAGTTTCAGAGAAAGGGGAGCCAGCGTGTGCAGAGATCACAGGGTGAGAGAGGAGGCAAGAGAGCAAGCAGGGAGACTCCAGGCTCTTTTTAACCCTTTTCCTGTTTAGAAAAATAAAATGTGCAGCCCACTGCCAGCACACATTTAATTTTACATAAACACACTCTTTGTGGCTGAAGTAAATCTGACTGATTTTCAATGTGAAAATAAAATATAGAAACTGTTCTTGTAGTTATGTATAATAACTAATATCACGATCATCTGAATGATCAGAATTGTCTATTTCAGAAACATTGGATTCATGCAATGAATCTTCAGCCAGCAACTGTTCAAGAATGATGTTAACATCATTGGCATGCTATGTTTTCTAGGATTTGACATTTTCAGCCATTGAGAATTACTGTATTTTGTAAATGGAAATACCACTACTAAAAACAGAATGCTATAAATAGAATGATGTCTTTTGTTTCCAAAGTCTATTTACTAAAGTGATGTGAACATAATAACAAATGTGAAATATTTTGTGGCAAAGTTATTTTGGGGTAAATGCGGCAGCCGCAAGCACCACCTGCAAGTATTCTCGGGGCAAATGGGAAAAACATTAACAACCAGCTGTTGCAGGAACTAACAGAGTGAGAACTCACTCATCCCCTCCCGACCCCGCCAAGGAGGATATTTATCTCTTCATGAGGGCTTCACCCCATGACCCAAATACCTCCCATTAAGCCTCTCTTCCTATATTGGGGATCAAATTTCAACATGAGGTTTGGAGAGTCAAATATCCAAACCATTGCACCTATCTTATTTCAAATGTTACTGCCAACCTCAACACTCTCTTTTTCCTAAACTTGCCTAATTTTCCTCATTGCTCTTATCACCATGAATGTATTGTATACTGGTGGTCACCCCATTGGACACTGGAGACTCAATTTTGTGTTAAAATAATGAACAGGTAAATAGTAAATAGTGTGCAGGAAAATGAACAGATAAGCAATGTACATGTAAGACATGGCCACGAGATGCCCATGGGTCAAGCCAAAGAGTATTCAAGGCTACTGATTATTTCTCCGGAGTCCCCTTCTTTCAGGGGAAAAGTTAAGGTGATCTGTATGGTTTGACAATAGGCCAGGTAATTTTACTTTAGTCTTCAGCAAGGGGAACTCTAGGAGGTGTGAGCAAAATCAGCATGTGGCCTGAGAGAAAGGTTATTGAACTGGGGCTAGCTATATGGCCTCTCAAAGGCCTGTGTTTCCCAACTATAAAATGGAGTTAATAACGATACCTACTCCTCAGGGCAGTACGAGGGTGAAATGAGATAAAGCAGGTAAGAAGTTTAGACCAGTGCCTGGCATGTGGTAAGTGCTCAGTAAATGTTAGTTATCACTTTATTATTGTTTTCATTATAGAAATGAATCATCTAGCTACACTGCTGTAAACTTTAGACTAAGGCCTCCTCACCTAGGAGCCCTCAAAAAGCTTCACAGGGGTTGTGAGGCCCTCAAAAATAAATACCAAGTACTTTTTGCATGAGCATATCTAGATTTCTCTGGAAAAGAGACTCTGAAGAACTCCTCCCCATGTGTGCCCTCCTCAACACCAGAGTGATCCAGCATCAGGGTGAAGACATAGAAGGCTGTGAAGAATGGCATGGTGAGCAATGCACAAAGCTGCTGGCTCAGCAAAACTGTTAAGCCTCCCAACACTGTGTTGAATAGGAGTGGTGAGAGAGGGCATCCCTGTCTTGTGCCAGTTTTCAAAGGGAATGCTTCCAGTTTTTGCCCATTCAGTATGATATTGGCTGTGGGTTTGTCATAGATAGCTCTTATTATATTGAGATACGTCCCATCAATACCGAATTTATTGAGAGTTTTTAGCATGAAGGTTGTTGAATTTTGTCAAAGGCCTTTTCTGCATCTATTGAGATAATCATGTGGTTTTTGTCTTTGGTTCTGTTTATATAGCCATCCCATTACTGGGTATATACCCAAAAGACTATAAATCACATTGCTATAAAGACACATGCACACGTATGTTTATTGTGGCACTATTCACAATAGGAAAGACTTGAAACCGACCCAAATGTCCAACAATGATAGACTGGATTAAGGAAGTGTGGCACATATACACCATGGAATACTATGCAGCCATAAAAAATGATGAGTTCATGTCCTTTGTAGGGACATGGATGAAATTGGAAACCATCATTCTCAGTAAACTATCGCAAGGACAAAAAACCAAACACCACATGTTCTCACTCATAGGTGGAAATTGAACAATGAGAACACATGGACACAGGAAGGGGAGCATCACACTCTGGGGACTGTTGTGGCATGGGGGGAGGGGGGAGGGATAGCATTAGGAGATATACCTAATGCTAAGTGACGAGTTAATGGGTGCAGCACACCAGCATGGCACATGTATACATATGTAACTAACCTGCACATTGTGCGCGTGTACCCTAAAACTTAAAATATAACAATAATAAAATAAACAAAAAAAAACTGTTAAGCCTCAATTTAACCAAAAGTCTAGGGGAAAATATTTGCCTTCAATGGAGCAAACACAATGTAGAATAGAAGGTTAATATTCATGAACTTGAGAGAGAAAACACTAGAGTTAAAGGAAATTTCCTATCACAGAGACTTAGGATGGTGAACCCATATTCCCAGAAAGTACAGGATCACTCACATCTGCTAATGGGTGCTGGTGATATATACAAGATAGTATAAAGTTTGAGAAACAACAGTGATGTTTACATTAGTGTGCATCAAAATTCTCTGAGATGTGTGTTAAAATTGCCAGAGATTCTGATTCAGGGGGTGAGCAGTAGATTGAAAAACTTGCATTTGTAAGAAGCACCCTGTATTAGTCCACTTTCATGATACTAATAAAGACATGCTTGAGACTGTGTAATTTATAAAGAAAAAAGAGGTTTAATAGACTCACAGTTTCACGTGCCTGAGGAGGCCTCACAATCATGGCAGAAGGCAAGAGGCACATCTTTTTTTTTTTTTTTTGATGGAGTCTTGCTTTGTCGCACAGGCTAAAGTGTAGTGGCACGATCTCTGCTCACTGCAAGCTCTGCCTCCTGGGTTGATGCCATTCTCCTGCCTCAGCCTCCTGAGTAGCTGGGACTACAGGTGTCCGCCACCATGCCCGGCTAATTTTTTTTTTTGCATTTTTAGTAGAGACGAGATTTCACTGTGTTAGCCAGGATGGTCTCGATCTCCTGACCTCATGATCCGCCCACCTTGGCCTCCCAAAGTGCTGACATTACGGACGTGAGCCACTGCACCCGGCCGAGGCACATCTTATATGGCAGAAGTCAAGAGAGAATAAGGACCAAGTGAAAGGGATTTCCCCTTATAAAACCATCAGATCTCATGAGACTTATTCACTGCCATGAGAACAGTAGGAGAGAAACTACCTCCATGATTCAATTATCTCCCACCAGGTCCCTCCAACAACATGTGGGAATTATGGGAGCTACAAAACAAGATGAGATTTGGGTGGGGACACAGCCAAACCATATCACACCCTAAGTAATTCCAATACAGGTGGTCCAAGGCCCATTCTAAAAAAAATGAGTCAAAAGGAAAGAGGTTAGAAAACAGTCCTCTTAGCAACTTTCAGCTCAGCTCACCAGGATCAAAGAGCATAGCATTCAGGGCCAGTGCTTTAGGAGTGGTGTATTTGCATGGTGTATCTTTTGTATCTAAAGTGTTGGAGATCTGTGCAGTGACGGGAGGCTAGCTGAGGCTTAGAGATCATTACCATTTCCTCTTTGGGAACTTGGCTCATATGCACTGAACTTCCTGTGACTCATCCATCATCCTTTTATCTTAGAACACTGGTTTCTATGTACAGAAATCCCCAGGTAAGTTCTGAGCTGCCTTCTGGAATCCTAGATTTGGAAGGAAGACCTAGTGAGCAAATGCTACCAAAGAAACAAAACAAAGTATGGTAGATTATTATTCAGCAAAAAATCTCTTGCTTTCACTCCTCCCTGACCTCCATAGGAGTAGTGTACATCCCAGCTTCATGGGTACTGGGCTTGTCCTGGTGACAGGTTTTGGCTAATGGAAGGTAGGTAGAAGGGACAGTGTCTGGATTCCAAGCTTATGTTGTATGATCTTCATATGTTTCTATTCATCCCTCTGTGTATTGGTTTTCTGTGGTTGCTGTAACAAATTACAGCAAACTTGATGGTATAAAATAACTGAAATTCTTTCACTGTTCTGGAGGCCAGAAGTCCAAAGTCAAGAGGTCAACAAAGCTGTTCTCCCTGCAAAGTGTGTTCCTTGGCTTGTGCTTGCCTAATTCTAATCTCTGTCTTTATCTTTCCACAGCCTCCTTGTACCATCTTCTCTTCTGTATCTTATAAGAACCCTTACTTGGTCATTGGATATATTACCCACATAGATTGCAAATGATTATCTCATCTTAAGATCCTGGACTTAATTACATTTACAAAGACACCGTCTTAGTTAGCTTGGGCTGCTATGATGAAATACCATAGACTTGGTGACTTAAACAACAGATATTTATTTTTCACACTTCCGGAGGCTGAAAAGTTCAAGATCAAGGTGCTAGCAGATGCCATGTCTTGCGAAGACCCTCTTCCTGGTTTGCAGATGGCCATCTTCTTGCCATAGCCTCACATAGTTGAAGAGAGAGAGAGAGAGAGAGAGAGAGAGAGAGCGCTGATGTCTCTCCCTCTTCTTAAAATGGCACCAATACCATCATGGAAGCTCCACCCTCATCTAAACCTTATTACCTCCCAAAGGCCCTGCCTCCAAATACTATCATATTGAGGGTTAGGGCTTCAACATATGAATTTGGGGGGAAACAAACATTCAACCTATAGAAGACTTTTTTTCCTAAATAAGATCACATTTACAGGTTCAAAAGGTGTATTAGTCCATATTCACCCTACTGATAAAGACATACCAAAGGCTGGGTAATTTATGAAGAAAAGAGGTTTAATTGACTCATAGTTCCACATGTCTGGGGAGGCCTCACAATCATGGTGGAAGGCAAGGAGGAGCAAGTCACATCTTACACAGTGGCAGGGAAGAGAGAGCATGTGCAGGGAAACTCCTCTTTATAAAACCATCAGATTTCATGAGACTTATTCACTATCACAAGAAAAGCATAGGAAAGACCCACCCCTATGATTCAATTACCTCCCACCGGGTCCTTCCCACCACACTTGGGAATTGGGGAAGCTAAAATTCAAGATGAGATTTGGGTGGGGACACAGCCAAACCATATCAAGGGGTTAGAACATTTTGTAGGGTCTGGGGACACCTTTCAACTCACTGTACTGGGAGCTTCTAATGTCTACAGTGAGAGGAACATGCTCCAGTTCTTCAGTCTGGGCCTCAGTACATTTGAGCACAACCCACACCCCGAAGCAGAGACACCAGCTCAGCTGCCCAACTTGAACAGAGATAATTGCTGATTACTGTGTGCTGCTGAGACTTAGTGATAGCTTGCTGTATAGCAAAAGCCGACTAATAACCTGGGTATGAAGAGCATGCCCACTTAGTCCCCTCTTGGCAAAAGGGAATTTTGTAAATTATGTCACAGACACAGTAACAGTAAAAAGTGACTTTGTGTTATGGAAGTTATTAGGGAGGCTGGTTTTGGTTTCTTTTACCAGATAATTTACCCCCAAATTGGCCTGAGAACATTCATTCTGCCTCAAGATTCACATATACTGATTTAATTGCCAACTTGGAGAGAGTGTGGAGGGGAAGCGGAAATGATTTTAGGATTCCTTACTTGCATGCTCCTCAATAAAGCAATGCACAGTTGCAAATGATCATAAGATTCCTTTGGATAATTTGCATTTCTCTTTACAGAGAGAACTTGGCTTTTTGAAATCTGATGAAATACATTTTAATACAAAACACTTTTAACTTGAATATATACCAGCCTTGATTCAGCCATAAGAAAGAAATTATTAGTCAGATTAGGGAAAGTAATGGATGAGCCTGTGAAAAATGGGCTTGGCACCAAGCAAACAGAAGGCAATACATGGGAATGGCTGAGGCACTCAGCAGGGGAATAAAACTATGGCCTCACTCATTCACAACCCATGGTCCTTGCCCATGTACTGAATTAAATAAGACATTTAACTCATTTTCAGAGCAACCTGTATAAATAGCTGCAGCAGATTCCGTGAACTGAAAGAAGAAGCCAAATTTTGTTTAACTTTGTGTCCCCAATTCCTGGCATCAAGCTTGATGCTAAGTATATGCTCAATAAGTGTTTGTTACATGAACACATGGGCACAAGAGTGATTCTCCTAAAATTAAGATAGACCATGTAATTCCTCCACTCAAATCTTTTAGTAGTTCACATCTCATCCAGACACAAACTCAAAGACTTTTTGATGCCTGTCAGAACTTTACATGGTATGATCCTGAGCTCCACTCTGACCTCGTCTGTCCACTACTGCTCTACAATACACTGATTCCTCCCCAGCCACTTCATTGTCCTCTCCTTATTTGTAAAACTCACCAAGCATTCTCTAGCCTCAGGAACTCTGCACTTCCTAACTTCTCTGCCTGGATTGCTCTTTCCCTACATATCTGTATGTCTTTTTGGTCTTTGCTCACACCATTTCCTTCTCCATTTGGCCTCCCATGACCATCATATATAAAATTGCAATTCCCAGCCTCACTCCCCAACACTTCCTGCTTCCAATCACTGCTTTATTTAGTCATTTATTCCTACTCCAATTTAACAATGAATATTGATATATTTATCTCTCTCTCTAGCTAGACTATAAACTCTTCCAAAGAAAGAGTTTATATATATATATATGTAAATTTATAAAGAAAAAGAGGTTTAATAGACTTATATATATATATATTCTATCTATCTATCTTAAAATAGTGCCTGGCACAGAGTAGTCACACAGTAAAGATTTGTTGAATGACTGAAAAAATGGCAGTTTGTGCCAAGCATTGAGTGATTCCATGAACAAGAAAATGCACTTTGGTAATGAATGCTGTTGCTACAGCTTAGTACCAGAATTGTCTCTTTAAAATTTACCTGAAAGCGCCCTTGTTTCTGCTACTCTGTCTTCTGACCACACTGAGGCTTCCTGAGGTTTCCTTACATGGCCTGCTTGGCATGCCATGCCTCCTATTTCTAGGCCATAACACTTAAAATCCACTCTGTTATAAATTTTCAGGGAGAAGAGTCAAGATGGCCAACTATATGCAGGCAGGAAGAACATCTCCCACAAAAAGACCAGATAGAGAACACTGGCACACTCTGAGCAGACCTTCGGAAGGAAGGCATTGAAAATAGACGGAGGGAGGATGCAAACCCTGAGCTGCAGGGGGAGTAAGGTAGGAACCCTGTACAGGACTGCTGAGTACCAGGACTTATTCCTGGCCTTCAGTGGCTCCTGGGGAAGGAGTGAGTTAAATAGGCAAGGAGTGGCCTACTCTCACCATGGATCTTCAGAATCCTAGCTGCAGGAGACCCTATGACCCCCATGAACATTTGAGCTGACAGGGACAGCTGCTTGGAGAGGTGGCAGGGACAGAACTCTAGCCTGTGTGGACCCCAGAGGGTTTGGCGTGGGAATGGCTACAGCGGAGCATGGCCAGGGATGTCATACCCCAAGGCTCGCCATGCTCCTCTAGGTGGCTTTGGCTTTTGTTGACTCTTGGACCTAGACAAAGCAGGGTGGTCTTGCCTGTGGGACAGGACCAGTCTGATCTGAGGAGCCCCCTGTTTGTTGGCCTCTCCTGTGGTCCCTGCCTGGCTGTATCTGCTTGCAGCGCAGCCTTGGATGCACTTTCTGGTAGCCATCACCATAGATTCTTTGCTAGTAGTCCCCGCCTAACTGTCAGAGAGCTTCAGTAGATGGGCCCCAGAGGATGTGCACTTGCCCACAGCCTCCTCCCACTGCTTTGCCAGCATGTGTGGACCTCACCACGCTATTGCCGCCAGTGCACACGTGAACCTCACCACTGCTGCCCTGCCCCTGCCAGTGCAGGTGTACAGTACATGTGTGCATATGGATGCCACCACCCCACATTTGCTGGTGTGTACACACCCTCCCACACCACTGTTGCCACCAGCATATGCACACAGACACCACCACATCAATGCTGCTGGAGTGAGCACATGCATGTGGTCTCTACCACCCCACTACTGCCGGCATACATGCACATGAGCATGGACCCTGCTGCCACCACCCAAATGAAGTGCTTTTGCCGGCACCCCATCAGAGCATTTTTACCCGTGGAGTGGGAACACCTCAGCCCCTCCAACACAGCAGGTGCTTAACCTCGAGGGGCCAGAGAGTAAAGCTGTAGGCTTGGTACCAACCCTCCAGGGTTAGAGCACACAGCCTAGGAGTGGTGAGCTGAGTCCTGGCACCCTGAAAAAATCCAGGAACAAAGCCAGTCACCTGGGTCAAACCCTCAAGGGCACTGAAGAATACAAAAGCAAAAAAAAAACCCATCCGAAGGACAGCAACGTCAAATACTAAAGGAACATCAGCCCACACAGATGAGAAATAACCAGCTCAAGAACTCTGGCAACTCAAAAAGTCAGAGTGTCTTCTTACCTCCAAACAATCACACTAGCTCTTCAGCAACGGTTCTTAACCAGGCTGAAACGGCTGAAATGACAGACATAGAATTCAGTATCTGGATAGTAACAAAGATCGTTGAGATTCAGGAGAAAGTTGAAACCCAATCCAAGGAATCTAAGGAATCCAATAAAATGAAACAAGAGCTCAACCAAACTGATCTGGTAGAGCTAAATAACTCACTATAAGAATTTCACAATACAGTCAGACACTGGATCACCTAGATTCATAAAACAAGTTCTTACATACCTATGAGGTAACTTAGATAACCACACAATAATAGTGGGGGACCTCAACATCGCAATGACAGTATTAGACAGATCATGGAAGCAGAAAACTAACAAATATATTTGGGACTTAAACTCGACACTTGACCAAATGGGTGTAAAAGACATCTATACAATATATGTTCTTCTCTTCTCATGTGGCATGCACTCTAAAATCAACCAGACACTCACCCATAAAACAATTCTCAACAAACTAAAAAATACTCCAAATCATAAGAAACACATTCTTGGACCACAGCACAATAAAAACAGAAATTAATACTAAGATGATCTCTCAAAACCATACAATTACATGGAAATTAAACAGCCTGCTCCTGAATGACTTTTGTGTAGACAATGAAATTAGGGGGGAAATCAAGAAATTCTTTGAAACTAATGAGAACTAAGCTATAATATACCAGAATCTCTGAGACACATGTAAAGCAATCTTAAGAGGAAAGTTTATAGCATTAAATGTTCACATCCAAAATTAGAAAGATCTCAAATTAACAACCTAATATCACACCTAGAGGAACTAGAAAAACAAGAGCAAACCAACCCCAAAGACAGCAGAAGAAAAGAAATAAGCAAAATCAAAGCTGAACTGAATGAAATTGAGAAGCAAAAAAATGACACCAATGATCAATGAAACCAAGAGTTTGGTTTTTGAAAGAAGAGGACTAATAGGCTGCTGGCTAGACTAATAAAGAAAAAAGAGAGAAGATCCAAATAAACACAATTAGAAATGACAAAGGGGACATTTCTACTGACCTCACAGAAATACAAAAAATACTCAGAGACTACTACAAACACCTTTATGCAGACAAACTAGAAAACCTACAAGAGATGGGTAAATTCCTGGAAACATACAACCTCCCAAGATTGAATCAGGAAGAAATTAAAAAGCCTGAAGAGACCAATAATGAGTTTTGAAATTGAATCAGTAATAAAAAGCCTACGAACCAGGAAAAGCCCTGGACCAGACAGATTCACAGCTGAATTATACCAGATGTGTAAAGAGCTGGTATAAATCCTATTAAAACTAATCCAGCAAATTGAGAAAGAGGAACTCCACCCCAGCTCATTCTACTCTATGAGGCCAGCATCATTCTGATACCAAAACCTGGCAGGGACATAACAGAAATAGAAAACTTCAGGTCAATATCCCTCACGAACATGGATGCAAAAATCCTCAACAAAACACTAGCAAACCGAATCCAGCAGCACATCAAAAAGCTAATCAAACACAATCAAGTAGGTTTTATTCCTGGGACGCAAGGTTGGCTCAGCATGTGTAAATCAATAAATGTGATTCATCACATAAACAGAACTAAAAACAAAATCATATGATCATCTCAATAGACACAAGAAGGGCTTTTTGATAAAATTCAATATCCCTTCTTGTTAAAAATCCTCAACAAACCAGGCATCGAAGGAAACTACTTCAAAATAATGAGTCATCTATTATAAATCCACAGCCAAGAGCATACCGAATGGGCAAAAGCTAGAAGCATTCTCCTTGAGAACTGTAACAAGACAAGGATGCCTGTTCTCACCACTCCTATTCAACATAGTACTGGAAATCCTAGCCAGGGCAATCAGGCAAGAGAAAGAAATAAAAGGCATCAAAATAGGAAGAAAGGAAGTCAAATTACCTCTCTTCATGAACAATATGATTTTATATCTAGAAAACCCCATAGTTTCTGCCCCAAAGCAGAGACTTTCAAAAGTTGGAGAGGAAAAAGAAACTAAAAATATAATATATTGCTTTTATCTGTAGTCACCATAATTTAAAAAAAAGCTCTAACTTAAAAAAAAGAAAATTCACCTGAAAGGAATGCTAGTCTTGAGATAGGTGGAAGATTTGTAGGAGGTAATTCTTTAAGTTGTTTGTGATTATCTTTGACAGCTGGAATAATAAACCAAAATAGGGCTAATGTGCAATATAGAGGTAGCAATTGTGTCTTAGCTCTATATTACATATCAATCTGCAACTTTGTATTGGTCAATAGAAAAGAACCAGATGATCATTGTGATTTATTAAATGTGTCTCCTTAATTAAGATGAAAGAATTGATGCATTAATATTATATGCTGACTGGAAAAAAAATCCAGTGAGCAATAAACCCTTCAGATTCTGATAAAATGATTTCGGTTGGGATTTATGAAAAGCTAGTTCTTTTCCAATGGAGAGAAGTAGGGAGAGATACCTTAAATTCTGAGCCCTGGAATAGATTGTGGCTGCATCTTTGGCTTTATAACCAGCCATTAGAGTAGGGCCCTAAGAACCAATGATACACCTTTGGCTCTCCCTTGGATGGAAAATATAGGGAACCAAGTCAATGGTTCAGAAAGGGGAAGGAACTCCAGACTGAGAGCCTTGTCTATCTTGAGTGTGTTCTATCTTGGGGTCATGATAAGAGGGGAGAGGAGGGGTTGAGATATGGGTTTCATGTACACATCCATATGTCCCTTAAATAGGCTTTCATGAATATTTGCATTAAAGAATGTTTAAATCTGGTCAATCAAATGGGTGGCTAAAGAGAACTCAAATATACTGTAAACCAAAAAATTCTGAAATAATTCAAATGAGGGTACTATGGTTTAAATGTGTTCCTCAAATTTCATGTGTAGAAAACATAATCCTGGCAAGGCATGATGGCTCACGCCTGTAGTCCCAGCACGGTGGAGGGCCGAGGCAGGTAGATCACCTGAGGTCAGGAGTTCAAGACCAGCCTGCCCAACATGGCAAAACCCCATCCCTACTAAAAATACAAAAAATTAGCTGGGCATGGTGGCAGGCACCTGTAATCCCAGCTACTCAGGAGGCTGAGGAAGGAGAATCGCTTGAACCTGGGAGGCAGAGGTTGCAGTGAGCCGAGATCAGTGAAATTCTGTCTCAAAAATAAATAAATAAATAAATAAATAAAACATAATCCCCACAGTTATATGTTGATTGGTTGTGGAGCCTTTGTGAGGTAATTAGGATGAGACAAAGTCTTTAGGGTAGGGCCCTCATGATAGGACTGTTGACTTTATAAAAAGAAGTCACTTAAGCTGACCTGCACTCACTTGCTTTCTCACCATGTGATGCCCTATGCCACGTTATGGCACAGCAAGAAGGCCCTCACAGATGCTGGTGCCATGCTTTTGGATTTCCCAGTCTCCAGAATCATGAGCCAAATAAATTTCTGTTCATTATAAATTACCCAGTCTCAGGTATTCTGTTATAGAAACAGAAAAGGACTAAGACAGAAAACTGGTACCAAGAAGTGTGGTTGTTAGTACAGCAGATACTTGAAAATGTAGAATTAGCTTGAGAACTAGGTAACTGGTAGAGGTTGAAAGACTTTGGAAGAACAAGCTAGAAAAAGCCTGAATTTTCATAAACAGAATGTTATGAGTGATTCTGGTGAGGACTCAGGAGAAGGATAGACTAGGAAAAGTCTGAAACTTCTTAGAGATTACTTAATTTGTGTCACCAGAATGTTGACAGAAATATGAACAGTAAAGGCCATTCTGATGAGTTCTTAGATGGAAATGAAGATCAAGACATTGGAAACTGGACTAAAGGCCATCCTTGTTATTCTGTTGTAAAGAACTTAGCTGCATTGTGTCCATGCCCTAGGGCTTTATGGAAGGCAGAATTTAAGAATGAGGAACAAGAATATTTGGTGGAAGAAATATATAGGCAGGAAAACATTCAGGCTGCTGCATGGCTACTTTTAACTGCTTATAGTAAAAGAAGGAGATTAGTATTGACAGAACAAAGTTAGAGGCTATTCATCAGGACAATGGGACATCAATACATGATATGGAATTCAGAGAAATGCTCTTTTCCTAGAAGCAGATGAGGCAGTTTTGTATTATAAAACTGAATAATAGGTGTAAGAGTCAGGAGGCCTGGATTATCGTTCCAGATATACTACTCTGGGCACATCACTTAACTCCACTGAGCCTCAATTTCCTCATCTGTAAACAAAATCAATTGTATTTTGTCTGCATACTTTGGAGGGTAATTCTTAAAATCATATAAGGACACATATGTCTGATCACTATATAAGCATAGCTTAAAAACATTTTTTTAAATTAAAAAAAACTCATAGCTTTTGTTAAAACAATCTTAATCCCATAAACCCCAGTATGAACTGACCAATCAACCCAGCAGACAGCTGGGATGGTGTGGGCAGAGAATATTTAAGTCTATCAAAAATCAGATTTCTTTTGAAACAAGTCATTGTCTTATTTCTGTAGTTGCCCATATGCTAGCAACACCATGAGATTAAAATTCACAAAAGTTCTTTTTTCCCCCCTTTTTTCAGGATTTAAATATTTCACAGTTGAATTTTGAGGAAAAACAACTCCATGTTTAATGTTTTTACTGCTCCTTAAGGCTCCAAGTCAGGATTTAAGACCCTGCCTTGAAAACCTTAATAGAAGATGAAACTATGCTAACTAGGACAATGGAAATTCATGTATCTACGTGGAAGGATCCTTTGTGTGTATGTGTGTGTTGGTGGGAATCTCTACTGGGTAACTCCTCACTGTAGTGGGAGAAAAAAATACATTAAAAATAATAAAGGGGCCGGGTGCGGTGGCTCATGCTTGTAATCCCAGCACTTTGGAAGGCTGAGACAGGCAGATCACGAGGTCAGGAGATCGAGATCATCCTGGCCAACATGGTGAAATGCCGTCTCTACTAAAAATACAAAAATTAGCTGGGCATGGTGGTGCGCACCTGTAGTCCCAGCTACTCGGGAGGCTGAGGCAGGAGAATCACTTGAACCTGGGAGGCGGAGGTTGCAGTGAGCCGATATTGTGCCATTTCATTCCAGCCTGGCGACAGAACAAGACTCCACCTCAAAAAAAAAAATAATAAAAAAAAAATAATAATAAAGGATGCTACTCTATGAAAATATATTTAAAAGACATTATTTTCTCCTCTGCTTGGGGAACAGAGTTAAAGCTGTTCTGAGGAGTCTGAAAAATTTCTCAGAGGTCTGAAGTCAACAGACACTCCCCTATGGCCTCAGTCTCACATGTAATTTTTCTTTTCCATGCACACATGCCCCTCTGCAATGCCCTTTGAGATTCATTTTCCCTTTTAAGCCTGCCTGCATGAGGCTGCATTTCATACAGAAATTGTTATCTCTCTTTATTACTCTGTTACTCTTCCCAAGAAAAAGGGAATACTAATTTTATTGGTCAGATTTTGGAATACTTTATAGAAAATTTACTATTGTATGGGGTCACTGCAAATTAAGAGGTTATACATATGATATTGAGGTATAGCATTGAAACTCTTTAAGTTCAATGTTAAAATAGACTTTGAATGAATGAAATAAAACAGGTTCTAAATCTACAGTTCTTTCCCTAATATTCATCTTAAGTCTTCAAAACCAGATTCCATGTAATAGTCAGACAATGGCATGGTGAATTTTCTTGTTTTCCTTTTCCTCCCAGATAATTAAGTTTTGTTTTCTCTGTCATTCATATCTTCAGCCCAGAAACCCAGTTCCAGACCACTGTAAGCAAGGCTATAGGTATAGATAAAATAAACTTTTTTCTTGTCTAGGAATTTATATTGTTGTTTTTATTATAGGTTACCAAAGAGTTTATTCTTATATCTTTTGACATATTAAATGCTAAGCTTCCTCAGTTCTCTGCCTCCAGTCATTCTGTCTTAGGGATGTGAGTATTTACAGCTTTTGGCTGAAATTAGTGAGAGCAAGTTTGTTACTTGTTATCATTTTGGAGTTCATGAAATTCTTGTGAAAGTCTTTCTCTCTGAGTCAGCCAGGACCTGGGATTTTGCTTGACTCTCATGACTTGGGGTATACCACATGGGAAGATAAAATACCTTAAAGTTCTGCCATGATAATGGTCTCTTTCTAAACGATACTGACTAGAAGGCAAAGGGTGGTGCATAGGATTCATTAGACATAACGGTTGGCTGTAGCTCTCGCTCTGCTCCTCTCTCTTCTTTATCTTGCTTCCAAAATAAATGTGCATACAGTCACTGAGGGGTTTTTGTTAAAATAGAGATTCTGACTCAGTAGGTTTGGAAGCCACAGATTCTGCATTTTTAACAAGTTCTCAGGTGATACAGATGTTGCTGGTCTATGGCCCACACCCAAAGACCAACCTATGGGGGGACACTTCAGCTCAGCTTGCCAGAGAGTGCAGTCCTCTAGTAGTGTAGCAGGCACAAATCTACCTAACAGTCCATTGGTATTTTGATTCATTCAGCTTCAATCCATTGTATGCACTACTTCCTCAAGCTCTTTTTGTAGAGGGGTGATTGGGAAAGCAGGTAGGATCTCCTGGTACAAAAACGGTACCAATTCCTTCAGGATATTACCACTCCTCCTACCAACAATCCATTTATATTTCTAGATTTAAAACTGCAGTAGCAAAGTTATCCTCCAGAGGATAAAGACTAGTGGCCAGAAGGATGATTACTGGTGGCCAGAAGGTCACTTTTATTCTCTTTTCCTCCTTGATTTATGTTTAATTTAACTGTCATAAGCTATCCAGTCTCCATGGATGGCACCATCAGTTAGGCTGCTGATATTTTTCAAGACTTCTGTGAAGGGGCTAAGAGCTTTTTCAAACTAATGATACCTGCATTAAAATAACTTCACCAACACAGCTTTAAACAAGTGGAAACTCAACAAAGCTGCAAAGGCACATTAGCCTGTTTAACAAGGCAGGCGGGCAGGATGGTAGAGATTTTTTCTAGTTGGATTGAGGATGCTTACGGCCTCTGTTGACGATCTGTTCCTTGGGATCAACAATAATATTGAATTGTATTCCTTCATGAGATGGCTCTTCTATAAACACTACCAAACATTTGTTTTGTGTTGGGGACCACATGAGGTATTGTGGGAACAGCAAAGATAAATAAGACAAGTGTTGGCTTTCCGGAGATCTAAACACAGGCCAGAACAGACACGTTAATGACTAGATTTTAAAGGATTCACTAGATGCCATTAATGTACGCATCCAGTAAATATTTACTAAGCCACTATCATGTGCCAGGCAAAGTGGTGAAAATAATAGACATAGTCCCTTCTTCCATCAGAGCTCATTAAATAGCCAATTACACAAATAAATATGGGATGACAAATGTATATAAGTGTCATGAAAGGTAAATGGGCTATAAGGAAGCAAAAAGAGAGACCTGGTTGAGAATGGAATTAGAGAGAGCCTTTCTGAGGAAGGGACATTTCTTCTGAGACTCTGAAGGATAAGGAGGAGTTTGCTAAGTAAAGAGATGGGAAGACCAGTACAAAGGAAAGCACAGCATGTGCTAAGGCAGGAAAGAACTTGAGACATTCCAGAACTAAAAGCAGACCAGCATGGCCAAATGGTCATGAGGGAGAGAGAGAGAGGAACAAGATGAGGCCGGACAAGCAGGCAAAGAAGCTCACATTGAAGCACCCTGCAGGACCAGACCCAGCATTTCCTTCTAAATGCAGTGGGAAACCACCAACGCAATTTGCGTTTTTAGAAGTTGACTATGCCTGCAGACAGGAGAGAGGCAAAATTCTTAGTTGATGGACCAGTTGGAGCTGTCAGTTGGGTCATGTTCATTATGTTCTGAGTTCAGGGACACACTGCTGGCCAATAAGATGCCAGCTACCACCAATGCTGGTGCCACTGCCCCATGTGAAGTCTCTGTGCCCAGAACACCATGCTGGGACCAGGTGTTCTTCCAGGCGTTAGGCATCACCACTAAAATCTCCAGGGGCATCGTTGAAATCGTAAGGGATGTGCAGCTCATTGAGACTGGAGACAAAGTGGGAGCCAGTGAAGCCATACGGCTGAACATCTCCCCTATTCCTTGGCGGATCATCAAGCAAGTGTCTGACAATGGCAGCATCTACATCCCTGAAGTGCTTTACATCACAGGGGACACTCTGCATCCTCTCTTCCAGGGTGTCTGCATGGTGCCAGTGTTTGCAGATTGGTTACCCAGCTGTTGCATCAGTACCCCATTTTATCATCAATGCGTACAAAGAAGTCCTGGCTTTGTCTGTGGAGAATGATTGCACCTTCCCACTTGCTGAAAAGGTCAAGACCTTCTTGGCTGATCTACCTGCCTTGTGGCTGCTGCCCGTGTGACCTCTGCTATCACTGCTGCTCCTACTGTGGCCACAGTTCAGCCAAGGTTGAACCAAGGAGGAATCGAGAGTTGGACAAGGATATGGAGTTTGGTCTCATTGATCACCAAAAAGCAACCAACTTAGCCAGCTTTTTTTTTTCAAAACAAGTAAATAAAGACTTCTCTTAAAAAAATAAAAAGAAGTTTCAACACAGACTAAAGTGCCTGAGGTCAAGATGGAGACAAATTTGGTCAGAATGTTTCTCTTATATTCTAAGGTGCCCTGAGGGGATGTACTTGAAGAAATTTTGGAGCATGTACTTCAGAGAAGAAAGTAGACTTCAGAGATGACCTAAAAATATACAATAAGTTAATCTTAAAGTATCCTTTTGTGTAAGACAATACACTAAGTGTTGTGGGACTTGAGTTCCCATCCCCATTTCACTATGTGTACATGTGTATACACAGTGTAAACTTAGGCCTGAATGCTTATTTTTCTCATATATAAAGTAAAAACATTGATATGATCTCTAAAGCTCCTTTCAGCTATATGTTTATTCTGTGGAAACGAACGTGGGATCTGAATCAGAGGAACTGGGTCTTTTGCTCACTCCTGTGACCTTGGCCAAGTCACTTAATCTTGCTGAAACCAGGTTCCTCATTTAAACATAGAGAAATGATGCTATCTAGAATTGCAGACACAACATTGAACACAATGCCTGGCACTTTGTAGGAAGTATTTTGTAATGAATGAATACTTTTCTACCTCGTGAAGATTAAACGAGATCTGACGTAAGTTTGGAAACTATATAGCTGTGTTTCAATACTCACTATGAACTCGAATTTACATTATTAAAAAACTTTACTGTGTTCGGGGCTGAGCATGGCTCTTTATCCAGCATTATTTGTTCAAATGAGGGTACATCTCCAAATTCCTCAGCACATATTAAAACAGCAGAAAGTGAGGCTGGATAAAAATGAGAGGGTATACCATTTAATGAGCTATTAAACTTCCTACCAGAAAGCCAGAAACTCAGAAGGAGTTCAAAATAGCAACTGCTACATAACCAGCCAAATAATCAGTTACATTTATGAGCAAGCAGTCTATTCTTAATGCACCTACAAGACAAATAGGAGAAATAAAATAAAATTAAAAAGCCGGCTTTGGCTCAGACTTCCCTGTAAGGTAACTTTGTCGATCATCTTTAACACTTCCGATTTCCAGGCAACAGTTTCTTAACATGGACTTGCAGGTTTCATATGAGAATGACAAGTAAAATATAAAAAGTTGCCTCTGCAGAAGAGTCAACTTTTTACACTTTAAACTACTTCACCTTATGTTGGAATTTTCTTGAAATGATGGCTTGAGTTTAAGCTGTCAATGTTATTTAAATGCCAGAGTGGTTGTTCATCCTCGCCCCCACCCCATAGCACTCCATTCTAGTTTTTCCGACTGCTGCTTTCCTATTCTTGAGAGTTGCAGGGGGTACCAGCTGCGATTCAGTTTGGCTTTGAAGTTCAGCGCCTTCCCCTGTTTCCCATGAATGATTTCTCTTATTGAGAGTTACTTTGAGCTCGAGGTAGAATTTGATGTTCTCAGAAGACTAAAAAAAAAATCCCTTAGGTGTGTGATATGAAGAAAGAACATTGCTTCCTTATTTCTGCTCCAGTTCATCCATCTACAAGGCAGGCCAGTGGGAAGGCTGGAACAAAGTCTAGGCTAAATTAATACTCTGGTTCCAATATTCGCTATTTATATATTGCATGAGGAAACCTGCTGGTGGCCCCATGGAGTGATCTGAAAAGGATAGGAGACAAAGACGGCTATGAGTACAAAGGGCATTGTGGACAAGAGCTAATGTTTCCTCAGGGGGAGTATGAGCCAGTAAGAATGTTAGTAAGAATATCAGCAAAAGTAGCAGCAATACCAGAACAATAAGGTGCTACCATTTAATTGAGTGCCTCCAATGTGTCAGGCATAAAAGTTCCATCATATACATTGACTCTTGCACAGATGAGGAAATGGAGGTGAAGAGAAGGTCAGTGATTTGGCCAAATTTATTTAACTAGAATGATGAGGGAGTGGGATTCAAACCCAGGTACATCTCAGTCTACAGTCTTTACATTTCATCAAGCTAGGGTGTCAAGAAGGATCTCAATAACTCTTTCATGGTGGCCTTATTTTTCTGTCCTCCCTGATTTCCAGGACTTATGTGAGGGTAGATGGAACTTGCTCAGGGCAAACGGAATAACCATGTTTTGCTAAGAGAGTGAGGGAGCTTTGATTTTGTTTCCTGTTTAAAGCTAAAATGAATCTGAATTGTGATGTGTTGGCAAAAGAAAAGAGGAATGGTGCTAAAAGTAGAAAACATAGTGGGATGTTTGCAATCTAGTAGTAGGTGCATAGAGACCCAGCACCTACTTGCCCCAAGAGGAAACACCAAGCCCAATGGGGCATTCAGAGCACAAATAAATTATATCTGTCTGGGTGGAAGAGACGGACTCAGAAAAGGCTTCATGGAGGTGGTGGCTTTTGGTCTATGCTTCGAAAAGCAGAATTCTAGAAGGCAGAAATAGTATTCTAAAAAGCCTAACGGTGGAATTTTAATTAGTTGCATCTCAGACTACAGAGTGACTTTTAGGGCAGGAGAAACTTGTATATTTAAGCAATCTTCTTGGTCAACAAAGAAGGTCAGCCTTTGCAGTTTGCCAAAGTAGATATTATAACACTCTAGTAGAAAGAGATTTGAAACTGAAGTAGAAGGTCTGGTTTCAAATTCTAATTCTGGCACTGAGGTGGGACTTAATCACTCTGAGACTTAATCCATCAACTATAAAATTCTAATAACTTATACCCTGTCTTTCTCCTAGCTTGTGAAAAAGTTTAAAGTAGATGACAGGGTTGTAAATGTGAGAAATTATCATTTCTTTTGGAAAGTTTACCCCTCCATTCTGGGGACAGGGGTTCCCAGTGGAAAGATTTTGAGTTCCATTGGCTAACCAATTTGCTGCAGGCCGTTTAACTGTCTAAGTGAATGAAATCTCTCATGAAATCTCTCATGGTGTTTAAGTTTCATGAACTAGTAAATGACCAAGATAGAATTTGGACATCCAAATTTCTACATGTCACAATAGGTCATAAAAAATCCATCACACTTGCACACCAAGCACACACACACACACACACACACACACACACACACACACACACACATGCCTGCCTTTGTCTTCTAGTTTTAAAAAATAGTTTGAACACCAAAAAAGTAGAAAGAACATAACCTCAGTAAAAATTCAGGTTTTTAAATGGAATAAATATAGCTTTAAGAGAAATTTAATTGCACTGTGCATCTGCCACAGAAGGTGGAAGCATCATACTGTGATGGCATAAGATCACACGGGACCTAATTTCCCTCCCACAGATACTTGCTTGGGACAGGTTGTTTTTTAATTAATTTATTTATTTTAATGGTTCTTCCACAGACTAGAGGATATAATTGCCCAGTATGGTTATTCTGTAGGCTGAGGCAAAGTTTAAGTCTCTCACGATATATTTTTCATGTGTCTACCTTCCTAGCCCACAGCTTAGTATCTGAGATGAAGCACTGAGGACAATGTGAGAGTACAGGAAATATAAAGGAGAATTATTTTGCTTATATTTGAAGTTGTTCTGGGTTTAGCAGGTAAAGTAGGAATTATGGTGGTCATTACAAAGATACAAAACCAACCTAAGTGTCCATCAGTTGGTGAGTGGATAAAGACAATATTATGTATATATAATACACATATATATAATTACATATAATACACATATTATATATATAATTACATATAATACACATATTATATATATAATTACATATAATACACATATTATATATATAATTACATATAATACACATATTACATATATAATTGTATATAATACACATATTATATATAATTATATATAATACACATATTATATATGTGTATTATATATTATATAATATATAATATATTATATATAATATAATACACATATTATATATATAATTATATATAATACACATATTATATATATAATTATATATAATACACATATTATATATATAATTATATATAATACACATATTATATATATAATTATATATAATACACATATTATATATATAATTATATATAATACACATATTATATATATAATTATATATAATACACATATTACATATAAATATAATACACATATTATATATAAATATAATACACATATTATATATAATTATATATAATACACATATTATATAATACACATATTATATATAATTATATATAATACACATATTATATATAATTATATATAATACACATATTATATATAATTATATATAATACACATATTATATATAATTATATATAATACACATATTATATATAATTATATATAATACACGTATTATATATAATTATATATAATACACGTATTATATATAATTATATATAATACACACATATAATACATATATATAATGTATACATATATACACACATAACATGGAATACTCCTCAGCCATAACAAAGAATAAAATAATGTCTTTTGCAGCAACTTGGATGGAGCTAGAGGCCATTCTTCTAAGTGAAGTAACTCAAGAATGGAAAACTAAATACCATATGTTCTCAATTATAAGTGGGGGCTAAGCTATGGGTATGCAAAGGCATATAGAGTGATACAATGGACTTTGGAGATTCAGAGGATGGGAGGGTGGGAGAGGAGTGAAGGATAATAAAACTACATATTGGGTACAATGTACTCTAGTCAAGTGGTGAGTACACAAAAATTTTAGTCTAAAATTTAACCAAAAACCACTTGTATCCCTACAACTATTGAAAAAAAGTTTTAAAAAATTAATTATGGTGAAGGTGGCCATGAACACATTTAATCTACAAACTGAATTTAGACCTAAGCTTTTTCCAGACCTGTCCTCTGCAATCAGATCCTACTCTATCAAATCCTCAAACAGGTTAAGGTTAGAGGTCTTAATGGAAAAATGGTACAAACTCTGAGCACATAGAGAATGTTTAGAGTTTTCACATATTTCTGACTCACTGCTAGGAATTTTCTAATTATGTTAAAAGCAGATGAGTTTGAAAGTCCAGGTATCTGCATAGAGACCCTGTTTTTGTTTCTTTCTTTGGGGTTTCTTAAACTGGGATAAGCATACATTTGCAGAGCTGTAAACACAAAATCATGACTCTGAACTTCGGGGATAATTTGCAAGCTCTTCAAGGGTGTTTTTGATCAGTCATAACTTCTACTTTACACACTGACTCTAACACCTGTCTTTTCTCTTCCAACCAAATGAAGGGTCTGCACTAAGAATCACTGAGCTAAACAGTCCAGGACTTGAAACTTTCCTGGCAAGCAGTGGAACTGTTGATACTATGTTAGGTGACCCAGCAAGTTCAGGAGGAGAGGACTGAGATACAACCAAAGAGTTTACACAGAAACTGAAAAAGAACCTCTAGTTTGTGTTTGTCACAGTGTACTGGTTAGCAATAGCCACAAGAATGCCATGTAACAAATTACCCCTTAGCTTAGTGGCTTCAAACAACAACCGCTTGTTATCATGCACTTGGGTCAGTGACTTAGCTGATGTAGGCTGTGATCACCTGAGCAGCTCTGCTTCTACCTGTGGGTCAGCTGGGCTTGGCTCTAGCCTTTTGGTTGGGCTCAGAACATTCTACTGCTCAAGCTGAAAGGGCAGAAGCTAGCTTCAGCATGCCCTTTTCATGCAAGAGGGCAAGCCCAACCCTGAAAGCACAATTCAACTGTATGCTCATATCATGTTCACTAACAGCCCACTGTTAAAACAGGTTGTATGTCCAAACACACAGTCAAGGGCTGGAAAATACATCACAACTACCAGAAGGCCATAGAAGAGGTGTGGACATATAACTCCACTGCAGAGAGCTAAAGAAATTGGGATCAATAGTTTATGCTATCCCAGTGAGGACATCCAGATACACCATGGGAGAGTTTTAGAGGACAAAAGGACAAAACTCTGTTTAGCCAGTTAAGTTCTTTTCCAGGCTGCTAAATAAGCATCCTTTCCCAAGGCAGTGACTTGATGTTTTTCTATTAAGTTTTACTTTTGTTGCCAGATCTGGGCTCTGGTGGCCATAGTTGATTTCTCTAGAGCCAACACATGACACATAGGCAAATGCAGAATAAAGGTTAACCATCAGAATGTGAAAAACTTAACACTTCTTCATTTCTGTGACTGAATTCCTAGCTCCAAAACAGAGCACTGATAACTTGAGATAAGTTGCTTAACCTCTCTATGCCTCAGTTTCCGTATTGATAAAACTGGTTTAATAATGGTATTTACTGAAAAACATATTTGAGGGAATAATCAAGGAAAATGTCCTCGGCCTTGCCAGAAATCTAGACATCCAAATAAAAGAAGCTCAAAGAACACCTCAGAAATTTATTACAAAAAGGTCATCGCCTAGGCACATAGTCATCAAGTTATCTAAAGTCAAAACAAAGGAGAGAATCTTAAGAGCTATGAGGCAAAAGCACCTGGTAACCTATAAAGGAAAACCTATCAGATTAACAGCAGATTTCTCAGCAGAAACCCTACAAGCTAGAAAGCACTGGGGTCCTATCTTCAGCCTCCTTAAACAAAACAATTATCAGCCAAGAATTTTGTATCCAGTGAAACTAAGCTTCATAAATCAAGGAAAGATAGTCTTTTTCAGATAAACAAATGCTGAGAGAATTCGCCAGTACCATGTCAGCACTACAAGAACTGCTAAAAGGAGCTCTAAATCTTGAAAAAATCTTTGAAATACACGAAAATAGAACCTGTTTAAAGCATAAATCTCACAGGACCTATAAAACAAAAACGCAATAAAAAAATCCTCAAGGTTTTCAGGCAACAAGTAGCATGATGAATAGAATAGTACCTCACATCTCAGTACTAACATTGAATGTAAATAAACGAAATGTTCCACTTAAAAGACATAGAATGGCAGAATGGATAAAAGTTCACCAACTAAGTATATGCTGTCTTCAAAAGAATCACCTAACACATAAAGACTCACATAAACTTAAAGAGTGGAAAAAGATATTCCATGCGAATGGACACCAAAAAGAGGCAGAAGTAGCTATTCTTATATAAGACAAAACAAACTTTAAAGCAACATCAGTTAAAAAAGACAAAGATGGATATTATATAATGATAAAAAGACTAGTCCAACAGGAAAAATATCACAATCCTAAATATATATACACCTAACATCGGAGCTTCCAGATTTACAAAACAGTTACTATTAGACTTAAGAAATGGGATGGATGTCAACACAATATTAGTGTGAAACTTCAATATTCCACTGACAACACTAGACAGGTCATAAAGACAAAAACTCAACAGAGAAACAATGGATTTAAACTGTACCCTAGAACAAATGGACTTAACAGATATTTACAGAACATTCTACCCAACAAATGAAGAATATACACTCTATTCATCAGCACATGGAACTTTCTCCAAGACAGACCACGTGATAGGCCACAAAACAAGTCTCAATACATTTAAGAAAACTGAAATTATATCAGTACTCTCTCAGACAACAGTGGAATAAAATTTGGAATCAACTCCAGAAGGAACCCTCAAAACCATGCAAATACATGGAAATTAAATAACATGCTCCTGAATGATTATTGGGAATTTAAAAATTCTTTCAGCAGAACAATAACAGTGACAAAACCTATCAAAACCTCTGCGATACAGGAAAGGTGGTGTTAAAAGGAAAGTTCACAGCCTTAAATGCCTACATCAAAAAGTCTGAAAGAGCACAAACAGACAATCTAAGGTCAAACCTCAAGGAACTAGAGAAACAAAAACAAACCACACCCTAACACAGCAGAAGAAAAGAAATAACAAATATCAGAGCAGAATTAAATGAAATTAAAACAAAAAAAGTACAAAAAGTAAATGAAACAAAAACCTTTTTCTTTGAAAAGGTAAATAAAATTGATCGACCATTAGCAAGATTAACCAAAAAAAGAAGAGAGAAGATCCAAATAAGCTCAATTAGAAACAAAACAGGCGATATTACGGCTGATACCACAGAAATACAAAAGATCATTCAAGTCTACTATGAACACCTTTGCATGTACAAACTAGAAAACCTAGAGGAGATGGATAAATTCCTGGAAATATACACCCATCTTAGATTAAACCAGGAAGAAATAGAAACTTTGAACAGACAAATAAGGTGCAGCAAGATTGAAATGGTAATAAAAAAAATTGCCAACCCCCCCCCCCACCAAAAAAAATCCAGAATCAGAAGGATTCACAGCTGAATTCTATCAGACATACAAAGAAGAATTGGTAGCAATACTATTGACACTATTCCCCAAGATAGAAAAGAGAAAATCCTCCCAAAATTATTCTATGAAGTCAGTATCACCCTAATCCCCAAACCAGGAAAGAACATAATAAAAAAAGAAAACTACAGACCAATATCCCTGATGAATATAGATGCAAATATCCTCAACAAAATACTAGCAAATTGAATTCAACAGCATATCAAAAAGATAATCCACCACGATCAAGTGGATTTTATACCAGGGATGCACCGATGGCTTAACACACACAAGTCAATAAATGTGATAGACCACATAAACAGAATTAAAAATAAAAATCACATAATCATCTCAATAGATGCAGAAAAAGCATTTGACAAAATCCAGTCCTTTATGGTTAAAATCCTCAGCAAAATCGGCATAAAAGGGACATAACTTAATGTAATAAAAGCCATCTATGACAAACCCACAGCCAATATAATACTGAATGGGGAAAAGTTGAAAGCATTACCCCTAGGAACTGGGACAAGACAAGAATGTCCATTCTTACCACTTCTATAGAACATAGTACTGGAAATCCTAGCCAGAGCAATCAGACAAGAGAAAAAAATAAAGGGCATCCAAACTGGTATAGAAGAAGTCAAACTGTTGCTGTTTGCTGATGATATGATTGTATTCCTAGAAAACTCTAAAGGCTCCTCCAAAAAGCTCCTAGAACTGATGAATAAATTCAGCAAAATTTCAGAATACAAAATTAATCTACACAAATCAGTAGCTCTGCTATAAACCAACAGCAGCCAAGCTGAGAATCAAATTAAGAAATCAACCCCTTTTACAATAGCTGCAAAATAAAAAAAGCAAAAAACAAACAAACAAACAAAAAACTGAGAAATATACCTAACCAAGAAGGTGAAAGACCTCTACAAGGAAAACAACAAAACACTGCTGAAAGAAATCATAGATGACACAAATGGAAGCGTATTCCATACTTATGGATGGCTAGAATCAATATTGTGAAAATGACCATATTGACAAAAGCACTCTACAAATGCAATGCAATTCCCATCAAAGTGCCAACATCATTCTTCACAGAACTAGAAAATACAATCTTAAAATTCATATGGAACCAGAAAAGAGCCCACATAGCCAAAGCAAGACTAAGCGAAAAGAACAAATCTGGAGGCATCACATTACTTGACTTCAAACTATACTATAAACTCATGGTCACCATAACAGCATGGCACTGGCATAAAAATAGGCACATAGACCAATGGAACAGAATAGAGAACACAGAAATAAAGTCAAATGATCTTTGACAAAGCAAACAAAAACATAAAGTAAGGAAAGAATATCCTATTCAACAAATGGTGCTGGGATAATTGGCAAGCCACATATAGGAAAATGATACTGGATCCTCATCTGTAACCTTATACAAAAAACACCTCAAGATGGATTAAGGACTTAAATCTAATACCTGAAAGCATAAAAATTCTAGAAGATAAAATCAGAAAAATCCTTCTAGACATAGACCTAGACAAAGACTTCATGACCAAGAACCCAAAAGGAAATGCAATGAAAACAAAGATAAACAGATGGCACTTAATTAAAGAAAAAAGCTTCTGCACAGCAACAGAAATAATCAGCTGCGTCAACAGACAACCTACTTAGTAGGAGAAAATCTTTGCAATCTATATATCTGACAAAGGACTAATATACAGAATCTACAAGGAACTCAAACAAATCAGCAAGAAAAAAAACAAACGATCCCATAGAAAAGTGGTCTAAGGCCATGAATAGACAATTCTCAAAAGAAGATATACAAATAGCCAAGAAACATATGAAAAAAATGCTCAACATCATTAATGATCAGGGAAACGCAAATCAAAGCCACAATGTGATACCACCTTACTACTGCAAGAATGGCCATAATAAAAAAATCAAAAAATAATAGATGTTGGTGTGGATACTGTGAAAAGGGAACACTTTTACGCTGCTGGTAGGAATGTAAACTAGTACAACCACTATGGAAAGCAGTGTGGGGATTCCTTAAAGAACTAAAAATAGAACTGCCATCTATTTGATCCAGCAGTCTTACTACAGGGTATCTAGCCAGAGGAAAGTAAGTCATTATACGAAAAAGGTACTTGCACATGCATGTTTACAGCAGCACAATTCACAACTGCAAAAATATGGAACTAGCCCAAATGCCCATTAATCAACAAATGGATAAAGAAAATATATACTTTTATATGTATGTACATATATACATACATATATACATATATATATATATATACACACACACACACGCACCATGGAATATTACTCAGCCACAAAAAGAAATGAAATAATGGCATTCACGGCAACCTGGATGGAATTGGAGACCATTATACTAAGTGAAGTAACTCTGGAATGGAAAACCAAACATCATGTGTTCTCACTCATAAGTGCGAGCTAAGGTATGAGGACGTAAAGGCATAAGAATGATACAATGGACTCTGGGGACTCAGGGGACTAAGGGTGGGGCAGGTGAGGGATAAAAGACTACAAATTGGGTACAGCATATACTGCTTGGGTGTTGGGTGCACCAAAATCTCACAAATCACCACTAAAGAACTTATTCATGTGGCCAGGCATGATGGGTCACACCTGTAATCCCAGCACTTTGGGAGGTCAAGGCAGGCAGATCACTTGGGGTCAGGAGTTCAAGACCAGCCTACATGGTGAAACCCTGTCCCTACTAAAAATACAAAAAATTAGCCAGGCATGGTGGTGCACTCCTGTAGTTCCTGCTACTTGGGAGGCTGAGGCATGAGAGAGCTGCTTGAACCCAGGAGGCAGAGGTTGCAGTGAGCTGAGATTGTGCCACTGCACTCCAGCCTGGGTGACAGAGCAAGATTGTTTAAAAAAAAAAAAAAAAGAACTTATTCATGTAACCAAATACCACCTGTTTCCCCAAAAGCTATTGTAATAAAAAAATTAATTTTAAAAATTAAAAAAAACTAAAAATATAAAGACATTTTCGTACAACTATGCATTTTTTGTGTATTAAGCTAAATGTTATTACAAAAGAGTCAAAAACTTAAAAAAATAAAAAATCAATAAAGGAAAAAAGTTACAAGAAGTTAAGGTTAATTTATTATTGAACAAATGAAACATTTTTAAAATTAAAAAATAATGGTATTTACTTCACAGAATCGTTGAGAAAAAAAAGAGAATTCAGGTGAATCACTGGCTATAATTTCTCAGCAAATGCTTTTTTTTTTTGCTACAAATATTAGAACAACTCTTAGAAAGTTTAACCAATAGATGGACAAAGGAGGATGCCCCTGAACATGCCATATCAGTCTCCTCAAGACGACTGAAGAAGGAGTATGTGAATGGTACTTTCAAGTGATATTTTCCGAGAATAGATCAAAATGGATATCAAAATACAGGGTCTCAGTTCAGCCTGGCTGCTAGATATCAGCAGCTTCCCATTTCCGCACTGCATTGCTATTTTACATGCTGGCCTCATGGTCACTTCAGGGAACATTTGCCGAACATGCTGTCAGGAATTTCACTGGAAGAACAGAGTGGCATCTGGAAGTACGTTCATAGGACTTTATTAAACTTCATACTTTATTTTGTCAGGCTCTGAGCTGCCATTAGAGCTCTAGGAGGTGTTCATTAGTTTACATTTGCAAGAAGTCTCATTTTGGGAGATCTTTCTGTAAGTCACAAACCTCTCTGGACACAATTACTTAGGACATAGACAGTTCTCAGGAAATATCAGAGTGTCTTTTGACTTTGCAAAATTTTGACCAAATACTAGGCTGGGGATTTTGTGCAGTAACAATATCACAGTCTATGTGGTACTATTCCAGGAGCAATTATTGCTGTTTGAAACAAATTATCAGGTGTCTGGTGACACTCCTTACTTTAGTGGTTCTCAAAAGGGATGTCTCAGTTTTACTGGTGTGCCATGTATCCTTCGAATGTATTTAACTATTGATTGATGTGTACAGTTTTTTTTGTTACAACTGAGAGTACATATTATTATGATGATTTCTGTCAGGCATCAGGTTGTGCTGAGTGAGGCTCATGAAACCCTGCAGAACAGAGAAAATGTGCTGACAGGGAGAAGAGGCTAATCATGATATCAAGTTATCATCAAGGAAAAAAGCGTATGTTTTGTGGAATATTTAAGAACTTTGCCTTATGAGTATTAGAGAGCTTAGTCAGGGAAGTAAACTCTTCTGAAAAGGTCTGCATTTGGTTGAAGGACAATCAACAGCATTTAAAACTATGATTCTTTTGGTAGACACTGTGAAGCATTATCCTCTTGTAATAGAATTGTACTGTAATTATTAGGCTTGTTTATTGGTTTCAATCTCTTCATTGCTTTAATGTATGGTCAACATTTCTGGTATTTTACATATTGAGAACCACTAATTTAGCATCATAAAACCTTATCCTTCACATGCTGTGGGGAGAGAAGGTCAGTATTTACCAAACGAATGAGAATCTCGGATTTATGTGCTCATTTCAGGTTCTCAGGAGGGTTTAGGGATTCAAGGAAGCACAAAAATATCTGAGAAATAGCAAACTGGGAACATCCTCATATTAAAAAGTTGCAGGGTCAGGGCACAGTGGCTCACACCCCTAACCCCAGCACTTGGGGAGGCCCATGTGGGCGGATCACCTGAGGTCAGGAGTTCAAGACCAGCCTGGCCAATATGGTGAAACCTCGTCTCTACTAAAAATACAAAAATTAGCCAGGCATGGATGCCTGTACTCCCAGCTACTTGGGAGGCAGAGGTAGGAGGATCCCTTGAACCTGGGAGGTGGAGGTTGCAGTGAGCCGAGATTGAGCCATTGCACTCCAGCCTGGGCAACAGAGTAAGACTCTGTCTCAAAATAAATAAATAAATAGAATAAAATGTTTTGGGGGCATTACAGGAGTTAATAAAAAAAATTAGACGGATAGAGCGGGTAAAACAGTCCTCTCTAAAGCTTTTTCTTTTAATAAAAAGCACCCATGAAAACATTTCTTTTCTAACAGAAAGCGGCTTGAAAAACCAGATCCGCAAGCATTGACATGCCCGCTCCACCCAATGTGGAGGTTAAAAGCCCGATCCACCCAATGTGGAGGTTCCTACCACTTTTTCTTTGTTGCCACTAGTGGAAGACATCGTGGCCACCAGCCAGGTAGAGGCCAACTGTGCAGGACAACATGGCGGCCAGCCAGGCATGTTAAAAGGCTAGGGTGGGAGGGCCAGTTTGCTCTCAGGCTACGTGAATGACATGCCTGGTCAAACCAATCCTCTGGGCCCTATGCAAATCAGACACCATGTCTTCTAGCCTCCCAATAGAACCTACTGATTTCTGCTGCATGTGGGGTTTTCCATTCGGAGCCCTCTTCCCTCTGTATGGGGGAGCTGTTTTCTCCTTTCTTTCCTATTAAACTTTCCGCTCCTTAAACCACTCCACTTGTGTCCGTGTTGCTAATTTTCTTGGGGTGAGACCAAGGACCCTGGGTGTTTCTCCAGACAATGGAGCCATATTGGGGGAGTGATGATAACAAATCAAATGCTCCAAAATAATGAAGAATAATATGCAGCTAACAAAAGAAGACGAAAAAACTGCTGCATGCTGGACTTTGAAGGGGCAGAATACCAGTGGTTGAATACACATCTGTTGAATAGACAAACATGTAAAAAAAAAAAAAATGAGTGAATGAATAAATAACCTTACCATATATTGTGGATTTACTATGTGTCTCAAGTGTATATGACCTGATTTAGGGAGGCAGGTATTTTCATGCCCATTTGGCCCCTGTAAGTTATAAAGCTAGAAATTAAATAACTTGCACAGGGTGAGCTACTAAATGGTAGAGCTGGGATTTAGACTGAGAACTATCTAATCCCCATAACTCAATTCTCTAAAGTGATTATATTTTAGACAAAATGTTATAGATCTATTCACTACAGATTAGCCAAAATATAACCTTTAAGAAAGTTAAACCAGGTCATATCCTTCTTCTACTAAAGCCTTGTGATAATTTCCCATCACTCAGAAAATAAAACCCCAATTCCTGACCTGGACCGACCAAGCATGTCCCACAGAATCTTGCCCTGTCTACTCCTTAGTTCTCATCTTTTTACGCTGGACTCTCTGTTTTTCTAACCAACCACCTTTATTCCTGCTTCAGAGGCTTACATTTGCTGTTCCACCTGTCTGGAATATTCTTCCCCCAAGTCTTTTCAGATCTCTGTACAAGTGCCACCTCTTGAAAAGATATTCAATGGTTACCTTGTCTAATTGTATGCCCTACAATTTCCTTACTTCCTTCATTGCTCTATTCACTCTCTGAAATAGGTGTTTTTGTTTACTTGTTTCTTGTGTCTGAGCTCCAGTAGCAGGTGAGTTCTAAAGATCCCCTCAGGATTATCACAGTAGCCCAGTCCCTAAAACAATACCTGACACATAGTAGACACTCAACTGATACTTACTAAATGAATGAACAAATCCATCCTTTGAAGCAAAGACTGAGTGCTACTTGTCATCATGAAAACATTTCATTTGTCTGTAAGACAGATGATACCTTGAAGTGTAGGGAGGTAAAAAATAATGTCTAGGTAAGATGTTGTCACTTTAGGAAAGCACAAGATTGATCATGGAACATAACACCCCAGCCTGTACGAACAAAGCAGCAGAAAGATGAAGGTGAAACAGAATTGAACGGGTTGAGAATTTGTGGTCATATTCTCACTGGTCAGGTTAAACTTCGTGACCTCAAAATGGTGCAGGTAAATATGAATTTTGGCCAAAGTTAGCCGATGACAAATTTGGCCACAGGGTCACAAGGCAGCCATAATTTTAATGTAAACAACCTTCCACAGTGAGAGCAGTATCCTATTTGTGCATGTTATTCCAAAGTAATATTTTAAAGGGCTGCAGCAATTTTGGCCAGGCACAGAACTGTACAAGTCTGTAGCTAAGTTTAAACCACTGTCGAATTCAGAATATGTTGTGTGAGTGTCAATTTGTGAACTCTTAGCTCTAGCAAGTTTTAGAAGACGACAAATCGATTCCCATTCAGCTACCCGTCCCAAGGTTAAGGTACCTCTGAGGAACGATCTCCAAGACTACGATGTAGTTTGGAATTTAACAGTTATTGTTTCAGGTTAGAAGTATAATCTAATGAAGTGTGCAGTAATATCCTGTGGTGAGCAGCTGAACATTAAGCTGCTTGGGATGAGGCAGTGGATCTCATCCGACCTTGTCATCTATATTGAATTTAACACTCCCAGTGAACGCATTTTGAGCAGCCCACCTCAAATGGATGCGATCTATTTCGATTTTCATTCTTCCTCCTAATAGTTTAATACAGCTGAGTAACTCCAGGGGCCTTGGTACAAATCTGAAGTGTTGCTCCCTGCTGTCAGTTAAGGGCTGGTGCATGAGGTAACTAGAAATTGACCTTCATAAAACACCTCTCTGTTTCTACTACTGATCCTAATTCCAGGAGGTGATTGAGAAACCCAATGGCCAATTCTCCCCTGAGGATCTCCCCACTCTAACCCATGGAGGAGGGCCTTGACAGATGTGGGAATTGTGAGAGATGAGAACTGGCAACATCTGTTTCCTTTCATAATTAGAGCTTAACTGCTCTGAGAAGTGGTTTAATGCTGTGGGGTAACATTACACAGTAGTTTCTGGTTTCCATATTTTATAGACCATAGCGAGTATGACATAATTCAACACTGATCAATTCCATTTTCCTAGATGAGCTGGTTACTGCCAAAGGGTAAGAAATGGCATTTCTAGGATATTTGCATGAATTTTACTTTGACAGTCCATTGCATTCCCCATCTAAGGTGTGAGAAGACTGGCAGCAGTTTCTTATACCCCACCCAAGTAAATACTACACAATTATTTAACATTATTACAGAGGCAACTGGATAATCCAGGTCTTGGGAAGGGGGCTTAACTTCAAGCTCTGTTGAGAATGAATGCATTAATATAGAAAATAGAATGGGTAACTTTGGGCAAAATATCCCATTTGGATTTTAAGGTATACATAGTCTCTTTGTAGAAATCAGATTAAAAACTAGGTTAACTAAAAACCTCTATTTCTTCCTAATATAGTTCATATAGCTTTGGTCTCTCAGGAAAACAGCTCAAAAAACCAGCAAAAATGGGGCAAATGTCACCTTAAACATTTATGGAGAGCCTGAAATGTGCTGGGCTCTGGGCTAGATTTTACAGCCAAGTGTCATAACATAAGGCATTTTAGAGATGAAAAGACTGAGGCTCAGAGAGGCTAAGTGACTTTGGCGAAGTCCCACAGCTTGTCAGCGGCAGAATAAGGATTTGAAGCCAAGTTCTGCCACTAAATTTCCAGCTGTTTCCCAGCATCTATCTGCAGTCAGGCTTTGGGATTCCATCCTCTCTAAATGGATAAGCTGCCCAAGGTAGGGGGTCCAAGACCTCCTTCTGAGATAATGTCATTTGGTGCATCAAGCACTGGAATGCTTTAAGGATCATCTCTGTACTCTCTAAATTCCAAGAGGATGGGACTTATACCTGTATTAAGTACCTACTACTTTACTATTTTATTCCTACTGCCTGGGAGGAAGTAGGTGCTTAATAAATGAGTGCATGAATGCATAAACTGATGAATGAATGGTCCATGCAGTTAGAGTCTAAAATACTTCCCTAAATAGAAAGAAAATGATCTGGATAAGGCACACAAAAGTCAAGAGCAAGAAGCCATCAAGAAAATCCCCAGTTCAGGAACTTTGCATTGGCTTTTGTCACTGCTTGGATGATACTTTCTACAGATTCTTGCATGTTTGGCTCCATCTCTACCTTTATCATCTCCAATGCCATCTCCTCAGAGATGCTTACCTCACCATCTCCCCTTTGTGTAGAGTTGATCTTAAATCTAGTTACTTTCTGTTCCCTGACTCTAATTGATTATAGTGCTCATTATTGAGGCTATCTTGTTTATTCATTTGTTTGTTTCTTTCTTTGTTTCCTACCTTTAGAAGGCCAGCTGGCTTGTTTCACCACTGCATCCCTACTGCCTAGACACATAGTAGGCACTTAATAATTATTTCTTGAATGAATGAATGAAGCCAAGGAAAGTGAGATCAAGTCAGGACTTCAGAGGTCAAGGTCCAAGGGGAAAGGTCATCTAAGAAGCCAGAGATTAATACAGCAGCACATAGCTGATCCCCTGAAGCCTTATAAGTCTGTCTGTCTTGGGGTTTGGGGTCTACATTCTACCCAAACGCTCTCTTGGAGTTCAGCTGCTTTCCAGCAACCCCTCCCACAAAGATTGCTTGGACTGAACTGTTCTCAACACTTGGCCCTTCAAATTAGTCTTCAGTAACTGAATGCAGGGGTATGATAGAACAGATTCTACTTTTCTCCTGACTTCAGTTCCAAGGGGATAAGGCAGCAGTCCCCAACCTTTTTGGGAATAGGGACTGGCTTTGTGCAAGACAATTTTTTCCATGGAAGGTGAAGGGAGGGGATGTGATGGTGGTTTCAGGATGAAACTGTTCCACCTCAGGTCATCAGGCATTAGTTAGATTCTCCTAAGGAGTGCACAGCCTAGTTCCCTCACATGCACAGTTCACAGTAAGGTTTGTGAGCCACTACTGTCCATGGCCCGGGAGTTGGGGAATCCCTGGGATAAGGTATCCATTTGGTCCCTGGTTGGTGTTCTCATGTCTCAAACAAAACAAAAGAAAACCTCCAAAAACTTACAATGTTATCTCTCAATTAAAAAAAAAAGTATATATATTATATAATTGTATGGTGGCATTTTGCATTTTCCTTTAGCCCTAACTCCGTAAAAGCAGAGGTCTTTATATCTAGTCAGCTGTGAGGCCTGGCTGCTGTAAAGTAGGGGGTTAAATGACTAAAAAGCCCCAATATCGAACAGACAAAGGGTAGTTTGGAAACTTTTCCCAGGCGTGATTCACTACAAATGATCCAGCATCAGCGGCTGACTCCTCATGGAACAAAGCCCACTTTTGTCACTTCCCTGACCCTTGTTTCCTACCCAGACAGATGGCTTCAACTTCCAATTCTGCCATTGCACTGCCTTCCTCACCAATGGGATTCAATCAATGAGCCTAACCAGAGTAAATGTGATGTAGGCCGGCTTGGCTGTCTCATCTCAGTGCAGTAAATGCCACCGTCGATCATTGTTTGGGCTTTTCCCGGAAAGGCCACAGGTTCCGGGAGAGTCTGTCATTTTCTAAAAGGCACATTCTGTTCTTCAAGGTAAGAAGAGACATTTGTCTAAACTCAAAGTGCCTGGGAAATATATATATATTTTCTGGGGCCTGACAGGATAGGAACAACTGAGAATGTGTCAGCAGCGCATCATTCATACGAAGTGAATTAATACTAATAATTACCGTGGATAGAGTTACCATGGCTGACATTTATCAAGTGCTTTTTAAGTGCCAGTCTGCACTTTACATTACGTCGCTGAATCCTCACACCAGTTCTCTGTAGTAGGCATTATTATTCTCTTCATTTTTCAGAGGCTCAGAGATATTATGGAATTTGTCTAAGGCCACACAGGAAAGAAAGCGGTAGAAGTGAGACTTGAACCCAGATATTCTACAGCAGTCGTTCTCAACTGGGGGTACTTTTGCTTCCCAGGGGACATTTGTGGTATCTGGAGACAATTTTTAAATTATCTTTTTATTGTAGAACAGTTTTAGATTTACAGAGAAGTTGTGAAGATATTACAGCCAGTTCCCATATATCTCACACTATGTTTGCCCTATTATTAACATCTCCCATGGGAAGAATTAGTATGGTAGGTTTATAACAATGAACCAATATTCATACACTATTCTTAAATACGTTTTCTTCTTTATTCAAATTTCTTTAGCTTTTACTCGATGTCTGTTTTCTAGGATCCCATGCAGGACATACACAATGTTCATCTGTCTCCATAGGCTCCTCTTAGCCATGACAGCTTCTCAGAATTTCCTTGTTCGTTTTTGTTTTTTGTTTTTGAGACAGAGTCTAGCTCTGTTGCCCAGGCTGGGGTGCAGTGACAGGATCTTGGCTCACTGAAACCTCTGCCTCCTGGGTTCAAGTGATTCTCATGTCTCAGCCTCCCAAGTAGCTGGGATTATAGGCATGCGCCAAAGTGCCTGGCTAATTTTTGTATTTTGTAGAGACGGGATTTCACCATGTTGGTCAGGCTGGTCTCGAACTCCTGACTTCAAGGGATTCGCCTGCTTGGCCTCCCAAAGTGCTGAGAGTACAGGTGTGAGCCACCACACCCGGCCTTTCCTTTTCTTTCTTTTTTTTTTTTGATGACCTTGGCAGTTTTGAGGAGTACTAGTCAACTATTTTGGAGAACGTCCCTTGATTTGGATTTGTTTGATGCTTTTCTCATGATCAGACTATGGCTATGGTCTTGGAAAAAAGACCACAGAGATAAAGTGCCATTCTCATCGCATCATTTCATGGGTACATATTGTCGAATATGACCTATCACTGTTGATGTTGACCTTGATCATGTGGCTGAGATCGTGTTTGTCAAGTTTCTCCGTGGCAAAGTTCCTTTTTTGATTCCTTTCCATACTGTACTCTTTGGATAGAAGTCACTATGCACAGCCCACACTTAAAGAGTAGAGAATTCCACACCATCTCCTTGAAGGCTGAATATCTACATACATTATTTGGAATTTGTCTGCACAGGAGATTTGTCTATTGTCCCTATTTAATTAATTACTCATTTATTTATATCCTCATGAATATTTATTTTATACTTTGGATTATAATTCAATCCTACCTTACTAATTTTATTGCTCAAATTATTTTAGGTTTGGCCACTGGGAATGCTTTCAGTTGGCTCCCGTGTGCCTTTGACATAGGCCTACCTTTGTGTGTGTGTGTGTGTGTGTGTGTGTGTGTGTGTGTGCGTGTTTTGATAACTTCCTTTCTTTCCAACACCACAAGAAGCACTAGGCTCATTTTGCATATTCCTTCCCCAGCCATAGAATCAGCTCTTTCCCTGGAAATATTGTTGATTGTTGTGACTGGGGGAGGGTGCTCCTGGCATCTAGTGGGTAGAGGCCAGGGATGCTGCTAAACATCTTGTGATACACAGAACAGCCCCCACAACGAAGAATTACCCCGTGGAAAATGTCAATAGTGCCAAGGTTGAGAAATCTCACTCCATTATCACTTAGAAGTTGAAATATGCCATGTTGACAATTACTGCATATTCTTTATCCAAAGTTTCTAAGTGAAAATGTAGCAAAGGTGAGGGCACAACCAATGAATGCCACACAATGTTTCAACCAAAATGAAAACACCAGGCTAACGGATTCAAAGATTCTTTTTTTTTATTTGCATGCATTTTCCTTGCTTTTCTGCTTGCCTTGAAGAAGGAAGTATATTTACCAATAGGAGGGAAGGTTTTTTTGAGTACAGCACACAAGACAGAAGGAGCAATGAGTGAACACATGAATCTAGCATCTGCTAAATTAAAAATAAAAGTCTGTGTCCCTGGGTAGCTCCATTACCAATCCCTATTTTCCTTCTAGCAAATTATCCTTGGTATGAAGGTAAAACTCCTTTCCCAATCCTCTGTAGAAGGATATTTTAGAATTCAGTTTAAATAAATTATATGCCTGGAAAATATAACACAGTAACTGGTAAGAGAAGCAGATCTGTCGTTTGTGTCTTCTCTTGATTAAGCATAGTTAGTTTATCTTACACTGGGACACAATGACTGCTTTGTATGGTTGTCACAAGTTCCTGACACTTGTTCATGTCAAATTTCTGTTTGTAATTGATTTTTGTGTTGTAATAGTTTTGGCTAGTAGAGTTTGCATGCTCTTTCCCCACGTGTGATTTTTTCTCTCTTGTTTTGAGATAGGGTGGGTATTTTATCTGTCTTACTTCCACAACTGCTCCCACTTGGGACTATAGAACACACAAATTCTTGCACAAAGGAAATGAAATAACCAGCCTATGAATGAAGACAAAGCCAGGTCATTCAGAGAAAGTCAGTGCTTATGAAGTATGCCAGTTCAATCTCTGGGATAGCCAAGCATGTCCTCAGCAGACCAAAACAGATTCAGAGAATGAATTACCACCTAATGTGGCTATTCCTGAACCCTGACCCTCACTTCAACACACATAATTTTTCATTAGAGAGAGGTAGCCATGTACAGGGAAGGGCATCAGACTTAGATAATTTTTAATCCTGGCTTAGTCATTGCCTAGCTGTGTGACCCAGGGCTACTCACTTAATCTCTCTGAGCCCCCTGGATACTTATTCATAAAAGTAGACCAATTTTGGCTACCTCATAGAGTTGAGGATTCAGTGAAATAGTGAATATAGAGTACTTTTTATAGTGCTACATATCGTAGATGTTCCACAAATTAGTCTGATTAGACATATCTCTATATACCCCATGACATTGATATGTTGATTAGCAGAGAATCCTGAAATTACTGGAAAAAAGTGAAGCTCAGACAAATTAGTTCACTGCTATTGATCTTGTTTTCTTTTTTCATATTTAAGTGATAGGGTGGGACAAGATGATCTTTAAACTTTCAGAGTTGTTAAAATTCTAAAATTCTAGGATTCTCTTAAATAGGCATTGAAATATGAATTTTAGCCCCCCCAATTGGCATACATACATATATACATTATTATGGCTATTATTTACCATAACAAAATCTATAGGTTTCACCCAGCCTCATAGGATCCCAAGAGAATGCATAATTTCCTGCCCCAATTCTCTTCTCCTCCCCTCTCCTAGTAATCCACTGCTTGCTCTCACTCAGCCAGTGGGCCCAGGGGTGCAGATCTGGCAAACGGCAAAGAAGGGCAGACCCAGGGGGGTCACAGGTGGGGAAGAGTGACAAGGTGAGAGGTTCAGTTGGTCTCCACGATGAAGACATGGAGAAGAGAGAGGATGGGTGTGCAGAGAATAAAAAGGGGATGGGTCATGGCAAGAAAGAGCACCAGTGAGTTGCTGGTGTAGAGAAGAGCAACGGAAATACAGTAAATGTTGAAAGTTTTGAGTTGGATCTCTTGAATTATCGTATGAATTTGAGTAAAGAATAGACCACTCCCTTTGAGTTTCAGACAAGTATATGCAACTGCCTGCTCTACATTGCCACTTGGATAGCATTTTAACACAATCCATCCAAGACTGAATTCCTAAACTTTGCCCAAATCAGCTTTACTCAACATCTTTCCTATCTCAGCTGGGGGCAGCTTGATCCTTTAAGTTGCTCAGGACAAAATGTTAGAGTCCACTTTACTGGAATTTTTCTCCCACAGTCATATCCACATAATCAGAAAACTTAGTCAGTTGCTATTGTCAAATAAACAAGTAGAATCTGATCATTTCTCATCACTCTTATTGCTATTACCTTGCTGAAATCACCATTACCTTTGCCTGCAATATTGAAATAGGTACTTGCTGGTTTTTCTGCCTCTGCCTTAGTACTCATGCCACAGTGATATAGTTAACATGTAAAGCAGATTATGTCATTTTGCTGCGCAAAACCCTTCTATAGCTCCCAATCCTGTGCAAAATGTGATGCTTAATTTTATGTGTCAAGATGGACAAATGGGATTACACTAGACTAAAAAGCTGCACAGCAAAGGAAATAGCGACAAGTGAAGAGACAACCTGTGGATTGGGAAGCATATATTTGTAAAATGTACATTTGATAAGGGGTTAACATCCTATATCTATATCTGTACATTTATTTTTATTTTAAGTTCCAGGATACATGTGCAGGATGTGCAGATTCGCTACCTAGGTAAACATTTGCCATGATGTGCCATGATGGTTTGCTGCACCTATCAACTCATCACCTAGGTAGTAAGCACAGTATGCATTAAATATTTATCCTGATGCTCTCCCTCCCTCTGTCCCCAACCCTGACAGGCCCCAATGTGAGTTGTTCCCCTCCCAGTGTCCATGTGTTCTCATTGTTCAGCTCCCAATTATAAGTGAGAACATGCGGTGTTTGGTTTTCTCTTCCTGTGCTGGTTTGCTGAGGATATTGGCTTCCAGCTCCATCCATGTCCCTATAATGGACATGATCTCGTTCCTTTTCATGGCTGCATAGCATTCCATGTTGTATATGTACCTAATTTTCTTAATTCAGTCTATCACTGATGGGCATTTGGGTTGATTTCATGTCTTTGCTATCATGAATAGTGCCACAATGAACATACACATGCATGTATCTTTAGAATTGAATAATTTATATTCCTTTGGATATATATCTAGTAATGGGATTGCTGGGTGATATGGTTTGGCTGTGTCCCACACAAATCTCATCTTGAATTGTAGCATTCACAATTCCCATGTGTTATGGGAGGCAACTGGTGGGAGGTAATTGAATCACGGAGGCAGGTCTTTCCTGTGCTGTTCTCATGGGAGTAATAAGTCTCATGAGATCTGATGGTTTTGTAAGGGGGAGTTCCCCTACACAAGCTCTCTTGACTACTGCTGTCCATGTAAGATGTGGCTTTGCTCCTTCTTGCCTTCCACCATGATTGTGAGGCCTCCTCAGCCATGTGGAACTGTGAGTCAATTAAACCTCTTTCCTTTATAAACTACCCAGTGTCAGGTATGTCTTTATTAGCAGTGTGAGAACAGACTAATACAGTAAATTGTTACTGGTAGAGTGGGGTGCTGCTGTAAAGATACCCAAAAATGTGGAAGCGACTTTGGAACTGGTTAGCAGGCAGAGGTTGGAACAGTTTGGAAGGCTCAGAAGAAGAAAGAAAAATGTGGGAAAATTTGGAACTTCCTAGAGACTAATTGAATGGCTTTGACCAAAATGCTGATAATGATATGGACAATGAAATCCAGGCTGAGGTAGTCTCCGATGGAGATGAGGAACTTGCTGGGAACTGGAGTAATGATGACTGACTCTTGCTATGTTTCAGCAAAGAGACTCGTGGGATTTTGCCCCTGCCCTAGAGACTTGTGAAACTTTGAACTTGAGGGAGATGATTTATGGTACCTGGTAGAAGAAATTTCTAAGCAGCAAAGCATTCAAGAAGTGACTTGGGTGCTGTTAAAAGCATTCAGTTTTAAAAGGGAAACAGAGCATAAACGTTTGGAAAATTTGCAGCCTGATGATGTGATAGAAAAGGAAAAACCCATTTTCTGAGGAGAAATTTAAGCCAGCTGCATAAATTTGCATAAGTAATGAGGAACCAAATGTTAATCACCAAGACAATGGGAAAAATGTCTCTAGGGCATGTCAAAGATCTTTGCAGTAGCCCCTCCCACACAGGCCTAGAGGCCTAGGAGGAAAAAATGGTTTCGTGGGCCAGACCCAAGGCCCCCATGCTGTGTGCAGCCTAGGGAATTGGTACCCTGCATCCCAGCTGCTCTAGCCACGTCTAAAAGGGGCCAAAGTACAGCTTGGGCTGTTGCTTCAGAGGGTGCAAGCCCTAAGCCTTAGCAGCTTCCACATGGTGTTGAGCCTGCCAGTGCACAGAACTCAAGAATTGAGATTTGGGAACCTCCACCTTGATTTCAGAGGACGTATGGGAATGCCTGGATGGCCAGGCAGAAGTTTGCTGCAGAGACAGGGCTCTCATGGAGAAACTCTGCTAGGGCAGTGTGGAAGGGATATGTTGGGTTGAAGTCCTCACACAGAGTTCCCACTGGAGCACTGTCTAGTGGAGCTGTGAAAAGACAGCCATCACCCTCCAGACCCCAGAATGGTAGATCCACCAACAGCTTGCACCATGCACCTGGAAAACTATAGACACTCAATGCCAGCTCATGAAAACAGCTGGGAGGGAGGTTGTACCCTGCAAAGCCACAGGACCAGAGCTGCCCAAGACCATGGGAACCCACCTCTTGCATCATCGTGACCTGGATGTGAGACATGCAGTCAAAGGAGATTATTATGGAACTTTAAGATTTAACTGCCCCACTGGATTTTGGATTTGCACAGGGCCTGTAGCCCCTTTGTTTTGGCAAGTTTCTCCCATTTGGAATGTCTGTATTTACCCAATGCCTGTGCCCCCATTGCATCTAGGAAGTAACTAAATTGATTTTGATTTCACAGGCTCATAGGTGGAAGGGACTTGACTTGTCTCAGATGAGACTTTGGACTATGGACTTTTGAATAAGTGCTGAAATGAGTTAATAATTTGGGGGATTGTTGGGAAGGCATGATTGGTTTTGAAATGTGAGGACATGAGATTTGGGGGGGGCAGGGGCAGAATGGTTTGATTGTGTCCTCACACAAATGTCATCTTGAATTGTAGCTCCCACAATTCCCACATTTTGTGGGAGGGACCTTGTGGGAGGTAATTGAATCATGGGCCTGGGTCTTTCTCATGCTGTTCTCATGAGAGTGAATAAGTCTCATGAGATCTGATGGTTTTATAAGGGGGAGTTCCCCTACACAAACTCTCTTGACTGCCACCATCCATGTAAGAAGTGACTTTGCTCCTCCTTGCCTTCCACCATGATTGTGAGGCCTCCCCAGCCATGTGAAACTGTGAGTCAATTAAACCTCTTTCCTTCATAAATTGCCCAGCCTTAGGTATGTCTTTATCAGCAGTGTGAGAGCAGACTAATATTCTGGATCAAATGGCATTTCTGGTTCCAGGTCTTTGAGGAATTACCACACTGTCTTCTACAATGGTTGAACTAATTCGCATTCCCACCAACAGTGTCAAAACATTCCTATTTCTCCACAGCCTTGCCAGCATCTGTTGTTTCTTGACTTTTTAATAATCACCATTCTGACTGGTGTGAGATGGTATCTCATTGTGGTTTTGATTTGCATTTCTCTAATGATCAGTGATGTTAAGCTTTTTTCATGTTTCTTGGCCACATAAATGTCTTCTTTTGATAAGTGGCCATTCATGTCCTTTTACCACTAATGGGTTTTTTTTTCTTGTAAATTTGTTTAAGTTCCTTGTAGATTCTGGATACTAGACTTCTGTCAGATGGATAGATTGCAAAAATTTTCTCCAATTTTGTAGGTTATCTGTTTACTCTAATAGTTTCTTTTGTTGTGCAGAAGCTCTTTAGATTAATTAGATCACATATGTCAATTTTTGCTTTTGTTACAATTGCTTTTGACATTTTCATCAGGAAACCTTTGCCTTTGCCCATGTCCTGAAAGGTATTGCCTAGATTTTCTTTTGGGGTTTTCATAGTTTTGGGTTTTACATTTAAATCTTTAATCCATCTTGAGTTAATTTTTGTAAGAGATGTAAGGAAGAGGTCCACTTTCAATTTTCTGCCTATGGCTAGCCAGTTTTCCCAGCACCATTTATTAAATAAGGAATCCTTTCCCCGTTGCTTGCTTCTGTCAGGTTTGTCAAATATCAGATGGTTGTAGATGTGCAGTCTTATTTCTGAGTTCTCTGTTCTGTTTCCTTGGTCTATGTGTCTGCTTTTGTGTCAGTACCATGCTGTTTTGGTTACTGTAGCCTTGTAGTATAGTTTGAAGTTGGGTAGCATGATGCCTTCACCTGTGTTCTTTTTTCTCAGTATTGTCTTGGCTATATGGGCTCCTTTTTTGGTCCCATATGAATTTTAAAGTAGTTTTTTCTAATTCTGTAAAGAATGTGAATGGTAGTTTAATGGGAATAGTGTTGAATCTATAAATTACTTTGGTCAGTATGGCCATTTCTATGATATTATTTCTTCGTATCCATGATCATGGAATGTTTTTCCATTTGTTTGTGTCCTCTCTGATTTCCTTGAGCAGTAGTTTGTAGTTCTCCTTGAAGAGGCCCTTCACTTCTCTTGTTAGCTGCATTCCTTGGTATTTTATTCTCTTTGTAGCAATTGTGAATGGGAGTTCATTTATGATTTGGCTCTCTGCTTGTCTGCTGTTGGTGTATGGGAGTGCTTGCGATTTTTGCACATTGATTTTGTATCCTGAGACTGTTGAATTTGCTTATCAGCTTAAGAAGCTTTTGGGCTGAGATGATGGGGTTTTCTAAAGGATTATATCATCAGCAGACAGAGACAGTTTGACTTCTCCCTTCCTATTTGAGTACCCTTTATTTTTTTATCTTGCCTGATTGCCTTGGAGGCTGTAATCCCAGCACTTTGGGAGGCTGAGGTGGGCACATCATGAGGTCAGGAGTTCGAGACCAGCCAGACCAACATGTTGAAATTCCATGTCTACTAAAAATACAAAAAATTAGCCAGGCATGGTGGTGTGCAACTGTAATCCCAGCTACTTGGGAGGCTGAGGAAGGAGAATTGCTTGAACCCAGGAGGCAGGGGTTGCAGTGAGCCTAGATTGCACATTGCACTCCAGCCTGAGTGACAGAGCAAGACTCCATCTTGAAAAAAAAAAAAAAGAATGGGAATGGTGAGAGAGGGCATCCTTGTCTTTTGCCAGTTTTCAAGGGGAATGCTTCTATTTTTTGCCCATTCAGTATGAAATTGGTTGTGGGTATGTCATAAATGACTCATTATTTTAAGGTATGTTCCATCAATACTTAGTTTATTGAGAGTTTTTAACATGAAGGGATGTTGAATTTTATCAAAGGCCTTCTCTGCATCTGTTGAGGTAATCAAGTGGTTTTTGTCTTTAGCTCTGTTTATATGAATTATGTTTCTAGATTTGCATATGTTGAACCAGCCTTGCATCCTGGGAATAAAGCTGAGTTGATCATGTGGATATACTTTTTCATGTGCTGCTGGATTTGGTTTGCCAGTATTTTACTGAGAACTTTTGCATCAATGTTCATCAGGGATATTGGCCTGAAGTTTTCGTTTTCTTCTCTTTTTTTTTTTTTTTTTTTTGTAGCTCTGCCAGGTTTTGGTATCAGGATGATGCTGGTTTCATAAAATGAGTTAGGGATGAGTCCCTCCTTTTGAATTGTTTGGAATAGTTCCAGAAGAAATGTTACCAGCTTCTTTTAATAACTCTGGTAGAATTCAGCTGAAAATCTCCCTGGTCCTGGGCTTTTCTTGGATGGTAGGCTATTTATTACTGCCTCAATTTCAGAACTTGTTTTATTGGTCTATTCAGGGATTCAACTTCTTCCCGATTCAGTCTTGGGAGGGTGTATGTGTCCAGGAATTTATCCATTTCTTCTAGATTTTCTAGTTTACTTGTGTAGAGGTGTTTAGAGTATTCTCTTATGGTTGCTTGCATTTCTGTGGTATCAGTGGTGATATCCCCTTTATCATTTCTTATTGTGTCTATTTGATTCTTCTCTTTTCTTCTTTATTAACCTAGCTAGTGGTCTATATTTTATAAATTTTTTCAAAAAATGGGCTTCTGGATTTATTGATTTTTTGAAGGGTTTTTTGTGTCTCTGTTGTTCTTTGTTCTCACTGGTTTCAAAGAACTTGATATCTGCCTTAATTTTTTTATTGACCCAGGAGCAATTCAGGAGCAAGTTGTTCAATTTCCATGTAGTTGTGTGGTTTTGAGTGAGTTTTTTGATCTTGAGTTCTAATTTGATTGCATTGTTGTCTGTGAGACTGTTTGTTATGATACCAGTGTTTTTTTGCATTTGTTCAGGAGTGTTTTACATCCAATTATGTGATCTATTTTAGAGTATGTGTTGTGTGTTGCTGAGAAGAAATGTATATTCTGTTGTTTTTGGGTCAAGAGTTCTGTAGATATCTATCAGGTCCACTTGATCTAGAGCTGAGTTCAAGTCCTGAATATCCTTGCAAATTTTCTGTCTCAATGATCTGTTTAATATTGACAGTGGGGTGTTAGAATCTCCCACTATTATTGTGTAGGAGTGTACATCTCTTTTCAGGTCTTTAAGAACTTGTTTTATGAATCTGGGTGCTCCTCTATTGGGTGCATATATATTTAGGATAGCTAGCTCTTCTTTTGGAATGAACTCCTTTACCATTATGTAATGCCCTTCCTTGTCTTTTTTAAAATCTTTGTTGGTTTAAAATCTCTTTTGTCAGAAACTAGGATTACAACCCCTGCTTTTTTCTGCTTTCCATTTGCTTGGTAAATTTTCTTCCATCCCTTTATTTTGAGCCTATGTGTGTCTTTGCATGTGAGATGGGTTTCTTGAATACAGCACACCAATGAGTCTTGATTCTTTATCCAGCTTGCCATTCTGTGTCTTTTAATTGGCTCATTTACATTTAAGGTTAATATTGTTATGTATGAATTTGATCCTGTCATCATGATTTTAGCTGATTATTTTGCTGACTTGATGTAGTTGCTTCATAGTTTCATTGGTCTTTGTACTTCAGTGTGTTTTTGTAGTGACTGGTAATGGTTTTTCCTTTTTATACTTAGTGCTTCCTTTGGGATCTTTTGCAAGGCAGGCCTGGTGGTGACAAATTCCCTCAGCATTTGGTTATCTGAAAAGAATTTTATTTCTCCTTTGCCAATGAAGCTTAGTTTGGCCAGAAATGAAATTCTGGATTGGAAATTCTTTTCTTTAAGAATGTTGAATATTGGCCCCTAATTTCTTCTGGCTTGTAGGTTTTCTGGTGACCCCTGTGGGGGAGTCTCACCCAGTCAGGATGCATGGGGTCGGGGACCTGCTTAATGAAGCACACTTGCTGCCCCTTGGTGTCAGAGGAGCACTGTGCTGGGAGTAATCCCACTGGTTCAGAATTCCCAGGTTCCTCAGAGCCATCAGTGGGAAAGACTAAGTCCACTGATCCATGAAGACTGCGGCTGCCCTGCTTCCAGTGACTCCGTCCCAGGGAGAACAGAGTTCTGTCTGTAAACCCCTGGCTGGACTTGCTGAAATTACCACAGGGAGGCCCCACCCAGTGAGGAAGGATGGGTCCAGATCCAGCTTAAAGAGGCAATCTGGCCACAATCTGCTACAGCCACTGTGCTGTGCTGTGGGAAGTTCCTCCTGGGTCCAAACTGCTCAGTCTCTCCAGCACCAGCAGGGGAAAACTGGATACTGGAGCTGCAGTAATGGTGGCTGCCCCTCCCCCCAGGAACTTGGTAGTCTTAGGCAGTCTCCAGTCAAGCGGTCACCGAGAATCTGCACAGCTCTGTGCTTGGGACCCAAGACTGCAGTAGTGTGGGCTCATGAGGGGATCTGATCCATGGGTTGCACAGATCCATGGAAAAAAGCATGGTTTCCTGCGTGGGGTAGCACAATCACTCACCACCTCCCTTGGCTGGGGGTGGGAGTTCTCCTTGTGCCATGTGGCTCCCAGGTGGCCTTCGCTGCACCTTGTTTTACCTTGATCTCCGTGGGTCACGCCAACCACCTAGTCAGTCCCAGTGAGAGAACCTGGATACTTCAGTTGCTGATGCAGGATTCACTTGCTGTTTTCATTCTTCTTATTGGGAGCCTCTGACTGTGGCTGTTTCTATTCAGCCATCTGGGCACCTCCCAGGCTTATTTCTATAACAATTTTGCTTCCTAGCCTCTACTCCACTCTTGGGATTCTCTCTCCCCACATGCTACTCTAATACTGCTATAGTTATTATGAGAGTCCAAGGCCCTGGAATAGCAGGTTTCATTCAGATGGCCATCGTCCTTGTAGACATGACTCCTTCAGGTCTGATGATATCCAAATTATATAAGGAACTCAAACAACTCAATAGTAAGAAAACAAATCAGCCAATTAAAAAATGGGTGAAGGATCTGAATAGGCTTTTCTCAAAAGACATACAAATGGCCAAGAGGTATATTTAAAAAATGCTCAGTATCACTAATCATCAGATATATGCAAATTAAAACAATGAGATGTCAACTCATACTTGTTAGAATAGCTATTATAAAAAAGATGAAAGATGACAAGTGCTGGCGAGGTTGGGGAGAAAAGGGAAGCTTTGTACACTATTAGTGCGAATGTAAATTCTTGCAGCTATTATGGAAAACCATATGGAGGATCCTCAAAAATTAAAAATAGAGCTATCATATAATCCAGCAATACTGCTACTGGGAATATATTCTAAGTATATGAAATCAGTGTGTCAAGTTGATATCTGAATTCCAATGGTCACTGCAGTATTATTCACAATAGCTAAGATAGGTGATATTATTTGCATGTTTGTCCCCTCCAAATCTCATGTTGAAATGTGATTTTCAATGTTGAAGATGAGACTTGATGGGAGGTAACTGGATCATGGGGCGGTTCTTTCATGAATGATTTAGTACCATCGCCTCAGCAATAAGTGGGTTCTTGCTCAGTTAGTTCACATGAGAGCTGGCTGTTTGAAAGTCTAGGACCTCCTCCTTCTCTCTTGCTTTGCCTTTTGCCATGTGATGTGCATGCATGCTCCCACTTCACCTTCTGCCAGGATTGTAGACTTCATGAGGCCCTCATCAAAAGCTGAGCAGATGTTGTTGCTATGCTTGTACAGCCTACAGGACTGTGAGCCTCTTTTCTTGATAAATTACCCAGCCTCAGGTATTTCTTTATAACAATTCAAAAATGATCTAACACAATAGGAAATCGACTGTCCATCAATGGATGAATGGATAAACAACATGTGGCACATACATACAACAGAGTACTTATACTTATTCAGCCTTCAAAAAGAAGGAAATCCTGTCATTTGAGACAACATGGATGAACCTGGAGGACATTATGTTAACTGAAATGAGCCAGGCACAAAAAGACAAATACCCATTACCTCAGTTATATGTGGAATCTAAAAAGTCAAACTAATTGAAACAGAGTATAATGGTGGTCATCAGAGGCTAGAAGGTGGGAAAATTGGAGAGATGTTGACCGAAGGACACAAAGTTTCCATTAGAAGGAATAAGAAAGATCTATCGTACATCACGGTGACTACAGTTAATAACAATGTATTGCATATGAAAATTGCTAAGAGAGTAGATGTTAAGTGTTCTCACTGCCAATTTACATACTTACAACCACATACCTGTCACCAAAAATAAGTATGTGAGGGAATGCATATATGAAATAGCTTGATTTAGCCATTCAACAATGTATATATATATATCAAAATATTATGCTGTACATCACAAATATAAACAATGTTTACTTGTTGGTGAAAAAATAATTATGTATTACCTTGACTGGCCCATGAGGTACCTAGATATTTGGTCAAATATTACATTGGATGTGTCTGTGAGGACATTTTTGGCTAGGTTTTACCTTTAAATCAGTAGACTGAGTAAAGTCGATTGCCCTTGCTAATGTGGGTGGGCCTCATCCAATCAGTTTTGAAGGCCTGAATGGGCCAAAAAGGCTAACCCTCCAAGAAAGAAGAGACAATTCCTCCTTTCTGACTATGTTTGAGCTGGGACATTTATGTTTTCCTGGGTTAAGACTTAAACTGAAACATCAGCTTTTCTTGGCTTTTGGAGTAGAGCTTTTCTGGTTCTCAGGACATGGACTAGAACTACATGGTGAACTCTTCTGGTTCTCTAGCTTGCTGACTGCAGATTTCTGGACTTGTTGGCCCCAGTCATGTGAGCCAATTTCTCATTTTATGCACATACACACACACACACCCTTCTGGTTGTGTTTCTCTGGAGAACCCAGACTAATACACAAAGTCATTGGGCATGGTGGCTCTTGCCTGTAATCCCAGCACTTTGGGCATCCAAGGCCGGAGGATTGCTTGAGCCCAGTTCAGAACTAGTCTGGCAACAAAGTAAGACCCTATTTTGCCAAAAAAAAAAAAAAATAGCTGCGTGTGGTAGCACATACCTGTGGACCCAGTTACTCAGGAGGCTGAGGTGGGAGGATCACTTGAACCTGGGAGGTTGTGGCTGTAGTGAGCTGCGATTGTGCCACTGCATTCCGGTCTGGGTGACAGAGCGAGACCCTGTCTTCAAAACAAAACAAAACTAAGGTGGTTACAATGATGTATAACACCCTGCATCTTCAGCCCTTATTATTCCCTGTTCATTCCTTTAGTCCAGGGGTCTACAAACTATGGCCCATAGGCATACAGCCTGATTTTGTAAATAAAGTTTGATTGGAGCAGTCTCGCCCATTCATTTACGTATTGTCCAGCTGCTTTCATACCCTACTGGTAGGGCTGAGTTGTTGTGATGGAGACTATATGGCCCTCAAAGCTGAAAATCTTCTACTATCTGGTCCTTTACAGAAAACGTTTGCTGACTGCTGCTCGAGACTCATACCGGCCTTTTTGCAGTTCTGAGCACCCCCCAGGCCTAGCACCCTCCCACCTTAGGGCTTTTGCACTTCCTGTTCCCTGTCTGACATATTCTGCCCTCAGATGTCTGCACGACTCAGTCCCTTACCTCCTTCAGGTTTTTGATCAAAAGTCACCATCTCAAAGAAGCTCCCCATCCCAAGTATTCTTTCCTGCTGTTTTCCTCCATATCAGCTATCACTATCTTAGTTATCATACATTTTATTTATTTTGTTTATCATCTGTGCTTCCCCATTCAATGTAAACTCTGCGAGATCGTGCTTTTGTTTCATTTGTTCATTATTGAATCACTAGTCCCTAGAATAGTGGCTGGCATAGAAAATGTTCAACGGAAATGTTGAATGAATGCAAGGAATTCATCTTAATCTATTTCTAGACTGTTGAACTGTGCCTCTTGAATAAGATGCCATAGACTGAACCACATGGATCCAAGATTCACAAGGGTTTCATATGTTTATCTAGCCCATGTAAGCATGTATCAGCATAGAATGGCATTGATTGAAATAGCCTTCTGAACAAAACTATAATAGAAATATGTTTTATTTCCTCAGAGGACAAAAAAAGGGGGGAGCACATTCTTTAGGCATTGGAATTTTGTCTTTTAATCTTTTTTTTGACACCTCTCCCATTCTTATAAGCATGTGCCACCCTTTGCTCACTCCCTTGACTCTTTGACTTTCTCTGAAATGACTACATTTGATTTTCCTCGTCTTATTATCTTCTGATCCCCTTCTATTTGTCCATACCATCTCACCTCTAATACTTTATTTCCTTTTAGCAAATAAGAGTGGGAAGAATGAAAAAAAGAGATAAACCTCAAGCACAGAGGTTGTGGACAAAAATAAGTTCTCATGAGAAATAGACATTTGTCTTTTTTATTAAACAGCTCCTGAGAGTCTGCCGGGCAATGCACAATTGCTTTGCTTCACCAAAGCAGATATTCATGGCTTGCATGTTGTGGATAAATGGAAAGATTGTGGGGATCTGACTGCCTTTTCCTGAGACCCTCGTTTATATTCTTATTTAACTATCTGTGCATGATTAAGAACAAACATATTTTTGTACCTCTTTCCACATGCCTATATACAGATATAGGTGTAGACACAGATATGGATGATATAGATGTAAGATGTAGATCAAATACATTTTATATATGAGTTCTTATATACATACAGAAATTGTATATATTCTAAAATATTTATCAGATTGTATGATGAATCAATACCAGTAGAAAATAAATTCCAATTTCCTATGTGCTTTATTTAGTCTTTGTGGATCTGTAGGGTAAGAAACTTGACTCAAACTGGTTTAAACAAAAAGAAAATTTGTTTGTGCATGTAACTAAAATGTCTATGGGATTACTTCAGTCACAGTATGATTCAGAGACTCAACCTGAGTCAAATAAGCCCCTAGTTTCTTCAGAGCTCCAATAGGGAGACTAACCAAATTCAGTGTAGCAAATGCGGTAGCTATCCCACCCACAACCCCTTTTGGACTCTTTTTTAGTGCAGTGGGCCCTGACTTTCAAAACCTAGCGTCTGTATGTCTTTGCCTGAAGTCATCCTTCAGTGGCTAAAACATTTACTCTGCTAATGCTCAGGGCAGACCAGAAGTATCAGGGAATTAACACTCCTAGGAGCAGCCCTCTACCAATGACTGACAAGAGTTAGTTTCCACTCTTGTGTCAGGCTAACTCTGAGGCTCCTGTTCTACACGGGCTCTCAGAGTTTCCCAGAAGGATTAAGCTACAATCCCCTCAGTTGTAACTTACTTGATGGTAACACATGCTTTATTGGCTGGCCTTTCTTCTTCCTTCTCTATCACATTTCCTGGGATCACTTCTCAAATAAACCATGTACACTGAAATCTTTGTCTCGGGTCTACTGCTGGGAGATTCTTCCTGGTTGAACATGATGCACACCTTATCCTGATTGGACAAGTTGGGACCACGTCCTATCTCTGCACCAGTCACTGTGGCTAGGGGGATTAGTGTGACCATTGGTTAGATTTAGATCACACTCTCTTCCCATAGGGCCCAGAGTCCAGCTCAAGAAAAAGTGTGTGGACCAAAGGATGTCAAGAGAAATAGATCCCAAGTAGCCCAGAAAACAAAACCAACAATGCCAACATTGCCCATCTCTGCCACATTGTCATCAGGCAAGTATATCTGCATACCCAAATTTTGGGCACCAGATGTTATGTCTAATGAACAGACAGATCTTCTTTAGTGCAGATGAGCTAGACCAGAGGTTGGGAGACTGTGGCCCTATGGGCCAAATCCAGCTGCTGATGATTCTTTGTAAAAAAGTTTTATTGGAACCTGGCCATGCTCCTTTATGTATTGTATATGGCCATTTTCATGCTCTAACATTGAAGTAAAATAGTTGCAACAAAGACCTTACGGCTCACAAAGCCTAAAATATTTACTATCTGGTCCTCTACAGACAAACTTTGCCAACTCTTGTTTGACACTAACCACTTTTATTTCCAGAAGCTTTCTCCTAGATCCCAAGTCAGCACACGAAGAATTGTTATTCTCAACTCCTCATTCTCCTTTTCTGTTCCTTCATAGCTATCCCCATCTGAGGGGTATTACCTGAGCAAATGGCAATTAATTTAGCAGATGCAACTTGTCATACTTCCCTAAGCAAGAACTATATATTAAATCTCACAACCCTGCAGCTAATCTTTTCAGTAACTCAGTACCCATGGCCCCACTAATGGAATATACTTAATACAAAATGCAACTCAAGTGCTTCTAAACACAGTTGTCACAAGTGTGATTAATTCAGTGAAATTGCCCATATACAGCTGGAGAGAATGAGAAAGGCAAATGTTGATGGGTTGTGAACCTTAAGTGACAATCTAAGTTGTGCAAAAATTAACTTTACTTCTACAAAACTCTTTGATGTTTTGACTCATTGGTCCCCTCTGAGAGAAGAGTTAATTCAGTTTTTTTTTTTTTTTGAGGATTTTTTCAGTCCAGTCTAGAGATTTTCATGAAGCTACTTCTGGGTTTAAACTCATTACCATTCAGAAGATCGCACAAGCCATCTTGAGATTTTCTTCTTCCCTCTAATTCAGTCCTGATTTTAAATGCCTCAGGACTAAGACAATTTCTGCAATGCCACTGAGGAGCCAAATCCAGATCTTGGTCCTTTGCTAGAGTTTTTAAATATGTAATTCGTCTTATATGAATCTTGAGTGTGCTACCCTTTCTATGCTGGCACTTGACCTTCATGGCTTATGGCCATTGACTTTTAGCTGCTCTGCCCTCTGAGATATTCAAGATTTTGCCCTAGCTTTGATAATCAGGTCCTTAGGTTATTCTCCACCCTCCAGGTCCTTTATCCAGGCTTATTCAGATTTTTCAGCCCAATTTCAGTCCTTCCAGGTCTTTCCTATAGGGTTGATTGTTGTCCCTCAACTCTAGGAGCACCACAGGAGTTGCAGAATTACTCTTCCCTAACCCCTTACTCCCAGCTCTATATGACTACCAATGACCATAAATTGAAACAGAATAGACAGAGGTCCAATCCTTTCTATTATTAGGTTCCCAATTTAAAAGCCATTGTGAGGCAGTTTTCCCTCTCCATCATAGGATTTATTCCAGGGAGAGATGATAGAATAAGTCACCCTGGTACTGTGTCTTTTCTCTTCTAATCTAAATTCTTTTGCCCATCTGCAGCTCAGAGGATCTTTTGTAGAGTCTTGGGGCAGGAAGAAAACATTTTTTTTTACCTGTTTGTCCATTTGGAGGCAAAGGATGTCACACTTAGCTGTGGACTGTCTCTTCTGCAATACGTGTTCATCCATTTGGGTGTCAAAGATGGATGGTGAGCAGCTACACTGGGAGGTAGTAAGTAGTACTTCAATTAATATTTTGAAATATTATTATGTCACATTAAGAAATGGGTTGTTGCTGATATCCAGAAAGGCAAATAGTTGTCAAAAATAATAATTATATTTAGCATTTCTTGGATGCAAAGAATACGTTAGGTGTTATATTGAGCTCTTTTAAAACATTTTCTTATCTACTTCTCACAAATCTCTATAGGACAGGTGAGCTCATAATCCCTGAGGAAGAGTTTGAGATTGAGTTAGGTCATTCAAACCATATGACCTCTGTATGGCAGAGATGGGGCTTCATCCCAAGTCCCTGGCTTTATAATGAGTGTCTTTAATAACTAAGAGACTCTGCCTCCTCAGAAACACTAACAACACAGGTTTCTCTCTCTTCCTCCCTTCCCCACCCCACTCTGTTTCTTTCTCTCTCTCTTTAACAGAAGCACGGTTTTGCAAAGAGTCTGTGTGGCTTCCAACAAGACCTGACAAATGGTTCTCCCAGATGTGAGAGTAGCATATATTACTATTGTATAATTGTTGAGTTCATATATGTCTGCGCTTAAAAATGTCAGTTACTCAGTGGTAAGACTGTAATTTATCTTTATGACCCTTGGGCCCAGCAGTTAGTAGGCAGATAGCATCTGAGTCTTGCCTGAATTAAGAAATCAAGCATCAACAGGAAGAGTCATGCTCACTTCTTGCAGAACAGTGTTCACTCCTGACATGTATAAACTTTGGTAACATCTTTTTGGCTAAATTAATGTATTTGTTTAAAATGGCTATTAAGGCCATCATCTTAGGGATGACCATGATTTTTACACATTTCATCCTTCCATCCATCCACTTGTCTACCCAGCTTTCAGTAAATGCTGCCTGTGAATTCCTGTTCTAGGCTGGGTGCTGAAGAGTTTTGCCCCAGAGGAGCTCCCATTCAACTGGGGGGAGCCAGAAATATGAAGTATTAATTTCAGTACAATATGGTGAGTACGAAAGAAATATGAATAAAGAGCTATGGGAGGAATCCAAGGAAACGGGTAGCTACTTGTCTGTGGAAATTTTCATGGAAAATTTAGAGAAGGCAACTTTCCCAGAGAAAGTTGACAAAATAATATAGAAGTCAAGAGAATTACTGCAGTAGACTCCTCAAAGAGATCAGTGTCCCAATCCTGGGAATTTGTGAATATGTTACCTTACATGGTGAAAAGGACTTTGCAGATGTAAATATATTAAGAACACTGGGATTATCTTGAATTATCCAGGCGGGCCCAAGGTAATAACACACATCCTTATAAGAGGGAGGCAAGAAGGTCAAAGTCAGAGAAGGAGATCTGATGATGGAAGCAAAGTCATAGAGAGGAAGAGAAAGGAAGGGAAAGGAAGAGGGTGGGAGAAGGAATGACAGAAAGAAAAAGAAACATTTGAGATGCAATGCTGCTGGCTTTGGAAGTAGAGGAAAGGGCCATGAGTGAAGGAATGTGGGCAGCCTCTAGCAGCTGGAAAAGTCAAGAAAACAGATTATCCCCTAGAACTCCAGAAGGAAGGCAGCCTTGCCAGCACCTTTATTATAGCCCAGTATAATTCATTTTGGACTTCTGACTTTTAGAACTGTAAGATAATAGGTTTGTGTCGTTTTAAGATACTACATTTGTGATGATTTGTCACAGCTTGATAGGAAATGAATATAGCAACTTTGGAGCCAGAGCACCTTGATTTCTCTGCCACTTCATGAACATAAATCCTTGAATGTGTATCACTTTGTTGAGCTCCATTTTGCCAAGCCTTAGATTCCTTCTTGTGCTGAATAATACTACATCATAGAGTGCTGATCATCACCATGCTGGGCACACAACACGCACTTAATAAATATAAGCTAATAAGGTGACCCTTGGCCAGAGCCTTGAGGGCTCCACAGGGACATTCCAGGCAAAAGGAAGAGTGTATGCACGGCATGATATTATGACCAGGTGGCGTACAGTTAAAATTTTGCTCTGGCGGCAGTAAGACATGGAGGATGCAAAGAAGCCAGATATGAGACTGAAGAGGTGAGACTGGAACAAGTTGTGAATACCTTATATACTATTTTAAGGAGTTTAAACTCTACTCTGTTGACTAGAAAGGCAAGAGCAATCTTTAAAAGAGTGAGAGCCATGATGAACTTGGGTATTTAGAGACATGGCTCTTTTGTTCATAAAGAGTCTAGGGATGGAGAAGCTTGTTTGAGGGAAATAATGTTAAATACCCATTGGTCTTGCAAGTGATCATTATTATCAAAATTCCATTATCTAAATTAACGTATTGGGCTAGGTGCAGTGGTTCCCGTCTTTCGTCCCAGCTACATGGGAGACTGAGGCAGAAGGATCACTGGAGCCTGGGGTTTCGAGGCTACAATGAACTATGATCATGCCACTGCACTCCAACCTGAGTGATGGAGCAAGACCCTATCTTCAGAAATAAAATAGGACCCTATCTAAAGAAACAATACATTTCCACCAAACTATTGTCTCCTTTATGCTAGCCTATATAGCTGTTTTTGAACATGGGAAACACTTTTTAACCTTATGAGAAGAAATGTAATACTACCACATAATTCATCAAGCTGCACACTGATAAATGTGCAGTTATCTGTGTGTATGTATACATATTACATTTCAATAAGAAGTTTAAAATATTAGCTTGAAAGTGATGCTACCAATATGTACACATGTATAGTTTGGAAACACAAAAATAGGGGTATTCTAAGAAGATATGTTCCTCCTAGAATTTAGAAACATGATTATAGCAGACATATATTTCAGACCCTAGCTTCAGAAACAAAATGCAAGTATTTCTTGAGTGCTTAGTTTGTGTCTGGCACTGTAATAACTGCTTTTCAAAGGTTATCTAATTTAATGACCCCAAGAATCTTATACCTCGGTATATTATTAGACCCAAGAGACAGAAGAGAATGTGTACTTAAAAAGGTTAAGTGGCTAACCCAAGGTCAACTAACTAGCAAGGAGCAGAGAGAGGATTCAAGTCCAAGTCTTTCTGATGCCAGGGGTTATTGTTTTACCTACCGTGTAATTTTTCACTTCTGTCTCTTCCAAGCCATTTCATAAGTGAAGTCATATACTAATGAGGTCCTTGGGTCCTTAGAGACTAAATTAGGCCCCATAAAGTACTCTCACTCTATCTATTAATGTTATTTCTTCTTGAACTGTACCAGAGCAAGTTTCCAGTATAATAGTTTCTCTGCAAGTTCATTCTTCAATCTAGCAGTCACATATGCTAGAGACTATTTAACCACCGAATGTCTTTATTGCTATGAATTTATGCCCTCCTCTCCATTCGACAGATGAACTAATAGCCATTCATAAGCCAGTGAAGCGCTGTGGATGTTGGCATTCTAAAAATACAGCCAGTTAAGTTTGTTGGGTAGAAATGAACCCTATCATAACTGTTGCTGATGTCAAAGATTTGTTTGTCTTGGTATCAGAAATAAATATAATAAGCTTTTGCTTTCTAAAATGGCATCAGAGAAAACACATGCCTTGCTGGGTGCAGAAGATGTTGTGATATCAACTCTGGTACTTTTTGTGGAGTGGATGAGATAGGAGATTGAAGGAAGACTTCAGGTAGTGATAATCATATGAAACATCCTTTATAAGAGATTATTAAGGAGATTAGCACACCTTCAGTTACATACCCTTGAACATAAAAAATATCCACATCCCAGATATCAGAACAAGAAAAGACATTCTAGAATCTGGGGTTGATTACATACTGGGGCCTGTCAGGGAGTAAGGTGGGGGGAGGGAGAGAATTAGGAAAAATAGATAATGTATGCTGGGCTTAATACCTAGGTGATGGGTTGACAGGTGAAGCAAACCATCATGACACACATTTACCTCTGTAACAAACCTGCACGTCCTGCATATGTACCCCAGAACTTAAAATAAAAATAAAAATAAAAAGGAATCTGAGGTTGATAACATGAGACCAAAAGAAATTGAGGGGTGACTTCAAAGGCAAGGGAAGACACTTGTGATGCCTAAAACTGAAACAGGTAGGATAAGATGAAAAATAAATAAATAGGGGACAAAAGGAGAAATATGGAATTATGGACTTCGAGAGCTGGGAAATGTTAACTTCTCTAGTCAAGAGTTAGCTAATAGACAGCATTTGGTCCATTATATCTCAAGGCAGCCCTACAGGAGGGACCTGGGAAATTAATACCTTGACTTCCCTTGTCTCCCTCCTTCTAATTTCCTACACATGTTCTCCATTGGCTGAACCCAAATGACAGCCAGAAAGTAAGGAAACCTGATGACGTCATACACACAAGTCAGTCTTGAGGCAGAGATGGGTGGTGAGTAGACATAGAGGGGCAAAACTGAGATATCCACCACATTGGAGTGGGAAATTAATCTCTAGACTAACAGTAAGAAAGCGCTCCTAAGACCCTAGTTAATAATAAAAGAGCTGGATGAAGCCATCTAATGATATGTGTATAGTAATCCCCACTAACGTGCTGGGGATACATTTCAACATCCCTAGTGGATTCCTGAAATCACATATCATACAAAACCCAGATATACTATATTTTTTCCTATACATACACAACTATGATAAAGTTTAATTTAAAAATTAGGCCCACTAAGAGATTAACAACAATAAATAATAATAAAATAGAACAATTATAACAATATACTGTAATAAAAGCTATGTTAATGTGGTCTCTCTCCCGAAATATCTTATTGTACTGTAGTCACCCTTCTTGTGATGATGTGAGATGACACAATGCCTATGTGATGAGATGAAGTGAGGTGAATGACATAGGCATTGTGATGGAGCGTTAGGCTACTATTGACCTTCTGATGATATGTCAGAAGGAGGATCATTTATTTTAGGTGATCCTGGATCACTGAGCCATGACGATGTCAATTATTGGATGTTGGGAGTGAATAATGTCAATGACTAATGGGCAGGTAGGGATATAGCATGGAGAAACTGGACAAAGGGGAACTCATGTCCCAGGAAGGACAGAGTGAGACAATGAGATTTCATCACGCTACTCAGAGTGGTACATGATTGAAAACCTATGAATTGTTTATTTCTGGAATTTTTTCATTTAATATTTTTAGACCATAGAAAGCAAAACCACAGGTATGTAGGTACTACTATATGATGGACATGTAAGCTGGCCACACCGGAACAGACTTAGTTGCTTGGTAGCATTTCCCCATACACCTGTAGATAACCAGTTGCCTGGAGCTTTTCTTTTATTAAGCCAATGGTTCATCTCAATAAATACTTGGTGACCAGGACTGTCATACATGAGCTAGACCCAAAGCCAAACACAACTGGTGGAAAACCATGCTTGGTAAGTTACAGGACCAGCTTGCCTTTAAGCTTTGATAGTCCATGAGCTGCAGACATTTAGTTCCCGTTGCCCTGCTCCTCAAATCTACCTTCTTGAATATTTCATCCATATATTTCCACCAAACTATTGTCTCCTTTAAGCTATAGCCTGTATAGCTGTTTTTGAAGACAGGAAACACTTCTCAACCTTATGAGAAGAAATGTAATACTACCACATAATTCATCAAACTGTACCCTGATGAATGTGGAGTTATCTATGTGTTTGTATGCATACTACACTTCAATACGAAGTTTAAAATATTAGCTTGAAAGTGATGCTACTAATATGTACACATACATTGTTTGGAAACACAAAAATGTGGGTATTCTAAGAAGATATGTTCCTCCTAGAAACAAGAAATATGATTATAGCGGACATATATTTTTATCTCCTTAATTCTACTTTCTTTGGAGAATTATCCCTCCCACTTTCTGAATGGTTTCGTGGGTGGCTGCTCTTGCTCCCTGAGCCCAAGGATGAGCATGTAATCCAGTTCTAGCTAACAAACCCCACCCCTCTGGCTGCAGCGACTGGTGTGGCAATAGATATTTAATGTAGATAAGCCAAAGTTCTCTTTGGACCTTTCTGCTGGAACTATGGAGGTGTATCCTCTTATGTTTGGATAACAAATTATAAGAAAAATGATGTATACATGGGACTTCTGGTTGTCATCTTTCCAATTACATGACAGGAGAATAAAATGAGTCCAACACATATTGGAAGTAGAATGGAAAATTAGAGAAAGAAAGGCAACCACTATCATCTGAGCCCCCTGGAATCTGCTATGCCCAGTGTGTAAATGTCTTGATTATGCCATGGGTCCATTTTTAGATTTTACAGCTAGATGAGCCAATACATTCTATTTTGAGTCAGTTTTTATCATTTTCCTGCCATTTGTCATCAAAAGAACCAATCAATATAACAGTATTAGTAGTAGAGTTTTTTTCTCTCAAAGGTTGAAACATATCTTGGGCTTCCTCTTTTCCTTGGAGCCAGGAATTAAACAACATTGTCCTGACATCTTCCAAACTCACTGTGTGTCTCATTAAAGAAATAATGATTTTATATACCTTAGCATATGCAAATCCCAGTTTGCATATCCAACATAATTACGATGTAAAGGTAGGGAAAGCTTTAACAAAGTCATAAGACCATCTGCGTTTCAGATTCTCTCCTCTTCTTTTCCATCCCCTGTCTCACTGTCTCTGAGACTCTTGAATTAGAACTAATCCCTGGCACTATGCCTCTGAGAAGGCATTTCAAGTCTCTAGACCTCACCTCAATTTTCTGGGATTTGCAGGGATAAAGAAAAGAACAATGCTTCTCTCATTTGAGAAGCAGAGAGATACCGATATATGGCCTCCATTGATAGCTGCAGGGAGTCAACAAGACTCCTGAGTGACCAGTACAGCTGTCCCAGTCTGATGAAAAATCAGCCCCCAGGGGACTGACAAAGAGCCTGGTATGACCACAGCTGGTTGTTTCCTTAGGGTCTGTTCTCACTCACCTCACGTCTGCTGCCAAAAATCCCTGCTCTCTGGAAACTTCTTTGTTCTTTGGCCTAGACTCAGACTCTCTATTTTTCTGTTTAAAAATGCAGGTATGATTGGACTCTTTCTTGGAGCAGTTGCAAAGAGAAATGTAATTTTCTTCTCCCAGCTTGACTGGTTTTACAGTGAGACCTACAACTAAACTTTAAAGATGACACTTCATGATAACATGGCCTTGATCTTAAAATAATGAATGAACCCTTACCTTAAGGGTGTTTGTTCCATGTAAGGTTGATCTCAGACACTAAGATTTATTTGCTAGGCTGACCTCGGCCATTCCCTGAAATCTGAAGGTTCTACTTGTAACACATTTTCATCACTTTTGAAACAAGAGGGAGTTACCTATTGATCAGTATGCCTCAATCTCAAGAGTGGCTTTCCCCTCTTGTGTACTTTTTATAGTGTCCATTTCTTACTCCTTCTATGTCCACCCCTCTCTTCTGGGCCACCATCATGTCTCACCTGTATTGCCATCACAACTTCCTAACTTGTCTAGCTGCATCTACTTATGTCCTTCTGCCCCTTTGATCTATTTTCAACAAAGCAGCCAGAGTGATTTTATTGAAAGGAAATCAGATCATATCACTCTTCTACTCAATATCCTCCCAAGGTTCTCATCCCTTACTTGGAGTAAAAACCAAAGTCCTTAATGTAATCCACCGGTCCCATAAACTGTGGGTCCTCCTTCCCTTTCTAACTTCCCTTTCCACTACTCTTTTCCTCATTCACTCTGCTTCTGCCATGTTGATCTTCCTGCTATCTTTTGTCTTCCTCAGGTTCACCAGGCATGCATGTACCTTGAGACCTTTGCACATGTCCATAGTGTTCTCCCTCAGATATTCTAATGGCTAGCACCCTCATTTCCTCAGGATCTTTTCTCAGAAGTCACTTTCTCACTGAGGCTATGTATGACACCTGACCTAAAATTTCAACCCTTACCAACTGTCACTTCATATTGCCTTTCTTTGCCTCCAGTTACATTTCATGTATTATTAATAATTCTATTTGTCATCTGTTTCTCCTACTAGAAAGTAAGCTCTACAAGGGCAGGAATTTTGGTCTTTTTTTTTTTTTTTTAAACCGCTGAATCTTCAGGGTCTAGAAGAGTACCTGGCACATAGTATGTGCCAATAAATATTTTTAGAAAGAATAAATGAATGGAAGAATATTTAAAATGGAAGACAGAGGCACACAGCTGAGAACTAAACCGAAAATGTGTGTGGAAGATTTTTCAGAGAAGATGTTGCTCCAAAGTGGGGAGGGGCAATGGCTTTATAGAGGCAGGAACCATATGTATAAACTGCTACTTAGGAGGTAAAAAATAAGCAGTTGACGTAAAAATACATGAGGCCGGGTGCAGTGGCTCATGCCTGTAATCCCAGCACTTTGGGAGGCCGAGGTGGGCAGATCACAAGGTCAGGAGATTGAAACCAGTCTGGCCAACATGGTGAAACCCCATCTCTACTAAAAATACAAAAATTAGCTGAACGTGGTGGTGTACACCCATAATCCTAGCTGCTCGGGAGGCTGAGGCAGGAGAATCACTTGAACCAGGGAGTCGGAGGTTGCAGTGAGCCAAAATTGTGCCACTGCACTCCAGTCTGGTGACAGAGTGAGACTCCATCTCAAAAAAAAAAAATACTGACATGAGACTATCTACAAATATGCTATATACATATATACAAATACACTATTAAGTAAAGCACCTCACAGGACAATGAACAAATAAAATCTTACAACTATAAACAAATCAAAAAACAAACTATAGATTTCTGTATGTGTGTGTGTGTATAGATGCATACCTAGAAAAGGGTCTAGAAGTCTATACCAGTGATCAAAATTGTTTTCTGTAAAGGGCCAGACTATAAATATTTTAGGCTTCGTAGGCCACATGTTGGTCTCTGTTGAATATCTTATTTTTCTTCTTTTTAAAACAACCCTTTTAAATGTAAAAAGAAAAATTTATTTGACATAATGTGCAAAAACAAAATCCAGCCTTTGGTCCTTCAGGTTATTGACTCCTGATCCAGATATTTTTTTAGTTATGGCAAAGGCAATGACATTGGGAAGAATGAGGAAGACTAGTTTTTGCCTTTAGATGCTTTAAAACTATTTTGAATTTTTAAAATATTATTGAATTATTTTAAATTTCAAAATGATTGATGAGGTTTGAATTATGTTTTCAGGATGTGTATTCCTTAAATTTATGGGTAAAAAGAAATTAGGAGTTTTTTTTTTCATTCTAAGGTGGCTGAATAGTAACAGCTATGATTTGTAGCTCCTAGCATGATTGAAGCAGAAGACAGGTGATTTCTGCATTTCCAACTGAGGTACCTGGTTCATCTCATTGGGACTGGTTGGGCAGTGGGTGTAGCCCACAGAGGGTGAGCTGAAGCAAGGCGGGGCATTACCTCACCCGGGAAGCATAAGGGGTTGGGGGATTTCCCTTTCCTAGCAAAGGGAAGCTGTGACAGACTGTACTTGGAAAACTGGTACACTTCTGCCCAAATACTGCACTTTTCCCATGGTCTTAGCAACTGGCACACCAGGAGATTCTCTCCCGTGCCTAGCTCAGCAGGTCCCACACCCACGGAGCCTTGCTCACTGATAGTGCAGCAGTCTGAAATCGACCTGCAAGGCTGCAGCCTGGCAGGGGGAGGGGTGTCCGCCATTGCTGAGGCTTAAGTAGGTAAACAAAGCAGCCAGGAAGCCCAGACTGAGCAGAGCCCACCTCAGCTCAGCAAGGCCTACTGCCTCTATAGACTCCATCTCTGTGGGCAGGGCTTAGCTGAACAAAAGGCAGCAGACAACTTCTGCAGACTTAAATGTCCCTGTCTGACAGCTTGGAATAGAGCAGTGGTTCTCCCAGCATGGTGTTTGAGCTCTGAGAATGGACAGACTACCTCCTCAAGTGGGTACCTGACCCCTGTGTAGTCTAACTGGGAGACACCTCCCAGTAGGGGCTGACAGACACCTCGTACAGGCGGGTGCCCCTGTGGGACGAAGCTTCCAGAGGAAGGATCAGGCAGCAATATTTGCTGTTCTGCAGCCTCCACTGGTGATACCCAGGCAAACAGGGTCTGGAGTGGACCTCAGCAAACTCCAACAGACCTGCAGCTGAGGGACCTGACTGTTAGAAGAAAAACTAATAAACAGAAAGAAATAGCTTCAACATCAACAAAGAGGACATCCACATCAAAACCTCATCTGTAGGTCACCAACATCAAAGACCAAAGGTAGATAAAACCACAAAGATGGGGAGAAACTAGAGCAGAAAAGCTGATAATTGTAGAAACCGGAGTGCCTCTTCTCCTCCAAAGGATTGCAGCTCCTCACCAGCAATGGAAAAAAACTGGATGAAGAATGACTTTGATGAGTTGACAGAAGTAAGCTTCAGAAGGTCGGTAATAATAAACTTCTCTGAGCTAAAGGAGCATGTTCTAACCCATCACAAGGAAGCTAAAAACCTTGAAAAAAGTTAGACAAATGGCTAACTAGAATAAACAGTGTAGAGAAGACATTAAATGACCTGATGAAGCTGAAAACCATGGCATGAGAACTTCATGACGCATGCAAAATCTTCAATAGCTGATTCGATCAAGTGGAAGAACAGATATCAGTGATTGAAGACCAAATTAATGAAATAAAGTGAGAAGACAAGATTAGAGAAAAAAGGGTAAAAAGAAACGAACAAAGCATCCAAGAAATATGGGACTATGTGAAAAGACCAAATGTACGTTTGACTGGTGTACCTGAAAGTGGCAGGAAGAATGGAACCAAGTTGGAAAACACTCTTCAGGATATTATCCAGGAGAACTTCCCCAACCTAGCAAGGCAGTCCAACATTCAAATTCAGGAAATACAGAGAATACCACAAAGATACTCCTTGAGAAGAGTAACCCCAAGACAAATAATTGTCAGATTCACCATGGTTGAAATGAGGGAAAAAATGTTAAGGGCAGCCAGAGAGAAAGGTCGGGTTACCCACAAAGGGAAGCCCATCAGACTAACAGTGGATCTCTTGGCAGAAACCCTACAATCCAGAAGAGACTGGAGGTCAATATTCAACATTCTTAAAGAAAAGAATTTCCAACCCAGAATTTCATATCCAGCCAAACTAAGCTTCATAAGTGAAGGAGAAATAAAATTCTTTACAGACAAGCAAATGCTGAGAGATTTTATCACCACCAGGCCTGCCTTACAAGAGCTCCTGAAGGAAGCACTAAACATAGAGAGGGACAACTGGTAGCAGCCACTGCTAAAACATGCCAAATTGTAAAGACCATCAATGCTAGGAAGAAACTGCATCAGTTAATGGGCAAAATAACCAGCGAACATCATAATGCCAGGATCAAATTCACACATAACAATATTAACCTTAAATGTAAATGGGCTAAAGCCCCAATTAAAAGACACAAGACGGGCGAATTGGATAAAGAGTCAAGACCCATCAGTGTGCTATATTCAGGAGACCCATCTCACATGGAGAGACACATATAGGCTCAAAATAAAGGGATGGAGGAAGATCTATCAAGCAAATGGAAAGCAAAAAAAAAAAAAAAAAAAAAAGCAGGGGTTGCGATCCTAGGCTCTGATAAAACAGACTTTAAACCAACAAAGAACAAAAGAGACAAAGAAAGCCATTACATAATGGTAAAGGGATCAATTAAACAAGAAGAGCTAACTATCCTAAATATATATGCACCCAATACAGGAGCAACGAGGTTCATAAAGCAAGTCCTTAGAGACCTACAAAGAGACTTAGACTCCCATACAATAATAATGGGAGACTTTAACACCCCACTGTCAATATTAGACAGATCAATGAGACAGAAGATTAACAAAGATATTCAGAACTTGAACTCAGCTCTGCACCAAGAGGACCCAACAGACATCTACAGAACTCTCCACCCCAAATCAATAGAATATACACTCTTCTCAGCACCACATCACATTTATTCTAAAATGGACCACATAATTGGAAGTAAAGCACTCCTCAGCAAATGTAAAAGAATAGAAATCACAACAAACTGTTTCTCAGAGCACAGTGCAATCAAATTAGAACTCAGGATTAAGTAACCCACTCAAAACCACACAACTGCATGGAAACTGAATAACCTGCTCCTGAATGACTACTAGGTAAATAACAAAATGAAGGAAGAATAAAGATGTTCTTTGAAACCAATGAGAACAAAGACACAACATACTAGAATCTCTGGGACACATTTAAAGCAGTGTGTAGAGGGAAATTTATAGCACTAAATGCCCACAAGAGAAAGCAGAAAGGATCTAAAATTGACACTCTAACATTGCAATTAAAACAACTCGAGAAGCAAGAGCAAACAAATTCAAAAGCTAGCAGAAGGCAAGAGATAACTAAGATCAGAGCAGAACTGAAGGAGATAGAGACACAAAAAACCCTTCAAAACATCAATGAATCTAGGAGCTTGTTTTTTGAAAAGATCAACAAAATAGACTGCTAGCAAGACTAATAAAGAAGAAAAGGGAGAAGAATCAAATAGATGCAATAAAAAATGATAAAGAGTATATCACCACTGATCTCACAGAAATACAAATTACCATCAGAGAATATTATAAACACCTGTACACAAATAAACCAGAAAATCTAGAAGAAATGGATAAATTCCTGCATACATACACCCCCCCCAAGACTAAACCATAAAGAAGTTGAGTCTCTGAATAGACCAATAACAGTCTCAGAAATTGAGGCAATAATTAATAGCCTACTAGCCAAAAAAAGTCCAGGACCAGATGGATTCACAGCCGAATTCTACCATAGGTACAAAAAGGAGCTGGTCCCATTCCTTCTGAAACTATTCCAATCAACCAAAAAAGAGGGAATCCTCCCTAACTCATTTTATGAGGCCAGCAGCATCCTGATACCAAAACCTGGCAGAGACACAACAAAAAAAGAGAACTTCAGGCCAATATCCCTGATGAACGTTGATGTTAAAATCCTTGATAAAATACTGGCAAACCGACTCCAGCAGCATATCAAAAAGCTTATCCACCATGATCAAGTCAGCTTCATCTCTGGGATGCAAGGATGGTTCAACATATGCAAATCAATAAATGTAATCCATCACATAAACAGAACCAATGACAAAAACCACATGATTATCTCAATAGATGCAGAAAAGGCCTTTGACAAAATTCAACAGCCCTTCATGCTAAAAACTCTCAATAAACTAGGTATTGATGGAACATATCTCAAAATAATAAGAGTTATTTATGACAAACCCACAGCCGATATTATACTGACTGGGCAAAAACTGGAAGCATTCCCTCTGAAAACCGGCACAAGATAACGATGCCCTCTCTTACCACTCCTATTCAACATAGTGTTGGAAGTTCTGGCCAGGGCAATCTAGGAAGGGAAAGAAACAAAGGGTATTCAATTAGGAAAAGAGGAAATCAAACTGTCTCTGTTTGTGGATGACATGCTTATCTGTTTAGAAAACCCCATCGTCTCAGCCGAAAATCTCCTTAAGCTGATAAGCAACTTCAGCAAAGTCTCATGATACAAAATCAATGTGCAAAAATCACAAGCATTCCTACACACCATTAACAGACAAACAGAGAGCCAAATCATGAGTGAATTCCCATTCACAATTGCTTCAAAGAGAATAAGACACCTAGAAATCCAACTAACAAGGGATGTGAAAAACGTCTTCAAGGAGAACTACAAACCACTGCTCAACAAAATAAAAGAGGACACAAACAAATGGAAGAACGTTCCACACTCATGGATAGGAAGAATCAATATCGTGAAAATAGCCATACTGCCCAAGGTAATTTATAGATTCGATGCTGTCCCCATCAAGCTACCAATGACTTTCTTCATAGAATTGGAAAAAACTACTTTAAAGTTCATATGGAACCAAAAAAGAGCCTGCATCGCCAAGTCAATCCTAAGCCAAAAGAACAAAGCTGGACGCATCACGCTACCTGACTTCAAACTATACTACAAGCCTACAGTAACCAAAACAGCATGGTACTGGAGCCAAAACAGATATATAGACCAATGGAACAGAACAGAGACCTCAGAAATAACATCACACATCTACAACCATCTGATCTTCGACAAACCTGAAAAAAACAAGAAATCGGGAAAGAATTCCCTGTTTAACAAATGGTACTGGGAAATCTGGCTAGCCATACATAGAAAGCTGAAACTGTGTCCCTTCCTTACACCTTATACAAAAGTTAATTCAAGATGGATTAAAGATTTAAATGTAAGACCTACAAACCTAAAAACCCTAGAAGAAAACTTAAGCAATACCATTCAGGACATAGGTATGGGAAAAGACTTCATGACTAAAACACCAAAAGCAATGGCAACAAAAGCCAAAATAGACAATGGGATCTAATTAAACTAAAGAGCTTCTGCACAGCAAAAGAAACTACCATCACAGTGAACAGGCAACCTACAGAATGGGTAAAAATTTTTGCAATCTATCCATCTGACAAAGGGCTAATATCCAGAATCTAGAAAGAACTTAAACAAATTTATAAGAAAAAACAAACAACCCCATCAAAAAGTAAACAAAGGATACGAACAGACACTTCTCAAAAGAAGACATTTATGCAGCCAACGGACGTAGAATGAAGGAAAAAAATACTCATCATCATGGGTCATCAAAGAAAGCAAATCAAAACCATAATGAGATACCATCTCATGCCAGTTAGAATGACGATCATTAAAAAGTCAGGAAACAACAGATGCTGGAGAGGATGTGGAGAAATAGGAACGCTTTTATACTGTTGGTGGGAGTGTAAATTAGTTCAACCATTGTGGAAGACAGTGTGGTGACTCCTCAAGGATCTAGAATGAGAAATACCATTTGACCCAGCCATCCCATTACTGGGTATATACCCAAGGGATTATAAATCATGCTACTATAAAGACACATGCTCATGTATGTTTATTGTGGCACTATTCACAATAGCAAAGACTTGGAACCAAGCCAAATGTCCATCAATGATAGACTGGATTAAGAAAATGTGGCACATATACACTATGGAATACTATGCAGCCATAAAAAAGGATGGGTTCATGTCCTTTTCAGGGACATGGATGAAGCTGGAAACCATCATTCTCAGCAAAGTATCACAAGGACAGAAAACCAAACACTGCATGTTCTCACTCATAGGTGGGAATTGAACAATGAGAACACTTGGACACAGGGTGAGGAATATCACGCACAGGGGCATGTCGTGGGATGGGGTGCAGTGGGAGGGATAGCATTAAGAGAAATACCTAATGTAAATGACGAGTTGATGGGTGCAGCAAACCAACATGGCATATGTACACCTATGTAACAAACCTGCACTTTGTGCACATGTACCCTAGAACTTAAAGTATAAGAATAATAAAAAACTTGGGAAAAAAAACAAATTGGGAAAAAACCTGATAAGTAGGAGGTATTCAAGAAATATTTGTTGAATGAATGGATTTTTTTTTTTCTTTTTGAGACAGGAGTCTCGCCCTGTCACCCAGACTGGAGTGCAGTGACATGATCTCAGCTCACTGCAACCTCCTGGGTTCAAATGATTCTTCTGCCTCAGCCTCCAGAGTAGCTGGGATTACAGGCATCCGCCCTCATGCCCAGCTAATTTTTTTTGTTTAGTAGACAGGGTTTCACTGTGTTAGCCGGGATAGTCTCGATCTCCTGACCTCGTGATCCTCCTATATGCTACTATACAGACACATGCACATATATGTTTATTGTGGCACTATTCACAATAGCAAAGACTTGGAACCAACACAAATGTCCATCAATGATAGACTAGATTAAGAAAATGTGGCACATATCCACCATAGAGGCCTCAGCCTCCCAAAGTGCTGGGATTATAGGCATGAGCCACTGCACCCAACCATGAATGGATTTTAAATAAATGAATAACTGAATGTTCAAATGAATGAATGAATACATGGACTCACATATTTCCAATTTTTTTGCTATGTTTTGTGTAGAGGCAAGTAAGTAGTTTGTGAAGTTTCAGAGCTAACAGAAGAAGCCCTAAGGCATGTCCTATAAGATTGAAAGTCCAAGGTACTGACTTCATATTTTTCATTATTATCAATTTTCATAATATTAGTACTGAAAAACTTGTTAATAAAATCAATTTCATGGACTTAAAATTATTTTACCTAATGTATTCATCTTTGGTTTGCATGAGGCTTTACTGTAATACACCACAGCAAAACTTGCAATAATATTTAGTTACTTCCACATTTTGTAACAAGCTTAAGTGAGCATTGAGCCACAAATATTTATTCATATTAAACCCACTTGTCTAGGAATTAGTTGCTTTTCAGGCTCAATATGTCAAACTTTTTTGTAGAATAAGCATTTTAAACCTTTTTGGAGTTTGCAAAAATCTACTGTTTAATGACCTCTTTACAAAGAAGCAAAAGAAAACACATGCACATCTGTGTCCTTGTAGAGAGATGACACTGTCTTCATTTTTGCCTTTAAATCCTTTTTATACAATAATAAAAGCATAAATTTTAAATTTTCCTTGAGATTACTATCTAAATTGCTAATAATTGTTTAAAACACCCCTTGCCATGCTTTAGTACCTATCCCATGTGTTTTCATAAAATAGCATATTTATCATCATCAATATAAATCTCATTAAAAACACACCTTAGGCACCCATCTGTACGTTCTATTCTGGTCCTATACCAAAGGGTTTTAGGGAAAAGAAAAGCAACAATTTAAGTCTGAGAAGTCCTTTAAAAGTTACTATTGAAATTTATTTTAATTCTTGCAAGATTTCATTCTCTTAAATACCTAGATTCTTCTCCCTCTCTGCCCCATATATGTAGAAGATTTCACTTTCTACTAAATTTATTACCTAATCTGATTTTCAAAAAATATTGCAAAGGACAGAGCAGGATGGCAGAATAGAATTCTCCAGCAATCATTGTCCTACAAAAGCATCCACTTAAACAACTATCCACACACAAAAATACCTTTACAAGAGCTATATGGCTATAGCATAATAAACACACTGAAGAGGGTAGAAGGAACAGCTTTATATTACCTGTGTCATCTTTTCCCCAATCCCAGGCAACACGGCACACAGAGAGATACCATTCCCTTAGGAGAAAGAGAGGAAAGTGAACATCGAACTTTGCCTTGGTCCCCAACACTGAGACTACCACAGAAAAACCCAGCACCAGGCAGACCCTCATCGTCCCTAAATGCAGTCTTATACCCTGGACTGAGCCCCAGTGTCAGGTGGGAACCCATAGTCCCTGTGAAATGGATTCCATCTCTGGCCTGTACCACAGCTGGCTGACTACAATGGCCCTGGATCTCAGAAAGACTTCGGCAGCAGGCAGGCCTCAGCAGCTGTAGACTTTGGCTGTGCCACATGCCAAGCCAGCCTCAGCAGCCAGACAATTCCAACTCAGCATTGTGCCAACCACAGCAGTTCTGGGCTTAGGGTACTCCCTAGCCCAGTTGCAGTGATCACAGACTTAGCAAACATGCTAGAGACCTACCCAGAATCTCTGCAATCACAGGCATTCTGTGAAGGGCATTCCCAGACAAAGCCAAACTGTGAAGACAGAAATAAGTACTTCTTCAATGTGCAGACACCTATGCATGACCACAAGAATCAAGAACAATCAGAGAAACAAGAAAAAACAAAACAAAACAAAGACCAATATCAAAGTGACAAAATAAAGTTCCAGTGACCAACCCCAAAAAGATGGAAACGTATGAACCACTTGACAAAGATTAAAAATACTATTTTAATGAAGCCCAGCAAACTTCAATAAACTACAGAGAAACAATTAAACAAAATTAGGAAAACAGTAAATGACCACACTGAACAATTTACCAGAGAGACTGAAATAATAAAAAAAATTAAACTGAAATTCTGGAGCTTGAAGATACAATAAACAAAATGAAAAATGCAATAGAAAGCATCTAGAGCAGAATTAATTAAGCAGAAGAATCTGTGAACTTATAGACAGGTTGATGAAAATACACAGTTATAGGAGAAAAAAGAAAAATGAATGAAAGGGAATAAAGAAAGCTTACAGGATTTATGCGGCAGCATCAAAAAAGCAAAGGTCTGAGTTATTTTGAGTTAAAAAGGAAATAGAGAAAGACAAAGGGGGTAGAAAATTTATTTAAAGAAGCTATAGCAGAAAACCTTCAAAATCTGGAGAAAAATAAATGTTCAGGTAAAGAAAGGTCAAAAACCTGATTCAAATCAAATAAGACTACTCCTACCCCAAGGCATATTGTACCCCATGACATATTATAATCAAACTGTCAAAGCTTGAAGACGAAAAAAGGAGCCTGAAAGCAGGAAGATAAACGAAGAAAATAACATACAAGGGACATCCAATATGCCTAGAAGCAGACTACATAGCAGAAACCTTACAGACCAGTGGGATGATATATTCAAAGTGTTGAAGAGAAATAAATGCCAAGCAAGGATGCTGTATCCCGCAAAGCTATCCACCAGAAATGAAGGGGAGATAAAGACTTTCCCAGACAAACAAAAGCTGAGGGAGTTCACTACCACCAGACCTGTCTTAAAAGAAATGCCAAAAGAAGTTGTTCGAGCTGTAAGAAAAGGACACTATTAACATAAAAACATCTGAAAGTATAAAACCTACTGGCAAAAGTAAGTACACAGTCAAATTTAGAATACTCTAATATTATAATGGTGATCTGTAATTTATTTATATCTCTAATATAAAGGTTAAAAGAGCAAACTATTAAAAATGATAACTACAATAATTTTAGAGATATGCAGTATTAAAATGTGTAAATTATGACATCAAAAATTCAAAATATAGGGGGAGAGTAAAAAAGGGAGAGGGTTTTTTAAGATAATTGGGATGTTTTTAAAAAAAACTTTTATTTTAGGTTCAGGGGTACATGTATAGGTCTTTTATATAAACTTATGTCATGGGGGTTTGTTGTACAGATTATTTTATTACCCGGATACTAAGCCCAGTACTCAATAGTTATTTTTTCTGATCCTCTCCATCCCTCCACCCTCCACCCTCAAGTAGGCCCCAGTGTCTGCTGTTCCCCTCTTGTGTCCGTGTGTTCTTATTATTTAGCTCACACTTGTAAGTGAGAGCATGTAGTATTTGGTTTTCTATTCCTGCATTAGTTTGCTGAGGATAATGGTCTCCAGCTCCAACCGTGTTCCCATAAAAGACATGATCTCATTTTTTTTATGCTGCATAGTATTCTATGGTATACATGTACTACATTTTCTATATCCAGTCTACCATTGATGGGCATTTAGGTTGATTCCATGCCCTTGCTATTGTGAATAGTGTTGCAAGGAACATATGCTTGCATGCATCTTTATGATAGAATGATTTATATTCTTTTAGGTATATACCTAGTAGTGGGATTTCTAGGTCAAATTGTAGTTCTGTTTTAGCACTTTGAGGAACTGCCACATTGCTTTTTACAATGCTTGAACTAATTTACACTCCCACCAACAGTGTATAAGCATACCTTTTTCTCTGCAACCTTGCCGGCATCTGCTATTTTTTGACTTTTTAACAATAGCTATTCTGACTGACATGACATAGTATTTCATTGTGGTTTTGATTTGCATTTCTCTAATGATCAGTAACATTGAGCTTTTCTTTTTTCATATGCTTGTTGGCCATATGTATGTCTTATTTTGATAAGTGGCTGTTCATGTCCTTTGGCCACTTTTTAATGGGTTGTTTTATTCTTATAAATTTGTTTAAGTTTCTTAGATTCTGGGTATTAGACCTTTGTCAGATGAATAGACTGCAAAATGTTTTTCCATTCTATAGGTTGTCTGTTCATTCCAATGATAGTTTCTTTTGCTGTGCAGAGCTGTTTAGTTTAATTGGATCCCACTTGTCAATTTTTGCTTTTGTTGCTATTGTTTTTGATGTTTTCATCACAAAATCTTTGCTCCTGCCCACATCCTGACTAGTATTGCCTAGATTTTCTTCTAGGGTTTTTATAGTTTTGGGTTTTACATTTAAGTCTTTAATCCATCTTGAGTTAATTTTTGTATATGGTGAAAGGAAAGAGTCCAGTTTCAATCTTCTTCATATGGGTAGCCAGTTATCCTAGCACCATTTATTGAATAGGGACTCCTTTCCTTATTGCTTATTTTTGTCAGCTTTGTTGAAGATCAAATAAGTGTAAGTGTGTGTCCTTATTTCTGGGTTCTCTGTTCTGTTTTGTTCCATTGGTCTATGTATCTGTTTCTGTTGTCTATTTACCATTCTGTTTCAGTTACTGTAGTTCTGTAGTATACTTTGAAGTCCGGTAACATGATGCCCCTATTTTTTTTCCTTTTGCTTAGGGTTGCCTTGGCTATTTGGGCTCTATTCAGGTTCCATATAAATTTTAAATATTTTTCATAGTTCTGTGAAGAATGTCATTAGTAATTTGATAGGAATAGCATTGCTTTGGGCAGTATAACCATTTTAATGATACTGATTCTTCCTATCCATAAGCATGGAAGGTTTTTTCATTTGTTTGTGTCATCTCTGATTTCTTTGAGCAGTGTTTTGTAATTCTCATTGTAGAGGTCTTTCGCCTCCCTGGTTAGCTATATTCCTAGGCATTTTTTTCTTTTTGTGGCAACTATGAATGGGATTGAATTCCTGATTTGGCTCTCAGCTTGGCTGTTGTTGGCGTACAGGAATGCTAGTCTTTTTTATGTTGATTTTGTATCCTGAAACTGTTGAAGTTGCTTATTAGCAGAAGCAGCTTTTGGATCGAGGCTATGGGTTTTTCTAGATATAAAATAATGCTGTCTGCAAACAGAAATAGTTCAACCCCCTCTCTTACTATTGGATGCCTTTAATTCTTTCCTATTCCTGATTGCCCTGGCCAGGACTTCCAATACTATGTTGGATAAGAGTGGTGAGAGTGGGCACCCTTGTCTTGTGCTAGTTTTCAAGGGGAATGATTGTAGCTTTTGTCCATTCAGTATGATGTTGGCTGTAGGTTTGTAATAGATGGATCTCATTATTTTGAGGTATGTTCCATCAATACCTAGTTTATTGAGAGTTTTTAGCATGAAGGGATGTTGAATTTTATCAAAAGCCATTTCTTCACCTATTAAGATAATCATGGGGTTTTTGTCTTTAGTTCTGTTTATATGATGAATCACATTTGTAATTTGCATATGTTGAACCAGCATCCCAGGAATGAAGCCTACTTGATCATATTGGATTATCTTTTTGATGTGCTGCTGGAGTCAGTTTGTCAGTATATTGTTGCGTATTTTTGCATCAGTGTTCATCAGGAATATTGGCCTGAGGTTTTCTTTTTTTGTTGTGTCTCTGCCAGGTTTGATATCAGGATGATGTTGGCCTTGTAAAATGAGTTAGGGAGGAGTCCCTCCTCAATTTTTTTGCTTAGTTTCAGTAGGAATGGTACCAAGTCCTTCTTTATACATCTGGTAGAATTTGGCTGTGAATTAATTCTGAGCTTTTTTTGCTTGGTAGACTGATTCAATTTTGCATGTCATTATTGGTCTATTCATGGATTCAATTTATTCCTGGATTAGTCTTGGGAAGGTGTCTGTGTCCATTTCTTATAGATTTTCTAGTTTGTGTTCATAGAGGTGTTCCTAGTAGCTTCTGATGGTTATTTATATTTCTATGGGGTTGGGGTAACGTTCCCTTTACCAGTTATAATTGTGTTTATTTGAATCTTCTCTCTTTTGTCCTGTGTTAGTCTAGCTAGTGGTCTATTTTATTTTATTTTATTTTTCAAAAAACCAGCTTCTGAATTTGTTGATCTTTTGAATGGTTTTCTTATGTCTCAGTCTCTTTCAGTTCAGCTCTGATTTTTGTTATTTCTTGTCTTCTGCTAGCTTTGGGGTTGGATGGCTCTTGCATCACTAGTTCTTTTAGTTGTAATATTAGGTTGTTATTTTGAGATATTTCTGGTCCTTTTTTTTTTTTTTTTTTTTTTTTGACAGAGTCTCACTCTATAGCCCAGGCTGGAGTGCAGTGGCATGATCTCGGCTCACTGCAACCTCCACCTCCCAGGTCCTGGTTCAAGCAATTCTACTGCCTCAGCCTCCTGAGTAGCTGGGAATACAGGAATGTACCATCATGCCCAGCTAATTTTTGTATTTTTAGTAGAGATGGGGTTTCAACATGTTGGCCAGGCTGGTCTTGAATTCCTGACCTCATGATCTGTCCAATGTGGACATTTAGTACTGTAAATGCCCACTTTAACATTGTGTTAGCTGTGTTCCAGAGATTCTGGTATTTTGGATCTTTGCTGTTACTAGTTTCAAAGAAATTGATTTCTGCCTTAATTTCATTATTTGCCCAAAAGCCATTCAGGAGCAGGTTGTTTAATTTGCATATAAATGTATGGTTTTGAGTCATTTTCTTAGTCTTGATTTCTAATTTTATTGCACTGTGGTCTGAGAGAATGATTGGTATGATTTCATTTATTTTGTGTCTGCTGAAGATGTTTTTAATGTCCAATTGTGTGGTTGATTTTAGATTATGTGCCATGTGGCGATGAGAAGAATATATGTTCTGTTGTTTTTCTAGTGGCGTGTTCTGTAGACGTCTATCACATTCATTTGGTTGAGTGCTGAGTTCAGGTCCTAAATGTCCTGTTAATTTTCTGCATTGATGATGTATTTAATAGTGTAAGTGGGGTGTTGAAGCCTCCTACTGTTATAGTGTGAGAGTCTAAGTCTCTTTGAAGGTCGCTAAAATCTTATGTATGAATCTGAGTGCTCCTGTGTTGGATGCATATATATTTAGGTTAGTTAGATCTTGTTGAATTGAACCATCTACCATTATGTAATGCCCTTCTTTGTCTTTTTCGACTTTTGTTGGTTTAAGGTCTGTTTCATCAAAAACTAGGATTACAACTCCTGTTTTTTTCTGTTTTCCATTTTCTTGATACATTTTTCTTCATCCCTTTATTTTGAGGCTATGTATGTCACTTCATGTAAGATGGGCCTCTTGAAAATAGCATACCAATGGGTTGTGCTTCTTTATTCAACTTGCCATTCTGTGCCTTTTAATTGAGGGCATTTAGCTCACTTAGATTCAAGGTTAGTATTGATATGTGTGGAACTGATCCTGTTGTAATGTTGTTAGCTGGTTATTATGCAGACTTGCTTGTGTGGTTACTTTATAGTGTCATTGGTCTGTGTAGCTCAGTGTGTTTTTGTAGTGGCTGCTAATGCTGTTTCCTTTATATATGTAGTGCTTCTTTCAGGAGCTCTTTTAAGGCAGGTTTGTTGGTAACAAATTCCCTCAGCATTTCTTTGTCTGAAAAGGATCTTGGCCAGGCGCGGTGGCTCACGCCTGTAATCCCAGCACTTTGGGAGGCCGAAGCGGGTGGATCATGAGGTCAGGAGATCAAGACCATCCTGGCTAACATGGTGAAAACCCGTCTCTACTAAAAAATACAAAAAAAATTAGCCAGGCGTGGTGGTGGGCACCTGTAGTCCCAGCTACTAGGGAGGCTGAGGCAGGAGAAATGGTGTGAACTCGGGAGGCAGAGCTTGCAGTGAGCCGAGATCATGTCACTGCACTCCAGCCTGGGCAACAGAGCGAGACTCCATCTCAAAAAAAAAAAAAAAGAAAAAAAAGAAAAGGAAAGGATCTTATTTCTCCTTCACTTATGAAGCTTAGTTTGGCTGGATATGAAATTCTTGGTTGGAATTTCTTTTCTTTAAGAAGGTTGAATATAGGCCCCCAATCTCTTCTGGCTTGCAGGGTTTCTGCTGAGAGGCCCACTGTTAAGTCTGTTGGGCTTCCCTTTGTAGGTGACCTGTCCTTTTTCTGTAGCTGCTTTCAAAATTTTTTCTTTCATTCTGACCTTGCAGAATCTGAAGATTATGCGTCTTGAGGTGATCTTCTTGTGAATTATCTTGTAGGGGTTCTCTGCATTTCTTGAATTTGAATTTTGGCCTCTTAGCTAGGTTGGTGAAGTTCTCATGGATGATATCCCGAAATACATTTTCCACATTGCTTCCATTCTCCCCATCTCTTTCAGGGATACCACTGAGTCATAGATTTGGTCTTTTAAATAATCTCACATTTTTTGGAGATTTTGTTCACTTTATTTCTTTTATACTTTATTCTCGTCTAATGTCTTATTTCATACAGGTAGTCTTCAAGCTCTGAGATTCTTTCCTCAACTTGGTTGATTTTTCTATTAATACTTGCAACTGCATTGTAAAATTCTTGTAGTGTGTTTTGCAGCTCTATCAGGTTTGTTACATTCTTTTCTATACTGGCTATTTTGTCTGTCAGCTCCTGTAGTACTTTATTGTGTTTCTTAGCTTCCTTGGATTGAGTTTTGATGTTCTCCTGAACTTCGATAATCTTCCTTCCCATCCATATTCTGAATTCTATTTCTGTCATTTTAGACATTGCAGCCTGGTTAAGAACCCTTGCTGGAGAACTATATCATCATTTGGAGGAAAGAAGGCACTCTGGCTTTTTGAGTTGGTAGAGTTCTTGTCCTGTTTCTTTCTCATCTCTGTGGGCTGATGTTCCTTCAATCTTTGAAGTTGTCATCCTTTGGATAGGTTATTTTTCTTTTATCCTATTTGGTGACCTTGGAGGTTTGATTGTGGTATAAGGTGGTTTCAGTTGACTGGCTTCATTTCTGGAAGATTTTAGGGGACCAAGACTCAGCTTAGGATTCCTGGAATGCATACTGTAAATCTGGGGGACTGGTATTGGGCCCCAGCTTTGTTCTCTGGTTCCTTGAGGTTAGGAACCTGTTGCACTGGAAGGGCTGAGGTGCTCCCAGCCTGCCAGTCACAATACTCCAATGGGTGGTGCCAGCCAAAGTGTTTCATAGTGTGCTGGCTGTGGGATCCATCCTCATTTGTATGTGTCAGCAGCAGTGGCAGTGGGAGCATGGCAGGGTGCACACTTGTCAGCTGTGGCAGGGCGCTAGCAGGTGCTGGGCTGCTGGCCTCCATGCAGACATTCATAGCAGTGGTGGTGGCAGTACAGCATGGAGTGACAGGGGCCCCCAGTGGTGTCTGTGTGTTCATGCTGATGGTGGTGTTAACACAGTGGTGGGGTACTGGTGGATGCAGGACTGTGTGAGCCCTCTGTGTGCATTTATGCAGGTGGCAGTGGCTTCTCAGGATGGGGGTGGGTCTACTGTTCTCCACGACTATTTTTGGGCAGGTGGTAGTGTCACTGTGGGGTTGGGGGCTGGCAGGTGTGGGGTGCTGGTGTGTGTGGGGCTGGTGAGCTCTGGGCACCAACACTCTAATAGCAATGGTGATGTGTGGCCGATGAGAGTATGCACTCACACCAGCAGCAGTGGTGTGTCAGGGAGCATGTGCCATGCATGCTAGTGGGAAAGGGGAGGCAAGGTCTGCCTCTGCACACACTCACCATCACAGAAATTTGGGGAATGGCTGTGGGTGAGTGCATGCAGGTAAAGCAGCATGAGGGAGGCTGCAGTTGGGGGAGGGCATGGGCAGGCTGGTGTGTGTCTGTAGGGGCCACTCTGCTGCAGGTCTCTGTTGTCAGGTGTGATCTACCAGTACAAGAGCTATAATGTGGGCCCCTAGGAGGTATTTCCTGGACAGATGAGACTGTACTGCAAGCAAGAGTGGCCAGGCTGGGGTCAGTAAATTGAGGGTTGCTTGGGTTGGAGTGGCCCCATCTCCGAGGCAAGACCATCCTGCAGAGTTCAGGTCTGACAGTTCCCCCTAGGGCTAAAATCTCTTATGGGAGCAAGTTAAGCCTAGTGGGTTGGCCGTTCCTGGCTGTGCTACACTACAGATGCTCCTGCACCAAACCCTCTGGGCTCCACTCTGGCTGTAGTTCTGCCCCTACCATTTCTCTAAGCAGGTCTCCCTGCCAACTCAAGCGTCTGTGGGGGTCATGGGGTGTCCTCCTGCGTGTATTCCAGAGGCCTTTGGTAAGAGTGGGTTGCTTCTTGCCCATTCATCTCACCCCTTCCCCAGGAGTTACTGGTGGCCAAGAATGAATCTGGGGGTATGGTAGCTTCATGTATGGTTTCTAGCATTTTCCCCCTTCAGCCCAGCATCTATGTCTTCCCTCTGTCCAGTCTCACTGCCTTCCCTCTGAAATCTGCTAAGAGTGCACCAGTCCTCCTGATGTTCCAGTCCTTCAGTGGCAGAGGATCCCTCTGGCTGTGTCTAGTTGGCAATCTTGCCTCAGAGGGGCTTTTTGCATTTAAAATTAAATCGTTTTCAGCTCAAAACAATCTGTTAAAAGACGTTTTTGTAAGACTCATGATAATCAGAAAGCAAAATCCTACAATAGATACACAAAAAATAGAAAGCAAGGCATCAAAACATACTACTACAGAAAATCACTGAACTACAAAGAGAGGAAGAAAGGTGGAAAGTATCTGCAAAACAACTAGAAAACAATGAAAAAAATGGCAATACTAAGTCCTTACCTACAAATAATTACCTTGAATGTACATGGATTAAATTATCCAATTAAAAGACAAAGCATGGCTGGATAAATTTTACAAAACGAGACTCAAGTATATGCTGCCTACATAGGAAGGACACACATAGCCTAAAAGTAAAGGGATAGAAAAAGATATTCCATGTAAATGGAAACCAAGAGAGAGGAGGAATAGTTACACTTAAATTGGATATAAAATAGAACATAAGTCAAAACCTATAAGAGTCAAAGAAGGTCATTATATAATGATAAAGAGGTCAATTTAACAAGAAGATATAACAATTGTAAATATACAAGTATCCAACGTTAGAGTACTGAAATAGAGGAAGCAAATATTAATAGATCTGAAGGAAGAGGTAGACTCCCATACAGTAATACCAGGGCATTTCAACACCTCACTTTCATCAATGACAGATCACCCAGACAGAAAATCAACAAGAAAACAATGGACTTAAATTACAGTTTAGACCAAATGAACTTAACAAACATGTACGGAACGCTCTATCTAACAGCAGCAGAATACACATTCTTTTCAACTGCACATGGAACATTCTCTAGGACAGATCATATGTTAGGCCACAAAACGTCATAATAAACCTAAAATATTGAAATCATATTACTGTCAAGTATATTTTCTGATCACAATGGAATAGAACTAGAAATCAATAAAAGAAGGAGTTTAAAAAATTCACACATACATGGAAATTAAACAACATGCTACTGAACAACAAATGGGGCAATTAAAAAATTTAAACATTCCTTGAAACAAATGAAAATGGAAACATAACATACCAAAACCAATGGGATACAGCAAAAGCAGTTCTAAGAGGTAAGTTTACAGCAATAAATGCCCACACCAAAAAAGTAGAAAGATCTCAAATAAATAACCTGATAACCCTCAAGGAACAAGAAAAGCAAAAACAAACCAAAACCCAAATTAGTAGAAGGAAAGAAATAATAAAGAACAGAACAGAAGTAAACTGAAGAGACCAGAAAAACAATAGAAAATATCAGTGAAACAAAGAGTTGGTGTTTTGAAAAAATACACAAAATTGACAACACTTTGGCTAGACTAAGAAAAAAGACTCAAATAAATCAAATAGATAAAAAGGAGAGATTATAATTGATATCACAGAAATACAAAGGATAAGAGACTATTATGAACAATTATATGCCAAAAATTGGATAATCTAAAAGCAATAGATAAATTTCTGACATGTACAATCTACAAAGATTGAATTATGAAGAAACAGAAAATCTGAACAGACCAATAATGAGTAAAGACATTGCATCAGTAATAAAAAGTCTCCCAACAAAAAAAGCCCAAGACTTGATGGCTTCACTGCTGATTTCTACCAAACATTTAAAGAAGAAGTACTAATTTTTCTAAAACTCTTCAAAAAATTGAAGAGGTAGGAATATTACCAAACTCATTTTGCAAGGCCATCATTACCCTGATACCAAAACTAGACTAAGACACAACAACAACTACAACAAAACTATAGTCTAATATCCCTAACAAACATAGATGTAAAAATCCTAAACAAAATACCAGCGAACAGAATTCAATAGTGCATTGAAAAGATCATTCACCATGATGAAGTGAGATTCCTTTCAAGGATGCAAGGGTGGTTCAACATACACAAATCTATAAACATGATACGTCACATTAAAAGAATGAAGAACAAAAAACATATGATCATTTCAATAGGTGTAAAAAATGATTTCACAAAATATAACAATCCTTCATTATAGAAACTCTCAACAAATTAAGTATAGAAAGAATGTGTCTCAACACAAATAAAGGCCATATTTGACAAACTCATGGCCAACATTACACAGAACAGGGAAAAGTTGAAAGTTTTCCTCTAAAATCTGAAACAAGACAAGGATGACCACTCTTGCCACTTGTATTCATTATAATACTGGAAGTTTTAGCCAAAGCAATTAAGAAAATGAAAGAAATAAAAGGCAACCAAATTGGAAGGGAGGAAGTTAAATTGTCCATATTTGGAGATGACTTGATCTATACATAGAAAACCCAACAGATTCTATTAAAAAGCCATGAGAACTGATAAACAAATTCGGTGAAGTTGCAGGATACAAAGTCAACAAACACAAATCAACATTTCTATACACTAACAGTGAACTCTCTAAAAAAGACTTCAAGGTAAGGCATGGTGACTTATGCCTGTAATCCCAGTGCTTTGAAAGGCTGAGGTGGGAGGATCACTTGAGCTCAGGAGTTCGAGACCAAACTGGGCAAGATGGTGAGGCCCTATATCTACAAAAAATAGAAAAAAAATTAGCCAAGCATGGTGGTGTGCACCTGTCGTCTCAGCTACTTGGTAGGCTGATGTAGGAGGATCCCTTGAGCCCCAAAGTGCGAGGCAGCAGCGAACTATGATTGCGCTAGTGCCCTCCAGCCTGGGTTAAAAAGTAAGACACTGTCAAAAAAAAAAAAAAAAAAAAAAGTCAAGAAAACATTTATAATAGTTACAAAAAATAAAATTCTTAGGAATAAATTATCAAAGGAGGAGAAAGAGCTCTATACCGAAAATTATAAAACATTGATGAAAGAAATTAAAGGCACAAATAAATGGAAAGATATCACATGCTTATAGATTGCATGAATTAACATTGTTAAAATGTCTATACTATCCAAAGCGATGTACATATTTAATGCCATCCCTATTAAAATACCAATGACATTCTTCACAGAAATAGAAAAAACAATTCTAAAATTTATATGGAACAACAACAAAAAAAGACCCTGAATAGCAAAAGCAATCTTGAGCAAAAAGAACAAAGCTGGAGACATTATACTACCTGAATTCAAAATATACTGCAAACCTATAGTAACCAAAACAACATGGCACTAGCATAAAAACAGACACATAGGCAAGTGGAACATAATAGTGAGCCCGGAAATAAACTAATACATTCACAACCAACAGATTTTTGACAAAGGTGCCAAGAACACATCATGGTGAAGAGACAGTCAAGTCAGTAAATTGTGTTGGGAAAACTGGATATCTACATGTAGAAAAATGAAATTAAACCTTTATCTCTTACCATATACAAAAATCAATTCAAAATGGGTTAAAGATTTCAATTTAAGTCCCAAATCTATGAAACTACTCAAAGAAAACATAGGATAAAATCTCCATGACACTTGTGATGTGGACAATTATTTTCTGGTTATGACCTAAAAATCACAGGCAACAAAAGCAGAATTAGACAAATGGGATTACATTAAAAAACACCATTAGAAAAATTAAAAACACACAAAAAATTAAACCTAAAGAAATTAAAAATCCTTTGTTGGTTTCTGCACAACAAAGGAAATAATCAACAGAGTGAAGAGACAACTTACAGAATGGGGGAAAATACTTAGAATCTATACATCTGGTACAGAGTTAATAATATCCAGAATCTAAAAGGAACTCAAACAACTCAATAGCAAGAAAAAAAAAACCTGATTTGAAAAGGAGAAAAAAAATGCGTAGACATTTCTCAAAAGAAGACATACAAATGGCCAACAGTTATATGAAAAAATGCTCCACATCAGCCATCATCAGGGAAATGCAAATCAAAACAACAGTGAAATATTCCCTCACTCCTGAAAAGTGGCTATTATAAAAAGATAGAAGATAACTGGTGTTGACAAGGATGTGGAAAAAAGGGAACACTTGTGCACTGTTGGTGAGAATGTACTTCCATTATGGAAAACAGTATAGAGGTTCCTCAAAAAATTAAAAATAGAACTACTGTGTGATCCAGCAATCCCACTACTGGGTATGTATCCAAAGGATATGAAATCAGTATGTTGAAGAGATAGCTGAACTCCCATGTTTATTGCAGCACTATTCACAATAGCCAAGATTTGGAATCAACTTAAGTGTCCAACAACAGACAAATGGTTAAATAAAATATGTTGTATACATACATAATGGAGTACTATTCAGCCATTTAAAGAGAAGGCAATTCTATCATTTGTGACAACATGGATGAACCTGGGGGACATAGTATTAAGTGAATTAAGCCAAGTACGGAGGGATAAATACTGCATGATTTCATTCATAAGCAGAATCTGAAATAGTTGATCTCATAGAATTAGAGAGCAGAGTGGTGTCTACCAGCGGCTGGGGTGGTTAGGAGGAAGTGGGGTAGGGAAATGTTGGTCAAGGGCTATATATACACTTATAGCTAGATAGGAGGAATAATTTCGGAGATCTATTGTATAATGCAGTGACTATAGTTAATGACAATATATTGTATTCTTGAAAAGTGCTAATAAAGTGGATTTTAAGAGTTCTCACCACAAAAATAATGATAAGAAGTAATTCATTTGTTAATAAGCTAGATTTAGCCATTCCACAATGTGTATATAGATACTCCAATACCTCATGTTGTACATAATACGTATACATAATTTTTATGTCAATTAAAAAATAAATTTGAAAAAAGTATGTGAAGCCCACATTTCACTGTTTTCGGGTAGAGTTGTTATTGTTACGTGGTTGTTTATTTTGACTTTATTTAAGGCTATCACATTTAACTGCATTGAATGCCATTCACAATAAATGCTAAAACACAGCTCTAACTATGAGCAAATATCCTACTACAATATGTGAACCACTCAATATTTTCTTATCATACTAAAAAGTGTGAATTAAATTATAATATATTGAGAAACTAGAAGTTTGAAGTCATTCCAAATGTGGTGAATCTTCACCAGTGCACAAAATTTTTCAGTGATTGTGAAAAACATCAGAGTGGTTTAAGCCTTGAAGCTTTCACCCAATAACCAAAAAAGGGCCCAAAACAAACAAACATAGCTAAGCATTTCATCCTGGAAGCAGCTTACTGAATTAATAAGACAAGTCAATTAATGTAATGCTCTGTTGCTTCAGGATAAAACATGAAAATGGAAAAATGTGAACTGTTTACCATATTGGGATCAAGCAACTAGGAAGACTCTGAACAAAACATCTTCCCTTCTCTAATTATTAAAGAAGAACTCAACATGGCTTCTGCCATGGATTGAATTGTATTCCCCCCAAATTCATATGTTGAAGACCTAGCCCCCAGGGTGACTGTGTGTGCTCTTTCTCTTTCTCTCTGCCATATGTGGACAGAGTGAGAAAGCAGTCATCGACCTGCCAGGAAGAAAGCCCTTGAGAGATAACAAATTGGCCAGCACCTTAATCTTGGACTTCCCAGCCTCTGGAACTGTGAGAAAGTAAATGTCTGTTGCTTAAGCTACTTAGGCTTTGGTGTTCTTATTGGCGGCTTGAGCCAACTTATATGGCTTCCCATAGCTTTCTGGAGAGCAGTACCCTGGAGAGGAGGTTATAGTTGGCACTGAATGGGCATTCAGCAAGCTATCTCTTTTCCCTTCGAGGTATACAATTGGACTTTTTTTTTTTTTAAACCAGCTTTCCCTACAGTTAGGTGGGGCCATAAGCCAGAGTTCTGCTCAGTGGAATGTGGGCAGTTGTACTTTATACCACTTCCAAGCCTGTTCTTTAACATCTCTGGAGTGGTCCTCTGAGCTTGCTCTCTCTTCTTTGCTTGCTGATAGGAAGCAGAGGCTTCGTGGAAGGTTTCATAGGCCCTGAAATGTAGAAACCTCTCAGGTATTTTTAGCTTGGAATCCAAGGACCCCTTAGTCTATGGATAAAATTCAAGGATTTCAACCATTTTCTAAGCTTGGTTACAAAATTCTACATCTGTATTTTCAGGAGGCTCTAACTTGATTTTAGCACTTCCTTGTATTATGAATGTAGGCAAATCACCACCATGCTATTACAAGTACCTATGACTTTGTCACCTAGAGAAATTACAGATTTTTCATATCCCATTATAGTTGTTGTGGATATTTCAAAGTATTTTTACCCTCAAGACTCCTTAAAAATTATGATAGTTATGAAACTTGCTGCTAGGTTTTGTTATTTAATACTTTAATAATGAAGCATGTATATTACTACATATTAAATTTGTTTTTAAATAGTTTGATCACTGAGTTTTAATATAATTTTCTTTAAATCCCATGAGTTTTATTTTATGCATTTTAAAACTACTACTGTGCAAAAGTATTGACAGACTACACCAGACTGCCCAGTACCCAAGGCAGAAAGAGGTTAAGAATTTTGGAGCCAGATGGAAGGAACCTGTGTCAGTGTTACATGGCGGGGGGAAATAAACATTTGTTGGGTTAACCTACTGAGACATCAAAGTTGCTTGTTATATTTGTTAGTCTTCCTCTAAAACATGGGTTGGCAAACCTTTTCTGTAAAAAAAAAAAAAAAAAAAAACAGATAGTAAATATTTGGGGCTCTGTGGGACTCACAGTCCCTGTTGTAATTATTTAACTCTGCCATTGCAGAGTGAAGGCAACCATAGATAATACATAAATGAGTGCACTTGGCAGTGTTCCAATAAAACTTTATGTATAGACACTGACATTACAATTTTATAGAATTTTGACATGTCACTAACTGTATTCTTTTAAAAAATGTTTCCCAATAATTTAAACATATAAAAAATATTCTTACCTCAGAGGCCATACAAAAGCAGGCAGTCGCCAACCTCTGATCTGAGACATGGGTCAGGTTATCCTTTGGGGAAGGGTTAGGGGGTGTCATTGTGGTTGACTGTTGAACTTTCTGCATGATTCAGTTCCAAAACATATCCTTACTGGCTATGTCACTTAACAGCAATCTGAAGGAATTCTGTGTTGTCTACTCTTCCTAAATCCAAATCCTAACACTGTGTATGCTTAGTTTAGAATAGTGGTTCTCTGGCTTGGCTGTGCTTTAGAATGACATATGACACTTTAAAAAGAAATATTGAAGTCTAGGCCTCACAGTGTACCCATTAAGTCAGAATCTCTGGGGTTTGGGACTCGGGCATTTTTACAAAGCTCCCCAGCTGATCTCATGCAAAAGAATATTAGTATAGATGTGCTGAGGCTAAAGATGAACAATTGTCCTGTGTCCCACAGTGGGGGCAATGAATAAAAATAGAGATTTCTTCTTTCACCATCTTGGACTTCAATTTATTTCATTTCTATTAGGTTGAAAACAGCACTTATCATTTTGGTTAAACAAATATAAAACATCTCCTCTCTTCTAACACATACTATGTCATCAGGCTAGAGCTGTTACCAAATATGAATGACTAGCGTGTAACCTCTTGCCCAGAGTTTAAAAACTGTTGTTTAGGGAATGGTTTTTGCTGTCTCCTTTTCTTTTTTCTTTTTCCCTTTTCTCCTTCTCAGCCTCATTCCCTCCCTTTCTTGTTCCTTCCCACCCATATTCTCTTCCAACATACTAAGAACCTACTATGTGCCTCCTAGGTACTTTTCTGGATGTCCTGAGATTTGTTTCAGTATGTCTGTACATTGTCTTAAAAATTTTCCATTATTTTCCAGCATCTAGAAATAGGAAGATTTCATAGAAAAATTAGTGGAGATGGTGATCCTGTACATTTCCACATGGTGACAATCAGGTGCATCTGAGTAACAGGATTCTTTGACACTGGGTTCTTTCTGCTTAGCTACAGCTCTACCCCTTCCAAATGTCTCATATGCACCTACATTTCTCATGGAACTGAAATTCTTTAGCCCTTAGAAATTTGAGCTGTGGCCCCTTAGGTAGCCCAGTTCTTTAAAAAAATATTCTATAGTCTGCACCTTTACTCTCACCCTGCAACTAAGTGCCAAATTCTCAGATGAAAGTACACTCTTCTGCTATCATCCATATTGGAGGTCTGCAAACTATGGCTCCTACACCAAATCCGGCTTGCTGCTTGTTTTTGTAAACAATTTTGTAATTAAGTTGTATCAGAATACAGCCCTGTCTGTTTGTTTATGTATTGTGTATGGCTCTTTTACATATTGATGGCAGAGTTCAGTAGTTTCCTGCAAAGCCTAAAATAATTACTATCTATTCCTTTGCAGAAAATACTTTCTAACCTATGATCTAGACTTTTGGTGTAAGACATTTGTGCATCAAGACATCTGTTACAACCTGGCTGATTTCAATTTTAGCTTTTCATTCAGATGTTTCATATTGTTGTGGTATCAACTTAATTTCTTGTAGCACAAACCAGAGGCCCCTTTCTATTAGAAGGCACCAGCTTTAGTAAGAGGAAACAAATGTAGAAAGAGGTTATTGGCATCTGTTATTCTTTTGCTAAAATACTTTTGCCTTGATGTTAATTTGAATCATGCTTATTATTTTTTTAGTCAATTGTTTCTTTAAACAGTCATTAGGTGAAATGTTTTATTTCATCTTATTATGTAAATGCTGTTACCTTGCTTGGAGAACAAAATCACTGCTTTACTCTTCAGCAAATTCCCACTTACTCCCAATCGCATTGAACCCTACAATGTAATAGGAATGGTGATGGAGGAAAGAAGCTAATGGTTTCAGAGCATTTGACCATTTTGAACACTCCAATTGCAGCTAATCTACTTGAAATATGCTTGAGATATTATGCTCATTTTATGTCTCCATCCAGCAGGAAAAAGATCTAGTTTATTGGGTTAGAGCCAAATGTCCAACAGTGGTAAGACACATATCAAAGTTCCTAATCTTTTTCAGGAAAAGATTGTCTGAAAAAAGAATCATTTAAAAACTCTTTTCTTTCACCTTCTTGGTACATTTGCTCAAACAACTGACTAGAGTTTGTTAAAATAAAATTTTCTGTCTGTAAAATGCTGACTTGCAACACTTTCTTAATCTTTCTCCATCCTGGAGAATGGACTTTTTGTTGAGCTTTATGTACTGGGTTCCAAACAAGAGAAAATATAACATAATACATAATTCACCATGGTAGCCTGTGGCATGAAAATGTTCTACAGGAAGGGGTATCAATGTTCTTGTCATTCCACATTTGTTTTGTCAAGTACCTAGCAAGTGCCTAAGATTGTTCTCAAGTATAAAGGAATAATAAAAAATAATAAGCATGAGGAAAATGTGGCTTAGCTTTATTAAGATACAATGTTAAGAGCCCTGAAATTGGACCTGATATCTCATCACAGCTTTACTATCAAGAAGCCCTGGTGACACAGGCAGAGTGGCTTCAATTATCTGGGCTATGTGGACACCACCATCTATCGCCCGAGAGCTGACCGCCAATGTTGTTTTTACTTTGGAGATGACCAAATAAAATGATAGAGCATTTGTACTCTGTAAAGGACTCTACAAAGGAAGGGAGTTTTTAATGTGCTGCTCAGGAAGACCTTGAAATTTCTACCGGAATTTTTTTTGTAGTTTTCTTTTAAAAGTCCTTGGCAAGACCTCAGTAAGTTTCAGTTGGCTGAAGATGGGGCAATTTGAGCATCAGTAAGGATAATACTTGCAAAGAAGAGAAACACATCAAATATGTTTACTTCCATAAAGTCATTATCATACTAAAAAATTCGTTAGCTTCTTTCAAGGTTGCTGGTGAAAAAATTCCATATTTTGAAAGCTGATAAACCAAGAGAATCAAGCATTTATCATGCCTTCTTATAAAATCCATACCTCTGGATAACTATGTGAGAAAATTTCTCTTTAGAGAAGTATTCAGCTAACAAACAAAGGAAGAATGATAAAATTTAAAATATCATCCTTTGTAACTGCTAAAATACTAGTGTATCTGAGAAGTTGTCATCAATGGCTGATAATGTCATGAAAAGAGACAACCAGACATTATGTGCCTCTACAAGGAAATACACATCTCCACCTATGACGTCTCACTCGAAAAAACAAAGAACAAAAAAATACAATGTAAATCTGATCAAGCCTTTAGATTTAACTACTAATTTATAGAAAATTCAAGAGACAGAGGAACATTTTAAACAACACCATGGGATGTTATCAACAAAATGAAGACTTTGGGAAAACTTCAGAGAGCAGAGACAATTTACTTCTTAAAAATTTTTTCAAAGAAGAAAAAAAGAAAGGCAGAAAGGAAACATAAATTAAAATGGACATTAAGAGACATATCAATCAATTATAATATATGGAACTTATTTGGACTCAAGCAATTTACTGAAAAATTGTAAGACAGTAGACCATGGGAAATATCACTGACTTGGTAGTTGATAGTATTAATAATGTATTGTTAATTTTTTATTTGTTTTGATAATTGTATTATGGTTAAATTTGAGGAAAATGGCTTATTTTTTACAGATACAGTGTGATATATTTACAGAAGATATAATTCGCTTTAAAATAATCTGGGGTTGGGAACTGGGTGGGTATATGGATGAAACAAGATGGGCCATGTACTAGCACTTGTTGAAACTGAGTGATGAGTACAGAAGAGTTATTACACAATTCTATCTACTTTTAAGTTTGAAAATTTAGATTTTCTCTGTTCTGTAAAGTTTCCCCAAAGTCTGCATTTTGTTGATAACATCTCCATGGTGTTGTCTAAAATGTTCTTCTGTCTCTTGAATTTTCTGTAAGTTAGTAGTTAGATCTAAAGGCTTGATCAGATTTACATTGTATTTGATCTGTTCTTTGTTTTTTTTAGGCAAGACTTCTTTATAGGTGGAGATGTGTATTTCCATCAAGAAGCACATAATGTCTGGTTGTCTCTTTTCATGACATTGTCATTCTGTCTACTTTTATATGTGATATTTTCCATAATAAAAAGTTAAAAAACATGAAGCAAAAGAGTTCCAGCATGAAACGATGGTAATGAACATAGGGATCCTCCTGCATGTTCAGGGGTTTTGGCCTGGGAGCTGGCAGTTCTAATAGCAGATAGGGCAGAGTGAAAGCCTAAATGAGTCACTTTTCTACAGATTATTAAATTATGTTGGGATCAGTCAACTTTGAAACCCATAAAACTTTAAAGCTGCCTCAGTAAAATCCATCTCTCTCTCTCTTTCTCTCTCTCTCTCTCTCACAGACACACATTTCAAATGTCATTAAAATCTGTAAAAAATCTCAGAAGTTATAAAAACCAACATAATGACCACCAATTTTATTCCCACTGAAAGATTATCCCCAAAATAGACTTTTAGTCTATCTTGAGTTTCTTTAATAGTGTGCTCAATCTGACCCGAATCTATTATTCTTTTTAGATATAAGCTTAAACCAGTGTGAAAAGCTGAGTGGTCAACTTGAAGGCTAGACTTCATTTTATTCAAAGAGAGAATTAATTGTATGTTCAGATTAAAATATTCAACAAAAAGGAGTTTTTATTTCCAGTTGTAGAATTCACAGTGCTTCTGTTAAGAGGTCAAATGGAATTATCATAGAAAAATACAAGACATGTCTCTAATCCTACTATGGGATTTTAAAATCTTCACTCGATGTTTAGAATAAAGAATGACATTTTTGAATAAAATACATTCCTTTCCTCTCTCTTTGGGACCATGGTCAATGTTTAAACTTAATGATTGTTTCATTAAAATCCCATCCCACAAGTAAAAGTGATTCACAGGAGGTTACAGAAGGCATTCTTGCAGTGATATCAGCCAGTGGCCAGCAGGCTGGGATATCAACTTTGTGAAAGTCTGCGCTGCATTACCCACGTCTTCTAGGATACTCTGGGGAGATATTTTATTTTGGAAAAAAAAAGAAGTATTTTAAGAATTTTAGATTTTCCTTGAAACCATTAGAGACATCCCTGTGTATGCCAAAACTTGGTTTCAGAATCACTGACTTAGATCCTTGTTTTAAGTCTTCAGTACTTGGAAGGGGCCAATTACTGAAAATAAAAACTGGAAAGATTGTTTGCTGTTTTTGGTGACACCAGTAGTCCGTAGTGCTTCTATAATTCTGCAAGCACTCTGCTACTAGGTTTCGCATTTGAAGCCCTTTCCATGCCTTGAGGCCCTCTTAGCTGCTATTTGTTTGTTTGAGACAAAGTTTCAATCTTGTTGCCCAGGCTGGAGTGCAATGGAGCCATCTGGCTCACTGCAACCTCCACCTCCCAGGTTCAAGGGATTCTCCTGCCTCAGCCTCCAGAGTAGCTGGGATTACAGGTGCTCGCCACCAAGCCTGGATAATTTTTGTATTTTTAGTAGAGATGGGGTTTCACCATGTTGACCAGGCTGGTCTTGAACTCCTGACCTCAGGTGATCCACCCACCTTGGCCTCCCAAAGTGCTGGGATTACAGGCGTGAGCCACCATGCCTGGCCCTTACCTACTGTTTTAAATGAAAAATAAAAAATTAAATATTTGAGAAACAGGAAAACATCTAGCTTGGAATCTTTTTTGTGTTTTTATCCTCTGCCTTGAAGCACATTGCTGAACCTTTCCTCTTTGAGAAACATATTTTTGAACCTTAAGGGATATTGCAAATTCTCAAAAATACTGCACATCCTAGTCATATTTATTTAGGAAAATAACTCAGAATCCTGCAAATATTGCACAGATTACTGCACAGAAAAACATGCCACACTGCTATCTTAAAAGTTGGGATGAAATATGACAGATAGACAGGTGAGGGGACCAAATCACACAACTAGGACAGTCCTTGAAGTGGTCTCTAAGGGGTGAAAAGTCGTGGCTATTTGTCAGTTTAGAAATCCAGGGAATTGCACTACAAACTATTTATACATTTTGGTTATATTTGCATGCATGCTGCTAGGGCCATGGTTCTCAACAGGCACAATACCTAAATCTAAAAATATCTTTGAGGGCCACATGGAAATTTGTGCAATGATTTCTTGGTTGTTACAGCAGTTGTGGGATGCTGCTACTATGTGGTAGGCTGGGAGAAGTGCTATATGTCCTGAAGTGTACGATGTATTTCTGCTCAAAGAAGAATTGTTGTCCCACTGAATTGTTAATGTCTCATTGAATATTAATGTAAGTGAAAAACCTGCTCATAATGATATAAGCCCAGAAATGAACTCAGTTTATAAAAAGTAATTTTTAAAACTTCAGACATAATTAACATTCCATAAAATTTACTCTTTTTAAGTGGTCTATAATTTGGTGGTTTTCAGTATATTCATAAGATTGTACAACGATTACCAGTATCTAATTCCAGAACATTTTAATCTCCAATTAGAAGTCACTCCTTCATGTCCCCCTTCTCTCTAGCCCTCAGAAATTAAATTACTTCTGTCTCTATAGATTTACCTATTCCAGACATTTCATATAAATGGAATCATATAATATGTGACCTTTTGAGTCTAGCTTCTTTCACTTAGCATAAGGTTTTCAAGATTCATCCATGTTGTAATATGTATCAATATTTCATCCCTTCTTATGCTTGAGTAATATTTTATCATATGAATATGTCCTAGTGTCTTTTATCTATTTGTCAATTGATGGATGCTTGCATTGGCATTATTTTGATTTATGTTAAAATTACCCAGGAATGCAACTATCATGTAAGTGGGGGAAAGACTGTACTCTTTTGTTCTAAATTTTACTAAGAATCAGTTATCATTTTAGAAAAATCATGTCAGCAACAGTAGCCTGGCTTGTGGATTTGAATCATCAATAAAACAACTTGTTTTTATTTACAATGTTGTATTCTCCAGTTTATATCTACACACCTACACCCATGTGCACACATATTTTTACTTAGCTTGTATTTTAAAATATAAAACATAATATGGCAACTGTACCTAGGTAAATTTACTTCCCTTAAATCTAATACTTATTCATTATAAATATGTACACAACTCTGTATCATTATGTCTTCTGGCATTATGTGCCAGACTATTTACAAATTAAAACAAACATTTTAAAACAGATTTCCTTATATTTCTCCTTTATCTCACATTTGAGAGTTACACTGATTTTTCTGAATTACATATATATAGGGATGTTATACTATTCATTAATTTCATTTTGAGAGAGTAAGGCGATATCAGAAAATATCTGTTATCAAAAGGCAGTATTAGATTTTGTAAAGTTGACAATCACTGTATTAGGGCAAGACTGTGGTGAGATTATCTTTGTGAGAACTGTCCCTCTGACATAGGCTACACATTTCTTCAGTAGTATTTGTATGCACATAGGCATTGTTTAGCTCCTCAGGGTATTTGAGACAAGTGATTTGCATATTTCTGTTGAACTCTGCAAATTTGCCACAATGACAAATTAATTAACAATGGCCACTGCACCTTTGAGTTGGAGGTTACTATTCCTATTTAAAAATTTTCCCTGACGTAAGAAACACAAAATTTGTAATGAGACAAAAAAAATCTGGTGTCTTCTTTTTAGATGTTGCTGAAAAGATTGTTGAGATTTTAAATAGCATGTTAAAGCTGGAATGCAAAACAGAGTTGAGAGATTTTTGTCTAGATGAATTTTCATTAATTGCATATCCCTTAACTCATATGTTATTGCTTTATAAAGCTAGTATATAATTAGATGATATCTACAAATCTGATAAAGCATTATCTGTAAAGGTAGTGGCGAGATCTCTGGCTAAAATATTAAGTTACTTATTCAATTTTACATTTTTGAACCAATTCATGCCTTCAACCATTTTATAGTTTTGGCCAATTTATATCTCACCTATTTGTATTTGGTCTGCTTCCCTGTTATCAAACTCTTGGCAGGTTCATCTTTGCAGTTATAGTTATATCTGATTGAACATCTCTGAAGTCTTTCTGCCAGTCTCCATAAAAGAGGCCATTGGTTTATTATAAAATTCCTATGACTCCAAGTCCTTTCCATTATCATCCTATTACTGATGTAACTGACTAATTAGAGATGGAGCTGGCTTGCCTCGAGTGGCTTACTTACTCTGAAGAAACAGATGACATTGAAATTGGTTAAAAAAAAAAAAAGAAAAAAGAAAAAGAAAAGAAAAAAAGAAAAAAAAAAATCACCCTGTTTTTGCCAGTAAGCAATGCTGTCAGACAGTTAAGGGATATCTGTATCTCTGAACAAAGCAACCTCCTTATAGATGGTATGAGCTGCTCTTCTGAATCTAGAATTCATTGTGTCAAAAGAATCTGGCATTAGAGAGTATCTCTAATTTCATTTTCATTATACAGATAATGAAACAGGCTCAGAGAACCACAAATTCTGGGAAAGAAAAGACTGTATAGGCATGAATCCTTCTACAACATTCCTAACGGTTCTTCCAGTCTATGTTTGAACACCATCAATAACAAGAAACTCACTACCTACCAAAGAAAGTCTGCTGGGTGGTTCATTCTTATATTAAACTGAAATGTGTTTGGCTATAAATTCCATGCACTCTTTAAAAATTAATTAAATTCCTTTTCTAAATGACAGACCTTTAATTACTTAAATGCAGCTCTCGTTCTTGATCCACTTACTGTTTTTCCATGAATCTGAACACTGTGTTCTTACACTGTTTCTAATCATCACAGCTGCTTTGGTCTGCTTGTCTAATTTACTTGAACTTGCTTCAACCATGCAAGGTAGTCAATGGCCATTTTGAACGTAGATCACCTGCAAAATTGGTCTGCATGCCATGCCAATGCCCTCTTTCACATAGTTGATAGTAAAACATTGCATAAGACATAGTCAGGACAGAACCCAGGATTCTGCTATGAGAAATCTTTCTCCATCATGTGATTAGTCCATGAATTAAAAACATTTAAATATGGCTATTCATTAAGATTATGAACCTACACAACGTTTTACTAACATCCAGACTTCTCCATAATAGGCCAGGTGTCAGCAAACTTTTTTTTATAATGGATCAGATAGTAAATATTTTATGCTTTTAGAGCCTTAAAGTCTCCGTTGCAGCCATTCTACTAATATCTTTGTGCAAAAGCAGCTATATAGCCAGTATGCAACAAACGGTTGTGTTAGAATAAAACTTTATTTTTAAAAAGTCAGCAGGCCAGATTTAATGTAAGAGCCAGTTTGCCAATCTCTGGTCTGGACTTGAACTTTCCTAAATTCTAGATGTATTACGTCCATCATTTAAAAACTTAATCCCTCAGACTAAACAATGAGGCCAATGGAAAAGGTGTCTGACATGATTTTTTTCTCAGTGAACTCAAGCTGGTCTCTAGTGATTACTGTTTCCCTAATTATTCATAAAAATTCACTTAAAGATACATTCTAGAATACACCTCAGGGTCACTAGTCCACAGTTTTCAGAATCTACTTATTTTTAAAAATAATTATAACTATACTTAACTGATTCTAACTTCTGGCACCTCTCCTTGGTGCCTCAAAATTCCTTAGCATTGATGTGGCAATATTTCGATATTTTTTTTTTTTCTTTCTTTCTGGTTTTAGGAATGTAGTTCTTACACAGGGAGTGATATACAGGACCTGGCTCTTACTGGCTTGTGAGAGCCAGCTGTGTACATCTCTTCCCAACTCCACACTGGTATCTTGAAACCAGCTGTAGTGAGAGGATTTACACCACAGGAATCAATAGATGGTACGAATCAGGGCTTTCCCTTTCCCTCTGTCATGCATCCTGGGTAATTCAATCATTGAGGAGAGCAACATGCTGTCTTATAAATCTCTTCCCCTATCTTGGGTTTATTTTTCTCTTGACACTATTTCTTCCAGGCATTTTAGCGGAAACAACATAGTTGCTTGAGAAAAATCTGAATTCTCTATCACCTACACATTATTGGATTCAGGCAGTAGGTTTGTCCCTTCCTTGTTTTTCTTGCTTTGAACTTAACTACAAAAAGCTCTTTAGGTTGCTCTTAGCATTTTTGGGAAGCCATAAGTCACTGGGGGAATTTAACTTTCCTTAGTATGTTCTTCCAGGTTTCTGTCATTCTTATATATAGTCCTTCTTGATGGTTTGCTTTTGCTAAATCTTTTGCCAATGTCTTTTAAAATTCCAAACTGTTTCTTTAGCTATCTTACCATATTTTCTCATTGTTCTCATTTGCTCTTGCCTGCATAGGATGCCAGTTCTAAGAACTGATTTGAGAAATTTAAGTGACTCCCTCAGTTAGGACTAAAAATTAGGACTCTTTTAACCCAATGCATTTACTGGGATGCTATGTTTTCTTTAACATTCAGTAAAAGAAGATACTCGGACTAAAAGAAAAATTTGAAAACTTCTCATTCATAATTCAATTTGAACTTTGTTCACTGACAGTGAGGCTAGGTCTCATGGGAGTAGACTGAATCAGATGAAATGAAAGCTTTCTCTCTATGAATAACCTCTAAAAGACTCAGCATAGTCTTATTCTTGTTTATCAAGATGGGCTTAGATAGTTCGGTCCACTGAATGGCAACTGATTGATATAGCTGAGGCTTGAATCTAAGTCATCATCTCCTCCATGAAAGGAATAGTATTATTCACTGCTCTGTCCTTTGGCTTTGACATGGTAAGTCTTCCACGTGCATTACTAAATACCACAAAAACATCCTTACTGGTCCTCTCAGTTTACTTGGGTGCCCTTCAATCTGTTCTCCATTTTGAAACCAGAGTTGTCATCTTAAAAGCTGCCTTAGGATTTTATTTGAAAGATGAAGCAGGAAGTACTGATAAGGAAGTAAGGACATAAGACAGGAAATTAAGGAAAGCCAATAAAGTGTGTGTTTATGGGCAGGCTGCAGCTTTGGGTAACTTGCGCTCAGTCTTATTTGGGAATTCTTAAATGCTGAAGAGAACTGTGCAGTACAATATGATAGCCACTGGATGAATGTGGCTTTCTAAATATAATTTTAGGTTAATTAAACATTTAAAATTAAATAAAACTAAAAATCAGTTTCTGCATTGCAACTGCCACATTTCAAGTGCTCAATAGTTCCACGTGCCAGTTGGCTACCACATTGGATAGCTCAGATACAGAATATCTTCACATTGCAGAAAGTTCCACTGGGTAGCCCTGATGTGGAGCATACCTCAGTGTTGCCCACCTGGGAGCAAGGGAGCTGGAAATTTATATATCAGTCTTATTTGTCAATGGTTGCTCTCCTAATTCCCTGACATATCTGGTTTGCCCTGCACGTATAAGGGAACAAGGACAGAATATGGATAGACACCAACAGCATCTGCTGTAAGTATAAATCAGATTGTGTCACTCTTGGCTTAAAAATCCTTTTTCATGGCTTCCTGCTACAATTCAGATAAAACCCACACTCTTTATCATGCCCTACATGGCCCCATAATCTGACTTCAAGGTTACTTCCCCAGTCTCATGCCACTTTGCTCTCAATTACTCTGCTTTCAAATCAAACTGAAGAGACTTTCTGTAAGTTTCACAAACACACTGAGTTCTTCCTTGGCTAGGGCAGTGGCACATACTAATTTGTTCACTTGAAACACCCCCACTGGTTCATTCCCACTCCCCTTCAGCTCTCTGCATGGTTGTATCTTGCTATCCTCTAGTTCTCAGCTAAATGCCACCTCCTCCAGGAGATGTTCCATGGTCATCTTACCTAAAGGTAGCATTTCCCTCCCATTGTTTACTTCCTTGGCTTGCTCTGAATTTCTTTTGTATCATGATTTTTAATTATTTGTTTACTTTTGTTTTTGTCTGTTTCCTCTAGAACAACGTAAGCTCTGAAGTCACCCCCCGTATCTAGTAGTGTTCCTAACACATAGTAAGAACTCAGCAGATATTTGTTTATTGAATGAATAAGTGAATTAATGAACAAAAAAAAGTCTTTACCAGTGAGGTGGGTGTAAGAGAGGGCATGAAAGGTCACACCTCTGCAGTATGCAGGGTTATGTGTGAATCTGCTTGGACAGTTAGCCTGAATGACAAAGGGGCTGAGTGTGAGGGAAAGAGTGGCCTGGCCATGGCATTGTGTATAGTTGCTGATCATGGTCTTACACACCAGATGGCGCAAGTCATTAGCAACTCAACTTCTGAATTAACACTCTGGACACCAGCAGGGTGCATTCTCCAACACGCTATTACTTGCTTATGTCAATGGTGTCACTCAAGTGTGGGTTATACCAGCATTTTACAGTGGCTTAAAAACACTGTCTAGCAGATGGAGAATTCTACAAAGTTGAGCAAGCATCTGTCTAGTCTTCCAGCTTTCTAGAAAAGGAATATGAAATAAAATTTTGGTTATTTTTGCTAAGTTTGTCTGTCTTGAGTGGAGCGAGCAGAGACACAGGGAGCACCTAGGTGACACCTTAGTAATTTGAGAATAACACAGTAACAGTTCTCTGGGAATAACCATTGCTTATCTACTGCTTTATATTTGTATAACATTCCCACTTTCTCCATTTCTCTAATCCTCCCATAACCTTTAAGTCTTGTATAATGATTTCCATTTTACATGCAAAAACTCTGGGAGAGAGGTTGCAAGCTTTTCTGGGTTGAATTTTTAAATGGAAGGCAAGGACTTGAATCTCGGAGGAGTTCTTTTCAATACACACAGTGCCTTTTAGGTGTGAGATGTAAAGGGGAGAAGAGAGGAGAAAATGTCATAGTGGTGAGATGAGCGGTAGGGGAGGGGGTGAGAAACCTTGAAAACTTCTCAGTATAGCCATCTCGGGAGGAGTCAGATTAGGATCCAAACACAGCAAGAACTCACATGGAGTCCAGGTATGAATGTAGACAGCAGCAGGAGTCATGAAATGATTTTATGTGACTCAACATAGAATCAGAGGGGGAGGCCATTTTTATTGGGCAGCCAGTACCTAGCATTGAGTAGATGTACAAGCATCTCAGGACTTTTTGCACTAACTGGTAGGCTCTGGCAACCTTATACTGCTTCCTTTTGGTCCCCAATGTTTGCTCCTCGACTAGCTTGGTTACCCCAAAGTTGGAGCTCATGGAAATGCAATAATTTTACTCCATTCTAGCAGAGAGGTTGGCTCCTTTTTGCAACCTTGACATTTCACGCAGTAGACGACAACTGATGTGCCCACAGCATCCTCAGTGGCATAGGTAAGACAGGCTGTAGGTTGTGTGTAATTGCCTGCAAACTAGCCTTTTCTGCCACTTTTTCTACCACCAGAGGAATCCCATGAAAATGCAAATATATGAGAATAATATAATTTTGGGCCAGATTTAACAAAATTCCAATGGGTTATAAATATATGAGATTTGGACATTTCATATTGTGATATTGTGAAATATATTTTTGGTTTTCAACATGGTTCCCTGGCATACAACTCTTAAACTCCTTAGAATTTCCAAGTGATGTCTTTTTATATGCTAATGAGCTGACTGATGATGGCTGGCTGCTTCTAGTTAGCTTTAGGATAGGGGCTGGTCTCCGGAAGGACCATCTATCCTAAAAGATTAGATCCAAGGCAGGATTAGAGGGTTGGGACTTCAGCCCCACCCAAAACATCTAGGGAGGGGACAGGAGCTGAAGGTTGACCTGATTACCAATGGCCAGTGATTTTGTCAATCACGCCTATGTAAAGAAGCCTCCATAAAAACCCAGAAGGACATGGTTTGGAGAGATCCTGGACAGCCGAACACGTGGAGGTCCTGGAGGGTAGTGTGCTCAGGGAGGGCATGGAAGCTCAATACCCATTCCTATACTTCATACTATGCATCTTTTCATCTATATCTTCTGTACTATCCTTTATAATTAATAGGTAAATAAAAGTAAGTGTTTCCCTGCATTCTATCAGTCACTTTAGCAAATTAATAGAACCCAAGGAGGGGGTTGTGGGATCCTCAGTTTGTAGCCAGTCAGTCAGAAGCACAGGTAAAACAACTTGGGGCTGTGACTGGCATCAAAAATGGAGGCCAGTCTTGTGGGACTGACCCTTCAACCTGTGGGATGCGACATTATCTCCAGGTAGATGTGTCATAATGGAATTGAATTAGAGGACATCCAGCTGGTATTCACTGCAGAATAGCTTGCTTGGTGTACGGGGAAAAACTCCCACATATCTGGTCACAGAAGTCTTCTGTGTTGATTGTTGTATGGTGTGGGAGCAGAGGAAAAATATTTTGAGTTTGTTTTTGTCCACATTCATATACCAGCATCTGAATTTCTGGATAGTCCTAAAAATAAGTCAGAAGAATGTGGACATATGGCTCCTTAATGAGCAGCATTAAGCATGGTGCCATGCATGGCAACAATAGGCTGAGATCAAATTCTGGCTACTAGTGCCCTGCAATGTGCCAGGGTTTCTACCTTCATCTTGGTATTTTAGGCACTGTAGGTGGCCCTGCTTAACTAACTTTTGTTACCTGGCTAGCTTCTGTAGGCTTATGTGCCTTTTAGGCCATGTTTGAGAACTACCCTTGAACCAATTATAATGCCTTTAAAAATGTATTCACAGTCAGCTGGGCGTGGTGGCTCATGCCTGTAATCCCAGCACTTTGGGAGGCCAAGGCAGGCAGATCACAAGGTCAAGAGATTGAGACAATCCTGGCCAACATGGTGAAATCTTGTCTCTACTAAAAGTACAACAATTAGCTGGGCGTGGTGTCGCACACCTGTAGTCCCAGCTACTCAGGAGGTTGAGGCAGGAGAATTGCTTGAACCCAGGAGGCAGAGGGTACAGTAAGCCGAGATTGCGCCACTGCACTTCAGCCTGGTGACAGAACAAGACTCTGTCTCAAAAAAAAAAAAAAAAAAAAAAAATTATTCACAGTCTTTCTGAAGAAGCCATTTCCAACCCATTCCATGATCTATGGCCAATATCCATGTGCCATGGCCTAATGGCTGCAATACACTGTCTTATGGAAAATTTGGCTGCAAGTTTTCTTCATAGCATGTCAGTCTATTCTTGGGTTATAGCTTCTCTAAGCAGGTGGGAATCGGGGCTGGATAAACATTGCCTGGTCTATCAAAGTCAGTTAGGGCTGGGATCCTGGCTTTCATATTTGGTAACCAATTATTATTTCTTTTAATGATGTAACTAGCTACCAGAATGAGAGCTTAAACTTTTTGAAAATGAAGCAAACTACCTAAGTAAATAAACAAATGAGAGCCACTTGTGTACCAATGATGTGAGCATGTCATGACATCCATTGATGTGCCCTGAGCTCTTTTACAAGGAAAAAACAATCCTGACCTATTCAACCTCAAATCTCTAAACCTTTAATAGGGTATATAGTAAGAGGAGTGTATGTACAATTAATGGCCTCGTCTTTAATTTAAAGTGTGAACCTGATTCTATTTCATCACTTTTGTATTATTCCCATGGGTAGTATGAAATTAGATTCCATTACTGCTCCCACTAGTACTGAGTTCTCACATTCCAGAGTAGTGCCTTTTATCATGTTTTCTTGTATTTATAAACTAGCTGGAGATGGCTCAAGCCCTACAATTCACTAAACACGCAGTCTTTTATTTAGAAGGTAGACAGCTCACAAAAAGATATGACACACTTCTTTGTCAAGAAAACTCTAATAGCTTTTGAAATGGGGCTGTCAAGCTTAATTAAAAGAAAAAGTCATATTATGACATGATATTTAACCTCCCAGGGAAGCAGTGTGTGCCTTGTGCAGGTGAAGAATGTGGTGGATCTCCTTAGATAAACAATTTTTATGCCTTCCATAACTTACTGTATCAGTGACAATGGCAAGGTGGTATAATATACTGTATTATAAAACCACTGTATTGCTTTGTGAAAGTTATACTCAATTTGATCAAAAAAACATGTTGAATTGTGTCTTGGTGAAAACTTTCTTCATCTTTCTACAATGTAAAAAAGCCAAGTAGTAAACTTCTCAATGTGCTTGCCTAGTCCATTAATAGATTAATCTAATCACCCCAAAATGTCAACAAATAAGATTTACACTATTTGAAAATCTTAATCTTATGAAATAAGCTACATTTTCACTTTTTTACTAAGAGAAGGGCTCTGGATAAAATTCTTTGCATTTACTCTAATTATGTTATAACATTATTCATCGTCCTGGATGCACAAGCTCAAAATCAATATTAGTCATACCACACAGAGCTCTTTATTACCAGAAATACGTGATATAAGTTTTTACACCATAAATGTGCAGATTCAATAGGCAGATGGTAGCTACTGAATTCCCCAAACTGGAGCAAGTTAAATTTAAACACAATTTGATGGTTCACACATTTGTGTAAGGGACTTGGATAAATCCAAATTGAATTTGACGACATTTACAAATATTTGCACTGTCTTATTGGATGGTTTCCTGATTCTGTTGTGATTTTTTTCTCCAGGTCTTTTCATGAAAGACTAGCATGAATTGACCGATGGGAAATGAATGAACAGATGTGGACCTCTAGAGCAGCCCCTTCATTGACTTAAAGGCTCTGGTTACAGAAAAGGAAAAGCTGTGACCACGACATCTTGTCAGTTATGAGAAGTGTCTGCACGTATGAGGCCATACAAAAGAGAATAGCCCTCTTTCTTCCCATTGGATTTTCATTTAGGATCAATGCTTTTAAAAGAGTATCCTAGGAAACACTAATAGTAAAGTCCACATGTTCAGAGAATTTGGGGCAATACTACTGCTGGCATCATTTAAAACATCGAATTAGTTCATCTCACTTTAGGCATGATAGAAAATTTTATGTAAAATCTAGATTTCTGGTTCTTTTGAAAAACTGAAGATATAACACTGCAGTGATTATATCCTCACATAGAAGCAATTTCTTACAGTTTCCCATTATGCAGGGCATGTGTGCTCCATTAGCCATGTGACCAACTAGAGGTTTCTTACTTGACTTCTCCTCTTCTAGTCTTTCTTAAAGACACACAGTGCCTTTTGGTTTATTAAAGCCTCTGACAATTCCCCCAGTAAATATCTCTATTTTGTTTAAAAAACTTTCCCAAATATACTTGATTATAGAAGTTTTTTTCTTCATATTTTGCATCTGGATCATAAATTCAAAATATTCTGATTTTCTGGTGTGAACTTTATGCTACCTTCTGGCAAATATTTTGTGAAAGCATTTGAGAAGCCTAGATTTTGCAGTCACGATTCTATTTCTGTCTCTGGATGCTTTTATAGGCCTTCAAGATGCAGAATCAGTTTATCTGGTTAGAGTGTTTGTATGTTCAATCAGACTTCAGGCTATCTTGGTAGAGATGGGGGAGCCTCTGAATTTGACCTGAGATTTAAATTTAAAAGTTGAGACTATGGGACCCAATGTGCTACTAACCTAATAAGAAACCATAACAATATTCATTCCAGAGAATATATTTTGCAGAAAAAGGATACACTTACAAGATGATTGGAACGGAAAGTATGATTATGCTATCTCCAGGAAAACTAGAACTTAAGTAGATATTTCCTTCTTATAAGCATTAGCTGAGTAACTCTCAAAAAAAGAAGATCATTTTTTGGTGGGGTTAGCCCCATATCTATTATTCCAGTAACCGCTGCGAAAGCCCAATAACGGCATCTGACATTTCGGCTTGCTGACTGAGGACACTGCAGTTATAGTAATGGAGTTCTGATTTTCAAAATATTAACATTGTAAATAGTAGCCACAATGGAAACAAAGACCTTATGGGAGAAGCTCTGGCTGACTATGAGTATCTGAGCAGTGCATTCTCTGGATTTGGTTAAGGTTGATTCAGTAAAAATAAATGGCAAAATAAAGAAGACAAGTAGGTTTAGAAAGAAGCTGTTTACCACTTTAATAGGGCTGTCCAACATTTGGTCACATAGATCATCTTGAAATCTAATTGTTTTCACAGCCTTCCTATCTCACAAGAGGAGATCTGAATACTCTTGGAAAAAGCAAACCAAACATAGAAAGAGATGCCATGATAAGACTTGTTGCTACAGCACTATGTAGTTAACGATGCCAGACTTTGGATTTAATCAGAGGACATTTCTGCAGTCTAGGACAGCTATACAAAGCCTTAAGACATTGTATTTACAGGACTTATTCATGTAGGGATCCATATCCTACCCATAACTCTGCCAGAGTCTTAATAGCATGGTGGAGTGGCTCCCTTAAGAATCCTCATTTTCTTCTAAGTGGAAAAGCTAGTAGTTCTAAAAATATTTTCCTGGAAGAGGTTAGAACGGTTATTATATATCAATTGAATATAAAGTATGATTATGTAAGCCAAGCTTGCATGCTAATATTGCACAGGGTAGAAAGCAATAAAACAGGACGATGTGCTTCCTTGGGCCATGTGGTAGAAGCAGAAGGAAGTTCTTGATTCAGTATCATTATGATGCCTCAAATTCCAGGAGTCCACCTGTAGCTGGCCTTCCCGTGTCAGTGCCATCTTGAATTCTCAAAAGGGCACATATCTTCCTTGCCGTTAGAAAAAGAAATGACTAACAAAACAAAGCAAAACAGACAAAACATCCAAAACTCAAAGGGGTACACCAGCCGTCTCAAACTGTGGTACTGTTCATTTCTTGAAGAGAATAGATAATATTTCAAAATATTATATATATATACATATATTTCAAATGGTACAAAGTAACTATAGATTCAAATTAGAAGATAGTTGATCGTTCTTCATGATGCCCAAAAATTTCACTGAGAAAACCCTTTTTTAAGCCCACTTTCCATGGTGTTGCCAAAACGCTGTGTCTTCTCACTGTAGGATATTTCGTTACACACAGTAAACGCACTGTGATTATCTGGTAGCCAGTCAAAGTGCAAGTAAGAAATCCATTTGGCTTGTATATATGTGAGATGTTTGAGATTCTCAAAATGTATTTTCCAGAGGGTTGGTTTTCCTTTACTACCAAAAATGCTTCTGTTAGGTTCTTGGGTGAATCTGAAACCAAAGAAAGACAGACATTTCAGGGAGAACAGTGCAAAATGAAGGCACAAAGAAATGTGATTACGTAGAAAATGAGGACACCTTGAATCTTTAGGATGTTGCTTTTTTTCAGGGGATCTGTAGTCAAAAATCTTAAAGTTTAGAGCAGTCATTTTCAAATGGCGATCAAATCATATTGATAGGCCACCATATTTTTATCAATGCAATAAATTAATGATGTCACTCCCGAGGAGTGAGACTCCTGGAGCAATGCCTATCCAGGACTGGTTTCCTAGGCATGTGACCTATGAAGTTGCACAAGGCCCTATCCTGGAAAGAGCCTCCTGCTTGGTTTAATGTTCTTCTGTTGCCATCTTGAGATTATTAATAATTTTTAAACAAGGGCCCTGCACTTTCATTTTGCACCTGGCCTTGCATGTTATGTAATCAGTCCTGTGTCTATCTGATGAAAATTTGAACTGGGTAAGTTATTCCATGGTCTTGTGAAGTTGGCCTGTTGTAAGATATAGAGGGCTGGCATGAGGTGAGGTCATTGTCAAGGTTAGACCACATCTGTGTAGGAACACACCGATGAGAAACTGTTCCTGTGCAAGGTGAGAAACTGTTGCACTCAACGACACAGTGTTCAAGGGCAATCAAGATTACATTTCTGTTGCTGTAGATGTCTTTTAATCCACTTGAATAGGGTATCAAAGGCTCAAATATTCAAAAGGACGCATGTACAGAGAACTACTAACTTCAAGCATAAATAACAATTCTAATAGAGTTGAAGCCTCTACTCTAGAGTTCCAGGAAATATGGCATTTTTCTTTATTATCTCTTACTTCTTTATAGTTTTAGAAGTTGAGTGTTCTGAGGCTAGAGGTAGAAGTCCATTTAAGGATTTTAGAGTTAGGCAGGTGGATGTGTGTTGGGCCAGTTACAGAAAACACTGATTTGACAAGATGGCTATAGTGGTTAATTGTGCAATCTGGGGTCTTCTACCTCCTCGTTTTAGGGAATAAAACTTGACTTTACATTGTGTACTAACTGTTGATTTTCTCACTAGTCTGAGAGACATTCACATATTGGAATGAAGCAAATCCAGCGTGGTTTGCTACGTCCCAAGATATTACACCAGATTATGTTCTGCTATTTTAACCTGTTAATTTGTCTTTTCCAGTGACTGATTTTCTCCTCATTTCCTCCTCTTCCTCTTCCTGCCACCAAGTAACTGACATTCAGTTTTTAGCTGAAATTATTCCACCATTGTCAAATAACTTATTTTGTCTTTGAAAGGCAAGTAAATCTAGGGACTCCAAAATCACTAAGCCAAAGGGAAATTCAAGCTGAGAATGATGTCAGGCAAACCTGCCTCTCATTTTATTCCTAAATAATATAGCTACAAAGATTTTTCAAAAGCCACATACGTCCCTCACAGTTTTACCACAGGGAAATTCCTTGTGGGTCCCAGATCTTTACCCTAAAACCTTTCTGTTGAATTTTACCCTGGCAATGTAAATTGATAGCTTATTTTTTCAGGTGCAGGACAAAGGACAGAACTCTAAGTCATCCCCCTGCTCACCTGAGACAAACGTATATCTGATTGCGTCCTCTGTCGTAAAAATATAGATTAACTGAGCTACATGAAGGCCTAAGTGGCTCTTCCTCTACCCCCTTCCCACATGTAAATGGTGTATTTGGTGAAAGGCTGGTCAAAGACCAAAAGAATGTAACCACCATTTGTCTCTTATCTACCCACACCTTTAAAAATTTGCTTCTTTCCCCAATATCCACCCTTTTCCCTTTAAATATTAAAACCCTCAGAATCATCTCTGGAGAAAGACACAGACCTACCTCTAGGTCATGCATTCATAACCTTGGCCAAATAAACTTTCTAAATTGAGTAAGACCTGTCTCAGATACTTTTCATTTTTACATCTCTGAGGGGAAGTCTGTCTTTCTAAATTAAGCCATTGTTCCTGAATATAAAAGGTATAGACATGTATCTGAATACATGGGATAGAGCCTCCCCAACTTTCAAACTTACGTATTTGATATAGTTTAAAGAAAAGACATAAATAAATAGGTGTCTAAAACTGCAAGAATAAAATCTCTAGTCAATATTTTGGTTGGTTAGTCTTGCTCCTAAGTACCAACAAAGCGATTTAATAAAGCAATTGAAGCAATGATCAAGCAGACGCAGAGGAATAATTTGGCCATGAAACTTCACCCAGATGTACTGAGATTCTCCCCAGAAGTGTGTGTGTTGCCAGATTTATTCTACTCCAAGCTGGGTCTTGGAAAACCTTTCAAGGTGAATACTTCCTTTATATAGGGTGGCATCCAGGAGTCTTCCTCTCTTAAAAAGTTATTCCAAATCTCCTGAAAGAAAAGGCTTTGCCTAATTCCACCTATATTTTCTCCTTCCTTCTGGGGTAATAATATCACTCAGATCCATTGTTCCTGAGGTTTTTCTTTAGACTGTGGCCTGTTACCTGGGCTACTCCAGAGGTTCTGGGGTGTCTGGTGGTTTAGATGAACCACCACATTTCTACTCTTCACCTTCCTTAAAAAAAGAACACCATAAAGTTTTAAATTAGATCAGACTTTGAAACGTTATTTAACCACATTTCGAAGAGAATTTTGTTCAGGATGATTATTTTGGAAGTAACCTACAAAAGATGAAGGTTTGGAACAGTCTTTTATAGGAAAGAGAACGAAGTCCCAGGAACCTTTCCCTGGATTATCTTTATATTGAAGTTACTTTTAAAATAACAGTATGAAGGAAACTCTCAGCTGCTATTAACAATCTGAGTGTGTTTCCCCAACTTTATTTTTATCCTGAGTGAACTGTCTTTGAATTATTCTCACACAAAAAAGAACGAAAGAGGTAGATTTCTTTTTTTTTTTACCTCATTGATAACAGCAGAACAATGAAAACATGTGACTCATAAAAATTAAAGTACATCTGTGAATTAAACCATTCTTAAAGTTAAATTGTTAGAATCAATATTTGAAGTGAGTAAGCATATTTGTGTTCTGATGGAGAAGAATACATAAGGTGTAGAAGAAAAATTAATACAAAACATATTTTCAGAGCACATGATCTAAGGACTGGCGTTGACACACCATCTACACAGAATAGATGGTTCCTGTACACATCGTCTGGACTTAGTTGATGCTCCTTGTGTTTAAAAGTGCTTATTTCATTGCAAATTTCTTGAGAAGGAGGGAGGAGGGAGGACATATGTCAGTAAGAGCATTTGAGTCCTCTGAAGGTTTAAAAAGTACAGCTTTTCCAGTGTCTTCTCTTTCCTTTTCTAAGGACAGACTTGAGAATACTCAGCTGACTGATGTGCAGCTCACATGGCTGTAGAGTAGCCTCCTATTTCCTTGCTTGAAAAGGATGTATACGTCAGAACAGGTACATCCTCTGCTTTCAAACCGACTGCAATGGCAATTTGTTTATCTCATCCATTCAACTGCTTGAGTTGAATTCAGCCCACCCAGGGAGGTAGCAAATGGTGTGTTCCAGTCTCTGGTACCGTGATCAGATCCTGCACAATACTCCTGTGTTGTCGGAAAATGTCTAGGGTGCATCTGCAACATGCCTGATAGTTTTAAAATGTACTCTACAGAGGCCAAATAAAAGAAAGTTACATTGGTCTCAAAAAAGTAGCATTAACAATTTATGTTTCTGTTTTTTTGTTTTGTTTGTTTTATATTCTATCTTCCAAAAAGTCTCCTAGTTGGTACTCTTGGAATTTCACATATTTAAATCTTGACTTGAATTATTTTTCTTTACTGTGTTTCAGGTGTGGAGACACCATGAGAATAAGACTTGCCTTCAGTAAAAGGCAATCAGTTCTTTAGAATAGAGAAAAGAGATTTGGCAGGAAATATATCAGCAATGTGTTTAAAACAAAGGTGGTTAGATTCCAATCATACTGGCCATAATTCAGAACAGCTTAAAACAAACCAATTTGTGAGGGCAACTTCAAATTATTGGGAAGAATCATTTTTAGGCAAAAGGTAACCAAAGGGAAACCTGATTTCCCACCTTCCACTAGTTAATTAAAATGGTTTCTGTGGATAAGTTGCATGAACCAGGCTTATTTCTGAATAATGTCTTCTGTAGGTGTTTCATTAAAATGAAACAGGATAATCCACATTAAGCTACTCAGGCACAGACAGATGCATGTTAGCAAGCTAGGGTGGTTCAGAGGTTCCTCCTGGTCGCAAGCCAGAAATGTATAGCCATTTACTACTGGTCAACGGGGTCAAAAAAGGCAAGGAAATTTGATACACAAGATGTTTTCACCTATTTTATATGTGAAAAATAAGTTTTATATAGTATTATGTAGCATTAGTTTTGTCTTCTGCATCACAAAGACGCAAGAACCAATTTTATTTATTGAAAAAGTGAGGCTGAGAAGAAAGAGTAAGTCAAGATTAATAATAAGGGGTGGGAAACAGAGACATCCTTTCAAATACATCAGACCTTTGGTAGAATAAAACTTCAGCATACTAGGATTTGTAACCGATGGAGCTTGCTTTAAAAAATGCTCCACAGGCTGGGTATGGTGGATCAGGCCTGTAATCCCAGCATTTTGGGAGACTGAAGCAGGAAGATAGCTTGACGCTAGGAGTTAGATGCTGCAGTGGGCTATAATCACACCACTTCACTCCAGCCTGGGCAACAGAGCGAGACCCCCCTCTCTCAAAAAAAATTCCTGTAAATTAAAACACACACAGGCATGCACCCCCTCCCCCCGCCACACACATGCACACACACACCCACCCACTCCCCCCCCCCCACACACACAGAGACAAAGAGAGAGAGAAACAGGGCTGATACTCAATTGGTACACATACATATGACCACACTTGTCAAATAGACATACTTTTTTATTAGTGGATATATAATTACTATCTTAAGCATCCGGAGCATCTCCCACCCCTGTCCCCTTTAGGATTCCAAGGCTGTCCAGTAACTACAGGGTTAATATCTAGCTAGCTGGGCCTTTCTGCCCTGCTCCAGCATCAGGGCATCAATTCTGATGGGTTGGATTACCCCACCCTGAAGGTTGTTATTTATTTAGAAGATCACTCCTGATTTAACCAAAGAAATCAAAGAATGATGTATTCACTCCCCAAAACCCTTTTCAGTTCTCTGAAGGATCATCACAGAACTCTTTTAAAGAACATTAGAAAATGGCTTCTGTAGGTGTACTTAAAAGCAGACCCTTTCAGCAAACCATCTGGATGAATTAGGGAGGAAGTTCATTTGATTATCATTCTGAGCACTATAGATGTTGGATGAATTATCTAAATAATTACCTCATGATTCCTCTCCACTCTGGCTGGAAACCCAATTTAATTTATGAGTCTGTGACAGAAACACTAAACTGCTCAGTGTGGGAAAGTCAAGTTCAATCTCTAACGTCTCATTCACGGATGGACACTGATCTGCATAGTTCAGAATGCTTTCTGTCACAGGAGAATCTTCTCTCCTGTGCAAAGCTTCTGTGGATGCTGTTTGCACAGCACAAACTCAAATAGTACAGTCAGTAACATGCAAAATACATTTGAAATAAGTGCACTTACTCTCGTGGTCTTAATTTTGTTGCCTGTTGCACACATCCATCCAGAATTGTCAGGGAGTGTCTTACATTCTTCTCCTTCTAGGCAAGGCTCCATCTCACACCACCATTTCCCAATCACTATGGAGGCTGTGCAGAAACAGGAAACAACTGTGTTTGCAATTCATCCAAACAACCTGAACACTGACGTTGTGTCCCTCTGCAGATTTTCATGTTCTTGGAAGCACACTAAGTCCTCTTTAATCCTCCATGACTAGCTAAGAAAGCTCTATTAAAAAAAATAAGATTTTAATTTATATGCCTTATAATGCAAATATAATCATGTGGACTGGTTTCATCAAGCAGCATTTTTGTTGGGGATTGAGACTGCCTTTTCAAAATTATGACAGTAAGAGAAACCTAACACAGCTGACTCCATCTTGCTTCTAACATCCAAGCTATCTTTGGTCATTCCTGGGCATAGGCTAAGCTAACTTTGGGAGGAATTTAGTTTAAACTTAAAGCAAGGATAATAACAACCCTTCCCAAAAGTAAACTGCCTTTGTAAAACTAATGAAAGGCCACAAAGTTAGGACTATGAGAGGGGGCTGAATTCTCTTAAGATATAGAAGTAGTTAAATGATAATCAGCTATTGTTCTGGAGGCTGTGAGATTTGTAACTTTTCCAATTATTCCTGTAGATAATATCACTATTGTAGAACCGAAAATTGACTGAGATATTTTTCAGACTTTTGCATTCCAGCAACCGACTCCACTGAGACCCACACACTCAGGACCCAACCAGTCCTGTGGCCCCCACCTGGAGGCTGACTTAGCACATGAGAACTGTTTGCCACACCTCTATCATTTCAACCCCAATCAACATTCCCCATTCCCTAGCCCCCCCGCCCGCCAAACTACCCTTGAAAAATCCTAACCTCGAAGATTTCAGGGAGACTAATTTGAGTGACAACTCAAAGTTTCCCACGTGACCAGCCTTGTGTTAATTAAACTCTTTCTTTACTGCAAAATCATGGTCTCAGTGAATTAGTTTTTGTCTGTACAGTGGACAGGAAGAACCCACAGGCAATTAAAACAATCTTTTTGTTTTTATGCTGAATGCATATGGAAGAGGAAGACTTATGAAGGAAATAAAAATATTTTATTCCAAAATACACTTCTTTGACATAGTGTGAGATGGCTGTTCAGAGAGTCAGCAAACAGAAGTAGCCCAGCAAAGTTTTCTTTCATGTGGGAGATTTGTATCTATAAAGAAAATCTGCACTGATACAACCAGGCTTTCTCTGAAGCCCCCATTGTCCAGTCTAGGAAAAATTAACTGAGAGTCTGACACTTTTAAAGGCCTAAAAGAAATATTTACCAGCTATTTTCTCTGAGGGCTGCTACCTGTGAGACCAACGTTGCTAGCCAGGCCTCCTTTTCTCTCCCTTCCCTAACCTGTCTTGCCATATAACCTGATTTACCATCATAACCTGTTTTGGGCCATGCACTGAGTCCCCATTCTTTATGTAGTTTCAAGATGGTATGTAAGTTTGTATATGCCATTAGGGGGTTAGTGTAATCACTGTGATTCTCCCTCATGTACACATTAATAAATTTGTATGCCTTTTCTTTTATTAATCTGCCTTTTGCCCATTGATTTTTCATCAAAATTTCAGAAGATGAAGGAGAAGTTTTTCTTTGCCCCCTACGCTTAATTTTTGGGTCTTCAGGAACTTTCGTGCTCTTAGCTTTTGTAGAGCACAGATCTTGCACTATTTCTATTCAATGAACGGGACAAATGCCTCAATACTCTTCAGAATGACTGAGGCATTCTTCTCAGAAAGGCAAATTTATCCACCAAGCATTAGGGTTTATCGCCTAGCCTAGGGCCTTGAAGAATTTCAAAGGCCTGGCATAGAAAACATGAATTGACTGAAAGTACAAAAGAAAAGTTGCAAAATAAAAGTCAAGAGTAATATTAGATAAAAATATATCCTTACCATCGAGAGTATAGTTGATATGAGTTGTGGTTACCTTTTAATATGTTTAAAATGATGTGGGGGGAACTATCAAAAGTTGAGCCTCTGATAAAGCAGCCCTAATTTTCAGGGGAATATCAAGAATGACCACAATAGGAAGCTGGCAATGAATTTAGTGTATGTATTAAATATTTACAGCACACATTTTCTGATAACAAAATGTTGTAAAACCAGTGACTAGATTCACTCAATGCAAATCAAGAAACTCTATATTTCCCTTAATGCCTTAATTGAAAAATGATTTCTACACAAGCACCAGTCATTTCTGCAGCTCCTCCCTGTGTTAGCTCTTCCCAAATCCACCCGGGCATTTCCCATTCAGAATCCTCAAAATGTCAGCCAGGTGTTTGTCTCACGATGCTTTCTGGTTGGCTGTTTTTACACGGGATAAGAACCCTCATTCTTTACTCATTCCCCGCCATCCCCCATGTTCCAAAGATGCTCTCCACCATGACGTTTAAGTCTCACAACACCAAGAAGCCAAATGACATATGATAATGTCACAGAGGATTAACATTAAAACGGGATAGAGTAGACCCTGAAGCAAAGCAGGAGCACATTAAAATTCTCTCTCTATCCAGTATTCACTAGAGGGATGAGATTGCTGACTTAAAAGCAGAATGGTTTAACCATCCAGACATCTCTCTGCCCTTAGGCTTTCCTTCTATGCTTTTCTTACTTCTGTCTTCCCCTTCTTTAGAATTCAGTGTTCCTCAATCTTTACTTTGAATAAAATTATTATGTAGTGAGGAAAGAAAAGAACTTTTATGGGAGGAATGTGAGCCTTTTCAAATTATTAGGCCCAGGGAGGTGTAAAATGAGACAGCAATCACACCCTGCTTCCTCTCTTTTGAGACACACATTCATCTAAGGAGATGGCTTGCAATTGCTGCAAATAGCTATGCATTAACCTAATAATGCCTCAGTGGACACCATATCCCATGCCCTATAGCTTAACAATGGATAGCCAATCACTAATGAATGTTATTTCTGTAAACCAATGAGAATTCCTAACAAAAACTTTCCCCCATCCCCATTTTTCCCCCTTTAAAAACCTGCTTTTAACTATGGCCAGTAGAGCTCATATCCAAGATTACTATGGTCTGAGTCTTCCAGGCAGCTATCCTTATTTTGGTTCAAATAAACTCTTCAAATTACATTTTGTGCTTCAGGTTCTTCCCTTTAGGTCGACAGTAGAATTCTATATGCAAAGTCATGTCTACTCTATTATATTGTCAATTTAAGAAACTTCTCAAGGGTAATTTTGCCATATTTAATTTTTGCCTTATATGTGGACCAGACCAAAGTATGTATGATGCAATTCCACTGGATATGGCCAGCAAGCATAGGTGGTAAAATCTTCTAAATAGCTGTATTCATATGTAAGACAACGTAATATTATGGTAAAACAGAGTTTGAATAGAAGACACAAATCCTCCACAGGGTATAGAATGATTGAGAGTTTAAAGTTGTTTTTTTTTTTTTTCTTTTTGATGGCAGTGCTCTGTATCTGGGCATGAAGTAAAGGAAGTAAAGGAAGATTCTTGTCATGGGTAAAAGTACTTATTTATGTGAATGAACAGATGACAATAATACATAAGAGAAGCAAGAAAAACATACACTATTGAAAGGGAACAAAAATAAATTGTAAAACTTCCAGTTACATAAGATACAAATCAAGGTTTGCCAGTGTTTATTGAAAACCTATAATCTGAAGTTTCCTTTGGGTGAGCACTTAATCAGAAACAGTCCAGTTACATTTACTACCATTTCTGATGCTTATCCACTTAAACCCCACCTAATATTTCAATATTGTTGCCCTGAATCTAAACCATCAAGAATGGAAACCCTTTGATCTTAGCATGAGAAGAAATTGCCTTTCCCAACAATCCTTCAACTTAGCATTTTGTCACCCTTTTTTCACAGAAGCTAGCGAATAATGCACATCCGCCAGTGGGGTCAGCTTTTTGCATTTTTTTTTGTTGTTGTTGTTGCCTCCTTCTAAGCCCTGTTCCTCCTTCTCCTTCAGGCTGCTCTCTGCCCTCTTGGAGCTGATCTACTTTGTTGCAAGTCAACAAAGCAGTTTCCTTTTGTCTTAAGCATTAATACCTCCTAAATGAAAATGTAGACATTAGGGAAAAAATAAATCTCCAAACCCATGCATCACCTTTAATTCAAGGTTGTAAAGATCCACTGGTTCATAGGGGGAAAAGAAGAGGCTTTCTAGGAAGAAAAACGTCCTCAGACCTGTTATAATATCTAAAAATTCACATTAGAGTTGCCTCTTCTAAATAGAGTTGGGTGATTTGCTTTACCCTTTGGCTTACTAGAATCCAATTCATTCTTCCAGTTGTAGAGAAGTTTAAACCTGCAGATTTGCTAATTTGAGTCTATAAAACAAAATAAAAATAAACATTAACAGGAAAAAAAGGCATACAAATTATGTGCACACATGTGCAAAAGAATCATTCAAAATATAAAAATTCAAAGAAAGGCAAGATTATCGATGTTTTTATGCCATCTTGAGCTTACAGAAAGAATAGGGGCTTTTGGAACAGGTTATGGAAAAAGGCAAAGAGAAATTTGGCTAGCAAAGGTGGTCCTGTTATGCAGATGAAACTTCTCAGGTAGCAGCCCTCAGAGAGAACAGCCAGGTGTCAGACCCTCAGTCAATCTTTTCTAAATACTGACAAGGTGGGGGCTTCAGAGAAAAGCTGTTTGCATCTGTTCTTTAGTTCACTTTTTTTTCCTCTACAGATGCAAATCGTCTCCGCTAGAGACAGATTTGAGGGCTACTTCTGTTTATAAGCCCTCTGAACAACCATCTCAAAGTATGTCAAAGACATATATATACGGGTAAAATATTTTAGTTTTCTTCACGGTGTTGCCTTTCTGAAGATGTCATTAGACCAATTTTGTTTCTGATTGACACGTTACATGGCCATCTTCATATATATCCTTTTATATTCCAGGTCAAGGTGTGAAAGGAAAATAAAATCTCAGGACCACAAACTCACTATGCCAAAGGGAAAAGTTAAGCTTGCGAACTGAGTCACACAAACACAAATCCTTCGTTTCTAAACAGATAAGTGCAAGATAGAAGGCCACATGTCTCTCTGCATGGTCTCAGTCACTCTGACAATGTAAATTAACAGCTTATCTTCACAGGTACAGGACAAAGACAGGAGTAGAAATCGATCCTCTCCCCACCTCAAGACAAATGCATATTAGACTTCTTCCTCTGCTCTATGTTTACTTTATCTCATGTAAAATGCAGTTTTACTGAAAGCACAAGGCGAATCCATACTTTACTGTTCCTCTGCCTGCTCCTTTCACATGCAACATGTAGATTTAGTAATCACTCACTAAAGCCTCTGATATGGTTTAGCTGTGTGCCCACCCAAATCTCATTTGGAATCACAGGTCCCATAATTCCCATGTGTTATGGGAGGGACCCTGTGGGAGATAATTGAATCATGGGGGCGGTTTCCCCCATACTGTTCTCATTGAAGTAAGTCTCATGAGATCTCATGGTTTTATAAGGGATTTCCCCTTTTGCTTGATTCTCATTCTTTCTTGTCTAGCACCAAATAAGATGTGCTTTTCACCTTCCGCCATGATTGTGAGGCCTCTCCAGCCACATGGAACTGTGAGTCCATTAAGCCTCTTCTTCTTTATAAATTACCCAGTCCTATGTATGTCTTTATCAGCAGTGTGAAAATGGACTAATACAGCATCATAAGGATGCGACCGCTCACCTTACTACATACCTGCCTTCTTTTTTTTTTTTTTTTGTTCTCCTTACCACCCTGCCCACTTTTCCCCTTTAAATACTGAAGCCCTCGAAACCCTCTTTGGAAAAAGTGCAGGCCACAGTCCTATGGTGACTGGTGTCTCTTTTTCCCAGGTGTGTCCTCATCATTGGCAAAATAAACCTCCAAATTGATTGAGACCTATCTCAGACTTTTATTATTATTATTATTGTTATTATTATTTTGCTTTACAAAGCTACATTCTCTAAACATAATTTTTTCATAAACTCATTTTTTTCTGCAATTTAAAAAAAATTTACCATGAGAGAATTTCAAAATTGCCTCCTCTTCACCCAAACTGAAAGCTACCTAAAAACCTTCAGGCTATTGAAAGAGAATTGATCCACTAGATTCAATAAAATGAGCTAATATCAATGCTAGTTAACTGTTTTTACAATTTTGTCTCATGGAGATACTTATGGTAAGTGATGGAAACCCAAATATGCACCCTCCCCAACTACTTCTTTGGTATATTTTGAGATGGCTACTCAGAGGGGCTGTAGACACAGAAATGGCTCTGAAATGCTGTGTTTTGTGGGGATGATTTGTATCTAAACGAGAAATCTACATTAGTGAAGAGTGGATGCAAATGGGTTTTCTCTGAGCACTGCCCACCCTCCATCCCCCCTCCAAAAAAAAGACTCAATGTCTGACACTTTTAAAGTCTGACAGAGAAACTTTTACCACAGCCTACCATTTATTCTTTCTGAGAGTGCTCCCAGATACCTGAGGGGCTTTTATCTGCATAAGAAGGCAGCCTTTATTTGCCAGGTTTTGCCTCTGCCATTTTCCCATAACCAGTGACACCACCTCCCCTCCTCCTCCTGAGAAGACCCAAGCCCCTATTCTTTCTATAACCTCAGAGTGCTATAAAATTTTCAGTCATCCAGCTCTTTAGGGGTCTCACATTTGTGGGACTCCCATGTCTATGTACATGTTAATAAATTTGCATACTTTCTCCTCTGTGGATCTATTGTCCATTCATTTTAACAGACAGATTTGGACGTTCAGAGAGAAGAAAATTCTCCTCACCCCTGCATAAGAAAAATATAAAGATAAATAATTCTTAAATATTTTGAATTAAGATAGTCAATGCAATAATAAAAAGGATAATTAACATTTATTGAGTGCTCCTATGTGTTTCTCTGTTAGGTATTTTAAATGTATTACCTCAGTCTTTGCAGTAACTCTGTTAGAGCAGGTAGTTAGGTTGACATGAGCAGGGCAGGAGAGGGCCCCCCACCAGGAATGCCTGGCAACCATCAGTTGATGGTCAGGTGGTTGTTGTTAAACTGTCTCTCTAAAATAATAATTGGTCACAACCAGCGCCAGGGAAAGGCAGTCTCCCAACAGATAGAAAACATCTGAAGCTGTGATCAGCAGCTTCCCCGTAAGATCTCAGGAATTGGATGAGTAGGTTCAAGCACGTGCTCTAAGAAGCAAAATGATGGAGTTTAACTGACCTTCCTCTAGGAACACTCAACTGATAAGGGAAAAATGCCTCAAATGAGCATGTGCACAACTTCCCAAGTGCTGGCGGGTCACTACACATGTGGACAGCCCCCCTAAAGGAAGAATCAGGGGAGATGGGACACAACCACCCAGAAGTAAGCCAACTTATAAAACCCCAAGTCAAAGGTCAAACTGTGCACTTGGATCTCTCAAGTCACCCGCTTGTCCCTCTTTCAAGTGTGCTTTACTTGCTTTCATTCCTGCTCTAAACTTCTAAATAAACTTTCACCTCTGCTCTAAAACTTGCCTTGTTCTCTCCCTCTGCTTTAAGTCATTCGGTCAAATTCTTTCTTCTGAGGAGGCAGAATCTGAGGCTGCTGCAGACCCACATGGATACGCTGCTGTTAACAACCATGTAAAGTAGGTATTATCACTAACCCATTTTAAAAGTGATGAAACTGAAGCCCGGAGAGACTAAGTAACTTTCCCAAGCTTACACAGGTAAGAAGTGCAGGAATTAACACTTAAACCCCAGCATGCTTCACCACCAAATCCATGTTTTTTGTTTTGCTTTGTTTTGTTGTTGTTGTTGTTGTTAATCATTATAATGCTAATTCAGTGCCTTCTAGTTTTGTATTCAGCATTCATAGAATTAAAAAAATATATTGGCTTTTGAGCCCATGAGTCCATGGATTCTGTATGTTGTATTACTATCAAAAATAAATTTCATATCAAACACAAATACTTGCAGAAAACAAAAACATTTAGATTCTTGTAAAATTAAGTTAGCTTTAAAAAAAATTCAAGCAAGAGCCAACTTATCACACTTTTTTTTTTGATCTGAGCTACGCATTACTTGATTTCACTAGTTACAGTATTTTAATAGAAATTCCCACAAGTGAACCATTTTCGAAGCCATGAGAAACTTGTGAGGTAGATGCATAACTTCTCCGAGGACTTTTTATCCCCTAGAACTGAGTTAATCAAATATCAGCCACCAAAACCAGCTTCTCTTATCTGAAGTGATTATGAAAGAAGATCTTTAAGGTCCCTTTTAACCCTGGGGTTCTAGGACTTGCTCTGTGAATTTGCCATGCTTAGGAAAATATTTGATCTTCAACTCTTTCCAGAATGTTCATCTTTCTTTGAGAGATTCTTAAAATCACTAAAGCTTCTTTAATCATGAGTCTTGATTTCTCCCTTATACTAGGTCATATTGCTATAGAGCAAAAGAGAGGCTGTAAAAGGAGAATCAATCCTTTATTTCAGTATAAATCCTAAATAGAGCAGAAATCTGTTTTTCATTATGGTTGTTGTTCACTCATGAGGCATTTTGCCATGGAACTATAGCAAGATACTAATAAGCAATGGGCTTAATAAAAACAATAAATAAACATTATATTGACTAAGAACTGCAGTCCCTTTCTACTGTTTCAGTAGATAATCAAATCCAGCAAATGTTTATCAAAACATTACCTGCTTTACCAAGAGTGATAAAATAAAGAACATGACATAGTCCTGTCCTCAAAGATGACAGTTTAGATCAGAGTTTCTCAATACAGGTTACTGGCATTTTGTCATAAATTACAGGAAAGAAGTATAAATGAGCAAAGTGCTCTTCACCTAGTAAATATGTTGTGTTAATAGAGCAGGCTCAGGTTGGGGAATAAAAGGAGAAAACCTGCTGTAGTTTGGATGTTTGTCCTCTCCAGAGTTCATGTAGAAATTTGATCTCCAATGTTAGAAATGGGGCCTAATGGAAGGCATTTGAGTTATGGGGTGGGTCTCTCATGAACAGGTCAATTCCCCTACAGGGGAGGGTGAGTGAATTCTCACTCTCTTAGTTCCCACGAGAGCTGGTTGTTTAAAGGAGCCTGGCACCTTTCCTCTCTCCCTTTCTTCCTCTCTGCCATGTGGTCTCTGCACACACAGCTCCCCTTCACCTTCTGCCATGAGTGGTGGCAGCCTGAAGCTTTCACCAGATGCCCAGTCTTCCAGCCAGCAGAACTGTGAGCCAAATAAATATTTTTTATATATAAATTACCCAGCCTGCAGTATTCTTTTATAGTAACACAAGCAGACTAAGACAAAGGCTTAATAAGACTATGGAAGTTCTTGAAAGCAAGCAGGTTGTGTTCTTTTTTTTTTTTTTTTTTAAGAGAATGGTGAATCTAGATTCCATGAGCAAAGGGAAGATATGATTAAAGGGTTGGTAGGGGAAGATGCATTGGTGTAGTGTGTAAGATGGAAGAAGGAGCAGATGAAATGCTAGTTAAGAGTCACTAAACTCAAAGAGAAAAGATAAGCTCCTGATTTTAGATGCTTGCACTAGAATTGTGAAGAAGGGCAGGGTTGAAGGCAATTTTAGGAATAACAGAGGAACACTTCAACCAGTAACTCGGTCTTCTTAGCTTTCTCTCCAATCACACTGGACTCATCTGTTTGCCTACTTGTACTAGGCAGTGAACTCCTTAACAGTAGGATTAATACTATACTAATCTTTGAGTGGCATGGGGTAGGTCAAGATGGATTTCCAACTTATGAATGAATAAAGACAATGAAACAAAAAGAGAAAAAAAATAGTGCCTATATCAAAGGGTTGTGAGGATTACATGAGAAAGTACATTCGAAGTACTTAGCGGAGTACTGGGCATTCAGTAAATCTTCAATAAATATTAGCTATCATTATCTTCATTGGCATCATCAATTTTATTACTCTAAAGAATAAAATCATGCCAAACCAAAAAGGCAATTATTCACTAAGTTAGAGTAAAACATTATTCTTCGATATGCCAAACTCTCAGCTTGCTTCTATGACTTATGAGAGTTTGAGCATAAATTAAATGGTTGAACATATGATTGCATTCATGTTCCCAGAAGTAGGTTATAAGTACATCAATCAAGACAAATCTCCAGACTTACTTTTGTGCAACCTGTCATGCAATTTAAAGCAATGGCTAGAACTCCACTGTAGGGATGGGACAGCTCTCCAGCCTCCCTTTTTGCACTGGTTGTTGGAACAGCTGTTACAACTCTTTTCTTCAAAAGACCTGTAGTGACTCCCAGTGTGTTATTGTCTTTATCAAAGCAAACAGGAAATTAAAGGCATTGGATAACCTTCCCTGCAGTTATTTCAAACTTCGCTTTTCTATGAGCACATATTTAAGGATAGGATCCAATTTTGAGACATTATGTATTGACTAAGACTCTAAACTCTTGGGTATGTGATAGAGGGACCCGGGTTTGAATTTTAGTTCTACCACTTTGTAATAGTATAACTTTGGAAAATTGCTTAGCTCAAGATTAAGTTTTCTCAGTTGTAGATGAAGTTAAAAGTCACAACTGGTTATTGTGAATTTTAGATAAGGCACTTACCATAATGCCTAATAAACTTTATACTCAGCATGTGGCAGTTATCACTATTATTTATCCATGTGTTTATTATCCAGCTCTGTATGCATCCATCCCCTCACCTTCATACAGGGTTAATGCCTTATCTTTAATGCAAGATTATACTAATTCTGAAGTGCATATGATCATTTTTTACAGGTCAAATTGTATTTCTTTAGAGGATCTACATTATATTTCAAAGACATACATGAAGTTAAGGGCTGATGATAAGATTGATTAGGATTGCATTCCCTCTACAAATTCTATTGTAGTGCTTTTCGAACAGACAATCTTATCTTGGTGAGGGTAGAGGGGAGGATATGGATTGTGAAATAGGCAGGATTGAAAGTCACAAGTTAAATATGGTATAATTTCCTTCAGTCGGTAGATTTTTTTTAAAGGTATTTGAGACAAAAGTTATTTTTTATTCATTCAAAAGTTAATCATTTACTGCAGTGCTGGACATAAAATCAAGACACACAGTTCCCACTCTAAAGCAGCATACAGTCTCTTTTTGGAACTCTGCACCGAATATAAAGACCAGACAATATATATTGACAAGTTGTGATGCATAAAAAGATACAGCATGCTATCAGAGAAAAGAACTAGTGGATATAATTCTCAGAGTGTGACCATAAGAAGACTCCTCATTGATGAAGTAATTTAACCATTAAGTAATTAACAAAACGGTTTTTGTATTAAAACAAGTAAGTATATATTATGATATAAAAGTCTACCTTGACATGAATTTTAAAATAAAACACAAAACAATTAGAAATCTTTTACTTGTTATGGGCTACTCTAAGCTGTCTTATTGGAACACAGGGGTACATGTCCTATTTTGAAAAAAGCTGTATGCTCTGGTGACAAGGAATTTTCAGAGACCTTTTGCAATTCAAGGAAGCTCTCCTAATTCCTGCCACTAATAATACTCTTTGTCTTAGGCTGCATACCAGTCCTGGAGTCCCTGGCTTATTCTATACTTTTAATTTGTGGTAACTTTATCCCTGATTCTATTTGTAAATCAAATCCTGAATGTTGGTCTTGCTTTCACTAAATAGATGGTTTTATTTTAGAATTCAGCTTTACATGACTTTGCATCTGTGTAGAAAAATAATTTTTAATAAATGGTTAGCAAGGAACACAAGGAATCATGCTTATTAAATACATGTCTTACTGTATATAACTTGTATCTTAAAATTTAACATTCTACCTTCAAATTATTTAAGAGTGACCCTAAAGTTTATTTACAGTGGATAGTAATTTGCAATTTTGTTGAAGAACAAATGTTTTTTATGTATCTTATTTTGCCAACTTAAAAAACCTTTTTTTTCTAATTCTGAAAGTAATACATATTCTTTTCTAACATTTAAAGCATATGGATCATTATAAAAAAATTATCACTCATGATTCCATTTGGCAGAGGCATACTTTTACACTTTGGTATTTTTTTTAAACTTTAGAAATGGCTCTTTGAAGGAATGTGTTTATATACAAACATTTCCCCAGTTTTAAAAAGTACTTTATGAGAGTACTATTAGACTCTATAATATAGTTTTTGCTGGAATTGCTACAAATTTACCATGATCAAATAATGTCAGTTAAGTACTCTTTCCTCTTTTTATATGTAATCATTTTTATAGTTATTGAAGTATTAAAATATCACTTTTGGTTGATTCCACTGTGCAGTTGATCCCAAATATTAAATTATGCTCAGAAAATTCCTGGTATTGAGTTCATTTGCAAAACTAGTGCTCACAATTTTGGCAGTAATGGGAAAGTTGTACACTGATTGTAAGGTCTTTCATTTTAATCTTACTCCCACTAGAGAAGATTGATATAAATAAAATTTAAATAGAGAACACATTTTAGATGCCAGCACTGAAAAAGACTTTGTCAGACTAATGAAAAGTTATCAATTTTCTCTACTTTATTCAATGAATTGTGAGTCATTTTCTAAATGGATTAGATTAAAGGGAAGTTCAAACTCCCAGGGAGATGCTCTTGGCATTGATGGAAACTTTAGACAAGGGAGAAACTACAGAGCATGCAAAACCTCTTAGGCCGCTTCAGATCTATACAAATTGATACCAACTAGGAGAGAAGTGTCTCTAACTCTGAACTCACCTATTGCCTTAGAAGCCAAATCCTAGGGAATCAAAGGAAATACATTGTTTCTCTTATTTTATTAAGCTGTCATAGGTGGCTGAGTGAATCACAACTGAGAACATGGAAAACTCAGGAGGACTAAGGTCTGGATGAAAAGCTTGTGGTTCTCACCACTATTTGCCTGGCTCACAGACACTTGAGAATGTGTTAATACAGGTGTTTGATTAAAAAAAAAAAGAGAGAGAGAATAACATGATATAATACCATTGTGCTCTTGCAGTCTCTAGGGGAGACTGATATCTTCAGGTTTGCTGTAATTAACTTCAAAAAACATAACTAGACTCTCATGTGAAGATGAAATATGGACTCCTTAATCATAGAGCACTCTTGAAACTAATTTGATGTGTGTCTATATTTGAAATGGCAAAATAATTTGATAGTTGATTACTTCAGTCATTTGGCAAGAACTTCCCAATATCTCTGGAATATGCCTTTGACCTTCACCTCTTAAAAAGTGGAAAACAACAATCAACAGCTTTGTTTTCCTATACAATACCACACAACTAGCATGGTTATTTTTGTGGAATTGTCTGGACTATTTGGAAGAATTTAGCTTCACCTATCAGAAAAAATATTTATAGACCATCTGCTCTATGCTCAGCACTACTTAAAATAGGCAGACTGAACTACATAAAAGCATAGCAGAGCCTTCACCTATGAGTTTTAAAGCAGATGAGAAAATGAAGGATGATATAAGGATTCTTATATTTTGAAATATGTAATTTCACTAATATCAAACCCGCTAAACCAGAATGAATCTGCCAACTGCCAACAAACATGGGTAAAAAATAAAATTCCATACTGACGCTTCGAAATTCATTTTGTTCGTGTCAGTGATGGCATTAAGAAAGCTAAAAAAATAATCAAAGGAGACGAGGAATATACATGCAGCAATGTTTCAAATGGATCTGTTTGCAAAAAGTTCAACATCTTAGTTCTACTGCCTTGAGCCGCACATCCCATACACTTTTGACTGTATTTATGGCTATATATTTAGCTAAATTGAAAGTCAAGTGGAACACATACCCAAAGTTCAAGAATAAAACCTAGAAACGGCCGGGCGCGTTGGCTCACGCCTGTAATCCCAGCACTTTGGGAGGCTGAGGCGGGCGGATCACGAGGTCGGGAGATCCAGACCATCCTGGCTAACACTGTGAAATCCTGTCTCTACTAAAAATACAAAAAATTAGCCGGGGGTGGTGGCGGGCGCCTGTAGTCCCAGCTACTCGGGAGGCTGAGGCCGGAGAATGGCGTGAACCCGGGAGGCAGAGCTTGCAGTGAGCCGAGATCGCACCACTGCACTCCAGCCTGGGCGACAGAGGGAGACTCAGTCTCAAAAAAAAAAAAAAAAAAAAAAACAAAAACCTAGAAACATAGAAAAGTACTTCCCAATCTGAGGGCTCAGGATCCTGGGAGATGGGGAATCTGTGGTAGCTTAAAACCTTACTTTTCTAGCAATAGTGGTTTAATAATGCCAATTCATTTTGATTTTATTTTCTAAATGTACTGCCTCTTTATGTCAGGTAATACTAAATTTCTATTTTCTGATTGTAAGAACAATTACAAATGCTTCCTCTTCTACACCTGCCTCTGTGCACTGACTTTGCCTGTCCTTACATTAAGAAGTAGAGTCTATTTTGCCAGCCCTTCTATCTGGGTTTGGTTATATGATTTTTTCATCCAATAAAAGGTTAGCAAGCAAGAGACAAGAAGAGATTTGAAGGTGCTTGTATTGGGGCTTACTGCTCTTTAGAACCCTATCGTGACCATGCTGAAAAGTCATGTGGAGCAGAGAGTAGCTACCCCAGCTGAGGTCCTCCTGGCATCATCAACCTGCCAATCATCAGACATGTGACAGAGGCCACCCTGATTCCAGGTCCAATGGAGCCAGCCCAGACCAGAAGAAACCACCCAGGCAACACACAGAATCGTGAGAAATGGTACATTTTTGTTCCTTTAAGTCATTCAGTGTATGGAGATTTGTTATACAACAAAAGGCAATGGGAAAGTAGTCAGAAAATATCTTTTTAAGATGAATACATTTAGGTAAATTTAAAGAAAAGCATCAAGCAAGTAATGATAAAGACAATGTACACCATGGTATAGCACGAAATAGGAAGATGGTATGAGACTGACAGAAGTTTGGAAAAAAATGACATAAAATGTTGGGTATTCTGCACCTAAATCCAAAACAACAAACCCCAATCTATAAATGCATTTTCCCCTTGGATTTACTGGGAAGCAAGAGTACATGCAAAGAAAACCTAGGCCTTTGAAAAGAAAAATAAAAACAATCTTTTCCATAATACACTTAAATAGCAAAACACTAGGAATATGAAAATGATCTATTATACTGAATAGTTATTAAGAGTGTTATTTTAGTATATATATTTTGGGGGATATTTTATTTTAATCAAATTCAGATACTATATTTATGAGTTTTTGCTTCTAAAAGCACTGATGTAAGAATCAAGCAATTGATGACAGGGCATTTTTTCATGGCTTCTTGATCATTGACTACTCACTTTCCTGATTAAAGGAGATGTCCTGTTCTCCAGTCAAATTGATCCTAAGAAATTACAAAACATTTATTTAACACGAAGGTCAAAAATTGGCAGCTTATGTGCTTAAACTGAAGTGTGGATTCTTTTTTTCTCTCTACACAGTACTTTTAATAATTGAAATTAATCACCAATATTCAAATTAGGAGATTTTACATTAAAGTTCAAATGTTAGGTTTCTGGGAAAAATAGGAAGACTAGCAACACTGGGGCTGCATGTTTATAAAAACAACTGAGCAGTGTTTTCTCCTTTGGGTGGGGTTCATGTTCTCCAGTTTGCCATAGTCCCTGCCACTCCCTATCATCCCTGGCATTCCATTCACTCATCCCATAGACACACATACACTTCTTTCAAGTGCTTTATTTATTTATTTTTTTTTGAGACGGAGTCTCGCTCTTGTTGCCCAGGCTGGAGTGCAATGGCATGATCTCAGCTCAGTGCAACCTCCGCCTCCCGGGTTCAAGCAATTCTCCTGCCTCAGCCTCCTGAGTAGCTGAGATCACAGGTGCACACCATCACACCTGGCCAATTTTTGTATTTTTAGTAGAGTTGGGGTTTCACCATGTTGGCCAGGCTGGTCTTGAACTCCTGACCTCAAGTGACCTGCCCACCTCAGCCTCCCAAAGTCGCCCAGGCTGGAGTACAGTGGTATGATCTCGGCTTACTGCAAACTCCACCTCCTGAGTTCAAGCAGTTCTCCTGCCTCAGCCTCCAGAGTAACTGGGATTACAGGCACGCACTGCCATGCCTGGCTAATTTTTGTATTTTTAGTAGAAACGGGGTTTCACCATGTTGGCCAGGCTGGTCTCGAACTCCTGGTCTCAAGTGATCTGCCCACCTAGGCCTCCCAAAGTGCTGGGATTATAGGCATGAGCCTCTGTACCTGGCCTCAAGAGCCTTTTATGTACTCAGAGCCTGACTTAGGCGCTGCCTCTGAAGCACCAGTCCAATTGACTAGAAAAAGACTTGGAAGCCTTTCTTTTTCTGCTTCAGTAAATCGGAATGGCCATCTAGCTCCCTGAACCTTTCCCTATCATTTCTCTGCACATTTATGTATGTTGCTAACACCACTGGAACTGCTCTCCTTCCACTGGCCCATCGAGTAGAGACTTTTGACATCTTACAATCTCAATCCAAATATGTGTTCTCATTGAGAATTTGTAGTGAGGAAATGATTTATATCAGATCTCACCAAGTTAGACAGAAAGACACTGGAAGACATTACACAAAATCAGCCTATCATATTCAATCCACAGCTAAAATCTCAGGATATTCTAGAAAAATCCATAAATAACTGAAAAGTTTTTGATATTTTGGTGGCTCACACCTGGAATCCAAGTACTTTGGGAAGCTGAGGTGAGAGGATTGCTTGAAGCCAGGAGTTGGAGACCACCCTGAGCAACAAAGCGAGACCCCATCTATGAAAAATAGAAAATAAAAAATTAGCTGGGCTCGGTGGTGTGCTCCTGTTGTTGCTACTCAGGAGGCTGAGGCAGGAGGATCATTTGAGGCTGCAGTGAATCATGATCATGCCACTGCACTCCAGCCTACGTAACAGAGTGAGACCCTATCTCCAAAAAAAAAAAAAAAAAAAAAAAAAAAAAAAATACAGAAAAGCCCAGACTCACTTCTATGTTTCTGCCACAACATAAGCAAACAAATTTCACTTTTCCCAAACTGTCTATAGGTTTTTTCCTTCCCTATCCCTTATGAGTTCTGTGTCATTGTTACTTGATTTAGTTTACCACTGACTTTCTCAAATACAAGAAAATCATTTGCATGAGGAATAAATAAACCACATGCCAAATAACTGTCTGCAAGGTATACTTTGATACTGTACAAATTTCTTGATCAATTCCACACTCAACCAAACTTAAGTCTTCCTTCTTTTAGGCTTCTATGGTATTGTGCTCCTATTTCCTCATGTATTTTAAATGTTTCTTCATCTATCTCTCCACTAAGCTGTACGCTTCGTGAGGCCAGCGATTGTACATTTCCAGTTGTGTGTTTAATGCACCAAGCAGAGTGCCTGGCACATAGAAATTGTGACCAGCATTGTAAATTGGCTACAGAAAAGCCATTCCCAACTCCTTCTCCCTTGATACTTCCCACTCCAGCAGTGGAACTTCAAAATAATTGCTTTACTAGCTTTCCTGGTAGCTGAGTTTGGGCATATGATACGATTCTGGTCTATGAGATCAAGCAAAGATCTGCTGGTGAGGGCGCTCTGGAAAAGTCTTGATTTCCTGCTGAAAAGACAAAGTCACTGCTGGCCTGGTCCTTAAGTCACCTACTTACACAGTCTGAAATGCGTATATGACAGCTGCAGCTACAATAGCCATCATAAAAGACAGTTCAGGAAAATTGCTGCAAGGCTGGCACTTATGTCAAAAACCAATACCTCCATACTTTCTGTTATGCAGGAAAAAATCAATTCTTATTGTCAAAGCTGCTTCAGTTGGGCATTCTGCTACTTGCCACCTAGCACAATCCTATGCTACACTGAAGGTGCTCAATAAATATTTGTGGAATAACTAAATGATTGAATGAATCCAGGTGTTTGACTGCACCAAAGCCAGATTGCTGCTATTTTCTAGCCATTTAGTATCGAATATTAACAATTACTGAAGAATGAGATTTTGCATTAATATTAAAAAATTTAGTTGACTAATAGATAATCCTGAGAGTAGATTTCTGTCCTTATCATGTGTCTCTTCACTTTACATGCACGATCACACTGTCCCTCATAGCATGCCAGTTGCAGAAGTTCCAGAACTGGCATAGATCTATGTAAATTAGTCATTTTCCTAGCATACTTCCGTGTCAGTGGTAATGTTGGGTTTTCTTAATTATAATCCAGATCTGCTCACAATGGAGTAATACAAACTGTTATGGCCTAGAGAAGCCAAATTCAATTTTACTCAACTATTAAGATTCATTTGGATGTTTCTGACATGATTTCTGCAAGAAGACGAGAGCATTTAGAAATTGCTCTTATAGTGAAGTATTTTTCGAGGCTTGCTGTAGCACAAGAAAGAAATTGGGAGAAAACTGAACATCAGCCATCAAAAGAAAAAGGGAAAAAATAGCAACTAAAGAAAAGGCTTCTAATATTTATTTATTGTTCTTTTAAAATCATTTTCTGTCCTACCTGTGGCAGGCTGAAATCTATCTCTACCTGAGCCTGAGCCACAGGGACAGAGTCTGAAAATCTTCGTGAATATAATTTGTGGAGAAGACAGGTCTAAAGAAAAAAATTTTTCTCATGCTCTGAATTTTCAAGTTGGCTGTAGCCCAAATGCCAAGCTCAAAAACCATTTTCATTTTACTTTCTGAGACGACAACTTTTCCCAAAGAAAAAAAACAATCACCAGTGCAACATTCTGAGTATAGGCAAACGGTTTTGTGTTTTAGGATTTTGTTGGTCATACGATCCCCTTCCTACAAGAAGGAATACACCCAAATTACTTCCTTTCATTTCATCTCATTATGAAACTCTTCTTGAATAACATTCCCCCTCAATTCAGAAAGGTAATATGTAAGCTCATGTTATGAACTAAATGTTTGTGTCCTCCCAAAATCGTATGTTGAAATCCTAACCTGCAACATGATGGTGTTAGGAGATAGGGTGTTTGGGAGGTAATTCGGTCATGAAAGTGGAGCCCTCATGGATGGAATTAGTGCCCACATAAAAGGGTCCCTGAGAAACCTCACTCTGCTTTCTGCCATGTGAGGATACAATTAGAAGCCAAGAGTATACAACCCAGAAGAGGGCCCTCACCAGAACCTGGCCATGCTGGCAACTTGGTCTCAGACTTCTAGCCTCCAGAACTGTCAGAAATATGTTTCTGTTGTTTATAAGCCCACCCAGTCTATAGTACTTTGTTACAGCAGCCTGAACTGGATAAGGTAGCCTATAGCACATACATACGAATTTATTTATGAAATGCATCATACTAGGCAAAGTAGTTGATACAAAACTATGAGGTAATCATTAACAATTGGCTTTGTCCATTTGGGATATTATAACAAAATAATATAAACTGGGTACCTTATATAGGACAGAAATTTATTTTTCACAATTCTGGAGGCTGGGAAGTCCAAGATCAAGGCAATGGCCAATTCTTTGTCTTGTGAGGGCCAGCCTCCTTGTTTATAGATGATGTCTTCTCATTGTATTCTTACATGGCAGAAAGAGACAAAGTAGTTCACTGGAGTCTCTTTTATAGGGACACTAATTTCATTCATGAGGATTCCACTCACATGAGGCCCTCGTCTTCTAATATCATCACATTGGTGATTAGGTTTTAACACACGAATTGAGGGTGGGGGAGATACACACATTCAGACCACAGTAGCAATATTCTAATTAGCCTTTTACATATTGTATTATAGACCAACAAGCTCAACCACCTTGATATATATAAACTAATGTATCAACTCATTCTGTTTGGGAATGGAGGAAAAATCATTGATATTTAAAATAAACTTTAATCTTATCACTTAAATTAACTGCTAAGTTGTTGCCCTGGAATGATCCAAGAGGCAGGCTTTATGGACAAATAAAAATTACTCTGAAACCAGTGTTGTACTCATCTGACATTTTGGTCTCCCCAGCAGTAATCCCAATTTTTGTCCCTCTGGTTGTGGTACTTGGGTTTATCTTTGGGGAAACAACCTTCACTCACTCTCTCAAACCATGTGGTCATGGGACCTTGTCTTAACCCCTCTACATGTTCCATTCCCCTTATCTCAGTGATGGGTTCAGATGTGAATGAAACAGCCAATTAGTTGGTTTGGGGACTTTGATTCCCTGAATGCCTAGTTCAAAGTAAGTGCTCCATAAACTTGCTGTTGTTATTGTTATTATAAAAGTAATCATCAGTAATTAGTAATCAGTAACCATCAGCTGCCCTCATCCAGATGCAATTCAATGCAGTTCAATTAAATATAAATATGTTATATTCCTAAATATGTTGAGGCTGAGGACAAATTTAATAAATTTCAGTGCATATCCTTAAAAAACTATCAGCTTAATAAAGGACACTATTTAATTGCAATCAATGTAGTCAGGGCAATGACAAAATAAATAATACTTTGAAATCATAGGGAGAATTTAGGGAGAATTGGCTGTGGATCAGGCTCTGTGCCAAAAAAATTGTATTCATTCCATAATTTAATCCTCATAATAATCTTGGATGTGGGCACTACTATTATCTCATTTTAGAGAGGAGGAAACCAATCAAAACGAGGCTACATAACATGCCCACGCTCACACAGCTAGTAAGATGCAGGATCTAATCCAGAGTTGAGAGGAGGTTGAAAAAGGGATGTCTGCAATGAGTGCTAAAGGATCAGTAGGAATTTGCAAAGGCAGTAAAGTAGAGAAGGGGAATCTCAGTGGAAGTAATGCTTGTGCATGACCCAGAGGTATGAGTTAGAATGTTGTATTCTGGCAACTATTAGTTCAGCATTTCTGGAGCAAAAGTGTGCGAGTGTGTGTGAGTGTGTGTGTGTGTGTGTGTGTGTGTGTGTGTGTTTATCAGCAAGTGGGAGCAGATAAGGCTGGGTATATTTTAGGAACTGTGCTGCTTAAATTTGATCACAGTCCACAGTCTTAATTAACTAGGCCTTATACAAATGCAATTGCTGTGACAAATCAAAGATACCATGAGAATAATAGAAATGATCACTTTTGATCCAGAGCAAGTTCTATCTCATCTCAGCAATGCTGTTTCTCTGTCAGATGACTGTCTCCTCCTGGGCCATAGTTCTGCTTTTGTGGAGTATAATTTCATAGATGGAACTGAAAATGAACTAGTTCATTTGACAGGATTAAGGGGTCTGTCCTCATCAAATATTTTCTTCAGTACAGAAATCTATCAGATGCTGCCCAGAGGAGGCTTGTTCAGCATTTGTATCGCTCATCTTATTACAGACCACTTGACTACACATTTGCACGGCTTTCCCTACACCCAGGTCACCAAACAAACTGGGTAGTCTTGGTTTATAAACAAGCAGCCAGGGTGAAACGCACTACATAAGGCCATGACTAAAAGAGCTCCATCTGAGTTCTAAAACAAAGGGTGTCACTTTTAGGAACTGATTCTTTTAATTCAATGAATTTATGTAAAAAGGAAACATTATTACCTTACTATAAGTGGAAAACTGGTATTACATTCTCTGCGGTCAATATAAAAATAAATACAACAATAAAAAGATTACTGATTATAGTTAGACACTATTGTCTTCCTAAGGTGAAATCCTCAGTTTCTTTTAAAAAGTTGGAGATGAATATATTTTTGAGAGGTGTTGAAGACATGATAATACTAAATTGAGATTTTCTCCTTCAATGTAGCAAAAGGATAGAAGGAAATGGAAACAGGAACAATTGGCCAGGCGCGGTGGCTCACGTCTGTAATCCCAGCACTTTGGGAGGCCGAGGTGGGCGGATCACTTGAGGTCAGGAGTTTGAGACCAGTCTGGCCAGCGTGGTGAAACCCTATCTCTATTAAAAATACAAAAATTATCTAGGTCTGGTGGCGCATGCCTGTAGTCCCAGCTACTCGGGAGACTGAGGCAGGAGAATGGCTTGAACCCAGGACGTGGAGGTTGCAGAGAGCTGAGATGCTCCATTGCACTCCAGCCTGGGTAACAGAGCAAGACTCCATCTCAAAAAAAAAGAAGGAACAATTTATTTACTCTGTACTTCAGTTGCTATTTGGTGTCACCTGTACTATTATCTCAAATGATTTTATTTAGCAGTGGTATGACCCCTACGCACTGAACACAATGCAACATTCCCTTCCTCTCCTGTTCTTTTATTGCCTCTTCTAGCAGCAGGAGAGAGAAAGAACCAGTGCTCTCCTTAATGCCAGACAATATCCTGATAGCTTTCAATCCAAGATCACTTTTATTTAGATCCAATTCAAGAACTAAGCACATTAATTGAAAATATACACAAAGGAAACTATAAAATATGAAGGAACTGCAACATATGTAGCCTAACTTTTTCAGTTGGCATTCACATTAAAAAATGTACAAACCAAGGTTAACATTTCTTGAAGGACAGCTCAGTTTCCACACTGTCCCCTTGATGAAAAGCACCAGACTGAGAAGTCATCAATCTAGTATCTTAAGACACAGTTAATCGCTGAATTTGGAACACAGCTTTCAGCACCTGGATGCTCAGGAAAAAATATTAAGCAATCAAGTTTTATCAGTGATGACCAATAAAGGAGAAAAAGCTAAATTCAGCCCTAAATTCCATTATCAAGATGGGTTGAGCAACCTACAATATTCTTAAAGGACCAGTGACCTTGACTGCTTTGGATTGTGAGAGAAATGAATTTCAAAGATGAAATAGGAAAGTATGTCACTGCAAAGATGCATAGAGGTACTCTCTCATGTGAACAGAGACCAATATATCTGCTTTTACTGGTCAAAGTGAAAATGTAAATTGCATTTCGGAAGTAAGGGCCAGTGCAGCCTGCAAAAAAATGCTTGGTTTCTACACATTTGAAACTTCTTAGGCTACTATGCTTCAGGTGGCTCTAAGAGGGGGTGCTAATTTCAAGAGGAGCTTGTGTTCACAGTTTAAGAGGTTTCATAAGAAAAAAAAGGGGATAATTGTTGAGTAAACCCTAAGTGTATAGCTCCTAAGTGTATTAACTCCATCCAATGCTTGCAGCAATCCTGGGAAGAAGATCATTATTATCCACATTTTACAGATAAGGAAGGTAAGGTTCAGATTTTAATTAGCCCAAGCTAGTGAATGGCAAGGTTTAAGGTTCAGGCTTTTATGGACCCCACACTTTGATATCTTTTTTGATTTCATAATAATGCTTGTTAGAATTATTATATGAGGCTTGGTGATGTCAACATCAATTTGTCACATAGCTCTTGTTTCTACATACCTAGCATCTGCTCCCTTCTCTTCTGGGAACAATACTTTAATTTTCCTTTGGAGAGCTACTCTCCCCAAAGGAAAGATGTTAGTCAGATGCTTTAGGTGGAGCTAACCATACTCCCTGGAAACAGAGGTGGCCACATGTCCAGGCTGGTCCAATCAGATCATCCATCTCTTTCTGGCTGAAACACTGTTGGAAAAAACAAATAGCTATGCCTCTCCTTGAGAAGTATGATTCCTCTCCTGCTGAAGCTGGGCTGGCTCTAGTTACTTGCTTGAACAAATGAATGTAACCCAAGTAACATTCTAGGATTTCTTAAGGTAAGTCATAAAATGTTTTGCAGCTTCCACCCACGCTTTTTAGACTCTTATTTCTGGGAGTCCTGAGCCAGCCTATAAAACAATCCAATAGACCAGAGAATACCATACTGGGAAGTGCACATGCAGATGCTACAGTTGATCATCCCAGCTGATCCCAGCCTTCCAGCTGTCTCCTTCAAGCCAAGGTAAATGAGCCATTTTGAACTTTCACAACCAATTCAGTCACCAGCTGAACACCATGGACCTCTGTCCATGAGTAGTTTGAAACAATAGCCATTTTATTACATCTCATGTTTATTCTGAAGAATCATCCTGCCAAACCTTATCCAAATTGCTACCAATAAAAACATGAGATGTAATAAAATGGCTATTGTTTCAAACTACTAATTTTGGGGCTGTCATATACAACTAAAAACTGGAACAATCTCTTTGGCCACAGTGACTGATTCAGAAATAGGCTTGTGACCTAAGCCAACCAATAATTTTCAATTCCAGGATTTTTTCTAATGATATTGGGAAAAAAGGTTTTTTTTTTCATTGCTGGGTGGTACCCTGGTGTGATATAAAACTAGGCCTGTTGGTAGCATTTTTACTACTACTGAGACACAGCTTGTTTGAGATGGAACCCAATGTAGAAGAAAACAGAATAGAAAGATGGAGAGAGAGATAGTGATGTCTGAAGTCAGTCATTGCCTCGGCCTTATATTTCATGGCCAGAAAACTTTTTGTTTAAATCAGTTGAATGGCGTTTCTTGCTCCTGAAAGAATTTAAACCAAGAAAAGCCATACTGGGGGAGAAAAGTAAAATGAGAAGTAAATGGTTACAAACAATGAAAGGAAGGCTCTCTACACATACATATTTATATACCTACGCATATTTGTAATTCATGTCAAAGGCACTGTTTCAAAGTTGGAGGTATGCAAAAAGAACAAGATAAGCTTAAGGACCACATTTAAAAATATTTTGCCATATCTATATAGAAGGGCTCTCAGTTCAAAGGCCATTTTAATCTTTCCAAATATACTTCTGCAATGGACTGATGTTTATGTCCCCCCAGAATTCATACATTGAATTCCTAACCTCCAAAGTGATAGTGTTAGGAGGAGGGCCTTTTGACATAAGGATGGAGCCCTCACAAATGGGATTAGTGCTCTTATAAAAGAGATCCCAGAGAGATTCCTCACCCCTTTTGCCATGTAAAGTTAGAGAAGACAGCCACCTGTGCGGAAGTGGCCCTCACCAGACACTAAATCTGCAAAGCACCTTGATCTTTAACTTTCCAGCTTCCACACCTGTGAGAAATAGACGTTGTTTATAAGCCACCCCATTGGGTATTTTGTTATGGTACCCTGAAAAAACTAAGACAATTCCTAAACAGAAAGAAAAACTGTATAGTTTGATCAAAAGCTACTTGAGAAAAAATAAATAAGCAGAATAGTATAGTAGTCAAAACTATCAGCTTATGTCTCAGTGGGCAAGTTACTCTGATGACCTGAGTTTTACTTTCTTTATCTGTAAAATGGAAGTAATACCTGTCCTGCTTTATAGTCTTTTTTGTTTTTTAAATTAAATGAGTTAGTGTTTCTCGAAGCAATAGGAAATAGGCAAGTAAAACCATGTTAGGGCTCACAGTTTGGAGGGACTTATTTGAACACATCAGGCTTTATGAAATAGGTAGTGGTCTACATCCACAGAAAAGATATGGACATGACTTCTGAGGTTGATGCTAAAAAAGCTAACACTATTGCTGTCAAATAAGATAACTACTAGCCACATGTGGATATTTAAATTTAAATTAATTAAAACTAAATAAAATTAAAGTTCCTTCTCAGTCATACCAGCTACATTTCAAGTGCAAAACAGCCACATATGGCTAGTGGCTACCATATTGAATGGTACAGAATGGAACATTTCCATCCCTACAGAAAGTACTATTGGACAGTGGTGATCTGGTATACCAGATCATTCTATCTGCATGGCATTTGTTAGCCATCACTTGGCACAAACCCACTACTCCTTCACTCCCACCACTCCTAAAAGAGTTAGAAGATCTGACTTTCACTTCCTTTCATGTCTTATGTTCACCACTCTGGAGGCACCTGTGGATGAAAAGTGGAATGGAATCGTAAAAAAACCTGGGCATTGATACCATGTTTGCCATCGATATTGGTGAGAACTCCAGATAATCACATCATGTTAATGAGCCTCAGATTCTCATCTGTAAAGTGAGTCTACCACACACAACATGGACCTCCATCCATGACATGTAGAACCACCCACTTTGCACGGTTGTTGAAATTGCCTGAGAGAACACTGGTGCTTTGAAAAATGTACAAAGGTGGAGATGGACAAAGTTCTCCAAAGGTGAATTTTTTTCTAAAGAGGACTTTCTCAAGGTTTAAATTAATAGTTCATGTAACAACGTAATCAAGATCATGAGTTCTGACACCAGAAGAAACAGGTTTTTTTTTGTTAACTTAAATCCTACTTTTAGTCACTTAGTAGTTATAAGGTCCTGGACATTAAAAACAAACAAACAAACAAAAAACCAACAAAAAACCACCCAGAACTCTTTTACCCTCTTTTCTCATAAAATGAAGGAATAAAACCCACCTAGCAGCAATGTTGTGCTGATTAAGTAAGATAACATGCTCTTTATATTGTGTCAGGAGCACAGAATGAAGTAAAAATTATTAGCTAATTCTCTTGGCTCTGGACCTTCCACAGGCCATTGCGTGAACTTCAATCAGTACATATGCAAGATGGTAACAGGAGTGTATCTGTATTTTTTGTGGCAGGTAGAGAAAATTGCAGACAGCTAATAATACCAGCATCTGTTTTCTTTTAAAAGTACATTACTTTAAAAGGCTCATTATTCTTTGTGTTGAAAAAATAGTTTCTACTTTTAAGTTAATGCCTACTATTTTTTAGAGTAATATTTTGGAAGCATCTCAGTTCTATATTGTGGGAAGCAAATACAAAAGTCCACTAAATGATGAAAAACACAGATTGAACTTAGTAAGTAAATCGATAAGTCTAGTAGTTGGTACACTCCTCCGTGCATCACGTGAAGCATTTAAGCAAGTGAAGTGGTTAAGAACTTTATCACTGGAGTCGTTGAGATCTAGGTTTAAGGGACCTTGATCAAGTGATTTAACTTCTGTAAACCTTGGTGCCCTTTTTATTAGATAGGGATAATCATAATGTTCTTATCTCATAGGGTTGTTGAGGTAATGATATATGAAATGAGTTAATATAGAAAGACCTTAGAAGAGGACTTGTCATATGTAAGTGCTATCTATGTTATTGGTGATGATAATGATGGCCATTATCATCACTTATACTATGCAGAACAATTCCAGGTATGCAACAAGTATTTAATTAAATATTGTGTATTACTTATACTTATCTACTATAATTTTAAAATAACATATTTGATTTTAGTTCGAATAAGTAAATGATGTTGACAGTTGTAATAAAGAGATTTACAATCAGGAAATTAAGTTTATCTGTGGTAACTAAGACTACCAGGAAAACGTTCAACTATCATAAGCCTGGTGACTATTAATCTATATTTAATTATATTATGTTAAAATTTTAAACTACTTTTCAACCAAATTGCTTTTAATATGTAGTTATTTAAAGTAAGATATACCTTTGAATCATTTTAAGGCATGAAAACCTCATGGTATTTACTCAGTTCACACCGGATTGTCTCAATTCAATACAGTTTAGGTTTTTATCGTTTTGATATAAGAAAAATAGTTACCTTCTCCAGTGTAATTCTAACCAAGATCTAGAGGAAATAAATTATTTCAACTTGTCTGCTAGTAGAAATATATGATTAGAAATCTACTGAAGCTATGAAAATAATTAAGTTAATAACACTTATGGCAACTATGTCTGCTAATAGTAGTATTTGCACATTTGTTTTCATACCTATTACTTCATGTTTAAATTCATCACACCAAGGCTGAGCCTTATTTCCGTATTTACTGCTACCCAGATATTTATACTATACGTTTGTTTAAAAAACAGCAATGGGTGTAATCTTGAATGGGCAAAGCAAATAAAATACAATCGCAAAAGTTCTCATGAGTTTTTTCCCCTTTCAGGGACAAGAAAATAGCTAGCATAGTTGAGAGGTACATTTGCATTTGAGTCTTCTTAATATATACTCTGGAAAATCAATACAATAGATATCTGACCTTTCTCCTGTGCTTTTGAATAAGCAAGAACAGACAGAAATCAAAACGTGTAAAATCTTTAGGAATGTAATGAGCTGGTTTATATCAGAGGACACATTTCTAACTTACATTTACCTGGTAGCCAAACAAGAAAATTAACTTGCCTATGTCTTCCTGTTACATTTTTTTGCAGAACCCAATAAACCTGTCACCTTCTTGCATTTTTATTTTTGTTTTATTCATTTTACCTTTACTATGCAAAAGATACAGTGGGGAGAAATTGAATTGGGAGTCAAAATTCCCCAGTGTACATCTGCCCTCTGTTGTTAATTAACTGTGTCACCCATTTGACTCACTCAACTTTTTTAAGTCTCAGTTTATCCTAAAAAGAGTGTAAATTCTAAGTTTTAGATGCAATATAACCTATTTAGCAATACTGTGTGGACTGTTGGCTACATAGGCAGCCGAGACTTACAGCTCAGGCTTTTGCCCCAAAACATGCAACTGGGAAATGTGATACTGTACCCAGTCAACCATGCACAGTGGCTCCCTGGTTTAAAAGGGATGCAGGCTACTCTTCAGGAGATGGGAGAGTTAACATTGTGCTTCCTGTAGTTCAAGATGGTATGATTGGGCCTGAATCCTCACCTCTGAAATGTCTACTTTCTGTCCTTTAAGCAATGGACATACAGTGATGGCCAAAGCCCTGTCCATTCCCTTCCCTTGAGTTGCTCTAATGGGGAGACGGCCAAGTTAACAGGAAATTATGGTTGAGTATAATATGTCCTATTGCAAAGACAGCAATGGATACTAAGGTAGCAGAGGTGAGGGGTAACAGACTCTGCCTAGGAGAGTGATTAAGGAAGATTTATGTTAGTGGACAGTGATGCAAAGCAGGGTGGGAAAGAGCACTGCAGGGAGAGGGATGAGCCTTTGCAAATGCCTGAACCCGAGAGGAAGCATGGAGCAAAGAGATGGGGACAGACCATTAAGGATCTGATAAGCCATGATAATGGCATTGAACTTTATCCTGAGACAATGGGGACTTAAAATTGGGAAGTTACATATAACATGAGTCTTTCTTAGCTTGAGTCGAGAGGGCATAAACTAGTGGTAATAGCCCACTCTGGAGCCAGTTGCCTCAGCAAAATTGATCCAGTTCCCTTCAGCCCCTTTTCATTCTCCCTTTCAGGAAACTATTTCCCTGTGAGGTATTTCCCATCCTCTGCTCCCTGGCAGTGTCTGTTCTGGGGACTTTCCTTTGCTCTTCTTGTGTCATTCTCTCCAAACAGAGAGAGTTCTGGTATCTGAAAAGGATCAAACTAATAAATTACCTTTACATAGCTGGTAATGGCTGGTAATGACAGGATATGTTACCCTTTCAAGAGGCTTTGGGTTTTAAAAATAATTGGGATTATAACAGTGATGCTTCAAAAAGTCTTCCATTTTTTTCATGGCTTCTACTAGTCCTTGCCCATAAGCTTATCTATTTTCACATTGATTTACATGAAAATCCAGATAGTATTTTGAATCTTTTTTGTTGTTCCTGAAAAATTAAGAATTAGTTTTGTCTTGATAATGGCCTAACCTAGTGGAAGAGTGGAATTTTGCATCTCAGGAGACAGGCCTGCAAAGGAGATACACACAGACAAGACCATGAGGGAAATCTTGTCAGTGTCCTTCAATGACCTACACAGCTGCTTTTTTCTCTACCTTGACGCAGGGTAGGATGGACATGAAACGAACTCTAATGAGACCACATGTGCTGATGACATTTCATTAATTAACTTGATACATTCTTTCTTTCCCCATGGGACCAACCCACACAGAATTTCCCCAGGCAACTTTGGTAATCAAAGTGACAACCAATAATACATATAAAGTACCTAGCACTGTGCCTGACATTTACCAAGTGCTCAATGCATATTAATTTTCCTTCCTTATCATAGAGACTGGAGATTGACAATGGTGCATCAACACTTGGAGTCCAATGTGACAGCAATTACCAAGTTGGACTCTTGGGTTAGGCAGACCAGAATTTGACTCTTGGCCTCATTGCTGTTTCTCGAACACACCCACACCATGATGCTATCTTTGGGCCTCTGCTCTTCTTCCTTCTGTTGTCTCAATTCTCTTCCCTCATGCATTTACTTGGCCAGCCTTCTCATCTTCTTCTAGTGATCACTGAACTCTTACTTGCCCTATGAACTCTATCTATACCACTTTATTTAATGTTGTTACTTGCCTCTACTTCTTCCAACACTACGAATCTACCTTAATCTACTATATTTTTTCATGCACTGTAATTTCCTGATTTTGTATATATTATGTCTATTGGTGTTATTTTTGTCTGATTTCCCCCATAAGAATGTAAGTTTCTCAAGGATGAAGATCTTTTTCTGCCTTATTTGTGCATGCATCTCAGATATGTAGGATTGTTTTTAGCACAGAGAAGGAGCCAAAAATCTTTGTTGAACGAATTAATGGTTACTTCATGAGTTATGTGATCACTGGACAAGATGCTTGACCTTCCTAAACATCTAGAAAGTAGGAAAACTAACAGTATCCACAGCATAGAGTTGCTAAGAAGAATAAATAAGATAACGAAGAGTTTGACACCCAGTGAAAGTTCAATAACTGTTGTAAAAGATTTAGGGCAAACCTAAGATGTCTTTCTGAACGCTAAGATTTTTTTCAGGTAGTTATGGACTGCATGTTTATGTCCCCTTGAAATTCGCATGTGAAAGCCCTAATCACCAATCTGGCAGCATTTGGAGTAAGCAAGTAATTAAGGTTAAAAAAAAAGATCATATGGGTGGGGCCCTGATCTGACAGGATAAGTGTCCTTATAAGAAAACACATCAGAAAGTTCCACTTCCACCTTACTGCATACGCCAAGGAAAGGCCATGTGAAGCCATAGTGAGAAGATGGACATCTGCTAGCCAAGAAGAGAGCCCTCATCATAAATGGAATGGGCTGGAACCTTAACTTGGACTTCTAACCTCCAGAACTGTGACAACATAATTCCTGCGTGTAAGCTGCCCAGTCTATGGTTATTTTGTTATGGCAGCATGGGCTGGCAAATACACGTGTTTAGATTTTTTGGTATATCTTGCAAAGGAGAACTGACATCTAAATAAACACTACTTTGTAATAACATGACATCATGTTTCTTGTGAGGTCAAAACACTTTCTCATTACTTAGGTTATATACTATCACCATCATCCCAAGCACAATAGGGGTTGTGCAGTTTTTGTATTTTATCTTCACTGCCATGTTGCATGTGGAGAAATGGGTCTGGGTTGGTTAAGAGGTGTACATAAAATCATACAGTGAGATATGCTAAGAATCTAAGTGTCTGACTCAAAGATGTCTTTATCACACTATGATGCTTCCCAAGACCAAGACTTATTGAAAATATAACAACTTTAGAGCCTAAAAATCTTGTGAGCTCCATAATCATTTAATAGAACAATACCTGTTTCTTCATTGCAAACACAGCTTAAGTATAGGTAGAAGGTACTACAAAGGGGAGAAGGGGTGAAGAATTCTAGACGCTAGTTTTAATCAACTGTTTTTGCCCTGATCTGACAACCTGGTAATCATGTTATATAATTTTAAAAGCATAATAATATATTTCATTTTTTCCATATAAATAAATAATATTTTAATATAACCTTTTAAATTTTTTGTCTCAGTAGTAGGGATCTCTTTCCCTATCCTGTCTCATCATGGTTCTCCATTAGTCTATGTTTTCTATTTGCTTTTGAGCAGATAATTTCATCTTTAGTTTAGTTTTAGGGCCCAGTGGTGGCTCTATGGTAAAATAAGCTAACTGGCTATCCAAGGGCTGGCCAACAGGCTTTAATTCAAGTTCTAATCCAGCCATTGCTAGTGGCTGCCTAAGGCATGGTGTTTAAGGTTCTGAAGCTGTGTCTAGATTTCACGAGCAAGAGTACTGTGATTGATTATCAATGTCTGCCCTGGTGAGAAGGACAGAACGGCAGCAGGAAAGCTATGAATTTGCTATGCATGGCCCAGAACTTAAAATATCGAAGACCTTCCTGCATCACAGACTTTGCGTGAGGCCATAATAAACACCCTTCCAGCCCAGAAAAATAATGTAGAATATTCTATTGCCACAGAATATGTATTTCTGATTCATTTGCACTGTGGCTGCCTTTGAGAATAATTTAAATGAAATGAAAGGGTATATTTTAGTCATTTTGAAAAGAAGGGCATTTTGGGGAACATTTCATCTGACAAATTTGTTGAAATGGGCATTGTTAGGTACTAAGCTAGAGCAACCAGGAAAAATGCCTTCTATGAAATATGTTAAAATATATTTAACATTTTCTCAATGCTAGAGCAGTTATTTCACCTTGAGTTATGAGGCTTCAATGACTAATATTTTGACCAATCAGACCATAACAAATGCATACCAGTGGAGCACAGCGTTGCCCTGATTATGCCCACACAGTGTTTCCACCAGCTTTCAGATCCTGGTAACAAACCTGGAGTGTAAATTGATAAAGCATATTTGCTCTGTGTGTGTGTGTGTGTGTGTGTTGAACACACCCTAAGGTGACCCCTAATGATTTATATCCTTGGGTCATCTCTGCTTAAGTATGGGCAGGACCTGTGAGTCAGTTTTAAGAAATAGAATGTGGCACTGGTGATAGGAATGCCACTGTGTTCACAGTAGCAAAGACTTGGAACCAACCCAAATGTCCATCAATGATAGACTGGATAAAGAAAATGTGGCCTATATACACCATGGAATACTATGCAGCTATAAAAAAGGATGAGTTCATGTCCTTTGCAGGTACATGGATGAAGCTGGAAACTATCATTCTCAGCAAACTAACACAAGAACAGAAAACCAAACACCAGATGTTCTCACTCATAAATGGGAGTTGAAAAATGAGAACACATGGACACAGAGGGGGGAACATCATGCACTGGGGCCTATCAGGAGGTGGGGAGGTAGGGGAGGGATAGCATTAGGAGAAATAACCTAATGTAGATGACGGGTTGATGGGTGCAGCAAACCACCATGGCACGTGTATATCTATTTAACAAACCTGCATGTTCTGTACAAGTATCCCAGAACTTAAAGTATAATAATAATAAAAAAAAGAAATAGAATATGGCACTGGTGATGGGAATGCCACTCCCACGATTGTTTTATTGTATAAGACTCCTTCTGGGTAGACTAAAGAGATTTTCTTGCTGGCCTTGAAGAAGCAAACCACTGTGTTGCAAACTGCCTGTGGGAAGGGTCATGTGGCAGGGAATTGCAAGTAGCTTCTAGGACCTTGAGCAGGCTCCATCTGGCAGCCAGGGATAAGCTGGGTCCCCAGTCATACATCTGCAAGGAAATAATTTCTGCCGACAGCCTGAAGGAGCTTGGAAATGGAATCTTCCATAGTTAAGCCTCCAGATGAGAACACAGCCCAGCTGGCACTGATTGCACCCTGGTAAGACATTGAGAGGAGGACTCAGCTAGGACATTCCTGAACTTCTGACACACAAACATTTTGAGTTACTAATGTGTGTTGTTTTAAGTGCTAGATTTGTGTAATTTGGTTTTCAGAAATAGAAAAGTAATATAAAGTGACAGAGATGAATTTAAAATGTGACCCTTAAACTTGCATAATATGATTATAAGGTTACAACCATGCTCAAAATGTCAATGAGCGTGAGAGAAACTGTTAAAAGAGAAAAAGCTAAAGACTTTAGAAGAATACAGCTTGCATCATATGTGACTATTCCCAGGACAGTAGTTTGTAACTTTTTGTGTTAGGTTGAACACTTGAAAAGTGTAAAATGTTTCTCTCTCCACAGTTACTTATTATTATCCACTTGGTTATGGTTATCCACTCCGAAACCTTGTGCCTGTTTGAATAGAACCATTTACTGACCTGGCTGCAGTTTTACATACTCAGGAGGTAGCTCTTGCACATTTCAGCAAACATGCTTTGATCTTTGGTGTATGCTTAATAGGCTGCCATACTTCTCACCCCCTACTCGCAACAAGACACACTCAGTTCTTACCGTTCTGCATGCCCACAAATGTTACAATCTGACAACCTTTTCTTATAAACTTGTTTCTGAGTAGATATCCTCCTCACTTTTAGCAGGAATAACTTGCATTCTTGATCATACTTTGATCCCTTTGAAAGGGTCATGTTACACCTGTGTACCATAGCACAGGTTGAAACCTGGCCCCACTACTTTTGGAAAGACTTTTACTTTTACTGAACATTGATATTTTTGTTGCCGCAGATGGGGAAAATTTTAAAGCTCATTAGCTTAACTGTTAAGGGGTTGGATGGTAAATTTGTGGTGAGGGGATAAGAAAAAGATGAGGTACAATTTTGATTTGGTAAAGGATTCCTTTTCTATGTTAAGGGGCTGAGTCAGATATGAGGACACTTGATACATAGTGACATGACAGGGATAGCTGCAGATCTCTTACAATTGTGTGCCTGTGTGGACCAGGTGAAACTAATCAAATCAATTTAAAGCCCCAGTGGCAGACAATGCAGGAACAATGTGGCTGTCATGCTTGGATCATGGTATCAGCCCTAGTTAAGATGCTCCAGGAATGCATGCCAGAGACTAGGGAGACCCCTCATGGTGCCGTGGCAGGCAAATGCATACTGCTTGCTCTGGGAACAATTTGTGCTTGGAGCAATTCATGTTAGGATGGCAGCTAAGGGGCCCTGCTGGCTTTCAACACAAAGGCCTAGCAAGCAGTTTCTCTGTGGCTCAACTCAGAGAGCTGGGCAAGAGGGACTAGGTTTTATGGGAAAGAAAGATCCTTATGGAATAATGTTTACGACAGACTAAGGGGATGTACAAACTCCAAGGCTGGAAATATTTACCCTTTGCTTTATATTTGGTTATACATAAATGAGACTAAAATGTGATTATTAACATTTTTCTTGTCCCTTCACCACATATATTATGCTTTAAAAATATATAATCCTCCAAAAAAGCAGTCAATTAGGTATGCACTAAAATTCAGTTTGTGTACATTGGATTAATTATTTCTGTGGTTCCCAAGTTTATGCAAATTATATGATTATGATAATATAATGATGATGATCAAGGTAATTGTCATGATAATTATCATCATCTTTTTACTTAATCATTCTCTTAGCATTAAGCATTTTGTTCAAATATAAAAGTAAATATATGAATGCTGTTTCATTAACTCTCTTTCCAAAATATTATTAGAAAATGATGCCCTTTCCTGGAGAAATGGAAACTTAATAGGTTTTCATCAGAAAGGCCTCCCTACTAGGAATGATTTTTCAAAAAACGATTCGGTAAAATTCACATAACTAAAACTCATGACTTCAAGTATTTTAAAGTGTACAAATCAGTGGCTTTGAGTATATTCACAATGTCAAATCATTGCCACAAGTTAATTCCAGAACATTTTCAGGATCCCAAAAGGAAACCCTCTTCGAATTAAGCATCATCATTTTCCTCTCCTCACAGCCCCTACTGACCTCTAGTTTGCTTTCTATCTCTATGGATTTACCTATTCTGGACATTTCATATAAGTGGAATCACACAATATGTGGCCTTTTGCACCTGGCTTCATTCACATAGCAGGTTTTTCAAGTTCATTCATTTTAGTGCAGGCTAAGTATCCCTTATTTGAAATGCTTGTAACAAGAAGTGTTACAGATTTCAGGTTTTTTTGGGTTTTGCAATACTTGTACATACATAATGAGATACTGTGGGGATGGGACCTAAATCCAAACACAAAACCTATGCATGTTTTATGTGCACCTTATACACAGCCTGAAGGTAATTTTATTTTTCCCTTGGGGACACTAAATAATCTATGTGTGTTGTTCATCTGCATTTTGACTCACTTGACCTGTCACATGAGATCAAGTATGGAACTTTCCACTTGTGCTGTCATGCTGGCACTCAAAACACTTCAAACTTCAGAGTAGGCCAGATTATGGATTTTTGGAGTGGGGATACTTGGGCTATACATCATTCCTTTTTATGGCAGAATAATATTCCATTACATGGATACATCACATTTTGTTTACCTATTCCCCCGCTGATGGGCATTTGGGCTGTTTCCACCTTTTGGGGATTATGAATAGTGCTGCTGTGAACATTTGTGTAAGAGTGTTGGTCTGAATACATGTCTTCAATACTTTAGAATCTTAGAATACTGCTTGGTTTTGTGTCTTTTGTGGGGAAAATCTTCAGACCTGGTCAAAACTGTTATAGATGATGCCATAGCTCTTTGCATATTGTGTCTCAGAGTATTAAGAAGGAGCTGTTTTACTTGGGAGGGTGAAGGTGAATGTGGCAGATCAAAGTACATGGGGCTGGGGAGAATCAGGGAGGGGTAGGCAAGCAGAAAAAATAACTGGGTCCTCTCTGAAATAACTCTAATTTCTCATAATCTGCTATATTGGTAGTATTGACATGGTGTCTATTGTCTGTGATTATTAGTATGACTGTCTACATTCATCTATGTTTCCAGAAACATAATCAGTTTCTACCCAGTTTGTCAATTTTTAGTAATCCATCAATGGTCTGAAATAATCAGGATATTAATGCCCAAAATAGCATATTTGGGCATGGTAGCTGAGGTTTCATAAATAACTAATTTGTGTTTGGTGAAAGTCTTTTTTTTTTTTCTGTGTGTTCTAAAGCACAAGAAGGCTCAAATTTAATTTTCTGAGTAAGCAATAAAAAGAGTAATTATAAACCTTATCTGTAAAATAGAATTAATTATAGGGTTGCTATGAAGATTAAGTAACTTAATATGTTTAAATTGCTTAGAATGATGCCCTTGCTATGAAGCAACCATTATATCATGATTATTACTTATTTAATATAAGAGAGCAAAAATAGTATTATAAAAAGTAAATCAAACTACGTCCTCCACTTGCTTAAAAGCCCTTCAAGGTTTTCTCACTTTGCCAAATCAGTAAAGAATTTCCATGTACTAAGGCCCAGCTTGAATGATTGGGTTTCTAACCTCCCAAATAGTTTGGATTATTTTTCTTCTAGCTTACTTTGATTTTCTTTCCTGGAGGAGATCAAGATTTTCCTGCCAGATGGCCGCGGCACCTGCTTTTCCTATGCATGTCCACACTACACGTCTCTACGCTGTGTCCAAACTACACTTCTGTTGGCTAGTTGCTCCTCCTCTTTCTTATGGGACATGGTTTCAATATCACTTTCTCCTGGATACTGTCCTTGCTAAAAGAGATTCATTCCCCCATTACTAATTTCTATTTCTTCTCCTTTTGGCTATGGTCAAATAATAGCCTAATTATAACCTGCAGTTTGTAAATTATCCACTGACTACAGTTTTGTCTATCCTTCCAACTCTCTGCAACTTACCTGTCCACTCTCATCACTCTTGTGGTTCCTGCATTTAGCACAGTGTTTAGATATTCATGGTATATATTGATTAAATATTTGGTAAACAAATATAATTTCCAAATAGTTTTCATTTCCATTGCTGGAAAGTAGAGTTAAGTAAGTATTTTATAAGTATGATTATTTTATACACTCTCATGGTAGGTATTATCAATTCTCTTATTTTAATAACATTTTCAAATTATTTATTTATTGCTTTGCATATTCCGTGGCTTTTTTCCTCAAAGGATTTGAGATGACAAATTCTGTCAAGCCTTGGTTATGACCTGCATTCATTTAAGGCATGTTTTGACTTTGCAGTATTCATTTTATAGAGTAATTCAATTTTCAATAGAGTCAGCAAAAGATGAGAGAATTAAGAGTAAAAAGATCTAAGTTTGGAACTAGGTATTTACAGATTTTTGGTTCCCTAAAACATTTTCCCTTTTTTTTTTTTTTTTTTTTTTGCAGACAGGGTCTCACTCTGCTACACAGGCTGGGGTGCAGTGTCATGATCTCAGCTCACTGCGACCTCTTCCTCCTGGATTCAAGTGATTCTCGTGCCTCAGCCTTCCAAGTAGCTGGGACTATAGGCGCTTGCCACCATGCCTGGCTAATTTTTTTTTGTATTTTTAGTAGATTCAGGATTTTAACATGTTGGCCAGGTTGGTCTTAAGTGATTCACCCGCCTCAGGCTCCCAAAGTGCTGGGATTACAGGTGTGAGCCACAGTGCCTGACCCATTTTCCCCATCTTTTGATAGCTGAATCTCAATTTCCTTTGGAGAATTATCTAGTTTCTACTCTCTGTTCATGAGCTTCTGAAGTGGGGGTGTGCCTTCATCTTGATTAATCATAAATCATGATCTTCTGGTCACAGTGATTGCTTAGGGTAGGAATTGGCAAAATTTTTTTTTCCATAAAAGACCAGATAATAAATATTTCAGCCTTGTAGGTCACATACTCGTTGTCACATCTACTCAATTCTGTCATGACATCACAAAAGCAGCGTAGATGATATATAAACAAATGGGTGTGACTAAGTTACAATAAAACTTTATTAAAAACTAGTGGTGGACCAGACTTAGTCAGTGGATTGTTGCTTGCTGACTCCTAATTTAGAGTACTGCTCCTCAAAGGGTGATTATCTGTTTGTTATTGCTGGTCTGTAACAAGTACAGACATTAAGAAGCTTTTATAACAATTGGGCAGGGCAATTTTATGTCTGAGAAGTCTAATAACAAAGAATTTGGGCTTATATTTTATGTCCTTTCATTTTATTTTCATGCTAATTCATTTTTATTGTATTTTACAAAAGTATCGGCCCATGACAGATTGGGTATTTTTTAAGAAGAATAAAAAGGTCCTTCATGATGGAGAGTTTGAAAAGCACTGGTTTAGAACACAACATGACTTAAGCCAAGCCCATTAACCCAAACCAAGCTGATCCCATGACTCACCTAAAGAGACAGATTTCCTCCATTGGCACTCAAACCCAGAAAAAATGTGAGCTTGGAGTTGTTTAGAGCCATGTCAAAGAGCCTAGGAAGGAAGCCAACATAGTAGAAGGCACAACCAAAAGATGGGATAGAATGGGATGGAAACTGAGCACAGATGGCATCATTTGAGGCTATGCCTTAAGAAAACCTGTGGTTTATTATCCTGTACTTGCAGTCTGCTTCCCTCACTAATAAGCTTTATCCCTGGACTTTACTTGAATATAAGACTACAACTCCTTCCTGCTTCTTAAAAAAAAAAAAGGAAAAGAAAAAAAAATCCAGTTTGAATTGGGTTTTCTGTCACTGATAACCAAGAGAATCTTGACAGACATACATTTTCAAAACTGCCCTTTGCTTCTAATAACTACCTGTGAGATATTAGAATAATCACCTCCACTATTCATACGTTTATTTCTGCTACTATAAAAGTAATGGGGTTTTATCAAATAATACCTTAGTTCTACTAGAACTTTAAAATGTGTTTTTGGTGGGGTTCACTCACCGCACACTGGCTCACAGCCTGGTCCTCACCCATAAGATAAATACATATATAAAATAAAGTCTATTTTAGCTTACCTTTTCATGGTTAAATTGAAGATATTTATGATCTACATTTAAAATGTGAATTCAGAAATTTTAGTTTGTAGAATGTCTTCTCAAAAAAAAAAAAGAAAGGAAGACAGAAAGAAAGAAAACAAACAAGCAAGCTAGCTCCAAACAATAAACAAAACAAAAACCAAAAATACCCTCTCTACTAAGAATTCAAGGTTCGGTTCAGTCTGCCATTTTGGCAATGGCAGGCCTTAAGAATGATTTCAATGCATCAATAAGCAGTAAGTAGCTTTTTTTTTCTTTTAACATATAAAGAGTTTCTATGAAAAATTCTACCCTAGATATTTGTTATTCATATTAGTTTGTCCCTGACAAACAAAATGAGTTGTTTAGTATAAATGAAAATTCTGCACAGATCTCAGAAGATATTTTAATACCTAGGCTGCTTTAAAAGAGTAAGGAAAAATCGTATCTCTTCGATGATTTCTCCAGTTCCATTTTAATGACAAGAAGTTGACTACTTAGTTTCTACCAGGATAAAGGGAAAAGACTGTTGCAAAAGTAGGAGAGAGAAAATTTACTTCTAGGCCCCAGCCTATACATGTCAAAAATCCCTTTTGCTGGAGACAGGCTTTCAAAGCTCCATTTTCCAGTAAGTGTTAAAAAATATATCTCCTTTACTCATGAAAGTCCCTGAAGACCATTTTAGTCAATCACGCTGGCAGCCAACCCTCTATACACAAGAATTACTTCAAATGTTTCTTTCTACATGGTGGCCACTAAAATAGTTTTCTCTCTCTCTCTCAAAAAAAAAAAAAAGCCACCAAATGGCTTTGGGAGGAATTTTTATAATCCCAAATAGGCTTTTTCTAATCCTCTACTTGAATCAGCCTTCGAAGGAAAACTGTCTTTGTGCCCTCAAGCTGTCTTGCATTTTCAGTGACATCTTGGGCTCTGTAATTACCATGTTTTCAGCCAAGGTCAGACATGGTCTTTTTTCCTTAAAATAATAAATTTCTCTGCTTTAAGGAAATGCAGCCACTCAGACCCACTTAGCCACAATATGCTTTTCTAATTTGGTATTCATATTTTGCACGGCTGTGGCATTGTTCTTAGCCCCCAGCTTACGTTTAATCTCTGTGATTTATAACCCTGCCTCCTAGTTGTATCTTTGAGAGTGGGGACATTGACTAATTCATCTTTGCATCCCCAGTGCCTGGCTCAATACATATGTGTGGATTAAATTATTACAAAATAATATAATAATTATTGAGGACTTTCTCCATTCCAGGTGCTATTATAAATACTTTTCATACTTTTCATCCTCATTGCAACTTCATGAGGTAGACACTATCCTTATGCCCATTTGACAGATGAGGAAAAAGAAGCAAAAGGTTATACAACAACCAGTAATTGCCCAGCTAGGATCAAACTCTGATCTGGAATCTCTTAACTATTTGACAATACCAAGTGCCTCAAGCTACACTGGTAAAGAACGTGCTTAGTATCAAGCAAGGGGTTGGTAATGGAAGTCACCTATTCTCCCCAGAGTAGCATCAGATCCCAGTGGATCCTTTGGAAAAAGTTCAATTAGTGGGTTACCAGGTGGAGATAATTTTCCTGTAGCAATGACTGCTGAGCATTTTTCTCTATCCATGCCATCACTCCCAAGGGCAAGCTATTATCCTCTTCCTCCTGGGCTACAGCTATTTCTATGCACAGCAGTCAAAGCTGTACTAAGAAACAAATGAACAAACACAAAACCATTCTGCCTGTGTCATTCCCCTACTGCAAAGACTTTATTATATATCCAAATAGGATAAAGTCAGGATCCTCCTCTGATTGTGGAAGGTCCTTTGTGAGTACTCCACTTGTCATTTCAGGCTCCTTGCAAGCTCATTTCCCATTCAGCACACTCTGTCTACTTTTGTTTCCTGGAAGGAACCAGGCTGTTTCCTAGCTTAGGACATTTGCTCAGGCTGATTCTTCTGCCAGGCACATTACCAACCTCCCACCCTTCCACCCTCCCAACTGACGTATTTCTACTCATCCTTCCTTTAGGTCTTAGCTTGGCTAGGAAACAGTTTCTTGATACCTCTCAATCTCAGACCACATTAGATTATTGTAATGTGCACAGTCATAGGTGTGTCTTGCTCTTCTAACAATTACTTTTTAAATATCTTCCTACCAGCCTTGCCATATTGCTAGTATCTATCATAATGTCTGCCATGTTGCTGACATTCCAGTGGCCTACTAACCAGAATGCATTAATGAATGAGTGGACATATGTTAAAGAATTAAAGTTGGGTTAATTCTTAGAACCACTGCCTTAGAGATGATAAAGCATCTAGAACATATCTTGAAAGCATGATTAGCTGGTAGAGTACTGAAATAGTTTAGCCAAGGACATTGATGATCAGAAAAAAGGTGGTATTATAATCATGTCTAGTACATGCCAAACACTTACAATGTACAAGGCATCATTCTAAGCACTGTACCAAGTGGCCATTTTCGTTTATCCACTGGGCTTTTTCATGAAGGCAATTCAGAGGTCTCTCTCTCTACTAAAAGCTGACAAGAAGTAACAATAGCAGTAGTAGTAGCGTTGATGGTAATAGTAATGATGATGATGATGGTGTTGTGGGGATAGAATCTTACTGTATGTTATATTATTTATATGCAGTATAATCGTATGTTGTCCTAAGGACCACCCCATGAGATAGGTAATGGTATCACCCCCACCATAGAGAAGAAAATGACACAGAAGGGTTAAGGAACTGTCTAAATTTACATGCATAATAACGGCAGAGCCAGGACTCACATCAACCCAGTCTTGACACTTGGGTCCCATATTCTTAACCACTGTGCTTGACAACATCTGTTCCAGTTATCTTTCACTCAAAATTAGGTGGCTCAAAACAACACAGTATCTTGATTTCATCTTTGGTCATCTAAAGGTTCAACTGGGCTGGATGGACACATCCAAGATGGCTTACTTGTAGGACTGGCAGTTGATGCTGCTGTTGCCTGAAAGCCCATTAAGTTTGTTAACTGGAGAACCTACACGTAACCTCTCCAGGTAGCTTGGGCTTCTCAGAGCATTGAGACTAGCTTTTGACAAGAAACAGCCCATAGGGACCATTGCAAGATACTAAAGGAAGCTGCAAGATTTCATACGACCTAGTCTTGGAAGTTCAGACTTCTCTAATATTTTATCGGTCAAGGAAGCACTCAGGACAGCCCAGGTTGAAGGGGAGAGGAATTACACTCAACTACTCAATATTAGAAACAGCATCTTCTGGAAGGCCATCTTGGCAACTATCTACCACAACATCCTGGCTGTTTTCCTAATTTATTCACATTTACAACTGATTCTCATTAACGCTGATCTTTCTGGGTAAAAGGGTAGGCCTTGCTACCCTCCTTGCACGTCTCACTGGGGAACAACTTTTGGTATCCTTTAGCCAAACCACAGACACAGTGATATTTGATTTGAGAAGGTCTGTTGTTTGTCTTTTTTTTTTTTTTTTTTTTTTTTTTTTTTTTCTTCAGGGAAAGAAGGTTCACTATCATCGTTATTTCAAGAGGCAAGTGAGAAAATCCTGCAGAATAAACAGAAGCACTTCAAAGGACGCTTCTTAAATCACTATCTGCACAGATCACTTTTCCTTTTAAGCCTGTGAAGGAAGTTTGTTTGGCATTGCCTAACTTGCTTTGATGTAAATTCCTTTCTTGGTTTCCTTTCTTTCTTGATCCACATGTGAGCCTGGAGAGCATGTGTCTTTCTCCACCCTCACAATCAAACCTGAGTTGCTTTAGATACCTGTCCTCGGGCCACGCCTGCAGCAGTGTGGACTGTGGATCATTCAAAATGATCAAGAAAGGTAGTTGGTAGGTTAGTTGGAAAACTCAGTGGAAGCAATAAATGACAAGTTGATCCACGCATCTTGTATACATTTCAGTCTAACTAAAATCAATGAAACGTACCCTTATTTGCTGACTTTTAAATGTAAGGCCAAGGACTTTCCTTGGATTAAGAATTCATATATTGAGGTCCCAAGCAGTCATTCTTGCATACACTAAATTTATTATGCATCATCTTCGATGCCTAGTTTTTAAGTAAAATGACAACTTAATGCAGAACATATAATACTTCCAACTGTTTTTAAATGATTTTGCCAACCTGCAAAACAGAGAAAAAAAGTTGCTCTTTTTATCTAACCTTCAGATTTAACTTTTTCTTCTCCAACTCGTATTCCATTCCTTTATATAATATTTAATTAAATTATGTATTTCAATAGTAAGTGCTACAGGCACAAATAGGTTTGGAAGCACCAAATGTTACTAAGTATACAGCTCAACTGCTGAGAACAAAAGTGCTCAGATGAACTAGAAAGTGTCCTACAAGCCTGAAGCCTGTGTTGTGGGTGTCCACTGGGATTTTTATATACAGAATGGAGAACATCAGTTAACCTGTTGTATTGGTTAGAGGTCAGTTAATAGAGCTTCTATTGTTTTCTTCTCTTTTCTTTTTTTTTACTCTAGTTGTCTCTTAATCTCATTGATAACCACGTTGTCCACAGTACAGAGAAGAATCTAGACTTTCAGCCTGATCTTTTTGTTAAAGTCCTATGGAATCCAAGCCAAGTTTAAACAAAATTGATCATTTTTAAAGCACATTATTTGTGCCAGGCACTATTTTAAGTGCATTGTATGTTTTATCTAATCTTATCCTTATAATAACCCTATGAGGTAGTGTGTCAATTAGGAATTGCCTTAAGCTGTTAGTGCAGAAATAACAGGGGCTTAAAAATAGTTTAATTTTCTTGTAAAGAAAATGATAAAAAGTAATCAGCTCAGAGCTTGTGAGGTATCATTAGGAATTAATTCATCATGTGTGACTTCCATTTTCAAGAGTACTACATGAACCAAGATGACTTTGGAGTCTTCACATCTGTATTTTTACCAGCAAATGATAGGCAGGAGGAAAGTTCTCTGGGAGGCTTATTAAGATCTAGAACTTTCAGACCACACCTGCCTGTGAGGGAGATTGGGATATATATTTTTCAGCTGTGAAATTTGATACTCAGCATAACATCTGGGTTATCCTACAGAGAAAAAAGAGGAGAATGATACCGGATATCAACTAGCAGACTAGGAACCAGACAGTTCTTGTTACTATCCCTATTTTACAGAGAAGAAAATGGGCTTATCAATGTTAAGATCCTGATCACCAAGGTTTTAAGTAACAGGTCTAAAACTTATACCAATTAGCCAGGTCTGGTGATGTGCACCTGTAATCCCAGCTACTCGGGAGGCTGAGGCAGGAGAATCACTTGAGTCCAGGAGGTGGAGGTTGCAGTGAGCCAAGATTGTGCCACTGCATGCCAGCTTGGGTGATAGAGCGAGACTCTGTCTCAAAAACAATTAAATAAACAAACTTCAGGTGTGGTGTTATGTTTAATCCTTACAAACAACCCTGGGAAATTGATATAATTAGTCCTAATTTTCAAGAAACTCAAACTTAGAAAGGTGAAGACCATGATTATACAGCAAGCACAGCAAGTAAGATCAGAGACTGAATAAAATCCTGGTTATCAGATTCCGAAGTGGAAGCTCCAAATCAACACACCATTTGGCACTTCTGGGAAAGGGTCAATACAAATTCCAGATGCCATCTCACCCCGCTGTGCATGAAGCCTCCAGGGAATGGGGCAGGAAAATGTCATGAACTTATAAAAGTAATGTTTCATCAGCCTTCAATTTCTTTTTAAATTTTCTGATCATTCATTGTCTAGAATGTGCTTGATCATAGAAATCACCTAAGCTATTTGTTTAAAAAACCAAATTTCCTCTTACATCCATTAGGATGGCTACTATAAAAAATAAATAACAAGTGTTGGTGAGGATGTATAGAAATTGAAACCCTTGTTCACTGTTGGTGTGAATGTAAAGTAGGACACCTGCTGTGGAAAACAGTTATGGAGGTTCCTCAAAGAATTAAAAATAAAATTACTGTACGATCCAGCAATTTCAATTCTGGGAATACATCCAAACAAATTTAAAGCAGGGATTCTAAGAGATATTTGTGCACCCATGTGCATAGCAGCATTATTTACAGTAGCCACAAGGTAGTAGCAACCCAAGTGTCCATCAACAATGAATGGAAAAACAAAATGTAGTGTATATATACAATAAAATATTATTTAGCTTTAAAAAGGAAATTCCAACCCATGCCACAACATAGATATACCTTGAGGACTTTATGCTAAGTGAAATAAGCCAGACATACAATGATAAATACAGTATGATTCTGCTTATATTTGACTACTTTCAGTAGTCAAGTTCATGGAGACAGAAGTAGAATGGTAGTTGCTGAGACGAGGAAGAGGGAGAAAAGGGGAGTTGTTGTTTAATAAGTATGGATATTTACTATTGCAAGATGAGAAGAGTTCTGGAGATGATTTGCACAACAATATGAATGTACTTAATGCTACTAAACTGTACACTTAAAAATGGCTAAGATGGTAAGTATTATGGTATGTGTATTTTACAATAAAAAATAAGAAAAAAGAATTTTCTGGTTCTTTTCCCTAAAGATTATATTTAGTACATCTTGGATGGAGCCAAGAAATCTGTATATTCAAAAACTGCCCCAGCTCATCCTTCTGATCAGACTAATGTAGGAAATAGACCTTTTACATGGCTTAATCAAGTGCTTTCTCCTTTAATGCTGAACTCACAGAGATTTTGAAGGTGAAAATGTCTTCCCACAGTCGTTTTTTTAAAGCTTTTCCTTCCAAGAAGAAGAAAAAAGAACTACAAAACCTTGCTTATTCTTGATCTTCTGTTTTTTCTACAAAATAAATATAGAAACACTGCAAGCAAACTATCAAACTCCAGAGATACTTATCTTGAAACTTCAGCATTAAAAACTCATCCATAAAGTCATGAATCAAACACTACAATAAAACAACAGAGAAGTTGGGCAAGCACTCCTTTCTGATTCATTCATTGGTTTCTTCTTTCACTCATAGAGAGATCAGATGAATTCAGGGAGAAATGAGGGAATGGAGAATATCAGAGAAACAGCTCACTCAGAAATTCTCTCTGAAGTCTGGTTTCCCTAGGCTTTGCTGCCTTAACTTTTATAAAAGAAAGTCTCAGTGATACCAAAGCCTCCACTGAGTATTTTGGAAAGTACTTGATGCAAAACAAACAAACAAACAAAAACAACCACTGGTTGAAATAGAATGGGTCCATAAGAAGGCAATGCTGCTTAATTTATCAAGACTTAATCACAGTGGGAAAGGGAGTTTCTACAGCGTTTTTAATCCTTTTATGGAGCAATGCAATTATAACCAGGGAACCACATGGACCAGTCTCCATATACAGGTGCATTGTACACAACAGCAAATATCTTATCCGCTAATTTCTATTTTTTTGGTGCATGTTTTAATTTTTTATGTGCTGATCATAATATATAAGTACAGAACTGCTTGTATGTAGACTAAGTAAATAAGTACATATAAATCGAGGGCATATTCTTAAATGTTTTTTACTCTTGAGGTAGGTGATCGATACAGTTTGATGTAGGACAGAGCTCCTCTATCTTTGGTGGGCTTCAGAATTATCTGGAAGTCTTGTTAAGATGCAGATTTCTGGGACACACAGGCAGAGATTCTGATTTGGTAGGTCTAGAGTAGGGGCTGAGAAATTATATTTTTAACTATTTCCCATGTTGTGCTGACAGTGTCCATCCATAAACATGACGTTGGGTAGCACTATTGCAGAGTAGTGGTTATCAGACAATTTCGTTTTAGGATCCCTTTCCACTCTTTTTTAAAATTTTTTTATTTTTCATTTATTTATTTATTATACTTTAAGTTTCAGGGTACATGTGCACAATGTGCAGGTTAGTTACATATGTATACATGTGCCATGTTGGTGTGCTGCACTTATTTACTTGTCATTTACATTAGGTATATCTCCTAATGCTACCCCTCCCCCGTTCCCCTACCCCACAACAGGCCCCAGTGTGTGATGTTCCCCTTCCTGTGTCCATGTGTTCTCATTGTTCAATTCCCACCTATGAGTGAGAACATGCGGTGTTTGGTTTTTTGTCCCTGTGATAGTTTGCTGAGAATGATGGTGTCCAGCTTCATCCATGTCCCTGCAAAGGACATGAACTCATCATTTTTTATGGCTGCATAGTATTCCATGGTGTATATGTGCCACATTTTCTTAATCCAGTCTATCATTGTTGGACATTTGGGTTGGTTCCAAGTCTTTGCTATTGTGAATAGTGCCACAATAAACATACGTGTGCATGTGTCTTTACAGCAGCATGTTTTATAATCCTTTGGGTATATACCAGTAATGGGATGGCTGGATCCCTTTCTACTCTTAAAAATTGTGGAGGAGGCCAGCTGCAGTGGGTCATGCCTGTAATCCTAGCACTTTAGAAGGCCGAGGCAGGAGGATCGCTTGAGCCCAGGAGTTTAAGACCAGCCTGGGCGAGAGGATAAAATCCCATCTCTATAAAAAGTACAAAACTTAGCTGGGTGTGGCAGTGTACAGCCATAGTTCCAGCAACTCAGGGGGTTGAGGTGGGAGGATTGCTTGAGCCTGGGAGGTCAGGCTGTAGTGATCTGTAATTGCATTAGTGCACTCCAGCCTGGGTTGACAGAGTAAGACCCTGTCCCCCTCCCAAAAAAAAGAAAAAAAAGAAAAAATTGTAGAGGATTCTAAATAACTTTGTTCATCTATTGATATCTGTTGATATTTACTGCATTAGAAATTAAAAGTGAAAAATTAAAAATATTTTAAAATTTATTTAACAATAAACCTCACATGTTAATGTAAATGGCATATTTTAAAGAAAAATAACTGTATTTTCCAAAACAAAAAAAGTTAGCAAGAAGAGTGGCTTATTTTATGATTTTTAAATCTCTTAAATGTCTAGCTTAATAGAAGAAAGTATTAGTTTCACTTTATGCTTCTGTATCCAAACTTTTATGATATGTTGTCTTGCTTGAAGCATATAAAGAAAATTTGCCCTTACATAGATATGCAGAGGGAAAACGGGGAAATATTATATTATATGATAATATGATAGGATTATAACAGTCTTTTAAGATAATCATGGATATTTTTCTTTGGTATTAAAAGCTCAAAACATAGTAGTTTCTTAAAATTTAGTTGCAATATTTCTCTGAAACCTTATCAATGGCTACCTGAAAATCCACTGGTCTGTCTTTCCCTGTGAGTGGTCTTATATCCATGCAAGATTTTGTAATATGATGAACTATTCACTGGAAAATATTGGTTCACTGAATTAAGCAGACTTTTGAAATGTTGAAATATTTCACTGTCTAATAAAAGTAGTGGTTTTTAAATATCACTACCAATAACATCAGAAAAGTCCATAAGTATTGGAAATCTGTCAAGCTAAAATTTCCCAAAATTTGAATTTTTCACTTGAAAGCTTGAGCTCTATCATTGGCAACAAATGCTATTGGTTATTTTCCTTGGAAGTGACAGTCTCACTTTTTATTTTGTTTTGTTTCACAAAAGGGTTGCAAAATACCAAGTCTGAATAACCATAGTTTGTCAATTTTTCATTTAAGTAAAAAAGGTGGCTCATCCAGCTTGCCATTTGATTCACAATCACAATATATGTACTTTCCATTTTGTCACATGAAATATTACATGTGCTCAAGAGTTTAGATTAAATAAAATTAATAACTTTTCACTGGTTTCTTAATAACATTTTTAAGAAAATGGCCATTCTTTTATTTTGCCATGTGCATATGGCAGCAAATAAAACAATGGCTACTAGTATATTTTGGTGCCACTGCCTAGATTTTGTGCTAAGGAAACAGCAGTACTACTTATCATCGCTTTTGTAGCATTAATGCAAATGTCAACACAGTGAAAAAGAAGAATGTTTTATTATTTTCTGAAAATAATTTTGAACACGACCCTAAATGAGTCATAGAAAAACACCGGGGGTCTACGGACCACAGCATGGGAAATGCTTTTCTAGAGACCAATACAGAGTGGACATTGAAAATCAACTTGCAAACAGAGTTTGGCCTACAGATATATTTTATTTGGTCATCACAGTGCTTAAAAATTAAATTGAATTAGCTGTAAACATTTAATAATGAAAAGATTTCATATCAAAATATGGCTTTCAGACTTTTCTTGGTAGACCATAGAACTGGTAGCATTGGCTCCTCATTCCTTCATGGTGATGATAGGTATTCGCTACTCCTTTTGCATGAGGCAAGCTTCTCCTAAGTTGCTATAGTTCCCATTTTTATTCATTACATTTACCTTCCTAGGTGCAAAGCAATCTGAGTCTGCAAATCCTGGTATTATGACAAAATGATGAAAAGCAAAGCCTTTGAGTTGGATATGCATGAGTTAAAAACTGCAACTCTTCTGCCTTACTAGCTATGTGACTTGTGACATTAGCTCAATTTTTCTTATGTTCCAAATGAGGATAATAATATGAAAGTTGTCAGGATTAAATGAGATTCTGAAAATAAAGCACTTAGCTCAGAGCCTGTCAGATCTGTAAGTGCATAATAAATGTCGGTTCTGTTGGTAGTGCCAGTTATAACAGAGCCACATGTTCACTTAATCCTCATAATAACCCTATGAGGTGATTCCATTTTAGAGATGAGGAAAATGAGGCACAGAAAAATTAAACAGCTTTCCCAGAATAACACAATCAATCAACAGCTTTAATGCCACTACTAATAAAAATGAGACAATAACGCCATATATTGAGCACTCATCATATTGCAGGCTGTACACTAATAATCTTCTATTTATCATCTCATTTAATATTTACAAAACCCTGTGGTGCAGGTATCTTATTGCCATTATGCAGATGGAAAAATTGAAGCCTAGGGAATTTGAGGAATTTTCTCAAGATCAAAAGCAGATCCTGGACTTGAACCCAAATAGGACTCCAGAGTTTTGGTCCTTAAGAGTCCCAAGTCTCAGTGCTTTTTGTACACTGTGATGGTTAATATTGCGTGTCAACTTGATTGTATTGAAGGATGCAAAGTATTGTTCCCCTGAGGATGTTGCAAAAGAAGATTAACATTTGAGTCAGTGGACTGAAGGTAGACCCACCCTCAATCTGAGTGGGCACCATCTAATCAGCTGCCAGTGTGGCTAGAATAAAAGCAGACAGAAGAACGTGAAAATATTAGACTGGCCTAATTTTCAGGCCTACATCTTTCTCCCATGCTGCATGCTTCCTGCCCTTGAACATCGGACTCCAAGTTCTTCAGCTTTGGGACTCTGACTGGCTTCCTTGTTCCTCAGCTTGCAGATGGCCTATTGTGGGACATAACCTTGTGATTGTGTGAGTCAATACTCCTTAATAAACTCCCTTTATATATCCATCTATCCTATTAGTTCTGTCCTTCTAGAGAACCCTGGCTAATACATACGCATACTAGTAGGTGCTGAAATATGGTTATATCTGTCTCTACTGACACTATGCTTATTGCTATGTGGGGGCATCTGTAAAGAAGAAATTTGTGCTACTTACTGCAACCTGTAGATGCCAGATCACATAGCGGCTTCTTTCTGTGAAACCCTCCAATACATGCCAATAAAAAGAACAAGCAAAAACATCTACAACACTCTAAATGTTTCAATACGATGAATGTGTAATTTATCACTTCACTTTTTTTTTTTTTTTTGGTACAGAGAACAGTTTAACACTCACAGAATTTTTTTTTTTTTTTTTTTTTTTTTTTTTTTTGAGACAGAGTTTCGCTCTGTCCCCCAGGCTGGAGTGCAGTGGCGCGATCTCGGCTCACTGCAAGCTCCACCTCCCAGGTTCACACCATTCTCCTGCCTCACCCTCCCGAGTAGCTGGGACTACAGGCACCTGCCACCACGCCCAGCTAATTTTTTTTTCTGTATTTTTAGTAGAGACAGGGTTTCACCGTGTTAGCCAGGATGGTCTCGATCTCCTGACCTTGTGATCCGCCCACCTCGGCCTCCCAAAGTGCTGGGATTACAGGTGTAAGCTACTACGCCTGGCCAACAGTCATAGAAATTTTAACATTTGTGGAAATAAACACACACTTCCATCTTTACAAATATGCGATGACTTATGAATCATAAAATATAATTAACTTGCTGTGAAAAATTAAGAGATGATGAACTTGGCTATTCTTTTCTTTTGTCAAATCTAGAGCTTTTAAATAATAAAAGAAATTTACAGTGTGTTATAAAAAAGATGATGCTGGTTTCTGACTGTAATTAGAACCATCCGAATTTTGCTATCAAGTACTATCAAGTTTCCACAAACCTTCCCTGACATAATATTTTGGATTAAGTCACATTTCTAGACAATTGACATTCTCTCTTATTTGTTTGCAATTAAATTCTGATGTTTCAAACGCTCTCTGGACCATCATAACATTTCCCATCTTTTCATAAGTTTAAGAATGATCTGGCTTGGATTCATTGGATCTCAAAGGATAAAATTACTGTTATTTCTGGTATTTTATTTCATTTTATCTTTATTTTGTTGTCAAAACTTACTGGCAATGAAACATCACAATAAACTCACATTTTACATGGTTTTAAATTGTTTTAAAAGTGAGCATACCAATAACACATAGGGTGATACCAAACTGCCCCCGAAATGTAGAAAACACTGATTAGGACAAAATGCTAAGATATTGAATGAGAAGTGGGTAGCTCAGTTGTGTATGTGCCCAGATATCAAGACATCCGGGTAATTAACTGAATGCTTACCTTTTTAATGATAATTAATGCTGCATTGACACCATCAAACAAGAGTTCTTTTCGCAGACCCGGAGGTCGTCATTATGAAATGCTTTGCTATATGTCTTGTATTGGTGAGTACAATGCATTATCTCTTTCAACTACCCTGTGAGAAAGATGAGTTATCATCATCATTTTATAGATGAGGAAACCGTCTTAGATCAAAAAGTGTTCCACAAATCACAGAGCTAGCAACTGGTAAGGCTGAGATTTGAACCCATTTCTGTTTGTGTTCAAAGTCTAAGCTTTTCTCATGTTGGAGGCATGGTACAGATCAGGTGCTGCAAATGGGAACGACCAAGGTCCAGGTAGACGGCCTGAATTTGTGAACATGGTCATGTTTCAGACCACAGCGAGCGGCCAGATAAGCAGGCAAAGCAAAAACAATCCTGTATATGGCTTTTTTAAATTTAGTAACTAGTTGTTCAGGCTGCTGAAATCTGTTTAATAAGAATTTATCGGGCCAGGCATGGTGGCCCACATCTGTAATCTCAGCACTTTGGGAGGCTGAGGATGGCTTGAGCCCGGAAGTTTGAGATCAGCCTGGGCAACTTATTGAGACCCTATCTCTACCAAAATAAAATAAAATAAAATAAAATAAAATAAAAATAAAAAAATTAGCCAGGAATGGAGGCTACTCACTCAGGAGCTGCTTGAGCCCAGGAGGTCGAAGCTGCAGTGAACCATGATCACACCACTGCACTCCAGCCTAGGTGATAGTGAGAACACATTTTTAAAAAATAAAGAAAATTATCAGTGAAGGACAGGTCTCCATTTTACTGACCTTCAGTGAATTACAGATTAAATGTTTAAAAGCAGTGACTGGAGAGATAGTCAATGATCCCAAACTTTCCTCTTAAATGCTTACTGGCTTTTTACTATAGCAAAATGTACATTTTAGTATTTAAAATTTCCTAGAAATTATAATTCAAGGTGCGAATCAGTGGTGAACTACCATCAGGCAAGTAGCCAGTAAGAGGGTCTGAATCATCTATTGGTATAAATAACTGGGCATTTGAATTTAATTGACTGAATATAGAATTCTTTATCAGGTATATGCAAAGCCTTTTATGGTAACTAAAATTTGCTTACATTTATTGGAGTGTCAAAGGAAAGAGAAGAATTGAAATATCTTAGATGCTTTCTGATAAATACGGTGAGTAAACCTGGGTTTCAATATTGCATAAAGAGTGGCTCAGAAAAGTTTCATCAGGTACACTCATCTAAATTCTGACTTTGTCAGCAGAGGCAAAAAATGATGGACTTTTCCTAATTCTCTAAGTAAGCCAGTGGCAAAGTACGACAAAAACACAGATTTATTTAGGCCACTGTTAACACATGTAGTGTGGGTTGGGGTAGAGCAACTTAGCACAACAAGCGGGTTGTTTTGAAAACAAATGGCTGGAATCAGTTAGACATCTGGCAAAGCCAGCTGGCAAGTTGACAACATTTACCCTTGTGTGTGATAAGGTAGTGCAGTTGACCACCAAGAGAGATTATGTAGCCTGTAGCTGTGGCAATTGTTAAGAGAAAAGACAGTTATTTGTTCTGGGTGGATTAGAGGCCCCAGAGGCTGGAGACTGCAACCCATGAACCTTTTCATTGCTACTTTGTGTGTAGATACAGCCACATCCACCTCCTTAAAATTCCAATAATCTTCCTATCTCTGCAAGAGCATGTGTTGCCATGAAGGTAATCAAAGGATGGGTTAAAATAGCCTTGATTATGATTCTTGCCTTGAAATTAAACCCCAGCAAGCAAATTGTTTCCCTTTTCCCTGAGAAGATTTTAAATCCAATTTATTTGAAGTTTCTATTTAAACTGAAAATACTGTAGCATCTCATGGAAAGTGAAATCAATCTCTTTAGAAAAAGGGAGAGGAGTAAGTAGAAGGGGAGAATGTGGGCCAAGTGTATGAAGATTAAAACTTGCTTTTTCAAAGATTTTGAAATATGAGAAATGACTTCTGCCTCTAAGATTAATGATGGATCCTTGGGACAGAATCACTCCATTTAACTGCCTTCCTGGTTGCTTAATAGGCATCTTGAACTTGATATATCTAAACCCAAACTCCTCATTCTTCTTCTGCCCAGCTTCTTTCTCTCCTAGGCTTTGATCATTCAGAAAATAGAACCAACAACCTAGTTGCTCATGCCAACCTCCAGAACTCATCTTCCGTTCCTTTTTTCACCTCACCCACCAATCCAATGCATTGCATCTTACCTCTATGACACATCCCAAATTAATTCCTCTCTGCTACTCTTACCCTGGCTCATCCCCTTTCACCTAGACCGCTGCAATAGCCAATAACTGTTTCCCTTGCTTCCACTCTTGCTCTAGATATTCCATTCCCTACTCAGTAGTCACAGTGATCTTTCTAAAACCATGCTGTTCAACATGGTAGCCACTAGGCAGAGTGCCTTCTGAGCCCTGGAAAGGTGGCTGGTTCCAAATGAGATACGCTATAAGTCTAAAATATACACTGAATTTTAAGATTTAGTACAAAGAAGAAAGAATGTAAAATAGCTCATTAATAATTTTTATATTGATTACATGTTGAAATGACAATAATTTGGATGCATTTGGAGTAAAGCAGTATGAAAATTAAGTTTACTTGTGTCTTTTTTCTTTTGAATGTGGCTACTAGAAAATGTAGAGTCACATGTGTGATTCACATTGTATTGTCATTGGACAGTGTTATTGTAAAATGTATGTATCAGACTGTGTTTCTCCCTAGCTTAAAATCCTTCCGCGGCTTCCCAAGGCATAAAATCAAGCTTCATACCTCAGTCTAAAGAGCTATAAGTGACTTGGCCTCAACCTCCTATTGTTTCCTTCTATAAACTTCGGGCTCCAGTGACACTGGCCCTTTGCCTGTTTTTTAAACATGTGAAAGGCATTATCCTCTTAAAGTCTTAGCTCTTGCTGTTCCCTCTGCTCTGAAGGCTTCTCTCCCACACGTTTACCTATATCAGCCCCACAGAATCTGTTTCAGGGAGGTATTTTTCAAACCACCCTAGGTAAAATAAACCCCTGACTCCTCCAACCACATCTCCCTGTCTACCCTTCTTTATTGCAACTAGCATTCTCTGAAATTATCCTGCTGCTCGTTTGTATTTTGTCTTCTTCTCCCATTCTGCCCATGCCAACTGGGACAAAAATCCCTCTAAAGCAGGGTAGTGGGTGAGCTAAATATAACTTCTTAATCAGAGGCTACAACTGAGCACATAATGAGTGTTCAGTAAATATTTGCTGAATGGATTAATGAAGAAGATGTAAATGGGTTTTATAATCCATGAAGCATTATATAGATCCGGGTACATATTGTCTATGATTAATTCCCTGCTACAAGACTACAGTTGAATAGCTTTGAAAGAGACCATATGTAGACTCTTGGTCAACAAAGCCAGAAATGTCTGTTCTTTACAGAAAATGTTTGTTGACCCCTGACATGTATATCTATTTTTTAAAGTTATGCAAGATCCTTATGAGTTGGGCCTTCTTTGTCTCCAGTGTGTGCTGGGTTACTTCCTTACTCCCATTCTGTGGCATAGGTGAGCTAGACTACTTGCTGAGGCCTGGATGCACCTTTTTATTTCAAGGGCATGCCTTTTTATTTGCTGATTCCTTAGTTGGGAATATCTGTCTTCCCTATGTCTGGCAAAGACCTATGTTGATTGCAAGAAACAATAGAACTGACCCCAACTGGCTTAAGAAAGCAGTTGAATTTAGTGGCTCCACTAATTAAACAGTCCAGGGACAGGACTAACTTTAGGCACTTCCAGGACCAGAGGCTTAAACTATGTGAACACAGTCTAGTTTCTTTCTCTCTATTGCTCTGTTCTTCCCCTAATGTTAGCTCAAATCTCAGGCAGATTTTCTACTTGTGGTGGCAATAAGGCTTCCAGGAGCTCCGAAAGGCCTGAATCCATCACCCTGGCTACAAGAATGTGTTGTTTAAATTGGCTCAGAACTATGTTAATGTCAGCCTGCTGGGTGAAGTCCGTAGACAGTTCTACCAAAAGGAAGAGAGTAGAGGAATTAATCTTCTTGAGGAAAATCAGGACTTTTAAACCAGGAAAAGCAGGAAATGAAAGCTGTGTGGCAAAACTCATGGATACCTGCTACCTCATCCTTTAAGACCTAGGGGAAATGTTATCCCCTTTTGCAAGTTTTCACTGACAACTTTGTTACTTTTCTAGGTGATTTCTACACCCATTCTCATCTCCCTGGTCTTTCCTCTGTGTCAGCACTGCCAACCCCATGTGGTAATCATTGGTTAACTTGCTTCTCTTTTGCAGAGGCTTCCAGCTTCTTTTCTTCTTGGTGTCTACAATATCCAAATACAGTGCCTGATATACAGGAGGAGCCCAGTAAATGCAGAATAAATGTTTAAGAATTTCACACCTGTAATCCCAGCACTTTGGGAGGCCGAGGCGGGCAGATCACGAGGTCAGATCTAGACCATCCTGGCTAAAACGGTTAAACCCCGTCTCTACTAAAAATACAAAAAATTAGCCAGGCATGGTGGCAGGTGCCTGTAGTCCCAGCTACTCAGGAGGCTGAGGCAGGACACTGGCATGAACCCGGGAGGCAGAGCTTGCAGTGAGTCAAGATCGCGCCACTGCACTCCAGCCTGGGCGACAGAGCGAGACTCCGACTCAGAAAAAAAAAAAAAGAATGTATGCTGTCTTTTGGATCTCTTTTCTTGAGTAACAGATTCTGTGTAAAAGTTGTGTCTTGGGAGAATTACTCTAGTAGGGTGAATTTGAGAAGACTGCAACTAGAAGACCATTACTGTGTTTCAGTGTGAAATGAAGAGGAATGAGTCAAACACTCTGGGGCATGGTAGTAGGAAAATAATGAAGGAATTGATATTAAGAAATGCTCTCTCTGAATCAGTGATTTAGAGACAAATCTCTAAATTATTGATCAAAAACTTAGACCAATTAAAAAAGCTACGACATATTGATATTTGCCTATGTGCTAGGAATTGTGTAATCTGCTTTATATAAATTAACAAATTAGAGTCTCTCAATACCCCTGGAGGTAAGGTAATAGTCTAATTTTAGAGATAAAGAAAGAGTTTCAGTAAGGCTAAGCAAGCTGTTCAAGGATATGTAGTGAGTTAGGGTAGAATTTAGCTCGGAATGAAACTCTGCCTCTAAAGGGTGTGTTGTCATGAAAGCCAAAAGAGGTATATAACGTCATCCAATTCTTCTAACACTCTTTTAGATCCTAAGATGAGTGACTCTGAGAATGAAGGTCTGTATAAGTTTTAGCAGTTTGAGCAAGACACCACTTGTTTGTGGTAATACTCTTCAGACACTTAATAGATTAAAACACTCACTGTTTATAGACCCCCAATCCATTGTCATAGTAAGGTCTCAGTTGATCTCCCTGATGGTGCCAGATAACATCAGAAGTCAGATAACAGTCAAGAGTTGAATAAAGAGCTCATGGCTTTGTTGTCAGAGAATCAAGTCTCAAATCCAGCAGTAAGAGAGATATTGAAAGTCAACAATGTATGTTCAAAAACATGGTAGTTTTTGTATTAGTTTGTTTTCACACTGCTGATAAAGACATACCTGAGTCTGAGTAATTTATAAAGAAAAGAGGTTTAATGGATTCACAGTTCCACATGGCTGGGAAGGCCTCACAATCATGGCGGAAGGCAAGGAGGAGCAAGTCACATCTTACATGATGGCAGGGAAGAGAGAACGAGAGAACCAAGCAAAACGGGTTGCCCCTTATAAAACCATCCTATCTCCTTAGACTTATTCACTACCACGAGAACAGTATAGGGGAAACTGCCCCTATAATTCAATTATCTCTCACTGGGTCCTTCCCACAACATATGGGAATTATGGGAGCTACAATTCAAGATGAGACTTGGGTGGGGACACAGCCAAACCATATCAGTTTATAAAGTGACCAAACTTACAGGGATTCCTATAGTACTCACGCTTTCATTATTTGCTGTATGAAAGAATAGCCACTGACAACTGGATTTCTGGCCTACTCTTTGCTCTCAAAGAGTTTATAGTCTAAAAAGAAGGAAACAGACACCTAGGGTTCTGAGGATTTGACAGGTTCATAAAATACTAGAAGGGATATTACAGATCATTTAGTTCAGTGGTTCTCTAGTCTTAATATGCTTCAGAATGACCTAGAAGACACTGTTATAACAGAGATTACCGTACCGCACTCACAGACTTTCTGATTCAGTTGGTCCTGAGTAGACCCTAAGAATTTACATTTCTTTTTCTTTTTTTTGTGTTTTTTGAGACCAAGTCTCGCTCTGTCACCCAGGCTGGAGTGCAATGGCACAATCTTGTCTCACTGCAACCTCCGCCTCCCAGGTTCAAGCGATTCTCCTGCCTCAGCCTCCCGAGTAGCTGGGATTACAGGTGAGTGCCAACACGCCTGGCTAATTTTTTTTTTTTTTTTTTTGTATTTTTAGTAGAGATGGGGTTTCACTGTGTTAGCCAGGATGGTCTCGATTTCCTGAGCTTGTGATCCACCTGCCCTGGACTCCCAAAGTGCTGGGATTACAGATGTGAGCCACTGCGCCCAGCCAACCCCAAGAATTTATATTTCTAAAAAGTTTCCACATCTTACTGATGTTATTTGCATGGAACCACACTTTGAGAGCCAATGCTTTAGGCCACGTATTTCATTATGCAAATGAGAGAATCCAAGCTTAGAGAAGTGAAAGACTTGTCTCAAACCATGTTAGCTAATGTCACAGCTGAAAATGAGGGCTTCTCCCTAATGTGGTGATGTGTGTGTTTGTGTGTGTGTGTGTATGCGTGTGTATGAGTATGAATGTGTATGTGTGCATGTATGTATATATGTTTATTTTTCTGGCCTATGAACCATCCATTACTCCTTGTACTGATTTAATTATGCCTCCCCTCTTCTTAGTCCCTACGATTTGAATGAAGCTGGTATCACAGCCTCCTGCAGAGAAAAGAGCGTGAAAAATGTTGGAAATACCTTCAGAATTCACATAGCCCTTCTGATTGAGCATGTACATTTTCCAGAATCTATCCTACAAATATAGTCTCATGTTATATAAATATATCAAGTATTGTGTTTATCCCAGCATTGCTTTAATAGGAAGAAAATAGCAAAATAACAAAAGGTCCATCAAGAAAAGACTGTTCAACTGAATCATGGTAGATGCCTATAATGTAAACTCATGTAGCCATTTCATAAAATAAGAGAGACATGCTGACATTGATCTCTGGAAGTCTTGCATTTAGGACACTGAAAGAGCTGTAAGATCTAAGAAGTGAGAAAAAGCAAGATGTAAACAATGTCTAAAGCTGTTATTTATACAGAGTGGAAATATGTGTATTCACATATATGTACAGACAATATATTAGTGTATATGTGTGTATGGAGCTACAGTTTATAGGGTACAGACATATATATATATATATATATTTTTTTTTTTTTTGAGATGGAGTCTCACTTTGTCACCAGGCTGGAGTGCAGTGGCACAATCTCGGCTCACTGCAACCTCCACCTCCTGGGTTCAAGTGATTCTCCTGCCTCAGCCTCCTAAGTGGCTGGGACTACAGGCGCGCGTCACCATGCCCAGTTAATTTTTGTATTTTTAGTAGAGATGGGGTTTCACTATGTTGGCCAGGATGGTCTCAATCTCTTGACCTCGTGATCCACTTGCCTCGGCCTCCTAAAGTACTGATGACAGGCATGAGCCACTGCGCCTGGCCTACAGATATATATTTTTATGTATATATATATACACACATATACAACATAAAAATGTATATGTGACTTCTAAAAGATATTTCAATATTTCATAAAATTGATTTAATTTTTGGAGTCTTTAATAATATAGAAATATAGAATTGGGTATTTCCATATACAATACATGCCTTTTTCAAATAATCATTTATTCATTTAAATAACATTTTTTGATTTCTTGTACACTCACATGTTATAGTTCAGGTTGTTCTTATGTGAAATTTTATAAATTGCTAGTTGTTTCAAAGTGGAACAGAAGTTGAGGACCACTTGCAATAATATCTTAGAATTGATAGGCTCAATCTACAAAAACTTATTATTCATATTTTATAGCTAATAAACTACGATGGCACAGAAATGATTCCAGCATGTAAGGGAAGAGTCACTATTTCAGCTTTTAGCTTCTTATGGAAGGTGAATAAATATTCATTGAGACAGGGTCCCATATTTTGCAGACTCTAAGCCTTACTGAAAGTAATTTTTACTTGTTTTTTTTTCTTATTTCTACTTTATGTCATAGATGCTGTTAGATGTTTTATCTCAAACAGATTGCTGAAAGTCTTCCAGATCTCTCATTTAGAAAGGGCCTGCTGACTTTCTTGCTGAGGACCATGAGCAGACCACATAAATATGCACAGGTGCCTTGAGCACATCACTGAGAATTCTTCTCAACTCTGTCAACTTGCCATACCATGTTCCAATTTGTTAAACAAAGAGAGTGGCAAAATTGGGAATACCTAATGAGACAGCAAATGCTGCTGTTGTTACCTATGAGAATTCAGGAATCACAAGGAATACGTCTGCCCATACCTCCAAGGACCAACTTCAGTCTTGATCTCTGATAGTCCTTTTTGCTGTAAATTTCACCCCATGATTTAAAACACTTTCCCCTTTTCTGCCGGACAAAGCACAAGCTCCAAATCTCTCATGAATAGGTGTATGATTTCCAAGCCATTAGTGGAACTATTTCCGTGTTACTGATGATCCATGCCTCTCATTCTAAACTCAAATTCTAAAACTCAAGTTAAAATGACAATGAGTTACCTCTATATATCCAATAATATATATTTTTCAAAGCCTACACTTGATAATACCAAGTATTGGTAGAACCTCTTTGGAAAACTAGCTATATCTTCTAAAGCTGAAAAAATATATATTTTCAGAAATTCCACTGTTAGGCTTATATCCAACAGAAATACTTATATATGTTTGCCAAAAGATACATAAAGAATGTCTATAAGAACACTGTTTACGCCTGTAATCCCAGCACTTTGGGAGGCTAAGGTGGGCAGATGACTTGAGGACAGGAGGTTGAGACCAGCCTGACCAACATAGTGAAACCCCATCTCTACTACAAACACACACAAAAAAATTAGCCAAGCATGGTGGCACATGCCTATAATCCCCGCTACTTGGGAGGCTGAGGCAAGAGAATCACTTAAACCTGGGAGGTGGAGGTTGCAGTTAGCTGAGATTGCACCTCTTCACTCCAGCCTGGGCGACAAAAGGAAAGCTCCATCTCAAAAAAGAATTTTTTTTTAAAAGCACTATTTATAATAGTCCCAAGCTGGAATCTATTTGAATGCCCATCAAAAGTAGAGTAAATTTTAAAAATGTACATTCATTCTGTGGAATTCTATATAGTAATGAGAAGGAAAAGAAATAACTATTATATGCAACAATATGGATGAATCTCATAAACAAATTATGTTAAAATATACAAAAGAGTATATACTATATATATAAAACATATAATTGTGTTGTATAATTTATAGTTCAAAAAGAACCAAAACTAATATATGGTGTTAGAAGTCAGGATGGATACCCTTGGGGGAATGTAGCAGTTGAAGTCGGGATAGATATCCTTGGGGGAATGCAGCAGTTGAAAGGAGACACATGGGGGTCTCTGAGATGTTGATCATGTTCTGTTTCTTCATCTGAGTGCTGGATACATGGGTGTATTTACCTTGTGTAAATTCCAGCAGCCTTTTAATATTTATGTTATACATTGATCAAAATAATAAAAATTAGCCATTATGATAGAATGTACTCATTTCATCCTATTACTAATAACTGTAATATTGGTATAAAACACTAATAGTTATAACTAATATTGGTATAAAAATTTTCTGGTTACAAATGGGTTCTATATATCCTTTAAAAAAAACTTGGATCCTGGTAACAAATCCTATGAATGTAAAAGGATGGGTATTAGAAAATAATCCTCAGGGTTAATTTAGGTGTGGCCCCAGGTCACAGCATATCTTTTAGCCACAACTACTGAATAAGCTATAGATATCTATGAAGCCACCTTAAGTCAACTTGAAAAATGACAATTATTAGGCTTCTTTAATCATGTGAAACTATTCATTATTACTCTACACTTTCAGATATGTAAAAATAGATGTAAAATTTCAGGTCGTTAAACTGGAATTCTTCACACGTTTGTATATCACCTCAAAATCCCCAATGTCATCTCTGCATTTTTAAAGACTAGTTGAGTTCCATGCTTCCCTTTCATAACCTTTGTACTAAACAGGACAGGTCCCGAGCACTTTTCTCACTGTGTTGAATGGCTGCAGGTTTCTGAAGACTGTGGCTATCTCAAACTTAACAGCTTAAGGTCAGGCCCTTTAAAATTAGAAGCCAGCAAAAATTTTCTCCCATTCTGTAGGTTGCCTGTTCACTCTGATGGTAGTTTCTTTTGCTGTGCAGAAGCTCTTTAGTTTAATTAGATCCTATTTGCCAGTTTTGGCTTTTGTTGCCATTGCTTTTGGTGTTTTAGACATGAAGTCCTTGCCCATGCCTATGTCCTGAAATTTTTGCAATGTACTCATCTGACAAAGGGCTAATATCCAGAATCTACAATGAACTCAAACAAATTTACAAGAAAAAAACAAACAATCCCATCAAAAAGTGGGCGAAGGACATGAATAGACACTTCTCAAAAGAAGACATTTATGCAGCCAAAAAACACATGAAAAAATGCTCCTCATCACTGGCCATCAGAGAAAAGCAAATTAAAACCACAATGAGATACCATCTCACACCGGTTAGAATGGCGATCATTAAAAAGTCAGGAAACAACAGGTGCTGGAGAGGATGTGGAGAAATAGGAACACTTTTACACTGTTGGTGGGACTGTAAACTAGTTCAACCATTGTGGAAGCCAGTGTGGCGATTCCTCAGGGATCTAGAACTAGAAATACCATTTGACCCAGCCATCCCATTACTGCGTATATACCCAAAGGACTATAAAATCATGCTGCTATAAAGACACATGCACACGTATATTTACTGTGGCACTATTCACAATAGCAAAGACTTGGAACCAACCCAAATGTCCAACAATGATAGACTGGATTAAGAAAATGTGGCACATATACACCATGGAATACTATGCAGCCATAAAAAATGATGAGCTCATGTCCTTTGTAGGGACACGGATGAAGCTGGAAACCATCATTCTGAGCAAACTATCACAAGGACAAAAAACCAAACACCGCATGTTCTCACTCATAGGTGGGAATTGAACAATGAGAACACATGGAGACAGGAAGGGGAACATCACACACAGGGACTGTTGTGGGGTGGGGGGAGGGGGGAGGGATAGCATAACGAGATATACCTAATGCTAAATGATGAGTTAATAAGTGCAGCACACCAACATGACACATGTATACATATGTAACAAACCTGCACATTGTGCACATGTACCCTAAAAGTTAAAGTATAATAATAATAATTTTAAAAAGAGATTAAAAAAAATTAGAAGCCAGCATTTAAAGAGTGACTCTGGAGATTGGGACCAGGAATCGTTTCACATCTGACCCTGAGCAAGAGAGATTTTCAATTTTATCATCAATGGTGAACTCAAAGAACCAGAACTTCTTTGATAAAGAAGTAGGACCTTAGCTAATCAGTTCAGCACATCTCATCTCAGCTGTGAGGATCTCTCCACTTTTGTAATATAAAATAGGAAAAACACAACCACTCTGAAAAAAAAAAAGCCACTCTAATGTGACAAACAAGAACTTTGTCCTAGTAGTCGAAGTTATCTTTGTCATTTTCATTGCTTCTCTCTTGTGCTATATTTCCTCCTATACTAGAAACCATATATTAGTGATGATTTATGTGGCTCACTTTGTCTTAATTTCTTGTATGCCTTTTCAGGTATGACCCCTGTTTGAATTTGCTTTCCATGAGAAGTAATAGAAATGGTTGGGAATATAGTTAGAGAGATAATTTCCAACGATTTATAAAACCAAGATGCAGCACCTGCTATACTCTCATGTAAACTTGGTTCTTTTGACAACCACTGCATTGAACTATTTCAGGTTACTGGAGACCAAGTCTGCACATTGAGTTCATACCTTAGTGAGTTTGACTCTGCTAGATTCTACCAGACAACTTCCAAAGCTTTTGAATCAAGTTCTGACGGATGGTAGAGCCAACTCACCATAGCTCTTAGTAATGGGGCACAGGTGTGGAAATCGGCCTCCAGGCAAAGCTTCAGATTCTCGAATGGATGAATGGACAAGTGTTTCATTCCTATTTCAACCCCTGTTTCTAGCCCCTTTAGAGAAATGAAGAAGCCTGGTATAGTGGTGAAAATAAAGGCTCTGGAAACATACAGACTTATATGCTGAGTAATCTTAGTAACTTTGATTTACTCAATTTTGGTTTCATTGTCTGTATATGGGACCAATAATAACATACTAGTATTATGATGTTAGACAACAGTTCTGTAAAGTCTCTAGGAAATTATTTGATAGTTAAACTGTAGTCAAGAAGTAGGATAGCTTGGCTTTTTATTTACTTGGGGTGATATATTTTCTTGCAGATACACACTTAATACTAGATTCTGAGCTAATTCACTTTGCTCATGTTGACCTTTATCTCCTTGAAAACTTTCTTCATTCAACAAATGTTTATCTAGCACTTTCCATGTTTCAGGCACTATTAGGCCCTGGGGATATAGTGTAGAAAAGGTTAGCAAAGGTTACACCCCTCTTGGAGATTATATTCAACAACAAAGCTAGTTAATGGAATAACTAGAGATGGGGAGTGAGCATGCTACCTTAAATAGGAAAGGCCTTTCTGGAGTCTTTTCTGAGCACAAAGCACACTAGAAAGCCAAGTGATCAAGACTTGGAAAAACATTTCCTTTGCATGACATTACTTGCCTGCACTGGGCCTATGAGGGCAGACAACTGCAGAGACCTGAGGCTTGGTATCTCAGGTAATCATTCTACCTTTGACCAATTCTGGTTGGGAAGGATGCAAACCAAACAACAAGGCTGCTGCTGTCTGGCAGCAAGTTTCATGATGGAAATAATGCTACCCACTAGTAAGACCACTAGATTTTTGGTGTCTGGTGATGAGTACTATAAACTTAAAAAAAATAGACTGGAAAGTTAAGACAAGAATCCCATGTAGCAAGTTATGCAACTAGAGGCAAGGCAAAATATTCTTCACTTTCTATCTGTCGTGGATTGTCTGTCATCAATTCACATCATAATAATCACTGTAATCAATCATCATACCCTCCCCATTTCCTCTAGGTCAATGGGAAGAAGCTTACCACTGTATATCCTAGAATCCTATTCCTCATAGATTCCCTAGCTACAGTGAGTGAGAGGCACCTGAGTGAAGTTTGGAAGGTGGAAGGGAAATACATGCCATTATTCTCTGGTTCACGTTAACAGTTTCCCTGAGCTACCGAAGATTCCTAAGTAGCTGAGGTAATGGGCAGTGCTTTTCCTCATGATTTGTGGCTTCCTCTGAAAATCAATCACTTTGATCTTGAAAGCAGCTGGGATCATTGACTCCAACTTGTTGGCAATTACTTCGAGATTTCTTGAAAGTAATCTCCTAAAAATTTCCTCACTCCTCCCACCTTAGCCCTCATGCCAGTCATGTAAGCCTGTCATTCCTGTGTTAAATGTTTAGCTAATCAAAATGTCTAGAGTGCCTTCTATATTTCTGCTCAAAGCTTGAATGATGTGCCATTCCTTATTCTTCATTAGTCAAAGTAACTTATTAGACAAGTAGACACTTCTCCAAAAAGTTGCTATCACTTATTAGGCATATGTGATATTCCACACATTGAGCTAACTGATTTATAGGCATTTTATTTTTTAATTGAGATAATTATGTATTTACATGCAATTGCAAAAAATAATAGAAAGAACTCCTATATACCCTTTATCCAGTTTATTTCCATAATAACATTTTGCTAAACTACAATATCACAACCAGTATATAGATATATATCTATAGATATATAGATATTGATATAATCTACTTATCTTGTTCAAATTTCCCCCATTTTATGTGTATTTGTGTGTGTGTGTTTCTCTCTGTGTGTGTATTTAGTTCTAAACAACTTTGTCACATGTAGAAGGCTTGTGTGTATACCACCTGTATTAGTCCATTCTTATGCTGTTAATAAAGACATACACAGGACTGGGTAATTTATAAAGGAAAGAGGCTTAATTGACTCACAGGTCCACATGGCTGGGGAGGCCTCACAATCATGGCTGAAGGCTAATGGGGAGCAAAGTGACTTCTTACATGGTGGCAGGCAAGAGAGTTTGTATGGGGAAACTCCCATTTATAAAACCATCAGACCTTGTGAGACTTATTCAGTATCATGAGAACAGTATGGGGAAAACCACCCCCATGATTCAATTATCTATACTTGACCCCACCCTTGACATGTGGGGATTATTACAATTCAAGATTAGATTTGGGTGGGGACACAGTCAAACCATATCATTCTGTCACTAGTCCCCCCCAAATCTCATGTCCTCACATTTCAAAACCAGTCATGGCTTCTCAACAATCCCCTAAAGTCTTAGCTCATTTCAGCATTAACTCAAAAGCCCACAGTGCAAAGTCTCATCTGAGAGTAGGCAAGTCGCTTCCACCTATGAGGCTGTAAAATCAAAAGCAAGTTAGTTACTTCCTAGATACAATGGGGGTACACTCAGATAGGGCTCCAGAGTTTTTGTCCTTAACAGTCCCAAGTCTCAGTGCTTTGCATACACTGTGATGGTTAATATTGAATGTCAACTTGATAGGATTGAAGGATGCAAAGTATTGTTCCTTGGTGTGTCTGTGAGGGTGTCACCAAAGGAGATTAATATTTGTGTCAGTGAACTGGGAGACACAGATCCACCCTCAATCTGGGTGGGCACCATCTAATCAGCAGCCAGCATGGCTAGGATAAAAGCAGGCAGAGAGTCATAGAAACACTGGACTGGCTAAGTCTTCTGGCCTCCGTCTTTCTCTCATGCTGGATGCTTCTTGCCCTTGAACGTCGGACTCCAAGTTCTCACATCCAGGGCATGCTGATACAAGAAGTGGCCTCCCATGGCCTTGGGCAGCTCCACCCCTGTGGTTTTTCAGGGTGCAGCTCCCCTCCTGGATGCTTTCACAGACTGATGTTGAGTGTCTGTGGCTTTTCTAGGTGCATGGTGCAAGTTATCAGTGGATCTACCATTTTGGGGTCTGAAGGATGGTTAGCCCTCTTCTCACAGCCCCACTAGGCAGTACCCCAGTGGGGACTCTGTGTGGGGGCTCGTACCTCATACTTCCCTTCTGCACTGCCCTAGCAGAGGTTCTCCATGAGGGCCCTGCCCCTGCAGCAAACTTCTGCCTGGACATTCAGACATTTCCATACATCCTCTGAAATCTAGGTGGAGGTCCCCAAATCTCAATTCTTGACTTCTGTGCACCTGCAGGCTCAATACCACATGGAAGCTGCCAAGGCTTGGACTTGCAACCTCTGAAGCCATGGCCTAAGCTGTACGTTGGCCCCGTTTAGCCATGGCTGGAGAGTCTTGGATGCAGGGCACCAAGTCCTGAGGTGGCACACAGATGGGGAGCCCTGGATCCAGGCCAGGAAACATTTTTCCCTCCTAGGCTTCCAGGTCTGTGGTGGTAGGGGCTGCCAAGGGTCTCAGACATGACCTGGAGATATTTTCCCCTTTGCCTTGGTGATTAACATTCGACTCCTCGTTACTTATGCAAATTTCCACAGCCATCTTGAATTTCTCCTTAGAAAATGGGCTTTTCTATTGCATCATCAGGCTGCAAATTTTCCAAACTTTTATGCTCTGTTTCCCTTTTAAAACAGAATGCTTTTAAGAGCACCTAAATCACCTCTTGAATGCATTGCTGCTTAGAAATTTCTTTTGCCAGATGCCCTAAATTAACTCCCTCAAGTTCAAAGTTCCACAAATCTCTAGGGCAGGGGCAAAATGCCACTAGTGTCTTTGCTAAAACATAGCAAGAGCCACCTTTGCTCCAGTTCCCAACAATTTCCTCATCTCCTGAACTTTATTGTCCATATCACTATCAGCATTTTATGCAAAGACATTCAACAAGTCTCTAGGAAGTTCCAGACTTTCCCACATTTTTCTGTCTTCTTCTGAGTCCTCTAAACTGTTCCAACCTCTGCCTGTTACCCAGTTCCAAATTAGCTTCCACATTTTGGGGTATCTTTAGAGCAGCACCCCACTCTACCAGTACCAGTTTACTGTATTAGTCTGTTCTCATGCTGCTAATAAAGAGATACCTAAGACTGGGTAATTTATAAAGAAAAGAGGTTTAATTGACTCACAGTTCCACATGGCTGGGGAGGCTTCCCAATCATGGCAGAAGGTGAATAAGGATCAAAGTCATGTCTTGCATGGCAGCAGGCAAGAGAGCTTGTGCAGGAAAACTCCCCTTTATGAAACCATCATATTTTGTGAGACTTATTCACTACCATGAGAACAGTATAGGAGAAACTGTCCCCATGATTCAATTATCTTCACCTGGCCTGCCCTTGACACATGAGGATGATTATAATTCAAGGTGAGATTTGGATGGGGACACAGCCAAACTGTATCACCACCACAGTCAAGATACTAAACAATTACTTCCATCATGTTCTTAAGTAGAGCTGTAGATGTGCTTTTAAAGTTCAATCCTTCAGTGTCCCTATAGATTCTGTTGTTATCTCCATTTTGCAGATAAGAAAACTGAAGCTTAGACAGCCCATCACTGGTACAAGGTTGTGTAATTAATACATACCAGAATCAGAATTTGAATACAAGTTATCTAAATCAAAGCCAGTGGTCTGGCCCAGTAGGCCAGTGGAGCTTCCAGTGTCTCAAAGAATCTCTCTCTCTGACTTTTCCTTTTTTTTTTTGAGACAGAGTCTCACTCTCTTGCCCAGGCTGGAGTGCAGTGGTGCTATCTCGGCTCACTGCAAGCTCCGCCTCCCGGGTTCATGCCATTCTCCTGCCTCAGCCTCCTGAGTAGCTGGGACTACAGGCACCCGCCACCACGCCCAGCTAATTTTTGTATTTTTAGTAGAGACGGGGTTTCACCTTGTTAGCCAGGATGGTCTCGATCTCCTGACCTCGTGATCCACCCGCCTTGGCCTCCCAAAGTGCTGGAATTACAGGTGTGAGCCACTGCGCCCAGCCCTCTCTGACTTTTCAAAAGAGAAAATAAGAGAGCCAGTCTTGAAAGTGAGCAACAAATGGGAGATGAATTATACTTTTCACATGCCTACTTCCCACTGGACAGCAATGATGTCTCCTGAGTGCTCCTTGTCAAATTTCTTCTTCCAATATCCTATACTACTAGGATACTAGCATTTTAATATTTTATTAAATATTCTTTTATTTTATATACATTTATATTTATAAAATGTTTTAAATGTTAATTTTCATTATTTTAATGGTATTTTAAAAACCATAAAAATACTCCAAATGTGTTCTTCTCTCTGACCTTTTAAGCCTTTGCCAGCACTGATCTTAGCAATTGCTTGGAAAGGTGCTTCAGTTTGAACCATTGAGATGTATTACTCTTTTCTTTTTCTTTCTTTTCTTCTGGACTTTCCAATGAACCAACCACTTTGACAAGGAATAATTTGACACCTCGTGGAATTTATTTCTTACTAAAAATGGTGTAGCTTTTGATGAGTTGGCAGTTTCTAAAGTCATGCAGACAGCAAACATACGTCTTTCTTAGAAACTAGATTTGCAGATAATAGAAAAGTGCTGATAATGTGGGCTTCAAGTTGGATGTAGCTACCCAGTGAAGAAATCCCATAAATCTCAAAAATCTCAACAATATTTCCAACTCTCAACTATTGATAGTAATGGGGGTCTCAGAGAGCACAAATACCGTAATTGAAATCCATGGATAATCTCAAAACTTCATTCTATCCACTGGTTTCAGAGCCCTCTTGGGCTATACTCTTGAACAAGTGGTCAGTGTGACCGATTTGGGTTTCATCTCTGTCTTCTTTCCTTGGCCCAGCCTAGCAGTGTGGGTGATCTGCTAGGGAAAACAGTAAATGCAGGAAGCAAAGCCTGTCACTGAGGGACCAGGAGAGTAATTTGGTTCACGTCTCACAAATTCAAAGAACTTCAATGACATCTTTTGATGATACTGTCAAATAAAGTTTTGTATATTCTCAGAGGCACACATAGGATTGAAAGAAAAGTATGTTCTTCATACATATTTCAACCTCTATGCCATTTTCAGAGCACCACCTCTCAAGTCTAGGTACCATCAATTAACATTTTTTAACCTTCTAATATTATGGTGTGAATAACACAATTATACTGTGTTACTTTCATTTTGAAATGAGAAGCTTAAATTTGTTAGATGCATATCCTTAAAATAGTCAGAAAGTTCAAAACCTATCATTATCTCTTGGTTTTCTGTTTTGTTTTTGTTTTTATATGTATCAGGGCCCTGTCAAAGTACATGTGATTTGTGCCCTGAAAGAAAATTTAAGAGAATTTAAGTACTAGATAATCATATCTTGACATCACAGTAAAGTACATGGTTATTTTTACTTTTAAAAGACAGAGGCTGCCTATTAAATGTTTACTATAATGTTCACAACTTTATCTAGTTTCTGGAACATTCACTGAAAAACATTCTGTCATTGATCAAACTCTACTCAGGCTCCCCTGAACTCTTTTTTCAACTGGACCTGACTTTTGGATTTCCATGTTTGTCTCTGCATTTTCCCATTTTAGCATAAATCAGTTTAACCAGAACCCCCTGCCCTTGAAATCTGCTCACCCTTGAAACCAGGTTTCTCATCCTCTAGCATCTCCTAGGTTATGTCTGAGGAACCTGGTCTGCCTTCAGCAAGAATCCTGTTAAACCAGTTTAGCCAGAATCTCCCCTTACCCCTGGTGTTTCCTCTTTGTAATTTTCTATCTGCTGACCTCACACTGCTCCTTGGCTGTAAATTCCCATGCTACATTTGAAGTTGAGTCCAAGACCCCATTGCAGTGGTCTTCACATCTATCATCAGGGCCCCCCTTGAATAAAATCTTCCTTACCACCTTTGACAAGCATCACTGAATAATTTCTTCTTTAACATCATCTACCCATAACCATTGTTGTGGGAAGTCAGGGACCCCGAATGGAGGGACCTGCTGAAGCCATGACAGAAGAACATAAATTGTGAAGATTTCATGGACATTTATCACTTCCCCAATCAATACTCTTATAATTTCCTATGCCTGTCTTTACTTTAATCTCTTAATCCTGTCATCTTCTTAAGCTGAGGATGTATGTCGCCTCAGGACCCTGTGTTGACTGCATTAACTGCACAAATTGTTCGTAAAGCATGTGTGTTTGAACAATATGAAATCTGGGCACCTTAAAAACAGGATAACAGCGATTTTCAGGGAACAAGGGAGATAACCTTAAAAGTCTGGCTGCCTGTGGGCCGGGCAGGACAGAGCCATATTTCTCTTATTACCGAAAACAGGTAAGAGAAATATCACTGAATTCTTTCCCCAGTAAGGAATATTAATAATTAACAGCCCTGGGAAAATAATGCATTCCTATTCATACACTCCCTCCCCTTTGAAAATTGGCTAATAAAAACTTGCTGGTTTTACTGCTCATGGGGCATCACGGAACCTGCTGACATGCGATGTCTCCCTCCGACACCCAGCTTTAAAATTTCTCTCTTTTGTGCTCTTTCCCTTTATTTCTCGGACCGGCTGACACTTAGGGAAAATAGAAAAGAACCTACGTTGAAATATCAGGGGTGGTTCCTCCGATAAACCATGGTCTTAGTATGACTGCCCCTTGGTCAATGAGCTAATGTTAAAATAAAAATGTTGAAATCAGGGGCTATTAGGGTCCGAGAGGACTTGAAAACAGTGTTTATCATTAGGATATAAGCAGTTCAACATTAGGATGGGAGTGTGGATAACTGGGAGGGCTCAAGATTTTATGCTGGGACCCAGTGTTTCAAGGGATGTTCATACAGGACCCAGTGCTTCAAGGGGTATGGGCTTTGGCAGGTCGTTAACCTTCTCTGAACACTTGAAAAGTGGAGATGGCAACATTTACATTTTAGTATTGCTATAATTTAAGAGAAAATACATGTATTGTATCAGTCAAGACAGGCTGAGTCACACCATCAGAATAAACAATCTTCTGACCTCAGAGGCTTAAAACAAAGGTTTATTTCTCACTTCTATGCCCACTGTAGATTAGCTGGGAATTCTGCTCCATTTCATTTTTGTTGATACTCTGGAAATTAGAGCAACAGATCAGCCACTATCTGCAACATTGCCAGCTACTGTGGCAGAGGAGAAACTCCCTGTATGGCCACAAATTAATAAATAATGCTTTACCGAGAAGTGAAGTATGCCACCACCACTCATACCCAGCCCAACCTCAAGAGTGCCAGGAAATGCATAAGCCTATCATGTGCCCAGAAGTAGAAGAATAAGTGCAATATTTAGCAACAAGTTCAAGTACAAAGCCTGACACACTCAACAAATGATAACATCTACCATAACAATTATACAATACAGTCAGTTCTCAATAGGCAGATATCCAATGGTCTTTTGTTACAGTTGTGTGTGGAAGACAGGCTGCCTGCAATTCCCTCCCGTATCCCACCCCTTACTCCCCTGCCTAGTGTATTATCTTCTTTTGGTAACTTATTCCCCAAGTTTTTGTTGTATACATAATTTCCTAGCAAACAGACAACATTTTTCAGTTAGGAATGTTCATGTGGCTAAGAGCAAATGGATATAAGTAGAATGGTTGTCCTTCAGAGGCCATATGCTTCTCTGTCTTTTCTCTTTCCTGATGGTTAGAATATGGACCTGTGGCTAGAGACGAAGTGGCCACCTTGTCCAGTGAGTTAACTTTGGAACAGATTTCACCAGCAGGAGAGCAAGATAGAAGACCCACCATTCTAGTTCTGAAATATCTGCATCTAGACTTTAACTTCAGAAATAAATTTCTAAGTTATTTCACTCACAGCTACTTTGGATTTCATTGCTTCTTTCACTTTTCAATTATGAAGAACTGGACAGGACCTAGCAAATTTACACACAGATGTATTAATTAGAATGCATTTGGCTGCAAGTAATGGAACATCCAAATTAATAATGACTTATACTCTTTAGACACCTACAGCTGTCTAGTCATAGATGGTTATATAGTTTTGATGCTCAATAGACGCAGATTCTTTCTATCTTTCTAATCTGCGATCTTTAGCATGTTGAGTTTGGTCACTATATGGTTACAAGGTATCTGCTGCAAAGCTAGTTGTTCCCAGTAGTATTCAAGGCACAAAGAGGAAAGAGGATCTCTGTTATCTCTATTTTTATCAAGAGGTAATAACATTTACTGATCTTTATCACTGATCTCTGCTCCTCTCCCCTCCCATCCACCCAGAAAAGAAATTTCTTCTTTAGTATCTAGAACAAAGCCACATGCCTATACCTAAGCCAATCACTAGCAAAGGGGATTGGAATTATTTCGTACGGTTTAGGACTTCATGACTCATCTCCCAGGCTAGAGAATGGACTGTCCTTCTCTAAGTATGCTGCTGCCCAAATAAAATCAGAATTCTATAGATTAAGGAAGAAGGGGGAAACAGTATCTGCCTCAGCAGTTAAAGTATCTCTGATTTCTTCTCTCCTTTGGCACTTAGCAAGTCATGCAGTGTCATGCTTATTCTAAACATATGGAACTACAGAATGAAAGGGTAGAGAGGAAGGATATTTTACTACTACCCTGCCTTTCATCCACCCTCCTACCTTCAGTTTATTCTCCAACAGCAGGCATTGGCTACATTACTTTTTAAACAAATCATATAATGTCACTACCATTGCTTAAAACCCACCAAAAATATGCCATTGCCTAGATGAAAATATCCACAGTTTTGACTGTCCTCTACAAGACCCTGCACTATGTGACCCTGGCTTTCCTCAGTTCTACATCTCATGCCACCGTCTCCTTTCACTGCTCCAACCAGAAGGGGCTTCTGATGGTTTTCCAAGAGTTATGGACTCATTTTCACCTTGGAGATTCTGAACCTGCTGTCATCGCTCCCCACAAAACTTTACCAGATGGGATCCTCCTTGTCCATTCCAAGTATCTTCTCTGAGAGACCTTCTCTGGCCATTCAATCTAAAGGAGCTCCCTCCATTCCAACTCTCTCTTTACCTGGTTTTGTTTTCCTCATTGTAATTTCACTATTTGAAATTATCTTAGGAAGGCATTTATATTCTTTTTGCATTTTCATTCACTGTCCTATCCCCACTAGACTGCAAGCTAAAAGAGAGCCAGGGTTTTGTCTGTTTTCTTTGTCTACAAAGCTCAGCAAATAGACCAGTCTCTGGTACATGGTAGATGCTCAGCTGATGAACAGAAAGTTGGGCTATGCTGGAAGTATTCTTCCCTGCTTGGCTAAAGACAATGGCATAAAATCAATGTTCCTTTGTCTATAAAAATGAAATAACATCCTACCTCATCAACAGTATGTTGATTCAAATCTATAAAGGGTCCTATAAAACAGTTATTTTGAAAATAATGTAAAAAGTTATCCATTCATTTAATGAGTAGATTTCAATCCATGTAGCTCACTGAATTTGTCTAAACCTGACTTAAAAATTATTTTTTATTACCGTCTCCATTTTACTCAAGATGGCTGTTCAGGAGGCTATGTAATTGCCTCTGAATGCTATGGTCCATAATTCAGCAGATATGGAACACGGAGAATAAAACTTGAATACCATCCTCCTTCCAAATTTATAAAAAAACAAAAAACTGTCATAAGATTTTGACTTCACCCAACATGACACCCAACATCAACTAGCAAATCTTCTTTTTGGGTATGTGGACATGCTGACTATTTACATGGAGCTTTTCTTTTCTATGAAAATTTGGAACACAGGACATGGATCAAGATTCATTGTGGACATGGAAAGGGAGTTTATAAGTAACAAAGATGGAGTAGAGAAGTTACACAATTCAAAAGGCAAGGATAGGTGGGGGCCGATCCTGAGAGAAAATCAAACTGATTACACAATGATAATTCCAATATGCTTGTCAAAAAAAGGGCTAATGAAAAAACTGAATAAAATAAAACTTTTTGATGAAAACCTTATAAGTGACAGCATCTGAATTGCAAGTTGTTTAAATCAGTTCTGAAACGAAACAGTGGTTTTTCCACTATGCTCCAGGAAAGAGATGCTCGATAAATAATTTCTTTAACTTTTTTCTGACATCTATTGATTATATCCATAGAGATTAAGAGGATACAGCAATTAAGTTTAAAATTTAATGGTGTTCTGCTGCTGCTAATTTACTGGCTGACTCTATCAATGTGTCCACTTGGATAGAAATCTATGCCCCCACCACCCATGTGCTAGAAAACTCTATGATGCCCTTTCAGCTACAATTATAATAATCACAAGCAACCAAATAACTAAGAACTAGGGATCACACAAGGTCCCTGTAGAGAGTGACAACATTTGCCTATATGAGTTGCCCAATCTACATTTTTAAAGAGGCCACTTAAATTGAAAATAGCAAGCCTTGAGAGTTGTTTTGTTTACCTTACTACTTGCCAATTGTGGAATTCACTAAATGGTAAACATATCACACTCATAACAAAAAGGAAGCTTTTCCTACCAATGACAGCTAAAATATGTATATTCCATGGAATTTCATTGTGCTTGTCAGGCAATGAAGTCTCTGATATATGTCATAATTAAATCTGGAAAAAGCCTGGTTACTATCAAAGGAGATAATTCCACGTAACATAAAACAGCACATTAGGTAAGCCTAAAATTATCAGTTTACTCTATGACAAGGAACTATCCTGATGATATGACTTAAGACAAAACTAGTAGTAATCAGATATACAGTAATGAAAAGGAACTAGAACATCTTATTTTCTAAAGAATTTATCTGGAATCAGTTACTATATTAGTCTTTTCTCACACTGCTAATAAAGACATAGTCAGTACAGCATAATTTGTAAAGGAAAGAGGTTTAATTGACTCACAGTTCCACATGGCTAGTGAGGCCTCACAATAATGGCGAAAGGTGAGTGAGGAGCAAATTCACGTCTTACATGGTGGCAGGCAAGAGGGCATGTGCAGAGGAACTCCCATTTATGAAACCATCAGATCTCATGAGACTTACTCACTATCATGAGAACAGCACAGGAAAGACTTGCCCCCATGATTCGATTACCCCTCACCAGGTCCATCCCGCGCCATGTAGCAATTATGGGAGCTACAAGATGAGATTTGGGTGGGGACACAGGCAAACCATATCAGTTATCTATTATGTTTGCCAAATTTTATTTCTTTTTAATTATATATTTTGAAAAACATAAGTGTAGATTTATATTTAGGAATACTCAAAATACAGCAAAATACAAATAAAAAACCAAAAATCTTCTAAGCTTTTTGTCTTTTTTATCTGCCATTGTACTGAGAATTTTCCAGAGTTTTCCAAAGTGTAACTTTTAACAGTGAAAATGTATTCTGTTTTTATCAATGCCTCACAATCACTAACTGCATTATTCCTGCATAGTTTGATTTTCCCCCCACTTTTCCTAAATAAACATCTTTGTTGCAACCCAGACAACAGCTCCAGGAGTGACTGTTTCTTTTCTCCAAAGGTATTTAACCCATTATATATTAACAGCCGAAAGTGCTACCAGAAAACTGGGCATAAGTCACAGGGTGGAGTATCAGAAAATCAGTGGAGATGGACATGTCTATGGTCTTGTCCTGAGTCCTAGGACAGAGCAGCCAGAATTGCCTTCTACAGGAAAGACAACTGGGACTACAGGCAACTGTCTTCTGCTTGAGGACAGATGAACATAACTGAGACAGGGTTTCATTCTTACTGACATCATGGTGATATGTTGTTGTAGGCTTGGGTTCTGCCTAACACTAGAGTTTCCTTATGAAAGGAACATAGAAATATGGCAAGGGTGGTATACTAATTGAAAGCTTTAGTCCCTCTTCAATCTGTCACCTCTACTAAGATTCAGTGAGAACAGCCAGAGCGGCTGAGAACAGATTGGATGCTGCTAGGGGAAAAATAATTGGATCACATAGCCAGGTCCAACTAGCTAAAAATCTCTAGATGGGATGGATATATACATATATATATATATATATATATATATATATATATATATATATATATATATATGTGCACTTTCATTGGCCTGGGTTCCTTCAGGATATCCTGGCCAGGTTTGTTTGTTTGTTTGTTTGTTTGTTTGTTTGTTTGTTTTTTGGCAGAGTCTCACTCTATCACCAAGGCTGGGGTGCAGTGGCGCAATCTTGGCTCCTTGCAACCTACATTTCCTGGGTTCGAGTGATTTTCATGCCTCAGCCTCCTGAGTAGCTGGGATTACAAACATGCATCACAACGCCCAGCTAATTTTTGTATTTTCATTAGAGTCGAGGTTTAACTATGTTGGTCAAGCTGGTATCAAACTCCTGACTTCAGGTGATCCACCCACCTCAGCCTCCCAAAGTGCTGGGATTACAGGCATGAGCCACCACACCTGGCTATGGCCAGGTTATTTGGAATCTTATCTGCCCTATCTTGGGCACTAAGATCTGATCTTCTTTAGCTGTTTCTGGGGGAAGATTTCATTTTAAGATATATTTCTTTTCTTAAATATATTTTTTAAAATTTGAAGGAAAAGTTCTAGTCTAATGGGGTTCCCTATGTGTGATCCCCAGACTAGCAGCATCAGCATCACCTGAGAACTTGTTTGAAATACAAATTAGTGGGCCCTAGCCCAGGTCTATGGGATCAGAACCTTTGCTGATGGGAGGCAGGAGGCAACCTGTGTGTTAACGAGCCACTCCAGGTACTGCCTTTTCTCATCTCTGGCATCTATGTAGGTGAATATTCACTCTCTGTTTCTCTGGGTTCTACTCTTAGGAAGGAGCGAGAGATGCTCTGAATCTATAACACAGAGAAGAGGAGGAGGATGTGCTCATAGAGATCTTACTTCTGAATTCAATACTTAAAAATATGGTTCAATTGATTTTATTAGGATAGTTATGTTCCTGCTAGCATGTACCCTATACCATATTATGCTAAAAGTCTGTCTCTCCCCTGGACCTGAGTGGCAGTATTAAAAAAATAAAAATCCTTTATACTGAAGGAACCAGACCCTAGGTAGTGGATGCTGAAGAAAAAAACAAAATCTCCTGCCATCCTTGTATTGACATCTTCCGTGAGGTAAGACGAGAGGACCTGGATTTATCAGATGGTCTAGGATGGAACAGGATGCTCTAAAGTTTCCTTCCAAATCTGGAATTCTGAGATTTGAAGAGATGGGTATATTTTGTCCCATCCCTTTTTTAACTTCACTAATGCCACCTATAGCCAATTTTCAGCTAAATTTTTGCTGTTGGGAGAGAAGGCATTTTTTTTTTTAAAGCCTCATTTTTCCTTTCCTTCTGAGACCAAGAAAAGCTATTTCTTAGCCATACTGGGAGATTGAAGGAACAACCATAAAGTAATTCTTTCAGAGATGATATGCAGTTGTCCATCTCTCAAGCCTCAATAAACGGCCTTAACACGTTTCCCTCATGATCTACCTAAGTAAAGAGTCGTTAATTACTTTGTGAATCTGAACAAATATAAAAAGCACAACCCAAGTTTAAGGGTAAAAAGCACAACATCTTTATTATAGTTTCTAGAGCTTCAGGTATCTCTGATTACAAATGAGACGTTTACCTTTGTTTATCAATTTCTTTTCTTTCACTGGGGATGATATTCATGAGTATTTGACTGGGACATCTTAAAGTGAAAGTCTTATATGGGTAAATAGGGAATTAGGGAAAAGGTGGCAATGAGCTCTTTGTATTGATTTTATCATTTGTTTCAAAGATGAGATAATACTTTCTATCAACTGCAAATACTTTCATTCAGCTCCCATAAAACTAGAATTAGTTTCATTTATTTTGTCCTCACAGTTAGAATTTAGTTATATTTATTCAATTCTCAGAACTTGTATTTTACAAAATGAACAGTTTAGTTTGAATCATTACTTATTTCTTCTAGTGCATTAAAAAACAGAACAAAAATAGCATTTCTTTAAAATGAGTCACTAAAAAATTTTTATTTATTTCTCTCTAAGATATAGCTTCTGAACTCAAGATCAAAGTACGGGAAGAATTTTTCCAATAACTTCAAGTGCTCTTAATGTTATAAAACCTGTCTACTATTTTTAAAAATAGTGTTATTGCTTATTGTCCTACAGGTTAAGGAAATTATTACTTGTAATGGATGTTGTGGGGTGCCACCTGATCCTCCCCACTCCCCTCTCAGGACAAGACACTCATTCCCTCAGCTCCTGCAATGGGAATTGCCCTCAGCTGATGAGCACTTCCTTGCCCAAAATGGTACCCCCTTCCCAGGGAGCACCCTGCACTCAATGACGGGCAAATGTGGGGAGAGAATGGCTGCTTCTTTGCCTAAAGGAGAAAAACTCTGAAGAACTCTCGCTGTGAGAACAAGGCTAATGCTTTGCAATGACTGTACCACAATTCAGCTCCTTTTTCTGCAGATTGCTGCTTCCTTGCCCTGCCTCTCCCACAGATGTTGATCCTGAAGTCGTTACTCAATAAACCTCCTGAAAGTAAATCTGTTTTAGAGTCTGTTTCCCAGGGAACCTGCCCCAGATATTACTAAGTATAACTGGATTTACATTCAGGTTTGCCCTTTCTTACAGAAGTAGTGATACAGTTAAAAAAAAAAAAAAGTGGGAAGCACTGTTTAAAAATGTCTCTACTCCAAGCATGAAAGATTGTTTCCCCAGCAGTTCAAAGTGACCTTCATATGGAATGTTTGTACATAAGACATCTGGAAATGTCATAACAGTAGTTGCCAACATGTTATTTATTTCCTGTTGAGAATCTATAGAGCCACTTTGGGAAAAGTGCGATGACTAATAAACTTAGAATCAGATTCCTGTGTCTTAGTACTGGATTCTGAGTTGATGACTTTGGATAGACCGCTTAATTTTCCTGAGCCCTCTTAGAAATTATAAAACAATGAACAGGTATATGGTTCTCATGAAAAACAAGCTGCAATTCTGGCTTATCAAATGTCCATGTACTAATTCATAAAATGCTCCTGTAGTAGAATAAGACCAGATGTGTTAGTTCTTGCATGATATAAAAAAACTACCTGAGACTGGGTAGTTTATAATGAGGTTTAATTGGTGTATAGCTCCACAGACTGTACAGGAAGCATGGCTGTGGAGGCCTCAGGAAACTTGCAATCATGGTGGAAGGTAAAGTGGAAGCAGGCATGTCCTACATGGCTGGAGAAGGGGAAATATAGAGAGAAGGGGGAGGTGCTACATACTTTTAAACAACCAGTTCTCATGAGAACTCTCTTACCATCGTGAGAACAGCAAAGGGAAAATCCACCTCCATGATCCAGTGACTCCCCACCAAGCCTCTTCTCAGCACTGGGGGCTATAATTCAACATGAGATTTGGGTGGGGCCATAAATCCAGACCATATCGCCAGATAATTAAAATGTCTAATGGATTCATCCCATGAGCTTACCCATGAGTGATAGGGTAAACTATTTCAAAGTATTTCAAATCATGGTCTATGGGACAATGTCATCAGAATCACAAGATGTTTGTTAAAACATCTTGGATCTCATTTATATGTGGACTCTAAAAAAGCTGAACACATAGAAGCAGAAAGTAGAATGGTAGTTACCAGGAGCTTGGAGAAGGAGGGGACTGGGAAGATGCTGATGAAAGGATAAAAAATTTCAGTTAGAAATTGAAGAGATCTATCATACAACATGTTGATTATAGTTAATGACAATGTATTATATTTTTGAAAATTGCTAAGAGAGTAAATTTCAGGTGTTCTCACCATAAAGAGTGATAAATATGTGAGGTAATGCATATATTAGCTCAATTAGACATTCACAATGTTTATGTTTTTTAAAACAACATGTTGTAGTTGATATACAGTTGGCCCTTGAGCAACATGAATTTGAACAGTGCAGGTCCACTTGTGTAGGTTTTTAAAAATAAATGTATTCAAAAAAATTTTTTAGACATGTGACAATTTGAAAAACTAGCAGATGAACTACGTAGCCTAGAAATAGCAAAAATGTTAAGAAAGTTAGGTATGTCATGAATGCATAACATATATTTAGAGAGTAGTCTATTTCATCATTTACAACCATAATATATGCATAAATCTATTATAAAAAGTTAAAATTTATTAAAATTTACACACACACACACTTACAGGCCATACATGGAGCCATTCACAGTTGAGAGAATATAAACCAAGATAAACATGCACTATTAATCCTAACTGCATAAAATTAACTGTAGCACATAGTATACTACCATATAATTTTGTAGCCCCCTCCAGTTGCTATTGCAGTGAGTTGAAGTGTTACAAGTACCTACTTAAAATGCCATGTGACTCTAATTATCTCCAAGTGAACAGTACATCTCTCCAGTAAATTGCATACTGCAGTAAAAAGTGATCTCTCATGGTTCTTCTGAATTTTTCATCATGCTTAGCGCAGTATCATAAACCTTGGATAACACCATGGGACCCATACGAGGTGCCACTAGTGATGGTTGAAGTGTTCCTAGGAAACAGAGAAAATTCATGACATTACAAGAAAAAGTTGAATTGCTTGATTGAGGTCTGCAGCTGCAGTTGCCTATCATTTCAAGATAAAATGAATCCAGCTTAAGGACCATTGTAAAAAAAGAAAAGTGGGAAGCTGTAGCTGCAACTATGCCAGCAGGCACAAAAACTTGCATTTTTTGCAAAATACCTTTTCATATCATATTGAAATGAAGCTTTTATATGGGTGCAAGATTGCTATGAGAAAGCCATACCCATAGACTCCAATGTGATTTGAGAAAAACAGAAGTCATTACCTGACAGCTTAAAACAAAAGGAAGGTGAAAGATCTAAACCTGGAGAAATTAATGGCAGCAAAGGATGGTTTAATAGTTTTAAAAAGAGGTTTGGCTTAAAATATGTCAAGATAACAGGAGAAGCAACTTCTGCTAACCAAGAGGCCGCAGACCAATTCTCAGATGCTGTTAAACAAATTTTTGAGGAGAAAAAGCATCTGCCTGAAGAGATTTTAAATGAAGATGAAAGTGTCCTATTCCAGGGGAAAAAATGCCACAAAGGACATTTATTGGCAAGGAACAGAAGCAAGCACCAGGATTTAAGCCAGGAAGCTAACTGTGTTGTTTTGCGCAAACGCAGTTGGGTTTATATCAAGATTGCCCTTATATATAAAGTTGCTAACCCCTGAGTCTTGAAGGGAAAAGATAAATACCAATTTCCAGGCTTTTTGTTGTGCAAGAAGGCCTGCACAACAAGAATCCTTTTTATCTGAATTGGCTCCATTGATGCTTTGTCCCTGAAGTCAGGAACTACCTTGCTAGTAAATAATTGCCTTTTAAAGTTCTTCTAATATTGGACAATGCTCCTGGCTACCCAGAACCCCATTATTAGTTCAACACTGAAGGCATCAAGTAATCTACTTGCTCCCAAACACCATGTATTTAATTCAACCTTTATATAAGGGAGTCATAAGGACTTTTAAAAGGCTCCTTAAGCGTGACACTCTATAAAAAGTTTGTCAGTGCTATGTAGGAGAACCCTGAGAGAGAACACTGTGAAAGTCTGGAAGGATTACACCATTGAAGATGCCATTGGTGTTACAGAAAAAGCTGTGAAAGCCATCAATCCTGGAACAATAAATTCCCGCTGGAGAATGTATAATGTATCCAGATATTGTACATGACTTCACAGAATTCATGACAGGGCCAATCAAGAAAATCTTGAAAATGATCATGTATATGGCAAAAAAAATTGGGGGATGAAGGGTTTTAGGATACGGATCTTGAAGAAACTCAAGAGCTAATGCACACCAGACCAGAGGAATGAATAGAAGACAAATTGATGGAGATGAATGCATCGAAACCTGATGATGAGGAAGAAGATGGAGAAGCAGTGTCAGAAAACAAATTGACCTTGGACAGTCTGGCAGAAGCATTCCAATTATTGAAGACTGCTTTGACTTCTTTTATAACGTGGGTACCAAAACTAAAGCAAATGGTGGGTAGAGAATTGGTTCTATATAGAAACATTTTTAGAGAAATGAAAAAGCAAAATCATCAGACAAATATTATGATGCATTTCTGTAAAGTTACATCAAGTATGCCTGCCTCTCCAGCCTCCCCATTCCACCTCCTCCAACTGCCTCTGCCTTTTCTACCCCTGAGACAGCAAGACCAAGCCTTCATCTTCTTCCTCCTCCTCAGCCTAGTCAATATGAAGATAAGGAGAATGAAGAATTTTATGATGATCCATTTCCACTTAATGAATAATAAATATATTTTCTCTTTCTTATGACTTTAATAATATTTTATTTTCTCTAGTTTACTTGATTGTAAGAATACAGTGTATAATATACATATAATATGCAAAATACATGTTATCGATGGTTTATGTTATCAGTGAGGCTTCCAGTCAACAGTGGGCTATTAGTAGTTAAGTTTTGGGGGAGTCAAAAGTTATAGATGGATTTTTGACTGTCTAGGGGATTGGTGCTCCTAACCCTGTGTTGGTCAGGAGTCAACTGTATACATTTATTTGTCAATTAAAAAAGTGAAAACAAACAAAAAATGCAGATTCCTGGATGCCACCCTAGCCTACTGAATCAGAATAGCTGGGGGTTGGCCTTAGGGACATAGCATTTTAAGTGAACATTTTTGGTAATTCTTATGCAACTTGTAATGAAGAATAGAAGAATAAGTGTGGGTGTGGAGGCTCAAGGAAGGAAAGGAAGATCTGAAAGAGCAGCTGTTATGGACCAGCAACAACAGTAACAAAAACTTGTCACTAAGAGCTCAGATGAGGATGGAAGAACTGGTCCTTACATAGTGTCCAAATGGCTCAAGATTTCCAACCCTTCTTAGAAACTCAGGAGTAGGCATAGAGGTAAGGGATTCCTCTATTAATCCAGAGCGGTGGGTTATATCAAACAGGATACAGTGGAGAACTATAGATATGGGCTTCCAAATTCACAGTTCTTGTACAAGGCTGTTTGAGATAGCTGACCCTAAAATCTGAGAGTGGGAAGGAAGGACATCGAGGCCAGCTGGGATGTGATAGGCTGGGGAATAGAGTGGGGACAATGGGGCTCAAAATGCTAGTAAAATCAAGTTCAGTAGAAGCAACTGAATAGATGGGGTAAAAGGAAGAAGAATTCAAAGACTGGGAAGAATATTTAAGGGACTTAGTACATATGATGATCCTGTATTTCTTATAGAAATAATGCTGGAGAGCCTAGAAAAGCTGCCACTATTCTTTTATAATTCCTGTGTCAACTACTGTAGGTTCTCATATTGTGAAGTTGCAGAATCTTCATTTAACAACACAATTGCAGTCAGTGCTATAAATTTACAAGTTGCTGTAGGTGACCCATTGGTACAGAACATCTGTTAACCTGCTTCAACTTCCACGGGATGTGCAAAGAATTAATTTCTCATTTCAGTCCTTCTCCTTAAGCCTTTATTTACACAGATTCACCCGAGAGTGAAGTTCAGATTTCCAGCAGAGTGTCAAGGTGAGAGGCCCTAGAAGTTACTGCATCTTTATCAATAAAGAATATGCATGCAGAGGATTATGGGAAATATGAACAGCTCAACTGCAATGTAAACCTTGTAGCTAATTGTCATTTAAATCATGGCGTTGATGAATAACATCCCAGGAATAAAATGAGCATTCACCCTGACAAATAGTTCCTCAAAAATTATCTAACACAATTTTGGCATATTGCTATTTGTCAAATTATTCCTTTGCCAGATGCTTACACAGAATCTGTTGCCCATTGCCAAATGGCCTAGCTGTACATTTTCTCATTAGATAGAATTGATATTCTATGCAGAGAATGTATCAAATATAATTAAGAACAAAGAGATTTGTATTCGCATTTTCCATCTACAAAACCACTGCATACCTCCACTCACCTGGTGGTTCAAGCCCATATATATGCCATCCTCCTCGTTTGGGGCATCCAGAAGCCTCCAGACTTGCTGAGGATAGTGTTACAGCTTGCATTTTGATCAGAACAGGAATGAAAAGTGACTTGAAGAAGAATTGCATTTAGAACATGCATCATTTTTGTCATTTTGGAAACATGCTGTATTTTCTGATTGCAGACATTTTCACATCCTAATATAGGACCTGTCAGTCCCCAGCACAAATTAAACAAGGGTGAAAGGAGTCTGCAATGGCTCTCTTGTCAAGACAGAGGGTTTGGGGCACTACCTCTGACCTACTCAAACCCCATCATTCTTAAAAAGAATTCAAAAATCTGGAGTTGGGTAACTCTCAAGGTTAGTAAGCGCTTATGTCTCTGGAGATTAATTCATTTTTTGAATCTTACTGAAATAAAGCAATTCTATAGCAGCAAGGAAAAAAGCCCCAAGTATCTAGCAACACTGTAGTGTTTCAAATGAATTTATATTATCATTCAAAGAGGCGAGTAGATGAGCCCATGATTGACAACTGCAGTTTTCAACATTTACAATTCCCTCTTCAGGGATATTCAGAATCGACTGAAAAAGAATACAGTGTTTAGGAACTACTCAGGGGTACTTTCAGTAAAAATGCCTTAAATAATGATTGTCCAAAGCTTGCCAGACACTTTGTAAATGTCAGAAACACATTAAATATGTTAAATGGGCATGTTCAATATCTAGAAAACAACACAAATGATTTACAATCAATTTCACACATGCCCTGGATGCCTCCCTGATAGAAAACAAAGACATCCTCTTTGACTGGGGCACATGATTCCACGTGTTCATTTTGGTATAGAATTCAAACTCACATGGCTGCTTGACACAATATAGGGCATTTTCCATGGCTGAGTAAGCATAGTAGTAGACATGTTCTTACCAGGTTCTTTGTTTGCTAGTATTTTTTTTTTTTTTTTGAGACAGAGTTTTGCTTTGTCGCCCAGGCTGGAGTGTAGTGGCGTGATCTCAGCTTACTGCAACCTCCTCCTCCTGGGTTCACGTGATTCTCCTGTCTCAGCCTCCCAAGTAGCTAGGACCACAGGTTGCTGCAACCACGTCCAGCTAATTGTTGTATTTTTAGTAGAGATGTGGTTTCACCATGTTGGTCAGGCTGGTCTTGAACTCCTGACCTCAGGTGATCCACCCACCTCGGCCTCCCAAAGTGCAGGGATTACAGATGTGAGCCACGGCGCCCAGCCGACATGTTCTAATGAAAGTACAGTGCATAAGAAAGCAATGTGGCTCCTTAAAACGAAATTCTCCTTTTAGACCACAACCGCATGTCCGTCAGGCCTTCTCAGGCCCTCCTTCTTTCCTTCCTTACTCTTCACCATCATGGAAGCATTCAGGCCCTTGGTCCTTTTGTTTTCTCCCAGCCATCCTCCCCTCTCTTGGCCTTTCCTTCTATGCTGGGTGATCATCTGAACACCTCCCTCAGAAATCCATCCAGATTCCTTCACGGTTCCATCCTGTCATCACAGTGTCCAGGAAAACCTCCATGCAGAACAGCACAAAACTTGCTTGTCACATTAAATGTATGGTCTCCCACTTAAGTTAGGCCATCAGAACTGACCTTTAATCCTTTTAGTATCAGCTAACTCCCTGTCTCATTTTGGAATGACCCATTTCATATCACCACCTCTCCCCCTCCAGCCCACACAACTCTTTCATTCTTAACAGACGGACGGCTCTGATCCCTATGATGTGGAGAGAGTCTCATCTGTCAGTTTGGTCTTGTTGACTTTCTGTCCAGTGTCTTCTCATGTCATTATACCTATACAAATCCCACTTCTGTTTTCACTGTTACACTTTTTTTTCCCCCCCAAATCAACCTCTTTTGTGCTCAGAATATTTTTGAATGTACAGATGGAAGGGGAAGATGACAGGGATATGGGGATATGACTTCAAGGAAAAGGCCTAATAGCCTTTTTTTCCTTTGTGATGCAGGACTGTCTCCAGCACCATCTCTTTCTCCCTCTTTCGAAACATCACTAAATTAGTCGTTTACTTTGTCTTGCATTCCTTCAAGTTCCTCCTCTACTGACAACCTCCCTTCAGTCTTATTAATATGCTCTAGTCTTTACCCTCTGGATATCAGTCAACTGCTCTCATAATGAACATTTCTGATGCATTAATTTAACAGACATTTATTGAGGACTTACAAATTATGAGACACTATGGCAAAAAGAACTGTCTAGGCTTACAATATTTATTTTCCTATTGTCCATACATTGCATGAGTGAGGTGGTCAGATGTAATTTTTTATCTAAATCTGGAAAATGACTGCTTCATAGCCTGGATATTGGGACAACGGGCATAAACTGGGCTACCCTATTTGTTACTCACTGCAATATGAAAAGATAGTTTCATAGTAATGAAGTCAAGAGCCTGGACTCTGGAGCTAAACTGCCTGAATTTGAAACTTTAATTCCATCACTTATTTGCTGTGTTTCTTCAGGAAAGTAATGTAACTTCATTTTTGTTCAGTTTCCTCATTGTAAAATGGGGATAACCAAGGTGCCAATCTCATAAGATTGTAGTTTCAAATGAGTTACAATGTAAAGGGAGTTTAGTTGCAGTAGAGATATAAGCACAACATCAGATCATAATTACATAACACTTGCTACATGACTACAGACATGACTACATTACTAGAGTCATGTAGTAAGTGTTATATGTAATTAGGATCTGGTGTTGTCCTTATAACTCTACTGAAATTCACTAAGAGCAACTATACATTTCAAATTTCCAAAATGTTGGGACCCCCTTTTCTTCATATTTTATTGCATTTAATGCTTCTTAAAAATCTACTTCCTTGGTCTCCATAACACCTTCATCTCTGGATTCTTTTCAGTCTTGTGCAGTGGTGTTTGGAGGGTCCTTTTTATGGGATCTGATCCTTAAAATACACTGTTGCCTGGGCACCTGCCCATGAGCCATTCTTGAGCCTCAAGCTCTCCTTGAGTGGTAGAATTCACTTTCATGGCTTCACTTACCAACAGACTGAGGCTCACTAGTTAAATTCAAACTTGTAACTCAGACCTCTTTGTTTTCAGGCTCATAAATCCAATTTTCTGTTAAACATTGCTACTATATGTCCCAACTTTATCTCCAGCTCAACATGTCCACAACAGATTCCATTCTCCTCATCCTAAATCTGCCTTTCCTTTCCTACTCTTTTAGTTGAATGAATCATAAACAGCCTCCAAGTACAAACTAGAAAGTAGGCAAATCACTCTTTTCCTCTATTATCCTCAAAGCTAATGAATCATGAATCCCATGGTTATATTGTCTCCAGCGGATTGTTTGACTGCATCCCTTCTTTCCATCCTCAGGACTACAATTTTAACTCCCACTCTTATCATTCCTTGTGTGGATCATGGCAATCATCTAACTGTTCTACCTGCCTCCAGTTCTGTCCCAAAAAACCCATTTTCCATGAGTCTGGCAGCCTGTGCTGTGCCTGGCAAAAGGGGCTGCAAACACAATGTCCAGCTCCAGGCAGGTCCTGTGAGTGAGAAGAGCAGGCTAGAGTAAGGAAGGAAATATCTTTTCCGTTTTTCTTGAAGCATGTAGACCTTTTGTTTATTCACTTTCCCACTTTTACCAAAAGTACTCTGTACTCATGTAGACATGAATACAAAGAAATATATCTTCACCATAAGAAAAATGTGCTTTAAGCTTGATGATAAATGGCCACACTCATGTGGGCTCAGCATTGGCAAGGAAACAGGAAGTGGGGAGATTAGCCACCTGAAGAGCCCATGTCTGCTCCAAATGAGACATCATTACTTAGATGCCATGTGCAATATGGACTCAGAGATATTAGATCTTTGTGTTTTTTTGGAGAGAGGGTAGTCTTCTTATTTTTAAATATAGGAAGAAGAAATTCAACATATTGGGCCAACACATATGTAAATTAGATTTTTCTAGGTCACCAATTTGCAATTTCTTTCTAAAACATAAGTTTGATCATGTAAATCACCTACTTAGAAGGCATTAGGGTCTTGCATCCTCTGTAAAATACTGCCTACATTCTCTAACAAAGCAGCTAGGACCTTCTCTGTTCTCACCCTTACCTCTCCCTTTTCATCTTTGGTACTTCATGTTTTGGAAATGATGAAATGACTCTCATTTCCTGCATACAAAGCCCATATCTTACTTCTGTGCTCTGTATGATGCTGTTCCCTGTAGCTGTAACATCAATACTTCTTTCTTTGCCTAATTCCTACTCAACCCTCAAGGCTTGGTACACCGCCTCCTGCAGGAAGCCTTCCCTGCATCTTTTCTGTGCATTTCTCTTTCACTGTACTTCACTATTTTGTGGAGATGTATCTGTTTTTCCCACAGCAGACTCCAATCTCCTTGAAGGTTGTATTTGTACCGTAGCATGGAAATAAATCTAGTGTGGACACACAGTAGGCAGCCAATGAAGCTGTGTTTTTTTTAAACAGCACTAATGAAAGCTGAGTAACAGGCAGCTCAAATTCTGATACTAACTTGTGGCTGCTTCTCTAACAGTTATTAAGATCTCTTAGAATTAACACAGTGTTTTATAGCCCATAATGTCATTCCAACTAGATTATTATTTTTTCTTCTCTGCATCAGTCTAATAAGAGAGGTTTAGTCCCATTTTACAGTGAGAAAATGAAAACCCAGAGATGTTAGCTGACTTATTCAGGTTACACAATTACAGAGAAGTTATTAAATTTCTTTCTACTGCCTTTCATATCCAGTTTTCCTCTTACAACATTAGCAGTTGAAGTACTCAATGTACTTTGAAGTTTCAGTGGATAGACCCACAGGGTCTGTGGCCTTAAATAGAAAAAAAAAAAATCACCTCTTTCCTTTCATTAATCTTTAACTGCAATTTAGCATCTCCTTCAATTATGAAAGAATGCAACAAATTACCCTTGAATTAGCAGTACCTGTGACTTTGTCACAAATAGAAATCACAAAGATTTTTATTTAACAGTACAGTCATCGTATTAATAGAGTCATTGAAACATTGTTTATGCTCTTCATTATTTTAAAACTCTGGTTTCTATTAGAATCACTGACGGATCTTGTTATTTACTGTATTAATAAAGAAGTATGCATATTACTGTCTCACAAATTTACATCTAAAAATATTTTGAAAATCAGATTTCAATATAATTGATGTTATTAGTTGCCTTATATTTTTGCTTTATGCATTTAAAAACATTATCCTCAGAAGGTGTCTGTGGACCTTATAACACTGTTAAGGGCTCCATGGCACAAAACAGATTAAGAAGCCCTGAGAACTCCTCCTCATTTTGTCCTTTTACTAGGAGATGACCCCAGGGATGCAAATGTCTCTCACACACCCTACTGCTCTCTGGCAGAACTGCTCACACCCTCCACCAACTGCAGCAGAATTCCCGAGCTCACTTCTCAGCTCTGCCACTTAATAATACTGAATGTGCGGTGTGGGTAAATTATTTAACCTTGATGCTTTATTTCTCTCCTTTGTACCTATCTTATAGGATTATTGCAGGATTAACCAACTTAATAAAGTGTTTAGATCCATATCTGGCAAGTCGTGCTGTACATGTTGATTCTTTTGTTTACTGCTTACAGCATTCTTTCCTAAGAACAGAATATAGCTTTCCTAGGCAGAACATTGCTTCAGAATACTTCCTCACACAGGCTTGCAGCAGCTACTAATAAGTGTTCACAGTTCACTCAAGAGATGAAAATTATTTGCCAGCCTTGGCATTATTCAGTTCATGAGTCTGGGTTTGTTTCCTATGGTTTTTAGTTACACTACTCTATGCAAATGTATATTTTTTAAAATTTTCAACTACCATCCACACCCATCTAACTGTTGTCTAGAGCTTTGGAATAAACCTTTGGCTTGTTAATGATCAGATCAGAAACTGGAGAGTTTTGGAGCAATGGTTCTGGAACAAGGACAATTTCTGTAGAGCAGACAAGAGTTCACTGGGGGAATGAGTGGATCCTGAGCAAGTAATGCATAGTGGGTGAATTGAGTTATCAAATCTAGCAAATTTAGTGGGGGGAACTGCAGTGGACAGAATGGAGTAGCCAACAGTTTGGTTTTTAGACAGCCAGTCAATGACTGACAACCAGTCAATCCTGGTTCTAGCACTCAATAGTGAGATGAACTCGAGAAAGTTCTTTTAGTTTTCTACATCTCTGTTTTCCTCTCCATAAAATAGAATAATCTTACCACTAATCTTAGGAGGCTGCACTGTGTGTGTTGGAGCTGATAAACATAAGTGCCTACAATAATACATGGCACACGTATGGATATTTAACAAATGCTAGCTCACTTTTCTTTACCCACTTTTAAAATATGGGGCATCATTCCAAGATTATACAAATCCTTTAAAAATATCTTTTCCAAATGGTGACAGCAACTGACCCAACATTATGAAAGAGAATCTGATTCTCCAACTTTCACTGTTGGAAAACTCAGAAATGCAATGGATGGATAATTAGTGCCCCTAAGGTAAACCACAGTGATCAAAGCCAAGAAGTCACTGGATTGATACAGATCTGTCCATTCTGACTACTCCACTCCACTGAAGATGACCTCATTAAGTAGTGATTGTATTCAGATTATTTGGTTCTATGCCATAGACACTTTGTTTCAGTTTCTTGCTTTGGATGCAGATGAGAGAGTGTGTCTAATTAACTGGACATGCAGTGAACAATTCATCAAATTGATGGAGCTTCTTTGTCACCTCAAAAGGGAAAGTTAACCTGTATGTCTTTTCTAGAAGCCATAAGTTTGAGAAGAAAGCTGATTTTATGATTCTTTTTAGACGTAAGCCTTCTATCCATCTAGAATAAACTGGGTACTGAAGTGGGTAATTCAATTACCTTTAATTTTTATTATTTAATGACAGGCATATATAAATGATTTGTCCTTATAATTGAATATGCTGCTGGCAAACTCCTGCTAATATCTAACTCAAGGTAATGAAGGGAATTTATGTGAGGCTCAGATAGAAGGGAGGGGGCCAGGACTCTTGCTGTCTTCTTCCACACTCACCTCCCTATTCTTTATCTCGGGATCAGCAAACTTTTTCTGTAAAGGAACAGATATTAAGTATTTTTGACTTTGCAGGCCATATGGTCTCCATTGTGACTATTTATTCCTGCTGTCATAGTGTGAAAGCAGCTATAGATAATGCATAAATAAAGAAGGCTGTATTACAGTAAAACTTTATGTGTAAAAACAGGCCAGGCATAGTGGCTCATGTCTATAATCCCAACACTTTGGAAGGCTGAGGTGGGAGGACGTCCTGAGGCCAGAAGTTTGAGAACAGCCTGAGCAACATAGCAAGACCCCATCACTACAAAAAATTAAAAAGAAAAATTAGCTGGCTATAGTGGTATGTGTCTGCGGTCCCAGCTGCTTTGGAGACTAAAGAGGAAGAATTACTTGTACCCTGGAGTAGGAGGCTGCAGTGAGCTGTGATTGTACCACTGCATTCCAGCCTGGGCAAAGAGTGAAATCCCATCTCTTAGGAAACAAATCAAACTAACAAACAAACAACAACAACAACAACAACAAATGGTAGGCCAGATTGGGTATGCAAAATGTATTTCTCCCAACTTCTGCTTTAGGCTGTGGTTCTCAGAATGTGTTCTCAAGTACAGCAGCAGCATTTGGAAATTGTTTAGAAATGCAAATTTTTCATCCCTGCCCTAGACCTCTGAAGAAACTTTGAAGATGAGGCCCAATCATCTGTTTAAATAAACCCTCTAGGTGATTCTGATGCATGCTAATACTGGAGAGCCACCGATTTAGGCCAAGGGGTCTTAAATCTTATCCAAATAGAAGAATTCCCTCCTAGTCAGTTTACAGCTGGAACTCATTTCAAAAAATTTTCATGCTGAATGTTAATTTCAGTGTCTGCAACTGCATCAGTATTTATATATTTGTTCAATATAAATATCTATGGAGAATTCTTCAGAGAAAATTAGTTTGCCCATACTTCATTGCATAAATCATTTGCTCATTTGTCGACTAATTAAAACAATATTCTTGTAAAGTAGATAATCCTTCAGTGCTGAATTCTACAAAAGTGCACGTCCTACCACTACACAAATTTGGATCAAACACTGTGCAATCAGAAGGCTTTCTTCCAACTAAATTGGAGTGGTCGTTATCACTTTCCCAAAATGCAAAAATAAAAATGGCAGAAATAGAAAAGGTACTATACATAATCTGCTAAGCAGATGTCACAGTAAACCAGCTAATTCTGCAGCAAAGAAAATAAAATGCTCAAAATGCAAAGTTTATAAAGTATGAAATGTCTTAGAGATGTAAATATCAGCATGTCTAAGTTTTATTTAATTATCTTTGGGTTATAACAAAAACTGAACACAGATATGGGCTCTATTCTCAAGATAACTGTCCATATTCTTTTTGAATTACTCAACCATCATTGATCAGTTAAATAAATATGTAATTTAATTAAACAACCCTGTGAAGTAAGTACAGGTACCAATATTTTGTAGATAACAAAATGTGGCATTCAGAAGGAATAGAGAAACGCTTGAGATCATAGAAGTTATAAATGGAGAAGCTGGGATTTAAATCCAGATCCACTGCATTTATTTATTAATTTATTATATATATATATATATATATATTTTTTTTTTGTAGAAACAAGGTCTCGCTGTGTTGCCCAGGCTGGTCTCAAACTCCTGGCCTTAAGTAATACTCCTGACTTGGCCTCCCAAAGTGCTGAGATTACAGACATAAGCCACCACACTTGACCCTGAGAGCCACTGTATTTAAAAGAAGAGCTAGCAGCAGCATTTTATATTACATGCATATGGAATACCCATATTCCTCCAAATATTCTTAGGGAGCTATAGTACAATGATTAACTATTCACCCAAGATTTGTACTTCCTTACATGGTGTAGCATTGTTACTGGAAAGCTCAGACAAGAGCTACAATTCCCAGGGTCCCTTCAGTTAGGTGAGGTATTGTGACTTCACCTGGACAATGATATGTGGGAAAATAATGCTTGTCACACGAGAGTGACAGAGAAAAGAAAGAAGACTTGAGGACTCTAGGGAATAACATTGGATGTGATCACTGGTAGGTATAAGTTATGGGAGAAAGAAAGACTAGGGACTTTCTGAGTACTTGAGAGAACTATTTTACCCAAAAGACTAGCACTCATTTTTTTAAAAAACGTATTTCACTGTTTGAGGCTACAGCAACCCTTGGACTTCCAAATTTGTATAAAGAAGTAGGTTATGAGAGCTATGGAGCTCCAAGGTGGGCACACTGCCTGACACTCCCTTCAGATGAGGCCATAGAGGATGATGAAAAAGAAAACCTGCCGAGGCGGTAGAGACACGGCATGGAGGAAATGGACAAAGGGCCTCTCCCAAGTGGGGATCTTTACAATGCCTGCCTGGCAGGTTCTCACTTTGTTAGGAAATGGTGATCACTGCTTCTTTTCCTTTCTTCCCTTCTCTGAAAGGGAGTTTTAAAATTGCAGTTATTCTGCTCCTGACACAACACCTATATGTTTTGTATTTGGGATGCGGTGAGGGAGAGATGACTCATGTTGTGGTTTATAGGAAGGTCAGACTATGAGGAGGAATCTCATTTAGACCTTGATATGGTTTGGCTGTGTCCCCACCCAAATATCATCTTGATATGTGACTCCCACAATTCCCATGTATCATGGGAGAAACCTGGTGAATGGTGATTGAATTATGGGGTCGGGTCTTTCCTGCACTGTTCTTGTGATAGTGAATGAGCCTCAGGAGATCTGATTGTTTTAAAAATGAGAGCCCCTGCACAAACTCTCTCCTTGTCTGCCGTAATGTGAGACATGGCTTTCACTTTCCACCATGATTGCGAGGCTTCCCCAGCCACATGGAACTGTAAGTCCAAGAAACCTCTTTTTTTTTTTTTTTTTTTTTTGTAAATTGCCCAGTCTCTGGTGTGTATTTATCAGCAGCGTGAAAACAAACTAATACAGACCTGATGGAGAAACTATTCGTGACCTGGAGATCCTAGACTGTGAGCTAGATGCTTGAAGGGTAGAACTTAGGGCTGTCTCTTTTTTGAGAAAAGTAGGCACAGATATTTGGTGGCCAGATATAAGAATAGTGAGGGAAAAAGGTAGCTGCCTTCCAGGGTTCTGTGCTTGTGCTTCTTAGAGGAAGGATGTTACCAGGAAGAGGCTGTCTTACCCAGGACTGCAATTTTCAGGCCCCTTGCAACAAGGTGGAACCCCTTACCAATGGAATTTGAGTGTATGTAATCTGAGTCATTTCCGAGCCAAGGTAATTACGAAGTAGATGGGCCTTCTCTACTCTCTGCCACTTGATGTGGATGCCTTTTGTAGTCACATATAACAGAGCCACGATACAGAGGTGATTCAGAGGTTTCCTGTATCACCACATGGAGGAGAGCTACCCCTACACCTGAATCAATTTTTACGTGAATGAGAAGTAAATATCTATTGCATTAAGCCAGTGAATCAAGAATGTGGAGGTATATAGGACTACAACATGAAATTACTGACCCTCAATCCTTATCAGCTATCTGATGGAGAGAAACAGTTTATAGTAAAGATTGCCTGTGAGATATTTGATCTATTCTTTTCTGCAGGCACTAAAATCCATTTCTGGTTTCAGTCAGACTAGTTGAGTGCTGATGGCTACATTGAGCCATTTTGTGTATACTACCTTATTGTTAGCAAAGCATCCCATACATTTTGTAGATTTAGAGTATATATTTCTTCTCCTCCCTTTCCTCCCTGCCTCCCTCTGTCTTCCTCTTTCTTTTTTCCTTCATTCACTCACTAGTAGCCACTACGTGTCATATACTCTACTGGGTTACTGAAATGTGATAAGAATATTAGTATTGCTATAGTTTGAATGTCTCCTCCAAAACTCATGCTACAACTTAACAGTATTGAGAGGTGGGGCCTTCAAGAGATGACTGAGTCACATGAGTGCTCTGCCCTTATGAATGAATTAATCACCTCGTGGATAAATGAGTTGTCATTGGAGGGGAATGGATGGCCTTAGAAGAAGAGGAAGAGAGACCTGAGCAAGCATATTAGCTTAGCCCCTTTGCCATGTAATACCCTTTGCCACGCTGGGATTCTGGTCCAAGTCCCCACCAGCAAGAAAGCCCTCTCCAGATGCAGCTAGCTCCTGGGTGTCCAAAACTGTAAGAAATAAATTCCTTTTCTTTAATAATTGCTCAGTTTCAGGGATTCTGTTATAAGCAACAGAAAATGGACTAATTAAAAAAATTGATATAAGGAGTGCGGTGGTGGTGATCATGAATACCTGAAAATGTGGAAGCAGCTTTGCAACTGCATAATGGGCAGAGGCTGGAAGAATTTGGAGGAGCAGGATTCTGGTGAGGGCTAAGAAAACAGGAAGACTAGGCTACAGCCCATGTATCAGTATATAATCACACATCTGGCCATTTATCCTTCCATGTAAAGTGCACAACCAGGTACACTGCTCAAAGTTCTGCCCACTGGGAAGATATCCCTTCACTGTTGTCCTTCAGGGATGTCCTAGAAAGGGGCTGTAGTGCTGCAGCTGTCCACTTTCAGATGGTGCCTGCATATCATGCAGAACCACCTGTGAACCAGGCCCTAGTCTTCTCTTCCTCTGTCAACTGATCATAGGGAACTCCTCATGAGACCCTCAGTTCAGGCTGGGGGAGAAAAGGCAGGGTGGCAGAGGTGGAGACCATGGGCATTTGAGACACTTCCTGATGTAACTTACTTGTGCCTTCAGGACCTTCTCGAGCCTGATCATGTATATATCACTTCTATTTGATGATGGAATGCTGGTGTGCACAACCCACTTTATGGCTAGATGGGTCAGAAAGTACCCAGTTCATGATAGGCAGTTCAGGTTGCATGGTGAGTTGATGACCCATAGTTAAACGTTCAGTTTCCACCAAAGCCCAGTAACAGGCCAAGAGCTATCTCTCAAAAGGAGAGTAGTAATCTGCAGAAGATGGCAGGGCTTTGCTCTAAAATCTTGGAGGCCTTTGCTGTGATTCACCTATGGGGGCTTGCCAGAGGCTCCAAACAGCATCACTATCTGCCACTGACACCTCGAGCACCATTGGATCTGCTGGTTCATATAGCCCAAGTGGCAGAGCAGCTTACAAAGCAGTCTGCACCTGTTGCAGAGCCTTCTCTTGTTCTGGACCTCACTCAAAACTGGCAGTCTTTCAGGTCACTCGATAAATGGGCTACAGTAACACACCCAAATGAGGAATATGTTTCCTCCAAAGTCCAAATAGGCCCAAATAGGCCTCGTGTTTCTTTCTTGGTTGTAAGGGTGGCCAAATGCAGCAACTTATTCTTTACCTTAGAAAGAATATCTCGACAGACCCAACACCACTGGACCCCTAGAAATTTTACTGAGGTAGAAGATCCCTTAATTTTAGTCAGATATAGTTCCAGAGGGAGGAACACTGCCACCAGGAGACACAACAATGATTCCATTAAATTGGAAGTTAAGATTGCCACCTGGACACTTTGGGCTCCTCCTACCTTTAAGTCAACAGGCTAAGAAGGGGGTTTCAGTGTTGGCTGGGGTGACTGACCTGTATTATCAAGATAAAATTAGTCTACTATTCCACAGTGGAGGTAAGGAAGAGTATGTGTGGAATACAAGAGATCTTAGTATTACCATTCCTTGTGACTAAGGTCAATGGGAAACTACAACAGTCCAATCCAGGCAGGACTACAAATGGCCCAGACCCTTCAGGAATGAAGGTTTGGGTCACTCTAACAGGAAAAATTCATGACCTCTTGAGGCATTTGCTGAAGGCAAAGGGAATACACAATGGGTAGTAGAAGAAAGTAGTCATTAATACCAGCTATGACCACGTGACCAGTTGCAGAAACGTGGGCTGTAATTGTCATATTTCCTCCTCCTTTTGTTAAAAACATGTTTGTGCATGTATACACTTGTGCTATAAAAAATCTTCATTTTGTTTCCTTTTTCCTTTATCATGTGACCTAAGATTTATTGACTTCTGTATTAGTCCATTTTCATGCTGCTGATAAAGACATATCCAAGATTGGGCAATTTACAAAAGAAAGAGGTTTAATGGACTTACAGTTCTGTGTGGCTGGGGAGGCCTCACAATCATGGTGGGAGGTGAAAGGCATGTTTCACATGGTGACAGACAAGAGAAGAGAGCTTGTGCAGGGAAACTTCTGTGTTTAAAACCATCAGATCTTGTGAGACTCATTCACTATCATGAGAACAGTGCAGGAAAGATCTGCCCCCATAACTCAATCACCTCCCACCCAGTTCCTCCCATGCCATGTGGGAATTGTGGGGGTTACAATTTGAGATGAGATTTGGGGGGGGGACACAGCTAAACCATACCAATTTCATATCGGCATTTAAGTGTTGTTAACTTTATGTAATAGCATTTGAGTTGGGGATTGGTGCAATTCCAGTTGTTCAAAGGAAGTTGTATTATGTTAGGCATAATTATGATCTTATTATTGTCTTTATTTGAAGATTATGTATGGTCTCAGGAGTTGTATATGCATTCAAGTTGACAAGGAATGGACTTGTGATTGTTAATAATGAGTGTCATCTTGATTGGATTGAAGGATGCAAAGTATTGATCCTGGGTGTGTCTATGAGGGTGTTGCCAAAGGAGATTAACATTTGAGTCAGTGGGCTGGTAAAGGCAGACCCACCCTTAATCTGAGCATTCACAATGTAATCAGCTACCAGCACAGCCAGAATAAAAGCAGGCAGAAGAACCTGAGGAGACTAGACTGGTTTAGCCTTCCAGCCTACCTCTTTCTCCCATGCTGTATACTTCCTGCCCTCAAACATTGGATTCCAAGTTCTTCAACTTTGGGACTCAGATTGGCTTCCTAGCTCCTTGGCCTGCAGATGGCCTGTTGTAAGGCCTTGTGATTGTGTGAGTTAATACTGCTTGATAAACTCATATATATATATATATATTCTATTACTTCTGTCCCTCTAGAGAACCCTGACTAATAAAGCTTGGTAGAAGGCCAAACTCAAGAGTGATATACTAGGGTATGTGGCAGAAGAAATTTCTATGCAAAATATAGAAGTTTCATGGTTACATTTGTCCACTTACACTGAGATTTGGGAGAAAAAGAATAATTTGAAGACAGAATTTATAAATAAAAGGAAAGAAGAGTAGAAAGATTTGGAAAACTCTCAGCCTGGCCATGTAAAAAGTGAAAAAGCATGTTCAGGAGAGAAAAACCAACGGTGTAGCCCAGTGACTGTTTGCTAAAGAGATTAGCATGGATAGAAGGGAGCCAAGTATTATTCCACAAGACAATGGAAGAAAGATCCCAAAGGCATTTTATAGATCTTTGAGGCTGCTGCTCCCATCACAGGCCCAGGGGGCTAGGAAGGCAGAATGATTTCAGGTGACAGGCCTGACACTCTCTACATGGGCTCGCTGCTCAGGGATACCACGACACTTTGCTCCCAGAACCCTGGTACAGCAATTTGTGGCCATCCTAGCTGTGGCTCAAGTGGCCTTAATTGAGATGAAACCCACTCCCCAGAAGATGCAAGCCATAAACTTTGGTGTGACCAAAGTGGTGCTAATTCTGCAGGCTTGCAGAAAACAAGAGCTATGGAAGCATGGCAGCCTTCACCTAGATTTCAAAGAATATGTCAGACAACCTGAGGGCAAGGCAGAGACTTATCACTGGGGTGGAGCCACCACAGAGAACTTCCTCTAGAGCAATGCTGAGTGGAAAGGTGGGTTGAAGGTGCTCCAGAGAATCCCCACCAGAACAATGCCTAATGGAGCCATGGGAGTGGGACTAACACCAAGACCCCATAACTGTAGAGATAACAGTGTGCAATGCAACCCTAAGTGAGCTGGGTAGACTGAGTCCAGCCAAGCCACAGGGGTGGGACTGCCCAAGGCCTTGGGGGCCCAACCACAACTGGTGTGCAGAAAATGCAGATATGGAGCCAGAGGAGATTATTCTGTTATTCTGGAGTCTTTTTTTCTGAGACAAGGTCTCACTCTGTTTCCTGGGCTGGAGTGCAGTGATACAATCCTGGCTCACTGTAACCTCCCACTCTGGGCTCAAGCACAACTCCCACCTTAGCCTCCCAAGTAGTTGGGGCTATTGACATGTGCCACCAGACCCAATGAATTTTTGTATTTTTAGTAGAGACAGGGTTTTGTCTGTTGCTCAGGCTGGTCTCAAACTCCTGGGCTCAAGCAATCTGCCCAGCTCCATCTCCCAAAGTGCTGCTATTACAGGCATGAGCCACTGCACATGGCTACTCTGGAGTCATATTACTTAATGTCTGCTCTTGGGTTTTGGACTTGCTTGGGGCCTGTTACTCCTTTCTTCTAGCCTATTTCTCCATTTTGGAATGGGAATGTGTACCCTATGTCTCTCCCACCATGTGTCTTGGAAGTAGATGCCTTGTTTTGATTTCACAAAAAAGTAGACGGACTTTTGAGTTGGTGCTAGAACAAGTTAAGACTTTAGGGCTATGGAGTTGAAATGAATATATTTGTATATGAGAAGGATATGAGTTTTGGGAGGCCAGGGGTAGAATGCCATGGTTTGAAAATTTGTACCCTCCAAAACTTATGTTAAAACTTAATCCCCAGTGTGGCAATATTGACAGGTGGGGCCTTTAAGGGGTAATTGGGTCATAAGGACTCTGCCCTTATCAATGAATTCATTTCTTAATGAGTGAATTCCTTAATGGATTCATGGGTTTTCATGAGAGTGAAACTGGTGGCTTTATAAGAAGAGAAAGAGAGAATTGAGGTGGCATATTCCGTCCCCTTGCCATGTTATGCCCTGTGTTGCCTTGGGACTTTACAGAGTCACTCCAAGGAGAAGGCCCTTACGAGATGCAGCCCCTTGGCCTTAGGCTTGTCAGCCTCCAAAACTGTAAGAAATAATTTTATTTATAAATTAACCAGATGCAGATATTCTCTTATAAGCAACAGAAAATGGACTAATACAACTGTTTTAAACTATATTCTCTTTATGTAGACCTGGACATATTTCTCTTTAACATTGTGCCAAGAATAGCACAATGTTATTGTGCTATTAAGCAACAGCCTGGATTAAGCTGGGAACATTCTAAATCTTGTAACCAATCTTGTTTCCCTCTTTGCATTGCCTGTTAGAAGGCTTACAGCCAAACTTGCGATGCATTGGTGGCATATTTATAGGATTGCGTGACCTTCTCTCAGTTTCCTCCCAGCTTTCTTTTAAACTTCTCATCCTCATTTCCCCTGTCTTCTTACTTCTTTCATGTCTATATTACATTTTATGTTTACATTGCTGTGTGGGATTCGTCCATGTAAGTTACATTTGCTCTTTTATAAAATATTTATAAATAAAAAGAGAAAGAACAGAAACAGTTTTCAGCACTATTTAGAGTTTTCTAATAAAGTGGGCAAAATCTGGACAACAGAAGTGGAGCTGGCTGTATCTGTTAACAAGAGCCAAGGTGTCACCAGGAAAGGCATCTGCCTTCCTGAGTGCCAGGGGTTATTCATAACCAGTGACTCGCTATTCATTTGTGAAGCTCTATGTTGATTTAATCACAACTTTCCACAGAGACATCTGTTGGTTCCACATTTGGGTTCAATTCAAATCAGAGCCCAAGTTTTGGAATGAACTCTGAGCAATCCTTAAATTTATTCTATTTTGTACAATATACACCTGCTGGTCTCACCTGCTTGGGGACTACATTATTAGATGACCAATTAATGAACACTTGCTCAAATTTCAACATTAGCCTGGAGCTCAAGAGAGCAATTTGGCCCCAACTTGACTTTGTAAATTTTTTACCTATTACTCCCTGAGGCCTCAGCCAAACTAATTGGTGCCTTTGAAACATGCTTTGTGATTTCTCTCCTCTCTGTCCTGTTTCTCCTATGAGCTTCACCTGAGTTAAGAACAATAGCTTACATCTATCAAACACTTATATGCCAGGTACTTATAAATCTTTTTACTTATTAACATGTTCAAAGCTTGCGTAGATCATATAAGGTAGATACTGTTATGGCCACCTTACAAATGAAGAAACTAAGGGCAGGGCATAAGAGTTGAATTCCCTTCATGTCTACATTACACTTTATCTGGTTGTACTGGAAATATCTATATAAGTCACCTTTAATGCCACATGGAAGGTTTATAAATTAGAAATTAAAAGAACAGAAATAATTTTGTTTTCAGCAAGAGCCAGAATTTCAGTCCACTCTACCTTATTCCCCAGCCCATGCTCTTAACCACTACAGCTTTGGTTCTCAACTCTGGTTATCCCTTAGTATCCCTCATGGAGCTTTTAAAAAATGCAAATGTCTAGGCCCTGCTTCAGCTCAATCAAGTAAAAATATCTAGGGGTGTGGCCAAGCCATTGATATTTTAAAGAACCTCCCTAGGTGAGTCTAACATGTAGTCTGGCAGGAGGTTAATCGTACTCTTTAATTTCCCTGATATGAAGGGCCTATTTTTACATGGTTAAGATATGTTATTCTCAGTCCTTCTTACTTTTTCTGCATAAGTAGAATGAACACTCCCCTTGCCATAATGATCCTTGATGCAAAACCAAAAGCATGCATTCACAGTCATGTGGCTAAGACGCCAACATTTCCTATGGGAGATACTTCTTCTTTCATAATCTCCACTCTAGTTTTTGCCAGCAAAACTGTGATGTAACTTTGTTATCCTAAATATCAGAGCATTGACCTAAAAATCAGAATGGACCTGTTTCCTTTCTGACATTTCTTGGGTTTATTGTCTGTATTGGTTAGAAATTTGGGCTCTAAGTGCAATGAATAGCAATTATACTAGAAACAATTTAATTCCTGTGCTATGTAGTGAGACACCCAAACAGATCTAACCATAACATTCATTGACACAAAACCCTTTAGTGCCTGATTCCACTGCTCTTGGGCAGTTTCAATATCCACCATGGCTACCAGGCTGCTGCATGAGCTCATTCCTAATGAGATTTCCAGTCTCACTTCTTTCCAGACCCATCCCACACCCTTCTCTACCCAGGCACATTGAACTTCTTGCAGCTCCTTGGATTCATTAGGATCCTTCTTGTTGATGCTGGGCTTTTGCACATGCCATTGTTTCTGCCATGGACATTCGATCCCATCCTCTTACCTAGTCACTTAGAGTCCCAGACTGGATGTTAGTTCTGATGAGAAGCCATCTAGAACACCCTCCCGCTTCCATCATTTAACACCCTAACCTCTGCTCTCAGAGCACTCTGGGCTCATCTCCATCACAGCACACATCACACAACTTTGCAATCACCAATTTGCCTGTCATCTCCCCTGAACTTTATAATCATTGAAGCAGAAATCATGTCCTATTGGTCACTCTATCTGATGCTCAGTATTAGAGAGGGTTAGTAAGTATTTGCAGAATGAATCTTCTGATTTGGCATTTTCTTGGGCCTTTCATGTATGATTTTTGGTTTCGACAGGAGGTAGTATTAGACATGTTTCTCTTGAATTCCACAGAAAATGCAAAATGAAGTCCTCAAAAATGACTAGTTTTAGACAAATGGTGTTAACTCTGAAATGTATACCAAAATTCTGTCAGTCAGTCAGCAGGCTGGAAAAGCCATTTGTAGTGTTTTCCCATCAGAATAATCATGTAGTATATTGAGTAATTCTACCTTTGGTCACAAGTTATGTGTAAATTCATCCTGATATGTGTTTTGTGCCCTCTAGGAACATTAGAAAAAGTCGTAGATAGAACAAATTTCTGCTTGAGATCTTCTTTGTTTTTGTATCAAAATGGAAGAAAAAAATTCACAGCACATGAACACAAAGAAGGGGGCAAAGGCTCTTCAATGTACTGTAAAACAGACTTCTTAGGTATGGTATCTAATAAGGTTCTATGGTTGAATCTGTTTATATTCAGTTTCTTGTAAATAGCAGCCAAGAAAATATTTACATTTTCTTCTACTGCTTGTAACAAGCTCATTGCTAGAAGAGGCTGTATTTAGACAGAAGTACATAGGAAATTGTTGAGCCTTCCTCAGAACAGTCCTTTAATTGCTGCAAAAACTTAGTCCACACCAATCTCAAGTTACCACTTCACATAACACTAGCAACTCAAAAGTAAAACAACATAAAAACTTAAGTTTATTGATTTCAGATGATACAAATGCTTAGAAGAGTTCATTGCCAATTCAGTTTTGTTGGTAGAGATTATTGTAGCCTCTATAACATTAAAAACATCAGGTTTTTGACTGGTTCCACCAAGTACAAGGACTTCAACTTTTCTCTGATATTCTTTTACAGAAAACTTAGAGTAGAGATAGTCAATTGAGTCTGTGATACACTCAGGACAAAAGAATGTCCTTTACACATAAACAATGCTCAAGTGTAAGTCTGGGAATTGTTCCTGTGCTGTCTTCATTTCTCCATTTTAACAGTGAAGTGTTCAAGAGATGGCCCACCAAATCTGTATCTCACATCAATCCTTTCAATTGTTAGAACTCATACTTATTCAGAACTAATTCTGTGCTAAGTGCTCTACATGCATTTCTTAAATAATTCTCAAATTACATTGTGAAGTTAAGTTCTTGTAATTCCTGTTTTCAGATTTGGGAACTTAAACTTAGGATTATAGTAGAGCTGGAATTGGAACATAAATCCATCTTTGATTTGATCTTGTCCCACTACATAAGTACAAAAAGCATGAATTATTTGAGCATCTGTACCAGGCATTGTGCTGGGCACTGGCATGCAGCTGTGAACAAGACGTTCATGAACTTTGCCTTCATGCAGCATTTGTTGTACAGAAATAAAGATAGTATTAAAATGTAATTTAAAGTGGGAATTTGTGTTCCAAAGAGGGAAGAACAAGATGTACAGTAGCCAACAACAGGAGGACTTAGATTAGTTTTTGGAGGCTGTGTATGATAAAGACTTCAGGCAATAAGAATGAAGATCCTTCAGTAATCAAGGTGAAAAGGTGATAATGGCTTCAGCTTGGTTATTGGATAGAAATTGAGATGGAAAGAAGGGAAAAGATGAAAGAGAATTAGTCAGAGGAACTAAGGAGGTCTGATGACAAAATAGACATGGGCCATGAGGAAGTGAAGAAAGGCAAAGATGTTTCCCAAGAGGCTGGCTTGAATAAAGAGTAAATGCAAATGCTGTTGAGTGATGCTGAAACCATGCTCAAGTAAGCAGACTGGTGGAAATGTGTGCTCCCTTTTGAGCATATTGAATTTGAGGTGTCTTTGAGAAATCCAAACGGAGATGTCTAATAACTACATGAACAAAATGACCTAGAGTTTGGAAGAACGGATTAGGCTAGGTGCATAGACTTGGGAGCTATTTGGGTCTCTGAAGCCATGAGAATGAATGAAGTAACCTAGGGAGTCTCTATAGTGAGAAGAGAAAGGCAGCTCTTGTGTGAAGGCTAAGAGAAGACCAAAGTCAGGGGTAAGTCAACCTGTACCTAATGTGCCCCATCTTCAGTGAAATGCACACTCCTAGTTCCTTAATTCCATCATGCATATGAGATATTTCATTTCCAGAGGTACTGTGAGTACCAATGGGAGCTTGGAAAATGAGTGTCTTCTCTTACTTGGACTGGGATTAGAAGATGTCCTCAGTATCTTCACTTCTGAATGAAAACACGGCATGTCGCATTCAGCTTGTCTCCTCTTATCATGCCTGATGGGATACAGACTTTTCTATGTCATGACCAGCTTCTTTTTGTTTCTCTGCACACATTTCTGGAGACTTGAAAGTCTTGTTTTATGGTTGGAGGTAATCAAATGAGGAAAAGGTGCACAAGTAAAGGCATTACAATCAAAATTGCATGATTTCTTATCTTAAGCTCTAGAAATGCACTTATTAATGAAAATATAAATTTAATACATTTTCTGAGTGCATTATTGCTAATATAATTGAGGGCTCACAATATGCATGGAGATTGGATTACACATTTGTCGTTTATATGAATTTTCTTGTTTAGTATTCCCTTCAACTCTTCCATGCTATATTCTTTTCATTTCCTTTTTACAGAAAAAGAGACTGTGGTTCCAAGAGGGTAATACATTTAAGGACACGTTATGAAATGAGACCACCACTTCTCCTGTTGTCCTTCCCAGCTTCTCCCCAACCTCCCCTTTTCCCTAGTTTATAAGACAGGAGAAAAGGGAGAAAGCAAAAAGTTGGAAAGAAACAGAAGTAAGATAAATAGCTAGATGACCTTGGCACCACCACCCGGCCCTGGTGGTTAAAATAATAATAATAATATTAACCCCTGACCAAAACTACTGGTGTTACCTGTAAATTCCAGATATTGTATGAGAAAGCATTGTAAAATTTTTTGTTTTGTTAGCTGATGTATGTAGCCCCCAGTCATGTTCCTCACGCTTACTTGATCTATTATGACCCTTTCATGAGGACCCCTTAGAGTTGTAAGCCCTTAAAAGGGCTAGGAATTTCTTTTTCAGGGAGCTCGGCTCTTAAGACACGAGTCTGCCGACGCTCCCAGCCAAATAAAAAACCTCTTCCTTCTTTAATTCGTGTCTGAGGAGTTTTGTCTGCGACTCATCCTGCTACAACGTGACTAATCAGTGGCAGAATTAGGGTTGAAATTCAAGCCTCTGTGTGTTCCAAGTCACAGTGTTTCTATATTACCATAACAAATTTCCATTTGTCTGTTTGAGAATGAATGCAATCTTAAAATCTTTCATGAGTAATACTATCAGATTGCTGAGGTTGAATCTTGACTCTCCAACCTGGTAGCTATGTGACCCCGGGCAAGCCCCTTATCATCTTGAGCCCCAGTTTCCTTATCATTAAAATGGGGATAATAACAATAGTACCCATCTCATGCGTTGTTATGAAGATTAGGTATCATAATGTTGGTAACATTTTCAGTAGGATACGAGACACAGTGCCAGTCCTCAACAACGCTCAGTCCCTGTAGTTGTTATAATTCTTGCATAAGGGCTGCTAAGGGCAATAGGTAATTTCTATAGTGTGAATGTGGTTTTATTACATTGTTTCTCACACTTATGTGCTTGAAGATTTTAAAGGGAGCAGGACTTGGTAATGTGAGAAACAGCCATTTCTCCATCATCTCTTTCTTCACAAAATAGACTTATAACACCTGCATTTGAATTTTTACAACACTATACTACCCCAGATTTCATGGAAGGTTGGTCAGGCGTCTTTTGGTATAGGTGTTATAGAGGCTTTTGTAGGGGGTTGGGGAGGGAGCTACATACAACATGGTGTTGTCAATCCATAAAGAAATAAATCGGAGTTGAATAACTTAAGTGCCAATCAGGAGAAAAATAAATTGACATGAGCCTGTAGTTAAAATAAACCCCAAATGAGAAGCCCTTTACCCAGATGCGCTTCCCCCGTATAAAGAATCTCCTAGTTAATACAGTATCTTAAGATTGCTTCAGACAGTAAGCAGAATTGAAAAGAGCAGTGATTTAAAATTTCCATCCAAAGGTTTTGTTTGTTTGCTATGTGTGTGCAGTTGTGAGGACTCTTTGTAGCAGTGTGAGCGGTTGGGAGTAGAGAGTGAGTGAGACATTCAGGTGACAGCAACCCTGTGTGGGTAACAACATGTGTGGAGGCTGGTAATATCAAAAAGACAATTTGACTTGCTTTACTTTGGCATTGTCTGAAGTGTTAGTATAGAGGTTTTGAAATCTGTTGTCAGACACTTCATAGGAGATGTTTGTCTCTATAGAGGGCTCTCAATACTGTCTCCTCACTCACAAAATTCTAAGTTGACTAATTTACGCAATTTCCCACTGCAGATTCCTTTATTGCCCCCTCTAAGTACATGACTAGCATGACTCAGTTTTAAGAACTATGTTAGGTAATAAAGAAACACAGCTTAATTACTACACTATTTATTGTTACTTCTTGTTTGGCCGTATCTAACTTTTCAGCCTTCTGTCTCATGCAATTTCATTGTCCTATGGGCTTCCACCACCATGGCTTTCTCTCAACTTTTTGATTAAAACCCATGGCTTTTCTGCATGCTCTCTTCTATGCCTGCAATGCTGCTCACCCACTAGCTTGAGCTGTACCTCACATTTCAGGCTTCCTGTCACGTCTTCACAGAAGTCTTCTTAGCTCCCCAATCTCCTTTATATTCCTCATTATTGAATCCTCTCCAAGGACAGAATTCTTTTCCTTCTGAATGTGTGGTTTACTTGTATATGTTTAGGTATGATTAGATCATGGTCTGTCTCTCCTGCTGGTCTGTAGGTTCCATGACAGCAAGGGGCTGTCTTTGTTCAGCATTATGTGATTAAGTATTTGGCATAATTCCTGGCACATAGTCAATACTCCAAAAATAATTGCTGAATGAATGAATGAGTGAGTAAGTCTCTCTAGCAAAGGAGATAACAAGTCAACAAAGATTATAGTACATTACAGTGAGTTATGAGAAATGTTATACAGGCTGTTCCAAGGACTTACAGGTGGGCATTATTAACTTAGGCATAGCGGCTTCAGGAAGGACCTCTGGAATTGATGATCTAAGTTGAGTAATGAAGAGTCAGATGGTATGAAGAAGGGGTTTTGAGGATGCATTTTAATCAGATGGATTAACAAGTGTTGAGATATGAGTCTAGATAATGGCAGTCTTGAAATTCGGGAATGAGGAGAAATGGATGGATTTGGAATGTAAACATGTGGAACAGGAATGATGATGGTGTGTATGTTGAAGGAAGAGCTTAATCAGGAGGCTAGTGTGACTGAATGGTGTTATTGTTCTCCTAGAGAGCAAATATAAGAAGTGAACTGGTACTCTGAATCTTTCCTACCCTTGCTTCTGATCCTGTCTTCTGCCCATTATTTCCAGCAGTTCCCACATGGGGTCCCATATCTATCCCTACCATGTCCTGGAAGAAATGATATAACTTCTCTAAGGCATCAGGTTCTTCCCTTGTAAAGTGGGAATAATAGTACCTATCTTATAAGGCTATTATAAGGATGATATAAGTAATAAATTCAATACACAGAGTCTGGCACACAGTAAGAACTCAGTAACTACAAACCAGTAAAATTACCAGTTTTAGGCTACTACTCTAAGTAGTGTTCCATTTAGTTGAGAAGATCATTGCCAGGTGACATGGACAGACTTAACCTCCCTGGTTTGTAAAGAAAAGAGAACGAGGCAAATATCCAGAATGAGCCCAAGATGAAAGGCAACATCTCCCATGAGAAAGAGCTGTGGGGAACACAGATGGGCTGCCTGCTGAAATCAGTATTTCAGTTTCAGATGCCTCAAGGCATGCTGTAGAGCAATCTCTGCTCTTGAATTCCATGACCCCAAGTATATTCTTACAATAACTTCCCTTTTTACTTGAACCTCTATTGAGAAGGTTTAGGTTTCTTGTACCCGGGAGACATTGATGAGAAGAGGCGTCCGGCATAAAGCAAAATTAGTGTGTAGGCACCAAAGGAGACCATGAATGACGACTTCTAAGTTAGCATGTACAGGTCACTCTAAATTTAAAGGATGTGACCTTCCTTTGAATGAGTGTCTAGTTAACTGCCCAATCATTTTATAAGCCTAAGTAATATAAATTGATAGTCCAATAAATTTTACCCTCAATTATTAAAATGATGCAATAATGAAAATACCAAGTAATATCAGATATTATTGGACTTGCTTTTCATTTCATAAACGAAACAGGTGAAATGGGGAGGGTGAGAGTGTTCCACCAATGTCCTAGGTCAGTTGGTGATCTCAAACCCATCTGTTCTTACAGAGTTCGTGCATAAGATTTCCTTCCTATGACTACTCCACCCATCTAGGAAACCAGGTTTCTCCTCTCGTTTCCTGGGGGTCACCTATGCAGGGTAGGAGGCTAAGGAGGTCGAAGGATGCCTGTGTTTATGACTTTGGTTGGAAAATCAATGTGCAATATCTAGCTGCTGTTAATGGATGGTCTTCACTTGAAGGCAGCTAATAAAATGGCTGGAACAAAGTGTAGTGAGCTGTCAAGTACAGTGTTCTCTTGGCTGGAGGCTGGAGATATGGATCTTTAGGTAAAGTCACATCTCTCTGGTACTAGTCACAGATGGCCTTTACTCTAGTAGGCCACATTCCTGCTACCTATGTGGTCCTTCCTTCCTCCTCTCCCTCTGCTCTCAACAGTATGGGTAACAGGAAAATACTCATTCTTCAATTTTAAATCTGAATACCTTAACAGGTTTTGAATTTAAACTCCACATGTTTGGGTATCTCTTCTCTGGTTAGTGGGTGCATTAGTCCATTTTCATAGTCCTATAAAGAAATACCCAAGACTGGGTAATGTATAAATGAAAGAGGTATAATGGACTCGTAGTTTCACATGGCTGAGGACGGCTCATAACCCTGGCAGAAGGCAAAAGAGGAGCAATGGCACAAATTACATGGTGGCAGCAAGAGAACATATGCAGGGGAATTGCCCTTTATAAAACCATCAGATCTCATGAGACTTATTCACTATCACAAGAACAGCATGGGAAAACCTGCCACCATTATTCAGTTACCTCCAACTGGGTCCCTCCCATGACATGTGGGGATTCTGGGAGCTACAATTCAAGATGAGATTTGGGTGGGGACACAGCCAAACTTTATCAATGGGTAATTCATATCTTGTTGTTTGAACTTGTATGGGGGGGTGGTAGGTTTTCAAAAATTCAAGGAGCTTCAGAGGATGGAGGAACATATATATCATTAATTTTTTAAAATATTACTCATCTGTATAAGTTTATATACAGGTCCCAGAAGGGGATACAAGTTTTACTACTTCCTTATATAAAGTTACCAGATTCTTCCACATAGCAATGTACCACATCCTTGGCAGCTTCCAGTGTTGTTGCAGAAGGACAGGGTTATAGATTTTCCTAGAAGTGTGAAATAATTCACAAGATTTGCTAGTTATTCATATGGACAGCACATTAATAACACAGGACCCTAGAATCCTGCCTTATCTAGGCTGGAGCCCAGCTAAAGAGATGAGGAGCTGACTCCTTAGATTTAGAACAACATTTTTCCCACTTTCTGGAAAAAGAAAGGATGAAAAGTGCTATCATATCAGAGAAGACCAGTTCTTTGAAAACACCTGAGCTCTCTAGAGATAAATGAAAACCAATGACTTGGGGGCTACTTTGGGGAAATTTCTTTGTGAATTTGAGGTTATGTGTAAACAAGTTTATGGCAGTTAGGTAACTGACAAGGATTTTGGGTGTACTGTGCCATGACCTATCTCTCTCTCACACACACATGACATACACATCATGACAGATGTTTATACAGAGAATTTTGCTTCTCTTAAGTGGCTATATAGATGGGCTTTACAATGAGACTTGCTACATTAATCCAAGTATATGCATTAAATCTAATTTTATATATAGTTTTCACATTAAAATAACACCAAAATTCTTGAAATATTTCTTAGATGATACCCACAGTCATGAATCTGATCCTGTTGAGAAAATGCAGAGAATTAAACATTCAAGAGATGTTGTTAAAGTCATTGCAATTATAATGCACATAATTTGTATTATGTTCCCGAAACAGCCAGTCTCATCACATAATTTCCTATTTATCATCTTCTTTGTTGGTGAACCCCATAGAGAAGAGTGGCTAACTAATTGAGTTTGTAAGCCGTTTATCACTGAGTATGATTTAAACGTAATTTTTTTGTCTTTCTTCCTTAAGTCTGGATATTACCAAACTTTTCATCTCTGCCTATTTGATTGATGAAACACTGTAGTTCAGTGTTTAATGTACATTTCTTCATGTGAGTGACGGTAAGCATTTTTTCCATGTTTACCAGCCATTTTTGTTTCTTTCAGTGAACTACTTATTTCCCTGCGCTAAAAAATTTAGGTTCAGAGCAGTCTGTACAATATAATATCATTTTTATTTATAAAGTTTTATATGTCTATACCTGTAGGCCTGCATGTACCCAAATATTTTCTGTAAGGATGTGTAGAAATATGACAAGGATAATTTCCTCTGGCAATTACGATGTGAGAGGATTAGTGAGAAAGAAAAAAATGAAGAATTACTTTAATTTTTATCCTTTCTTTGTTAGGTTTATACAGATACATTTCTTTTGTAAAAATTTTTAATTGATAAGTAATTATCGGGTACAATGTGATGTTTTGATGTATATTTCTATTATGGAATATATGCATACATTTATATTGACAACAGATTATATATATTACTTTGATTAAAGAGTATATTTTTTCTACAAAATTAATTTTTTAGAAAAAATAATTCATTCAAAATTAGTTTATTCACTTGAAATTAGTAGGAAACGACTGTATGAGCTAGTTACCACATATTCCATTGTCTTTAAGGACCAGGCAGGAACATCAACCTGTCAGAGCCTAGTGCAATAACATGAAAGAGTGAGCCTTGTGGGAAACTGGAGTGTCCCATTTAAAGGCATGCAAAGTCAATTTTTTCAATACTCTGCTGACCTCAGGAACAGGTCTGAGAATGGTTTTTGCCAGTGGGCTGGCAACTGGCAACTGCTGCTCTAAACTGGAAAACAAACAAACAGAAAGATGACAACATCTGCTATTGGATAGATACATATGATGACTGAATTCCAGTTGTCTTTGTTAGGAGGAACAAATGTAGACACCTATCTTTTATTAGGCAGTATAAAAAGCGTTGACAGTTCTTGTACATTCATCCTCTCATTCCTCTTATGAATGCAGACTTGCATCCCTCACACACCTGTACATGCTTAGGAGCCAAGTTGGGGACTAAATGCTGTTTCAAGGAGGATTTGCATAGGATTCAGAAAGCATGCCTGAAAATGCCATCACTTCACTAAAGATGTTATGCAAGATCCTCTTCTAATAAGAACAATTGAATTTCCCTTTATAAATGTCTTCTGATAAAGTCAAATGTGTTCAGCATTCCATCTACTAAACAAGCTTTGGTGTGTTTAAAAAGAACAAAGCAAGTTTCAAACAGAGACAGTAATGAAGGAACCAGAGCCAGCCTTTGTGGCATGCATCCCTGATCCACCACAGCAATTCATTATCTCAGTATTTCATTGTGTGTGGATGACAAGTAACAAATGGCAGAACCAAAATAGGTCATCTTCTCTGTCCCCTAAAACATTTAATATTTGTGAATATAAATAGGGGCTTAGGCTTTTTCATACTATGCTTGCTCTGGAAGCTCTCTAGATGATTTCCAAGCTGCAGTTGAGCCCGACATGTCACTGAGATACTATAAATCACATCAGTATAGGCTCAGTTGTGTACTGTCTGGCCAGCCAGTCTTAGGAAACACTTAGCTATCTTCGGGCATCACACTATCCATTAACTCGGAAGACTTGAAAGACATTCCTAAAAAACAAATCATAGTCCACAGACTCTACAGCATCATGGCCCCAAGTCTATTGCATGGAATTCTGGGGACTAGAGGAGATAAATAAATGTTACAGTTAAAAAGGTTCTAAAAAGTTTGGGAAATATTGTGTTCAAGTTTAATAAGCTACTTGTCTACAGAACTTCTCAGAGCCTTTAATACACTATCATGTTTTGGAAGGCTAAGCAGAGGCTATCATACATAATCCTTCTCACATATATCTCATGTTATCCTATGAAAAACTGTTGCTGAATTTCAAACTTCCTTCAATTATCAAACCTTTTTCTCTACCATGGCTGTCTCTAGGAAATATGATGGTATGTGGTCAAGAAAATTGTATCATGACTTTTTCCCAGGAGCAATCACCAGAAGGAATTTTTGCAGAAGTTCTTGTTCTAGAATCTCATATAATGCCACTTGAAAAAAAAATTAAAGTTACATCTGTTAAATTTTATTTTGTTAAAAAATAGTTATAAACTGTAAGACTGAATACAAACAGTTCTTGGGGAAAATGAATCAAGCCATTTTATGGATAGATGTATTAATGTTCCTTCTAAGCATTTATTTATTAACTACTCTCTTTTACTACCCTTAATCTCTGACCCTCTCTTTCTCATATGCTTTGTATGTTTCTTTCTCTCACTGTCTGGTCTGTCTCATCTCCTTCTCTGTCAGTCTGTTTTCCTGGGTCTAAGTCTTTATGCATGTCTTCTCTGTCTCATTTGCACTTATCTTGGGGACTAAGTAGGATGAGCCAGGAGCAAAATGTTCTGCTATGTTGTAAGTTTTGTTTCTTCACAGAAATAGCAGGATGACTTTTTCATTGTATTAACTAAAGGGTTTTTTTGTTTGTTTGTTTTGTTTTGTTTTAAACTTGGGTTTTCACTGCCGTGAAAGAAAGTTTTCTGATGTAACCTGGCCTTTTTGTTAACACTTTCTCTTGCTGGTGATCCAGTATAAGAAGGCAAGAACACCAGGTGAAGGTTGCTAGTAATCAATCAGTCATCGAAATGGTCATAATTTACATGGAATGAGAAGAAAGACTTATGAACTTATCATAGAGACTTTTTCTTAATTACAGTGATGCTAAAATCCACAAGGGATTAAAGGACCTCCCCTACTAACAACTAGTTAAATGCCCCCCACCCCCCATATTTGTCCATGTTAGAAACAGATAAAAATTACAAGACAATAAAATCCTAAATAGAGAAAACTACACGAAAATTTTACCACTCCCACTATGCCTTAAACAATGAAGCTTCTATCATTCTATAAAAATAAAAGCACTGAAAGAACTGCTTCTAATTGCTCCATAACAATGAAAGTGTAATCATCTTTATGATGTAGAAAAAAAAGGGGCAGGTATTGCCCAATGAACTGAGTGTTTCTGTAAGTATCCACATGGTTGGGTTTACTTCCCTCTCACCCAGATATTTTGCATCTTATAAGAATGCCCTTGGAATATAACTTGTGTTCATGTTAGTTAAGAGTTTGCCTATGCTTGATGAATGATGAGCCCTGAAGACAGCCCAGGCTGACCTTCTGGCTATGCCATGACTGGCTATGTGATTTTTGAGTCAGTCACCAAATCTCTCTGATCCTCAGTTTCCTGGCGAATAAAATGGAAATAATAGGAGGACACACCTTATAGGGTTAGAGTTAGAATTAAATAAGTGTATAGACTTAGAGTAGTTGTGACAGTGGCACATAATAAGCCTTAAAAAATGGTAAACATTATTTTTATTATTATTACTGGTATTAATTATGTTCCATTATTTTTACAACTTTGAGATTGATACTATTTTCATGCCATTGTAGATTAATCAGAATCATAGAACATAACTTCATAAGCCCTCCAGAAATTTATTTTTGTTTGTTTTATATCATTTGCTTGGAAAAATTGTTCTCAAATAAATAGATGTGTTTTGAGTCATCAACCTCTTGTTTATGAGTCTTTATTTGATTTTAACTTTTAGTCCCTGAGAAGTACTTGGAAATTAATGAAAGGCTGTAGGTAATACTTTTAGTTGTTCTCAACTAAAGATATTGAGTAGCATGCTCCCCACTTCCATTTTGGGTTATAGATTAATTACTAATTAGGGTATAATGACTTACATTCCTTCAGAATAGTGCTAGGCACAGGTTCAAGGATATAATGCTTTTATAAGTATTTATAAATGACTACTTCATAACTTAATTTGGCAAGTGTGTAATTTGGTGTTTTCAATTATTAGAAAATAGAATATCATTTTTGAAATAAAAGATCACCACTTAAAATTTTCTCCAAATATATATTATACTCTTGAATAAGCTGCTAAGGTTTTACCGCAAATTTTCTGTTGCTTTTTAAATAATCTGCTCTCAGATTCTCAACCTTAAAGCAATCCAATATATGCTTCTTTTAAAATGATAGCTATTCTCTTGTTTTTGAAAACACTGTAAAAGGCAACTGACCTGAAATTTCAGAGGAAGGCAAATAAGAGCAATTGGAACACTTACCATGGGAAATTCACTGCATAAGACAGAATATGTTTAGGACAAACGTGGTGTATAAATTACCAACTGCTGTCACGCAGAGAAGTTGATGCCTGTCTATTCTTAGGGAACTGAGATTGCAAGAAACTCTGTAAACGCCATAAAGTGGAGAGGATAGTTAAATAAATGGTGGTGTATCCACCTCTGAAAAACCCATATAACTATTAACAATAAGTTTTTGAAGAATATATATTCACTTGGGAAATGGTCATCATATATTAAGTGAAACAAGCCATCCATAAAACTTTGCTACAGCATTTTAGTTCAATAAAATACCTACAATGTGAGTTTGCTTTTTAGTAGTGGGCTAAGACTGGAAGGACATATATTAATATGTTATCTTACAATGTAGTAATAGTCCCTGGGCAATGATATCATGGGTGATTTTAGTGCATGGATGTATCTCCGAAATTTTCAAAATTCCTATTATAAACATGCATTCCTGAAGATGACTTACCAGTATTAGTAATATCCAGGATAATTAGTTGGAAGCATTTCTAAGAAAAGATGATGGCTAAAATTCCACCGTATTCAATTAATATGAAACAAAACTCATAAAAAAAGTTTCTCTCTAAGCATTATCCACATTTACTAGTGAGATAGAAAACAGATATTATCATTTAGTGAGCCTCTGACGGGAGTCAGACATTGTGCAAAAAACATTATATAGAAGATTTTCTTAATCCTCAGCACAATCTTAAAAAGTAGAAATGTCTATAATCCCTATTTTACAGATGAGCAAACTGAGCTTAGGAAGCAAATGTCACTCTATCAAAAATAAAGACGAGGAAGCTGAGGTTAGAAAGCAAATGTCATTCTATCAAAAATGTCATTCTATCAGTAATAGGTACAGCTGTGATTCCATCCAGGTATATCAAATTTCTCACTCCATGATGTGAATAACTACACTGAAATTTTAATTTATAGTCAAACTTTATATTTAATTTTCATTTAGAGATCTAGGCCACCAAAACAATTTTGATCATAGCAACACAATAGACTTGCCCATACATGCCAATGGATTGAAGGATTTTGGAGTAGAATGTTACCAAAAATATAAAAAATCAACATGAGAATAAAGAACACTCAATACTTTATTGACTTTTGCCTGGAATGCAGAAAGGATAGCCCTTTTGTTTGAACCAACCACACCAAAGGGTTCAGAGTTCCCAAAGTCGAACAAAGTTTTCCTGAGATAAAAATATTACTGTTATGTGGCTTAACTTCTTACAAATCTTAGGGCTAGATACCATATCCCCCTCTGTCAGCATAAGCAATGCATTGCACTTTGTGTTTTGTATCCAAATCCTAAAGGCAATTCTATTTCTAGATCATTAGAGATAAAAATGAACTGGAAACAAAATGAAGATTTATAGTTAACGGCTTCAAGGCTTTCTTTGGCAAAGAACATGAGAAACCATCATGGTTTTGTTTTATAATGCTTATTGGCTTCTAGGGCCAAGAGTTTCTTCTTTAAGAGAGAGGGAAATAGCTTTACTCATCTAACTGCCTGCCTTCCCTGCATTAGAGGTGCTCACTGTGTTGACTGTAGTGTAGAGTAAGTAAATAATCATAGTGCTAGTTTTTCAACCTCAGCACCATTGACATTTTGAGCTGGAGAATTCTTTGTTGTGGGGATTCGGGGGCTCAGGGGTTGTCCTGTGCATTGCAGGATGTTCAATAGGATTCATGGCCTGTACCCACTAGGTATCAGTAGCAGCTCCCTTGTTGTGACAAATGCGTAGACCCAAATATCTCCAGACATTACCAAATGATCCCTGGGAGAAATTGCCCCAGTTGAGAACTAGTCCCAGTGTATCCCCAAACTTGACTTTTTAACATCCTTTAAAAAACAGTTTGACCCGGCCAGGTGTGGCGGCTCATGCCTGTAATCCTAGCACCTTGGTAGGCCTAGGCAGGAGGGTTGCTTGAGCCCAGGAGTTTGAGACAAGCCTAGGCTATGTAGCACGACCTCATCTTTACGGAAAATAAAAGAAAAATTAGGTTGAGGGAGAATGGTTGCTTGAACCTGGGAGTTTGAGGCTGCAGTAAGCTATGATGGTGCCATGGCACACCACCTGGGTGACAGAGCAAGATCCTGTCTCTAAAAAATAAAAATAAAATAGCTTGACCTTCGCATGGCATATAATTGACAGCTGTATATGCCACATAAGCTTGCTCCTCTGGCTGTGAATAGTTGGGCAAAGGTTGACACATTGGCCTAAGCTGGGCCAATCACATCTTGTCTTCTCAGATAATGTATTAAGACACAGAAACTGAGTCAAATATATTCATGCCCTGAAGCAATACAATCATGCTGAGAGAGATTAGAATCAGTACCATGAAAGTAAAAGCCTTATATCATTCTCTAATTTATGAGAAGGTAAAAATAAAAATCTTGAAGAGAGACAGTCTACATAGGAGAGAATTAGGTAAACGAGATCAGAGATAGTATGTTCCATGAACAAGGAAAATGAGATGACAGCTGCCTGAAGAATTTACGAATTCCACGAGGTTTGGCTGAATTTCCTTTAATTGGTTCACCGAGATTCCTTTATTTTCTTAAAATACTTCCTCTTTACTTAGCCTAGCTTGAGTGTGTTTCTCTTTCTAACCACCTACTGACCCACAATGAAAATACATAACATGAATCGATCTAGAAGTTGTCCTTCCTTATCTATATCTAGAGGAAGCACAATGAACACCAAGCCAAGGGATTCAGGTTCAATGTCCTGTTACGTGAACTAAGCAAGTGACTCATTTCTTTGAGTCCTCCTCCTGATTTCTTAAATAAAGGATTTGAAAATCAACTTACACCCAGCTCTAAATTATGAAACATAAAGATGGGAGGAGAGATTTATAGTCCCTTTTCACCTTGGACTCATTGTTTGACAGTAACATACAAGATTGTCTTAAAGGTAGTGGTCTGAATTTGGTATTAGAGTCCGTTATGCTGGGCTGAAGAGTCATTCAAGCCAGGGCTTATCAACCATGGGATGAATGGAACACTATTCAACCCTTCCAAGCCTCGGTTTCTACATGTTGAAAATGGTAGATAAAAATGTATCTCCTTATGGTAACCAGCTTCCATGGTGCCCCACAATGATCCCTGACTGCTGGTCTTCCAGCCCTTGCTGTCTACCACCACAATGAATAGGGGCTAGTGGGTATAACCTGTAGGATATTGTGAAAATAACAAAGTGTAACTTCTGAGGTGACATATAAAGGCTTCTGTATTGTTTTATTAGATTACTCACTTTGAGGGAAGCCAGCTACCACGTTGTGAGGACATCAAGTTTTTTTTGAGAGGTTCACGAGGCGAGGAAACAAGACCACCTCCCAACAGCCATGTGAACAAGCCATCTTAAAACCGTTCTGCCATATCAGTCAAACCTTCAGATCTTGACTGCAACCACATGAGATACTCTAAGCCAGAACCTCGTAAGTTTAATTTGTGACACACAGAAACTGTGACATAATGTTTTCTGTTTTAAGCTGTTAAGTTTTGGGATTTGTTATATCACAATAGAGAAAAAATATACTGCTTTGTAGAATTGTTGGAAGGATTAAATAAAATAATGCATGAGAAGTGTTTAGCACAGGGTTTGATCCATACTGAGGACTCAGGACAATTCTGTTTGTTCATCAGTTTTTCTGGAGCACCCAGAGTGGTATCTGGAATACAGTAAGTGCTCATTAAATATGTGTTGAATGAATGTTAGGTATTGTTATATTTGTCAGGCCTCTGAGCCCAAGCCAAGCCATCACATCCCCTGTGACTTGCACGTATACACCCAGATGGCCTGAAGTAACTGAAGAATCACAAAAGAAGTGAATATGCCCTGCCCCGCCTTAACTGATGACAATCCACCACAAAAGAAGTGTAAATGGCCGGTCCTTGCCTTAACTGATGATATTCCACCACAAAAGAAGTGAAAAAGGCCGGTCCTTGCCTTAAGTGATGACATTACCTTGTGAAAGTCCTTTTCCTGGCTCATCCTGGCTCAAAAATCTCCCCAACTGAGCACCTTGCGACCCCCACTCTGCCCGCCAGAGAACAACTCCCCTTTGACTGTAATTTTCCTTTATCTACCCAAATCCTATAAAATGGCCTCACCCTTCGCTGACTATCTTTTCGGATCACCTGCACCCAGGTGATTAAAAGCTTTATTGCTCACACAAAGCCTGTTTGGTGGTATCTTCACATGGACGCGCATGAAAATATTTATTATCATTATCACCATCATCATTCTCTATAGCCTCAGTCCAAAATCATTTCCCAAATGAGCTGGACCTTCATGTTTCTTGACCTGAAAAAAATCCCTTTACTCTAATTTGCTGTAAAAAAATTAAAAATAAAGATATTTGAAACACCAGAACCTGGAAGTTTTAGTTCATTTTGTGCTGCTATAATGGAATATCTGAGACTGAGTAATTTATAATGAATAGAAATTTATCAGTTCACAGTACTAAAGGCTGGGAAGTACAAGATCAAGGCATCAGGTAAGGGTCTTCTTGCCACATCATCACATGATGAAAGGCAGAAAGGCAAGGGTGCAAGAGAAGTATACACTTACCCTTTTATATTAGCATTAATTCCACCGATAAGAGCAGGCTCCTTGATATGATTTGGATTTATGTCCCTGTCCAAATCTCATGTCAAATTGTAATCCCCAGTGTTGGAACAGGGGCCTGGTGAGAGGTGACTGGCTCATGGAGGCAGACTTCCCCCTTGCTGTTCTTATGATAGTGAGAGAGTTCTCACAAGATCTGGTTGTTTAAAATTGTGTAGTACCTCCCCCTTGGCTCTCTTCCTCCTTTCCTGGCCATGTAAGACTTGCTTGCTTCTCCTTCACTTTCTCCCATGATTGAAAGTTTCCTGGGGCCTCCGTAGCCATGCTTCCTGTACAGCCTGTGCATCCAGGAGCCAATTAAACCTCTTTTCTTTATAAATTACCCAGTCTCAGGTTTTTCCTTATAGCAGTGTGAGAATGGACTAATACATTTGCTCACAGCCCAATCACATCTCAAAGGTCCCACCTCTCAATGCTGCAATGGCAAGCAAATTTCAACATCAATTTTTTGGGGAAAAAACATTCAAATAATAGCACCAGAGAAAAAAGAATTTAAACTCTGCTGAGGCTGGCAATTGTATAACTTTCTAACACTTCGGATGCACCTTGTTCATTATCTGGAACCATATTAGATAAAACAAGAAATTACATTAAGTATAGTGAATGCCATGTGAGCTTTTCAAGAGGTAAAACCAGGTACCTACCATCGACGCAAGAAGGCCGGTTTCTTGTTGTTCCAGCCACTTTTCCAGGTAGACAGGAACACTTTACTGTTTGTGACCGCTCCTCAATGCGATTCTTGTTACAACATCGGTGTGCTGCTATCACTTCACACGTCCCTCCTTCTGGCAAGAGAGAAAGAACAGGGACACTGATTAGAAATAACTCAGTGACTATTTGAGCCCCTGGGAGTGCATGTAGCGGGGTTGAGGAAAGTAATTAAAATTATAGAAACAGTTTCCATGAAATACAATTACAACAGGACTCTCTTCTACTATGTGTAACCACGGAGAGGACAGTGCTATACTTCCAAACCAACAAAGAATACCAATGGATAGCCCTCAAGATGTGGCAATTCTGGCCTGTAGGTATTGACAGGCAATAAAGCAATGAATGCCTGGAACTAACACACCCAATAAAGATGCTGCCTGATTTAAATGCATATTTTGGGAGCCATCTTTTGTGTTATCATCACATTTAAGATTCTCTGAGCTCTATTGACAAGTGACACTCCAGTGATACAGAAGCTACAGTGCCAGAAAAACTGCCCAGAAATCAGCTCTTCCTTCCATTGCCTGCCTACTCTCAAGGGTGGCTAAATAGAAAATCTATTCGGGACATATTTCCCAAATCTAGACTTCATCCGCAAATGAAAGAAATAATTGCTGGAGAAAATGGGTAGGTGCTTTAAACAATGTCTCAAATTGCAGGCCTGGTCATATAGCTTGACTTAACTGTAACAACTCATCCATGCATTCATCAGAATTTATTGGCAAACTAATGTATGTCACTCTCCACTAGGTTCTTAGCAGGTGAACTGCCGGCTCTGCATAAAGGCTGATAAGCATCCAAGTGGGTCTTTCGCCAGAAATCAGCTAAATCAGCTAAGTCAGATCTCTAGGGACACGCAAAAGATACACCAAGTGACCAGAAACCAGGAATCAACATTCTCAACATCAAATTTGGAGTTCAGAATAGACCCAGACCATTTAGGATTCTTGGCATTTAGGATGAAGTTGGCAAAAATTCACCAAGCATTTGCTAAGCAACCCCTATATTCAAATTACTGTGTGATAAACTATATGGATGAGAATACATCCGCTGTACATAGAGGATACATATGGACATTTAGAAAACATTGTGAAAAAGAAAAGGAGGGAGAAAGGAAGGAGAGAAGACTTAAGACACAGCTTCATCCTTTCATCCTGCTCTCTGAAAACTGTGTAATGCAGAGATCCTCAGTGCAGTGGTGGTGGGGTGTGATGTTGCTCCCTCCCCCATAATAATAGCTGGGCAGTTTGGAGATATTTCTGATTGTCATCACTAGTTGGAGCACACAGCTACTGGCATCTTTCAGGTAGGAAGCAGGGCTATGTTAAACATCCCATAATGCCCAGGATGGCCTCCCATAGAAAGAATGATCTGGCTCAAAAGATCGATATTGTGAAGATGTTGAGAAACCCTGGCCTAACATGAAACAAACGCAAGAGTCTCTGATTTTGAGTAGACTAATTATGTTTCTCTCCATAGGAGGGAAGAGTTCAGGCTTTCATATCAGCCTCTTTTAGTTTGAATCTCAGCTCTGTCATTTACTGAATGCCTTAGTTTCCTCATCTGTAAAATGGGAATAATAATAACATGTGTATCACAGGGTTGTGTGAGTATAAACAGAGAGAACACATGTAAAGGGGTTAGTGCCGAGCCTGACATATGGTAAAGAGTCTGCATATACTTCCTATAATAAGAATACCAGAGTGACTGGATATTATTTATATCTTTGTAGGTGCCAACAAAGGTATAAATTTATATCTTTGGTGCCAACAAATATATAAATAACATATTTTCTGTCTTAGAGGGATTGAAAATATGGTTTCTCCTGGAATACTCACTCCTACCTCCCATCCCTCCAACCTCCTCACTCCAACACAAATGATTTTGCCAGTTAACTCTCCTTAGAGCTCAACTCAAAGGTCAGTTCCTTAGAGAATGCTCCTCACTTCCACCTTTGTTCATTCTATTAGCACCCTACACATTTCCTGTGTTTAGTTGTTCATGTCTGTGCCCCAGCCAAACTGTAAGCTTGACTGGGGTCAAGGTTGTCACTTGTTTCCTCACAGCAATGAATGGGAATTTTTGGAACAAAGGACTGGTATGGTACAGGTATTTCTCTAGGGCAACCACCTTGGTAAGCTATATGCAGAAGGAGTTGGAGAAGTACAAGGTAGCGAAGGAAAAGAAATAAATGGCTCGTGCAAAACACTGACTAGAAGAAAGAAGGCTGCAACTTGCTCATGGAAGAGTGCCTTACTATCTCCCCATGCACGACACTGGGATTCAAGTTAATGGAATAGGGCTAATCATATATTACACTCTTTAACTCAGACACCTGCAATCATGTCACTTTAGCTTATAATTGTCAGCTACAAATACCCTCCGTCAAGTCAGTAATAGCTAGTTCGACACTTCACAAAAATGCCACTAATTTTAAAGTCACCTCTTGGCTCTAATACAAGAGTGGAGCAATATTTATGATTGAAAATGGCACAAGGCACATGAAAGCTCTCAGGATGTATTTTGAATCTCATTTGATTTACAGTCAAGTCAACGGACACAATGACAGACATGCCAGATTGCCTGAGTTACTGCACTGAGTTAAATAATACTGACAACAAGGTGGGCACTGAAGGTCCAAAGCCTGTCCCTCATGGCACTGTTGTCAAAGAGCCAAAGGAATGGTTCTCTGCTACTCTTGGAGCTCACTGCCATTTCTGGAGCTCTGATTTGGGTGCTGGATGCTGTATTAATTATACACATTCCAGCAACTTTACAAGGTATTGTCCCCACTTTACACATGAGAAGCTGAGGCTCAGAGGGGTTGAATAACTTGCCCAGAATCACATAAGTGTGACCCCAGTCTACTAGATCCCAAAACTCATGCTTTTTGCATCTTTTCACAAGTGGTTGTTCCTTATGGTTGAAAAACTTCCAAGAAAATGTTTGACACTTGGCTTAGAAAGGTTATCAAGGTTAAATATCTGAGCCACCCCTCCTCCCCTAGTTGTGACTCTGACCTTATTTGTTTTGTTTGTTTGCTTGTTTTGAGATGGCGTTTCACTGCTGTTGCCCAGGCTGAAGTGCAATGGTGCAATCTCGGTTCACTGCAACCTCTGCCTCCCGGGTTCAAGTGATTCTCTTGCCTCAGCCTCCCAAGTAGCTGGGATTACAGGTATGCACCACCATGACTGGCTAATTTTTTTGTATTTTTAGTAGAGACAGGGTTTCTCCATGTTGGTCAGGATGGTCTCGAACTCCCGACCTCAGGTGATCCACCTGTCTCGGCCTCCCAGAGTGCTGGGATTACTGGTGTGAGCCACCACACCCAGCCGATTTGTTATGACTCTCTCTCTCCTTGACTTTCCTCCATGGACACTGGTCACTTTGACGGTTACTGCATGAGCACCCCAGGCATGTACCCCATGAGGGTCACTGTATCACCTGAGACACGCTCCCAACAGATCTCTGGCTCATCCACTCCCCACTCCATCATTGCTCAAATGTCACTTAATCAGAGGCACACTTGACCTGTCTACTTAAAATAAATCATACTCCCCTTAGCAAGCACTCATGAGCTCCCTTGCTTTATGTCCCCTCACCCCCCTGCCCCCAACACCTGTAACTTTCAAACACAGTATATAATTTTCTGATGACATTATTGTCTGTGTGTCCCATTGGAAATCAAACTCTTCCAGAACATGGATTCTTATTGTTTTATGTATTCAACAATGTCTCACATATTATTATCAAGGTTTAAAATGTGCTTTTAACATATATTTCATTTAATTTCCAAAGTAGTTGAAACATGGAGATAGAACTATTGTTATTTCCATTTTCTAGAGATGATACAGACTTACAGCAAGCAATATAGCCATGCAACCAATGGTAATAATAATAATATTAAAGAAATTAATCATTTATTGAGTTTTTCCTATGTGCCCAACACCATAATAAACACATCACAAATCTTTATTTTACAGGAGAAGCAAATGAGACCAAGAGTGACTTAGAAACTTGCCCATGTTTCAACCTACAGAATGGGAGAAAAATTTTACAATCTACCCATCTGACAAAGCTAATATCCAGAATCTACAAAGAACTTAAACAAATTTACAAGAAAAAATCAAACAACCCTATCAAAAAGGGGGCAAAGGATATGAATAGACACTTCTCAAAAGAAGACATTTATGTAGCCAACAGACACATGAAAAAATGCTCCTCATCACTGGCCATCAGAGAAATGCAAATCAAAAACACAATGAGATACCATCTCACACCAGTTAGAATGGCGATCATTAAAAAGTCAGGAAACAACAGGTGCTGGAGAGGATGTGGAGAAATAGGAACACTTTTACACTGTTGGTGGGACTGTAAACTAGATCAACCATTGTGGAAGTCAGTGTGGCGATTCCTCAGGGATCTAGAACTAGAAATACCATTTGACCCAGCCATCCCCTTACTGGGTATATACTCAAAGGACTATAAATCCTGCTGCTATAAAGACACATGCACACGTATGTTTATTGCGGCACTATTCACAATAACAAAGACTTGGAACCAACCCAAATGTCCATCAATGATAGACTGGATTAAGAAAATGTGGCACATATACACATATACACCATGGAATACTATGCAGCCATAAAAAAGGATGAGTTCATGTCCTTTGTAGGGACATGAATGAAGCTGGAAACTATCATTCTGAGCAAACTATCACAAGGACATAAAACCAAACACAGCATGTTCTCACTCATAGGTGAGAATTGAACAATGAGAACACTTGGACACAGGGTGGGGAACATCACACACCAGGGCCTGTTGTGGAGTGGGGGTTGCGGGGAGGGATAGCATTAGGAAATATACCTAATGTAAATGACGAGCTAACAGGTGCAGCACACCAACATGGCACATGTATACATATGTAACAAACCTGCACGTTGTGCACATGTACCCTAGAACTTAAAGTATAATAATAATAATAAAAGAATATATATCCAAATTTAAAATGCAACAGAAAAAAAAAGAAACTTGCCCATGTTTTACCTAGCAAGGAGCCAACAGCATTGAGACCAGAACCCAGACCCTCACCCCATATACAGTGCTCTTTCCCCTGTCCCACGCTGACATACATGCTGTCATTTCTTTGAAAAAGGAAGAAGAGCATGGTAACTGGGAAATGACGAATGCTCCATTTTCATCAAAGACTTGTATATAAAGTCAATGACCCCAGGCCATATCTTCCTTAGGCTCACAGATGGTGGATTTACACACAGGAGGCCAGGAAGGTGTTGCTCTAAGTAACAGGCTCTTTGGTTTTGACAAGTTGAACTATGGCCTCAATCACACACGCTGCTCAGGTACACTGGTGCAGAGCCCAGAAATAGGTCTTGGTGGACACAGTGGAACCCCACAGGACCCCAACAGTTGGAAGCTCTGATTGTCCCATCATACCCAAATCTCATTCCCAAAGTTTACATTGTAACAGACCTAGCAGACAGTCAAACGGAGCTATTTACTCTTTCAGTCTATCCTGCCCATGGAAGCCTGGGCTTGTATTGAAAAAGCAAAATTTTTAGATCTTTGGCAGGAAAAGCCACACTTACATAACTTTGCTCTAAAGACACATTTTGTGGGACTTTATGGATTATCCAAGGGGGCTCAGTTACCTCTACTCTAAGAAAGGAGATATTCTATTTTTAAAATTTGGTATAACGATCTATTCTTCACAGAGATTTTTCTGCTAAGGAAAAAGTGAAATCAATCATACTTAAGTGATTATCAGCTATCTAAAGGTAGTATTAAATGACAAATATTTGATTGATACATTATTAACTAAAGGCTAGGCTTTATTCAGATTCTTTTAGCTTTTACATAATATACTTCCCTGTTTCAGGGTCCCATCAAAGATATCACATTACATTTAGATGGGTAGATGATTGAACAAAGTGAAAAATGAATAACAAATCTGCCATGGATTTTTGCATGATCAAATAATATGGAACCTAACCGAGAAGGGTGTATGCCTTTGGTATAGCAGAGTATATACACAGAGTATAGTATGCTTGTAAAATACACACCTTCCCCCATTCCTATGTGTTTTTTACTTTTTGGCTACATCAAGAGCCCACCTTTACTTTGGCCCACCCATGATACAGTGAGAAGGTTATCAAATTCTATAAGGACATAAAATGACATAAAATTCCTATTATAACCCAGAGATAAAATTTTTCAAGACTCCCTCAGACAAAAAGGTTTTACTTATCTATTGTCCCCATCAGCTGGCTTCTTGGAAAAAGAGAAAGGAAACCAAAATGTTCCCCCAGAGTTTCTCCCAATGAAAGGGAAGAGTTAAGTTTGTCATACCCTTTCTGGAAATTAGGAAATGTCCATTTTAATCCAATGTATTTGCATTTTAAGGTTTACCTTGTGAACTATCCTTTCAAACTTAACTGCCAAGGTTATTTCAGAATGATAATATTTGTCATGCAAATATCTTTCAGACTTTTCCTTGGTGTCAATGCCTATCCATTTCTAAATTTCATCTCAATCCAAGTCAAAATGATTTCAAGATGATCTATGGTTTCTCAAAGCTAGGTCATCTAAGTGCTTCCTTAGAAAATGCAGCTTCCTTCTTTTTTTTTTTTTTTTGCTTATGGAAAATGGTCTCTTGTTTGGATTTCACCCAGGATCTGTAGATCTAAAAAACAAGACAGATGAAGTAACCTATTATCTAATGGCAGAGGATATAGAATAAAGAACAGGCTAGTACGGAGGTTGTTGGTACTACTCAGATTTTCCAGATTATTGTTTCTGTTATCAGTTAATCTGCAGAAAACATATATCTAAAATATCTATAAAATTAGCCCAAAACCCTAAATCTAGCATTATAAGGGATCCCATTGTTCTTTCCAACTAGGAGGTAAATGCCGTAATTATCTGGCTAATGCACACCGATCTGGAAAAGTTAGATGTGTTAAATGTACTCTGCTTCCCAGTTCTCTTTCTGCCACAAATCTTCAAAACAGTGGCGTTTCTTCTCATTCCTTTTGCCCATGTTGACCCTGGTGTTAAGGGGAAGGGCCCCTGCAAAAAAAATCTCCATGGGGCATCTCTCTAGTTTCCCATCTGCTCTTTTCTCTTGGGTTTGTTAGAGCCCTGAATACATTATCAAACCTATTTTTAACAGGAAAAGACAGTTTCTAATATCCAAAAAAGAGAAGAAGATAGCATTTCAAGATTATTTCCGGCAGCAGCAACTCTGAGCTGGAGAAGTTAAAAAAATGCCAAGTCCAATATGCTCCTAGCAATGGATGCCTCCTTCCCAGCTCAATGCATCACTGTCTTGACCTGTACAAGTGAGGAAACAAGGAAGATAAATTGCGAAGGATAATGTTTCTTTTAAAAGGGTCCCCACTGGTGACAATTATGTGTCATGATGGAAAGGGAAGAAGAGGTTAGGAATGACTGGCAGACAGATGACTAAAAGCTTGACAACTGGCATTGTAAGTCAGGGTTTGCCCCCAGATCTGATATTTAATAGAAATAGCTCATACCAACCAACTGGATCACTCTGGGCTACAAACTGGGTCAAATTTTTTGAAAGGACACCTATGGTAACTTGCTAATGTCCAGTCCTTTTCATCTGCCAGGGAATTGGACATTCAGTAGTATCTTTTGCTGTTGGTGATTGTATTAGTCTGTTTTCACACTGCTATAAAGATACTACCTGAGACTGCGTAATTTATAAATAAAAGAGGTTTAACTGACTCACAGTTCTGCATGACTTGGGAGGCCTCCGGAAACTTACAATCATAGTAGAGTGTGAAGAGAAAGCAAGTACCTTCTTAAAAATGTGGCAGGAGAGAGTGCACGGGAAACGACCACCTTTAAAATCATCAGATTTTATGAGAACTCCCCCACCATCATGAGAACAGCATGGGGAAACCACCCTCATGATCCAATCACCTCCAACCAGGTCCCTCTCTTGACATGTGGGGATTACAATTCGAGATGTGATTTGGGTGGGGACATAGTGCCAAACCATATCTATCAGTGGTTTCATGTCCAAGAACAAGCATAGCCAGACAACTTAAAATTATCACAACAGCAGACTTTCCAGGAAAGAAGAAAAGATGCTAAGGGGGGAGTGTAAATTGGAATAGAGAGAATTGCTTCAAAAATAAAAAGACAGGGAATATAAGCCTAAGCCCTGTACATGTACATGTGTGTGGGTATTGCTGTGGTGGCCTTCCTGAACCATACTGTGAGTTATATTCTCCTGTGTATGAGCCTACATCTCCTACATAATTCTTGTACAATAATATTTATAGTGTGCATGATTTTGATTTTTAAAAAATAATGTCTTGCTTTTCCTATAAGGAGGAAGGACAACAATTTTTTTCTGTTTTACCACTATTCCAGTACTAAGCTTGAAATCTGGCACTTGTTTGGCACGTAAATAGTTGTTGAATGAAACTTTTCCTCAAAGACTCACTTTTGACCCCCATTATATGTTCTCTTAGCAAGCTGAACTTTTCTTTTTCAGCCTAACTCCCAACTGGAATTATGGGCTTGTTGTCTAGCCTGTTTGGCTGGGCACTCCACGCTGGCAGGGGAACCACATCTTGTTTAATTCTTTATCTCTTGTGCCTGGAATAATAGTGGGCAGTCACACATTTACTAAATGATTAAATGACTGAATAATGAAAGGAAAGAAGGAAGGAAAGAAAGAGAGGGAGGGAAGAATATGTGGAATGTAAAGGGAAAGAAAAGGAAAATAGGAAGGAAACGGTAGAAGAAGAAAGACAGAATATATAAATTAATCCTTTTTTGGGAACCTTTTCTGAATATCCATTATGTGGATATGTTCACAAAGATGAATTTGAATGATAAGTGTAGCTTTTGCAAAGATGAGAACTTCCAATATACCTTCTAGAGAAATCAACTTGGGATTTTGGTTTGGGATAAAGTCAAAACTTAACAAAGGTAAAGCTTTTTACTCTAAGTGAAATAGCTTTAAAATGAAATAGCAATTAAAAGTAACTATGAGGAAACTCCAGTTCTCATTAATAGGCCAGGATATATGCTTACAGCCAAAGGCAACTTTTGGAGAAAATGAATAAACCATATTTAAAGAAAGTTAAGATGGACATGATTATTAGAATCCTTGCATTTCCACTTTATTACAAATGGTTCCTTTCTTTAAAAGCTGTGATATGTAAGAAAAATCACAAATTTTTTTCAGAGTCACTTTTTGACCAGGGTTGTATAAGTACCTTTTTTGGAATTCATCATAGTGGATGTCAGAAATGCATATTTAAGACTGTGTTAAAAATGCTTTATTGACCCAATGGACTGGAAAGAAGATCTGAGTGTCTTTGTCTGTAAATCATTGACAAGAGAGACACTAATGGATCTTTAAGCATGTTTTGGTTGAGGAGGGCAAAATAGCTGCTTGATTTGTTTATGCTTGAGATTAAACAAATTCCCATCCTTTCTCTCCCAGGGTCCTCGGGTATGTAAAGGAAAAAAGTAGGAAAAAGGAAGAAATTCTGGGCAGGACAACAATGTTTGAGGCAGGGTAACATAATGGATAGGATCACAGATTCCAGAGCCAGGCTGCTGAGACTCAAGTCCTGGGTCTGCTGCTTCCTATTATTTTCCATTCTATATTTCAAGATTCTCATCTGTAGAATGTGGATGACAGCATCAACTTTACAGGGTTGTTTTAAGAACTACATTATTACCTAGCTGGGTGAACGGTCTTGGTTTAAGAATAGGGTTGAGGGATATCCAAAGGGGATTTAGATCAAGAATATTGCATCCTATAGTGAACAGTAGACATATTATAGCTATTTTTCTAAGCATTATTTCATTTCAATTCTTGTCCTAATCACAGTAGAATACAACTTGTTTATTTTAGTTGTTAGCTCAGGGAAGCTGAAGGGCATTCATGCTGTGATTCAGTTTCCAGAGACTAACACTGACATCCAGGATGAATGCCCTGGATTGCAATAATTCTTATACTTAACAGGTATAAGAATTAAATAAATACAGGCAAAGTGATTATAATAATACCTGGTTCAGAGTAGGCATGAAAATTTACTCTGATATTCCTAATACTATTGAAATTATCATCTTTGACCAGGTCAGAATTATTGGTGGGAAAAATATAACTCTTATTTTTTTCCCTTTTTTCACCAGTATGGACTACTCCTCACTCTTACCTCTCTACTCTGATTCCAGGCTAATCACGGAGAAACTGCATTTAGGCATCATTATCTCCCTGAAATAAAATTGCTAAAAGTAAGATACTACCACAATCAACTGAACACCCACTCACTAGATTTCTTCAATTTTTAAAAGAAGAAAATGGCTTATACGTTGGATATGTTGAAACTCTACTGCAGAAATAACTTTTAGCAACTGGTCTACCCCCATGGAAATACATTTCACCCAAAGGTGCACCAATGAGGTTACAAGAACACACTTGATTCCTTACTGCTCTTTACATATTGTGGAACTTTTACTCTTTCCCAACAAGGATGCATCAGAGAGCATGAGGAAAGGGAACTCATGTAATGGATTGGACATCAGACTGCCTTTGGGCTACTGTTAGATCTGCCTTCAAATTTTTGTTAAAATAAGGCTGAGGATATATCTCCACTTTTCTATTCTCTGTCCTCAAATTTGCTTGCTTGATGTAGACTTTCCTTCAATGCATTCCAAATTAATGCAATCTCAGAAATGAAACAACTGAAGGGGAAGTTTCTTCCTCAAAGTGGGGCATTCACCCTGGATGTCAATATTAGTCTCTGGAAACTGAATCACAGCTTCCCTGAGCCAACATCTAAAATGAATAAGTTGTATTCTACTATGATTAGGACAAGAATTGAAATGAAATAAGGCTTAGAAAAATAGCTATGTTTACATTCATTCTAGGGTGCAATATTCTTGACTTAAATCCCCTTCGGATCTCCCTTGACCCTATTCTTAAACCAAGACCAATGAACCAGCTAGGCAATAGTTGATTAGGCTTTCCTTCACCAGTGCTATCCTTTAGGGCTGAGAATAACATGGAAACAATTTCCAGAACAGACATAGGCCATGCTATTTTACATGAATAACTCCTCTGGCTGTACTAATTTTTCTAAAATTATATTAAACACTGACATAAAAAATTGAATATACTAATATCGAATATAATTTTGAATAATTAACATCACTTTGGTTACTAGCTGGATGAATTTGGAGCAAGTTGTAACCTCTAAGCCCTCGTCCCTGTAAGCAAAATGCCTAAATTTAATGGATACTGTAAGCATTAGAGATTGTATATGAAAAGTAATTAATAAATCGAGCAGCACATAGTAGGTATACTATAAATAAGGGCTGCCATTCTCCTTGTTATTAATATAAAAATTGAAACCCAATTTCAAAGGCAACACTGGAGGAGGATGAAAGGGTAGAATTCTGAAATGCTGGAAAATGGAGTCATTTGCCTTTTAGGTTCCAGGTTGCAAAGACCCCAAATTTCTGAGCTCTTCCTGCAATGGTGGGGGGCCTAATGTGTTCTTTCCATTGCTTACTCACTTTGTCTACTCTTTTTTTTTTTTTTTTTTTTTTGAGATAGGGTCTCACTCCATTGCCTAGGTTGGAGTGCAGTGGGATGATCACAGCTCACTACAGCCTTGGCCTCCCAGGCTCAACTGATCCTCCCACCTCAGCCTCCCATGTAGCTGGAACTGCAAGAACATGCCACTATGCTTGGCTAATGTTTTGATTTGTATTTTTGTAGAGATGGGCGTCTCCCTTTGTACTCCCTATTTATTACTCCTAGGTTACAAACCATGCTGGTCTCGATCTCCTAGGTTCAAGCAATCCTCCCATTCTCAAGTGATCCTCCCACCTCAGCCTCCCAAAGTGCTGGAATTACAGCTTTGAGCCACTGTGCCTGGCCTGACTTGTCTACTCCTACCTCTTTATTCATTTTTGTTCTATGTTTCTTTATAACATTTATTTAATGATATACACGCAGGAATACATACTGAGAAAGAAGCCCAACAATAATCATTAACTTCTTTTTATTCTCTTAAAATGAGATTCTTCCATTATTGTTCACAGATAAGTGTAATGGATGTTAAAATGAACATGGGTGGTGATTACAAACAAACTCCTTTATGAAGATATAAAGGTACAGTCAACAAAAAAAAAAGCAGACACTGCAATATGATGACTCTGAATCCATCACTTCTAAACCATAACTATTTTATGATATTTCTTTTCTCCAGGTAAATGAAAAAAATGCCATAGGAATTTTTTTCCAATGGAAAAAATGGAACAACATTTTTGAGTTGGCTTAGAAGTGAAGATGAAGGCCGGGCGCGGTGGCTCACGCCTGTAATCCCAGCACTTTGGGAGGCCGAGGCGGGTGGATCACGAGGTCAGGAGATCGAGACCATCCTGGCTAACACGGTGAAACCCCGTCTCTACTAAAAATACTAAAAATTAGCCGGGCGTTGTGGCGGGCGCCTGTAGTCCCAGCTACTCGGGAGGCTGAGGCAGGAGAATGGCGTGAACCCAGGAGGCGGAGCTTGCAGTGAGCCGAGATCGCGCCACTGCACTCCAGCCTGGGCGACAGAGCGAGACTCCGTCTCAAAAAAAAAAAAAAAAAAAAAAAAAAAAGAAGTGAAGATGAAAAGATCAAGACAAAACCTGAGATACTCAAGGAAGAAGTGGCTGTAAAATACTGTCCACTTTAGGGCCAGATGCCTGTCAGTTGGTCCTCTTGCTGAGCCATAAACTGATCTCAAACTGCAAATCCACCCATCCTTTTTTTTTTTATCTTTTTGAAGCAGAGTCTCTCACTGTCACCTGGGCTGGAGTGCAGTGGCACAATCTCAGCTTACTGCAAACTCTGCCTCCTGGGTTCAAGCGACCCTCCTTCTTCAGCCTCCCAAGTAGCTGGGATTACAGGCACCTGCCACCACGCCTGGCTAATTTTTCTGTTTTTAGTAGAGACGGGATTTCACTATGTTGGCCAGGCTGTCTTGAACTCCTGACCTCATGATCTGCCCACTTCGGCCTCCCAAAGTGCTGAGATTATAGGCATGAGCCACCACACCCAGCCCTTTCTCTTTTTTTGGTCCTATAGGAGAACTGCCCACAACTACATAGATGTTAGATTTTACTTTCATCTATGGACCACTTACTAACCACCTCCTAAATAAACTGTTAAATGTTTTAGAAATCTGTTATACAGACACTAAATTAGTGTTTTGCTTATGTCTAGCATATTCCATAATTGAGGATTTTGTGAAGAAGTTGTCTCTACAGCATCAATGAATGGCATTCTTTTAAATCTCAGCAGGTCTGTGATTGGTAGGATGGTTGAGAGCACAGTGTTTGAGATTGAATTTTGGGGTCATTGACTGCGTTTCAACTGCTTCCACCCTTTATTAGCTGGATTTATCTCAGGAAAATCATACAAGCTTTCTTTTCTTAGTCTCCTCATCTGTAAAATGGGGAAAATAGTACTATAATACTTTCATCATGAGGTTGTTATGAGGATGAATGAGTAAACACAGGGAAAGCACTTGGAAGAGTGTGGGAGTACAGGAGCAATGTGTTTGCTCTGATACTGTTGCTATTATTAGTATTAGCTGGAGGAGCCATTAGGGATGCCACTGACTGTCTCCTCTTCCTGGGCTTATGGTAGTTACTGATCCCCTTGTGGGAGGAGGAGGCATTGACTGTTTTTAGTCAACTGGGTATTAACAGACTTGACATATCACTACCAAGCCAAGCTTTTAATTGCCTGTGCAAGACCTTCCAGGGCTCTCTTCCTGCTGGTGTGGCAGCCAGTGGTATTTCAGATCAAGGATCAACAAACTTTTTCCATAAACATCCAGATAATAAACATTTTCAGCTTTGTGGGCCACGTGGTCTCTGGAGCAACTACCAAACTTTGCTGTTATATCACAAATGCAGCCTCAAATGATACATAAACAAGTTAGTGTAGCTGTATGTCAATAATATTTATGGAAATTGAAACTTGAATTTGTGTGATTTTTATGTGTCACAATTTCCAGCCATTTCAAAGGTGAAGATCATTTTTAGCTTGTGGATCATAAAAATCAGACAGTGCACCAGATTTGGCCTACAGGCCAGTTTGCCAACCCCTGTTTTAGACGGTGCCTGCTCCAGAAGTTCTAGTCCCTGAGTAACTCCTGCAAACACAGCCACAATGATAAATCACAAGGGGCTTGTTGTATGATCAAGCAATAAACTTTTGCTGTTTGAAGCCCATGAGATTTGGAGGTTGATGCTGAAGCTTAACAAAGCCCACTATACAGTCTACTACACAGTCATGCCTCACTTAATGACAAGGTAACTTCTAATAAATATGTCATTAAGTGATTTCATCATTGTGCTAATTCATAGAGGACACTTACACAAACCTAGGTGGTATAGCCTACTACACACCTAGGCTAGATAGTATAGCCTATTACTTCTAGGCTACAAACCAGTACAGCATGCTATTATTGTACTGCATACTGTAGGCAGCTATAACATAATAAGTACTTGTGTATCTAAATCTATCTAGACATAGAAAAGGTACAGTAAAAATATGGTATTATACCATGTTATCTTATAGGTCTGTCATTAACTGAAACATTGTTATGGGACAGATGACTGTATTATTCTTTAAGATCATGACAGCAAAAGAGATGCCTTCCACCCTTAACAGTATTTAAGTAGCTTCTGCAAATATGTTTACAAATAACTATTGGGTGGAGCCATTTCCAAGGCCTTCACTCAGTGAAATACAGTCTTTCAAATCCATGTCTTCCATGCAGAACTAGAATGAGGTACTTCTGCTTAGCTTTTGCCTGTGCATGCATACCTCATCCAAGCCAAGAGTCTGGCCCTTGTCATCTGGATATTTTATTGGTTTAGCTGAGAGGTAATAACAAAAGTATATATTTATTTATATTTTGAGGGCTGTGCCTCACATCTACAGCCAGAGAGATCAGAAAACACACATTTAGGAGAAAAGAAGGCAAACAGTAATTCTGATTTGTGTTGCACATTGTAGATGTCGTTAACTATGACTCAGGTAGAAAAATTTATTACTCCTCTTTTTGACAGTGATGACAATTTAATAGTATTTGACTCTACCGAGTTACACACGGCATCCGCAGACATTGAAAGAGGCTGTTTATCAAGATGATAAATAAGTTTTTCTTTTCCTCTCTGGCTGCACGGATGTGATCAGAAGTCTAAGACCATCTGAATTAACTTAGTCTGGCCACCAGGCAGAGGCTAAGCTACCTGGGACCATCTGTGCTTGAAATGAGCTTCCCTTAATAGATCCTCTCCAGGCATGTCAGCACCAGCAGAGACAAGTTTGCATGAATGAATGAGCACCAGTGCATTCAAGGTGAGCTTCGGGGTGGAGGGAAGGGAATTAGTTATACTGGAAATCCTGCTCTCTGGAAATCTCATGCTCACTAATTTCAAACTGCAGAGCTAGTTTTGTCTTCTGGGTTATGTAGCTATGGCAAAGCAGGCTGGCTAAATTCTTGACAGGCCAAGAATGTAGAATGAGTTTTTATGGGGAAATTATAATAAGAAACACTTTTAAAATAAGTGTTTGTTCTTAGTATTATTGCTATTGCTAGCTGTAGCAGTTATTAATGTTATTAGTTATTTCTACTCTGTAGCAGACACCTGTTCTTTCTGCCTCCCCAGCAAACAGTCCTACTTTTACTGAAGACTGCTTTTTCTTTCTTCTAGGGGAGCCAGTGGCCTCTCTTCCCCATTTTCAGTTCATGGAGTTTGGGAGGTGCTGATTTCACCCCCTGCTCCGAGAAAGGGCACAAGACTGAAGACTGGTAATGAAGATAATGACATCTCTAGTGACCAAGTGGTTGTTAACAAGGGCTGGTACCTGGTCCAAGCTACACACAAAGAGATCCAAATGCAGAACATTTATTCTTGGGGAAGTAGTAGATTGTTTTCCTCTAAGTGTTACTGATAAAAAGACGTAAGTCTAGAGATTGCCACTATCTAAGCACCATGATGGAAAAGCCTGTAGGAGAATGGAGTCAACCCAGAGGGACACTGAGTAGAGAGGTGGAGCACCTCCTGACACTATGTTAGTATTATTTGATGCCACTGTGCCTGAAGCAGGGCACTGAACTTTAGCCAGTCAATGCCTTTTTCTCTTGATTGAGTTTGAATGAGATTTTCTGCGATTCACAGTACAAAGAGCCATGAGGTACAAGTGTATTCAAAGCATCAGGAAAATTCTCTTTAGTTATCTCTTTACTTGTGGATTTGTTACAAGAAGAACTCTGCAAATGCTAAAGTTGACTGAGACACCACCCTAGCTCCAGTGTCACCTCCTCAAGGAAGCCCTCCTTAACCTCCTGATTGGGTCTGTGACACGTCCCCCTTTATCATCCTGGGCTCATGACTTCCTCCACTTCAGCACATTCACAACTGCAATTTTATATGTGTTTGTGAAATACATTGTCTGCCTCTACCAAGAAGTGAAAACTCCACGAGTCGGTGGTCATGCCTGCTTTCACTGATCGGCTTATCCCAAGTGTCCAGCACAATGCCTGGCTGTGGAAATTGCTGTTGCCAACACAATATTCATTCTCTCCTTTTTCTGTATGGCTAGAACAGCAATTTGCCCACACATTCAAAAATATTTTTCTGTCCTATTCACAGCTGTGGATGTTGAACACCTGACACAGTTCTCATCAATGGTATAAAAATGAAAGTCTGCTGAGGCCATCTAGGAAGACTGCACATTCCCGACATAGTCACTGCTTCTCTTGTCTGTTTTCTCATTACCACCTAGTGTATTTTCCCCTCAAGTGTGTAGTTAGGAATTAATTAGGTAATTTCCATGTATAAATGTCCACTAAGTTTGATAGTTGAGTCGTTACCAATAACATCTTCTATGAATCAACAGTATATATAAGATTTATACAAATATAAAAACAGATTTGTCTCTTAAAGAATCTGATTGTTTAGAGAGGAATAGAATTTAGCAGTTTCTACTTCACTCAGCCTGAATATGACTCTGTTCTCCTTATAGTTGGGAGGATTACTGGGGTTCAAATGCTGATGGTTCCTTATCAGGGCTGGAATAAGCAGGATAAGCAATAAAGCTCTCTTGAGAATCTTCATTGTATGTATAGACTTAGTTGCTAGGAATGCACTATAGTTTTGTAATTACTCTGAGTGTCATTGGCTGGAATACTGTCATTGTATTTTATAACTGGTGAATCTCAACAAATGAAACTTCTTGAACCTTAATTTACTTATCTGTAAAATGTGAATAATGATGACTATTACTATATGTAGATGAAATCCACTGTTCCTGCTTGCCTATGTCTCATTCCCTCTTTTGGTAACAGCACACCTGGTTTCCTTTGTAGAGTGACCACCCCTAGCCCATTTTCAGTCAATGCAGTGCAAATGAACAACGGCTCCAGGAGTGGGATTGTGACCTGGCCAAACAGCATAGTCTTTTCCCAGCAACAGTGAATGGTTTAAGGATAGGCTTGTCATCCAAGCTGGTTAAGTCAGACTAGACCTGGGCTGTGTGGAAACATTGGGTAAAAAGCAGCTTTATTTCTGTTGAACTTGAAAATGTGAGCTCACCTTTGGAGAGATCCTGTGTGAGTCGAGATTGAGCTGACATGGAGACCAGTGCAGAGAGGCGGTATAGATGAACCCAGACCTTGTGACACCTTTGAGCACTAGATCCAATGCTGCCAGCTCTACCTCTGTAATTTTTGTTTCTGCATGTCAATAGATGGTCCTCCTTTTATTTGCTTCATTTAGAATTAAGTTTTAGTGTTCCAACTATGTACCTCATTGAGTAGATATGAGGACTGAATAAGAAAAATGTGCATAAAGCATTTAGCACAGTGCCTAGAACACAGTAACCACTCAAACTGGGTAGTCGTTTTTATTACTATTGTTATTAATATATATCCATTATTATGAAATTATTGGAATTTTATTATGCTAACATGAATTATGGTCCTGCAAGAATTGTTGAATATCTTTAAATTTACTGAGAGCAATTGGGAAAGAGAATCAATTAGATACAGATTTTCTGAGACTTCTACTGAAGGTGAAGTCCAAATAACTCACCATCATTGATTCCTAGCAATTGATAGTTAAACTGTTAATTGAACTGATTCTTAGTCAACTGGATGGTTGAGCCTCTGTTGTAAAGAAATCCCAAATAACAGAGAAATGAAATAATTGGCAAAATATTAATACTACAGTGAAATCTCCTGGGCTCAGCAATCTCTCAAACAGGGGTTCAAATCCCAGCCCTACTGCTTATAAACCATGTAAAATGGATACATTTCTTAAACTCTTTGAGCTTTGTAAAATGCACACCTTCTTCATAAGATAATCATGAAAAAGAAATGGAGTAATATGAACTGCTCAGTATAGCCGGACTTGGATTGTAAAACTTCGTAGTTATTATCACTTTTGATGTTTTGATTATATTGACTGTCATGAATAATCTAGTTCAACTCTAAAGTTACGTAAATTAGAACTTAACATTTTTATGGCCAAAAAATATTGATTAATTGTCATTTGATCAATGTAGAAGCAATGTGTGGAAATAGAGTAATTTGGATGTTAAGTCGGCTAGACTAAATGAGAGAGAAATTTTTCTACTTTATTTAAAAGAATGCAATTTTTAGAATATAAACTTCTTCCTTTAGATAAGTTGTAAATAAAGAATGAGTGACTCTGCAGTGAGAAGTCTGCAAGAAAATGAACATTCTTCTTTGATTAGATGTCAATTTGCCAGCAGACATTTTATGACTGATAATCTGAAGAACAGAATATAGTTACTGAAGTTTCAGTTCCCTGAAGAAACATTTACGTAAGTTAATGTTCATAATGAAATAACGTCAAGGAACAGCTAGGGAAAAAATACATAAATTTCAACCTAAGGTTAAAGTTTTCTTCTTCACAGTAAACTATATTCAGGTTAATGAGATTGACATGGGATCTAAAGCAATTGGGGAGGCCCAGTTGCTTTATACTCCACTTCTACTGCAGTCAATAATGCAGGAAAGACATTTGAAGGGATGCTAGCTCCAGACAGTATTTGTGAAAATGGAAGATCCTTCTAGGGTTTTTATGGTTTTAGGTTTTACATTTAAGTCTTTAATCTATTTTGAGTCAATTTTTGTATAAGGTGTAAGGAAGGGGTCAAGTTTCAGTTTTCTGCATATGGCTAGCCAGTTTTCCCAGCACCATTTATTAAACAGGGAATCCTTTCCCCATTGCTTGTTTTTGTCAGGTTTGTGGAAGATGAGATAGTTGGAGATGTGTGGTGTTATTTCTCCAGTGCTTGTTTTTGTCAGGTTTGTGGAAGATCAGATAGTTGTAGATGTATGGTGTTATTTCCGATGCCTTTGTTCATTTCCATTGGTCTATATATTTGTTTTGGTACCAGTACCACGCTGTTTTGGTTACTTTAGCCTTGTAGCATAGTTTGAAGTCAGGTAGTGTGATGCCTCCAGCTTTGTTCTTTTTGTTTAGGATTGTCTTGGCTATACGGGCTCTTTTTTTCATTCCATATGAAATTTAAGTAGCTTTTTCTAGTTCTGTGAAGAAAGTCAATAGTAGCCTGATGGGAATAATACTGAATTTGTAAATTACTTTGGAAAGTATGGCCATTTTCATGATATTGATACCATTCAGGACATAGGCATGGGAAAATATTTCATGACTAAAACACCAAAAGCAATTGTAACAAAAGCCAAAATTGAAATATTGATCTAATTAAACTGAAGAGCTTCTGCACAGCAAAATAAATTATCATCAGGAAACAACAGATGCTGGAAAGGATGTGGAGAAATAGGAACACTTTTACACTGTTGGTGGGTTGGTGGGAGTATAAATTAGTTCAACCATTGTGGAAGACAGTGTGGCAATTCTTCAAGGATCTAGAACAAGAAATACCATTTCACCCAGCAATCCCATTACTGGGTATATACTCAAAGGATTATAACTCATTCTATTATAAAGACATATGCATACTGTGGCACTGTTCACAATACCAAAGACTTGCAAACAACCCAAATGTCCATCAATGATAGACTGGATAAAGAAAATGTGGCACATATACACCATGGAATACTATCCAGCCATAAAAAAAAAGAATGAGTTTATGTCCTTTGCAGGGACATGGATGAAGCTGGAAACCATCATTCTCAGCAAACTAACACAGGAACAGAAAACCAAACACCGCATGTTCTCACTCACAAGTGGAAGTTGAAGAGTGAGGACACATGGACACAGGAAGGGGAACATCACACACCAGGGCCTGTTGGCGGGTAGGGGGCAAGGGGAGGGACAGCTTTAGGACAAATACCTAACGCATGCGGGATTTAAAACCTAGGTGACGGGTTGATGGGTGCAGCAACCGACCATGGCACATGCATACCTATGTAACAAACCTACATGTTCTGTACATGTACTCGGAACTTAAAGTAAAACAATAAATTTAAAAAAAAGAAAGAAAATGGAAGATCCTCACGAGAACAGTCTTAGAGAAACAGCACCTTTCTCCTTTTTTTCCTCCATAGTTTTGTTTAAGTCTTTCATGGTTAATACTAAGATTTTTCCTCCAAACAAAATGGCAAACAACTAAGTATGGCTGGAGATTGGAGTGCTGGGGTCAAAATGAAGGAAGATGCCATTGAGGATGAGAGCAAGGGAAAGGGTGAAAGACAATCAGTTGTAAATTCATAGTGGACCTTAAAATTCATTTAAAAATGTTCTTATTCTATTCAGAGGACACTGAGTAGTTCTTAAAAGATTTTAACAGGTAAAATAACATGATGAAAGCAGCATTTTAATAGAATTGTTTAAACTTTTTTGGAAGGTTTGGATAACTTTATGTATGGATAAATTTTACATTATCCTTCTACTAGGCATATGCCCAAGAATAACAAATACATCCATTGAAGAAGTATGCAGAAATGTCCATGGCAGTTTTGTTGATTATAGTCCCAAATTGGAAGTAACTGTGATGTTTATCAATAGCAAAACTAAATTGTGATATGTTTCTACAGTACAGTACTGTACAGCAATGAGAAGGAACCATCTACTGCTATATGCAAAACAGTCAATGAAAGCAGCCAGTCACCGAAGAAGATACAGTATAGAAGCCCATTTAAATAAAAGGTTCTTTTTTGTTTTGTTTTTAAAGACAAGAGTAACCTGTAGTGCTAGAAGTTAGGACAGTAGCTACCTTGGGAAAGGTAGTGGAGACAGAGAAGGGACACCAGGGATACTTCTGGATTGCTGGTAACATTCTAGCTCTTGATGTGAGTTATGGTATCATGGGTGAGTTCAGTTAATGGAAATCCACTGAGCTGTTCATTCATGACTTGTCTGTTTTTCTCAATATATATTACATTTCAATTTTTAAAATTTGTCTTAAAATGAAGCAAACACTAGAATTCTGATTTATAAAATCCTCATCTCAACAGGGTTTTTACTCTAAAATAAACAAAAACCGAATGACCAAAATCAAAAGTCCTCACAAAATAATAAGGAAATATAAAGTAAATCTACAAACATTTTCCCCCAGTTTGGCAAAAATTATAAAGAATGCTAATATCAAAGTTGGTGAAGGTATGCAGACACAGACACTCTCAAACACAATTGGGGAGAATGCCAATAGATATTTTATTATTATTATTGTTATTATACTTTAAGTTCTGGGATACATGTAAGTTTGTTACACAGGTATACATGTGCCATGGTGGTTTGCTGCACCCATCAACCTGTCGTCTACATTAGGTATTTCTCCTAATACTATCCCTCCCTTACCCGCCATCCTCCAACAGGCCGCAGTGTGTGATATACCCATCCCTGAGCCCATATGTTCTAATCGTTCAACTCTCACTTATGAGTGAGAATATGCAGTGTTTGGTTTTCTGTTCCTGTGTTAGTTTGCTGAGAATGATGGTTTCCAGCTTCATCCATGTCCCTGCGAAGGACATAAACTCATTCTTTTTTATGGCTGCATAGTATTCCATGGTGTATATGTGCCACATTTTCTTTATCCCGTCTATCATTGATGGACATTTGGGTTGTTAGCAAGTCTTTGCTCTTGTGAACAGTACTGCAGTAAACGTATGTGTGCATGTGTCTTTATAGTACAATGATTTATGATTTATAATCCTTTGGGTATATACCCAGTAATGGGATTGCTGGGTCAAATGGTATTTCTAGTCCTAGATTCTTGAGGAATTGCCACACCATCTTCCACAATGGTTGAACTAATTTACACTCTCACCAACAGTGTAAAAGCGTTCCTATTTCTCCACATCCTCTCCAGCATCTGTTGTTTCCTGACTTTTTAATAATTCCCATTCTAACTGGTTGAGATGGTATCTCACTGTGCTTTTAATTTGCAATTCTCTATCGACCAGTGATGAGTGTTTTTTTCATATGTTTGTTGGCTGCATAAATGTCTTCTTTTGAAAAGTGTTTGTTCATATACTTTGGCCATTTTTGATGGGGTTGTTAGTTTTCTTCTTGCAAATTTAAGTTCCTTGTAGATTCTGAATATTAGCCCTTTGTCAGATGAATATATTGCAAAAATTTTCTCCCATTCGGTAGGTTGCCTGTTCACTCAGATGATAGTTTCTTCTGATGGGCAGAGCTCTTTGATTTAATTAGATCCCATTTGTCAATTTTGGCTTTTGTTGCAATTGCTTTTGGTGTTTAGTCATGAAGTCTTTGCCAGTGCGTATATCCTGAATGGTATTTGCCTAGGTTTTCTTCTAGAGTTTTTATGGTTTTAGGGCTTACATCTAAATCTTTAATCTACCATGAGTTATTTTTTGTATAAAGTGTAAGGAAGAGGTCCAGTTTCAGTTTTCTGCATATGGCTAGCCAGTTTTCCCAACACCATTTATTAAATAGGGAATTCTTTCCCCATTGCTTGTTTTTGTTTGTGGAAGATCAGATACTTGTAGATGTGTGGTGTTATTTCTGAGGCCTCTGTTCTGTTCCATTGGTCTATATATCTGTTTTGGTACCAGTACCATGCTGTTTTGATTACTGTAGTCTTGCAGTATGGTTTGAAGTCAGGTAGCATGATGCCTCCAATTTTGTTCTTTTTGCTTAGGATTGTCTTGGTTTTATGGGCTCCTTTTTGGTTCCATATGAAATTTAAAGTAGTTTTTTTTCTTATTCTGTGAAGAAAGTCAATGGTAGTTTGATTGGGGTAGCATTGAATCTATAAATTATTTTGGGGAGCATGGCCATTTTCATGATATTGATTCTTCCTATCCATGAGCATGGAATGTTTTTCTATTTGTTTGTGTCCTCTCTTATTTCCTTGAGCAGTGGTTTGTAGTTCTCCCTGAAGAAGTCCTTCACACACCTTGTAAGTTGTATTCCTAGGTATTTTATTCTCTTTGCAGCAATTGTGAATGGGAGTTTACTCATGAATTGGCTCTGTTTGTCTATTATTGGTGTACAGGAATGCTTGTGATTTTTCCACATTGATTTTGTATCCTGAGACTTTGCTGAAGTTGCTTATTGGCTTAAGGAGTTTTTGGGCTGAGACAATGTGGTTTTCTAAATGCATATTTCTTTCTCTTGACTGATTGCCCTGGCTAGAACTTCCAATCCTATGTTGAATAGGAGTGGTGAGAGAGGGCATCCTTGTCTTGTGCCAGTTTTCAAAGGGAATGCTTCCAGCTTTTGCCCATTCTGTATGATATTGGCTGTGGTTTTGTCATAAATAGCTCTTATTATTTTGAGATACATTCCATCAATACCCAGTTTATTGAGTGTTTTTAGCATGAAGAGGTGTTGAATTTTATCAAAGGCCTTTTTTGCATCTATTGAGATAATCATGTAATTTTTGTCATTGATTCTGTTTCTGTGATGGATTATATTTATTGATTTGCATATGTTGAACCAGCTTTGCATCCTCGGGATGAAGCTGACTTGATCGTGCTGGATAAGCTTTTTAATGTGCTGATGGATTTGGTCTGTCAGTATATTATAGAGGATTTTTGCATTGATGTTCATCAGGGATATTGCCCTGAAATTTTCTTTTTTTCATTGTGTCTCTGCCAGGTTTTGGTATCAGGATGATGCTTGCCTCATAAAATAAGTTAGGGAGGAGTGCGTCTTTTTCTGTTGTTTGAAATAGTTTTTGAAGGAATGGTACCAGCTTCTCTTTGTACGTCTGGTAGAATTTGGCTATGAATCTGTCTAATCCTGGCTTTTTTTTTTTCCATTGGTAGGCTATTAATTACTGCCTTTATTTGAGAACTTGCTATTGGTCTATTCAGGGATTTGACTTCTTCCTGATTTAGTCTTGGGAGGGTGTATGTGTCCAGGAATTTATCCATTTCTTCTAGATTTTCCAGTTTATTTGTGTACAGTTGTCTATAGTATTATCTGATGATAGTTTGTATTTCTGTGGTATCAGTGGTGATATCCCCTTTATCTTTTTTTTTCTCTGTGTGTGTGTCTATTTGATTCTTCCCTCTGTTCTTATTAGTCTGGCTAGTGGTCTATTTTGTTACTATTTTCAAAAACCAGCTCCCGGACTCATTGATTTTTTGGAGGATTTTTCATCTCTCTATCTCCTTCAGTTCTGTTCTGACCTTCATTATTTTTTGTCTTCTGACAGCTTGTGAATTTGTTTGCTCTTGCTTCTCTAGTTCTTTTAATTGTGATGTTAGGGTGTCGATTTTAGATCTCTCCCACTTTCTCATGTGGGCATTTAGTGCTATAAATTTCCCTCTAAACACTGCTTTAGCTGTGTCCCAGAGATTCAGGTACGTTGTGTCCTTGTTTTCATTGGTTTCAAAGAACTTATTTATTTCTGCCTTCATTTCGTTATTTACTTAGCAATCATTCAGGAGCAGGTTGTTCAGTTTCCACGTAGTTGGGTGGTTTTGAGTGAGTTCCTTAATCGTGAGTTCTAATTCGATTGCACTGTGGTCTGAGAGACTTATGATTTCCGTTCTTTTGCATTTGCTGAGGAGTGTTTTATTTCCAAGTATGTGGCCAATTTTAGAATAAGTGCAATATGGTGCTGAGAAGAATGTATATTCTGTTGATTTGAGATGGAGAGTTCTGTAGATGTCTATTAGTTCTGCTTGGTCCAGAGCTGAGTTCAAGTCCTGAATATCCTTGTTAATTTTCTGTCTCGTTGATCTGTCTGATATTGACAGTGGGGTATTAAAGTCTCCCTCCATTATTGTGTGGGAGTCTAAGTCTCTTTGTAGGTCTCTAAGGACTTGCTTTATGAATCTGAGTGCTCCTGTATTGGATGCATATTTATTTAGGATAGTTAGCTCTTCTTGTTGCATTAATCCTTTACCATTATGTAATATCCTTCTTTGTCTTTTTTGTCTTTGTTGGTTTAAATTCTGCTTTATCAGAGACTAGGACTGCAATCCCTACTTTTTTTTTTTTTTTTTTGCTTTCCTAAATATTCCTCCCTCCCTTTATTTTGAGCCAATGTGTGTCTTTGCACATGAGATGGGACTCCTGAATACAGCACACTGATGGGTGTTGACTCTTTATCCAATTTGCCAGTCTGTGCCTTTTAATTGGGGCATTTAACCCATTTACATTTAAGGTTAATATTGTTATGTGTGAATTTGATCCTGTCATTATGATTCTAGCTGGTTATTTTGCCCATTAGTTGATGCAGTTTCTTCATAGTGTTGATGGTCTTTACATTTTGATATGCTTTTGCAGTGGCTGGTACTGATTTTTCCTTTCCATATTTAGTGCTTCCTCAGGAGCTCTTGTATGGCAGGCCTGGTGGTGACAAAATCCCTCAGCATTTGCTTGTTTGTAAAGGATTTTACTTCTCCTTCACTTATAAAGCTTAGTTTGGCTGGATATGAAATTCTGAGTTGAAAATTATTTTCTTCAAGAATGTCGAATATTGGACCCCACTTTCTTCGGGCTTACAGGGTTTCTGCAGAGAGATCCACTGTTAGTCTGATGGGCTTCCCTTTGTGGGTAACCCGACCTTTCTCTCCAGCTGTCCTTAACATTTTTTCCTTCATTTCAACCATGGTGAATCTGACGATTATGTGTCTTATGGTTGCTTTTCTTGAGGATTATCTTTGGGGTGTTCTCTGCATTTCCTGAATTTGAATGTTGGCCTGTCTTGCTAGGTTGGGGAAGTTCTCCTGGATAATATCCTGAAGAGTATTTTCCAACTTGGTTCCATTCTCCCTGTCACTTTCAGGTACACCAAACATAGGTCTGGTCTTTTCACATAGTCCCATGTTTCTTGGAGGCTTAGTTCATTCCTTTTCATTCTCTTTTTTCTCTAATCTTGTCTTCATGCTTTATTTCATTAAGTTGATCTTCAATCTCTAATATCCTTTCCTCCACTTGATTGATTTGCCTATTGACACTTGTATATGCTTCACGAAGTTCTCATGCTGTGTTTTTCAGCCCCATCAGGTCATTTATGTTCTTCTCTAAACTGGTTATTCTAGTTAGCAGTTCCTGTAACCTTTTATCAAGGTTCTTAGCTTCCTTGCAGTGGGTTACAACATGTTCCTTTAGCTCAGAGGATTTTGTTATTACCCACCTTCTGAAGCCTACTTCCGTCAATTCATCAAACTCATTCTCAGTCCAGTTTTGTTCCCTTGCTGGCCAGGAGTTGTGATCCTTTGGAGGAAAAGAGGTGTTCTGGGTTTTGGAATTTTCAGCCTTTTTGTGCTGCTTTTTCCCCTTCTTCGTTTATTTACTGACCTTTGGTCTTTGATTTTGGTGACCTTCAGATGGAGTTTTTGCATGGCCATCCTTTTCGCAATGTTGACGGTATTGCTTTCTGTTTGCTAGTTTTTCTTCTAACAGTCAGTCAGATCCCTCTTCTGCAGATCTGCTGGAGTTTGCTGGAGGTCCACTCCAGACCCTGTTTGCCTGAGTATCACCAGCAGAGGTTGCAAAACAGCAAAGATTGCTGCCTGCTCCTTCTTCTGGAAGCTTTGTCCCACAGGGGCACCTGCCAGATGCCCGCTGCCTCTCCTGTATAAGGCATCTGTCAACCCCTGCTGGGAGGTGTCTCCCCATCAGAAGGCATGGGGGTCAGGAACCCACTTGAAGAGGCAGTCTGTCCCTTAGCAGAGCTCAAGTGCTGTGCTGAGAGATCTGCTGCTTTCTTCTGAGCTGGCAGGCAGGAATGTTTAAGTCTGCTGAAGCTGTCCCCACAGCCGCCCCTTCCCATAGGTGCTCTGTCCCAGGGAGATGGGAGTTTTATATATAAGTCCCTGACTGGGGTTTCTCCCTTTCTTTCAGAGACGACCTGCCCAGAGATGAGGAATCTAGAGATGCAGTCTGGCTACAGTAGCTTTGTGGTTCTGTGGTGAGCTCTGCCCAGTCTGAACTTCCCAGCGGCTTTGTTTACATTGTGAGGGGAAAACCCTGTACTCAAGCCTCAGTAATGGTGGACGCCCCTTCCCTCACCAAGCTTGAGCATCCCAGGTTGACTTCAGACTGCTGTGCTGGCCGTGAGAATTTCAAGCCAGTGGACCTTAGCTTGTTGAGTTCCATGGGGGTAGGGTCTGCTGAGCAAGACCACTCACCTCCCTTGTTCACCCCCCTTTCCAGGGGAGTGAACAGTTGTCACTGGCATTCCAGGCACCACTGGGGTACAAGAAAAAGTCCTGCAGCTAGCTCAGTGTCTGCCCATATGGCTGCCCAATTTTGTGCTTGAAACCCAGGGCCTGGTGGTGTTTCAAGCAAATCTGGCCTGTGGGTTGCAAAGACTTTGGGAAAAGCTTAGTATCTGGGCTGGATAGCACCATCCCGCACAGCACAGTCCCTCATTGCTTCCCTCGGCTAGGGGAGGGAGTTTCTCGACCCCTTACACTTCCTGGGTGGGGTGACACCCCACCCAGCTTCTGCTCACCCTCTGTGGGTTGCGCCCACTGTCTAACCAGTCCCAGTGCGATCAGCCAGGTACCTCAGTTAGAAATGCAGAAATCACCCGCCTTCTCTGTTGTTGTTGCTGGGAACTGCAGACTGGAGCTGTTCCTATTTGGCCATCTTGCCCGGGAATCAACCAATAGATACTTTTTAAAAGAATATAATTTGGCAGTATTTACTAATATTTCAATGGACATACCCTTTGACCCAGTAATATCAATTCTTAAAATCTTTTCTATTGATATTCTTGCAAAAGTTTACGAAGTTATGCATACAAAGATATTAAATGCCTTATTCATAATAGAAAAAATGGGACAGTTATTAAAGATAATGTAAGAAATGAATACAATATTTTTAGTCACAAAGAGGCCAGGCTGATGAAAGCTTTTTGTGTATGGCCAGTGTTTCCTCTGGTAAAAAATGTGAGCCTAGAAAGCCCTGTCAAATACATATTATATTTAAGTTGACATGCGATCATTTATAAATCAAGGCCAAGCATGTCATGGTTTTACATATACAAAGTCCCCCCGATGCAGAATAAAGACTGTCCAGGTATGTTTCCCTAAATATCAACCTACATGGATGAACTTCGAAAATACAGAACTCTCCTTATAAACGTGGACAATGTACTACTTAGCAAACCCACAGTTTTATTTTAATTAAATAGTAATTTGACCTTTAACCCATGGTCAGAGGTACTTTTCTTACTTTCATTGTAAAAAAAAAAAGTTCACTCAAAAAGTATAAATTAAGTGAAAATTACAACTTAATCTTGTAAGAAACAGATTTCAAAGTAAAGCTGAAGTATTAATGGCTAATCACATGGAGATCTCTATTCTATTATGATAGAAACGTTGGCTAATTATTAAGGTTTAAAAACACCATCCGAAAGGTCCCTTCTGACCCTGAAGTTTACATTCAAAAGAAATCAGATGGCTATAAATTATTTAAAAAGTAGAATGTCTTTTTTAAGAATGATTCATTTCAGTAGAGTTGTCAGTTTCAGAGTTTTGGAATATAGGCCGAAAGCGTCTGACAAAACAAAGATCCTGTTAGCACTCCATCTAACTCTGCAGATGTGGGAATTTGTTGGGAAAAGCAAATAAAAAGGATGCTGGTGGTTAGATAAAAAAAAGTCATAGGTGGCAAAATGAGCTGAATACAGCAAAAATGGAAAATCACAGAGACAAACGTTAGTTATGATATATTAGAGAAAAAATGCAAAAATATAGATGAAAATAGGCTTAGAGCAATAATGTTTAAAAAAATAGAAAGGCCTAAATTGACAGTGAATGCACATTGAGGCCTCTGTGTAATATAGTTACTAAATTTGCTAATGTGCTTTGGAGCTTTATTCATAAAAATTTTTTACCTAAAGCAAATGAAATTTAATGAATGCAATCTTTTTTTCTTTAGATCTATACTACCTTTTTATAAACATATAGTTCATATCTAGTGATTCTAACGTGCCCAGTCAATGCCATGTCCCCTAAAACCCTCTGGTAAAAATTGTTATTTTTCTGCATATCTCCAGCTGCCATGATTTCTCTGACCCTAACTTTTTCTAATGTTAGTTAAAACAAGAGGAATTTTACGTGGTTTCTAAAAATGACATATTGAAATACTGAATATGCCTTTTCAAACTATATAGAATATGCCTATTATGGAATTAAGGCTTAACATTCATTCATAAAGTAACATGAGTTATTTTAGGGGAATAGGGAAGTTCCACTTTGAATCTCAGGAATTAGTTTTAATGATATAGTCAGAAATGGTTTAGATACTTTTGTTAAACACAATAATAATTGTTTTTCACAAAAACCTAGAGCTGAATGAAGTGCATATTATAAATAAACTTCCAAGGCTGTGGTCTCAGAAAGTAACCTGAGTTCCTCCACCATGAAGGGGGAAAAAAAGTTTTTTGTATCCTTGTTAGAGTCTACATGTACTACTGATGGACCTCATATGGGGAATCCTTGACTACAGCGGAGAATTGCCTTTCAAATTATGTCCTGAGTGAGAGCAGAAAAACGACTCACTAAAGGAAACAGAAAATCTGGGAAAATAAATCAATCTAATACATCATCATGCCTCTATTTCCCCAGCACCCATCATAATGCCTGGCTCAGAATTATTTACTAGTAAATGCTTGTTGAAGGTTGAACATGGAGTAAACTCATACCACAATCCTCTGTTGAGATAAAACATTTCCATGGCACAGAATAGCATGAATAAAAATCGCCTGAGTGGCACTATTTAATGTAAAAAATAAATAAATACCCTAGGCTCCACGAACATTACATTTAACCAATGACCTTAAGGAGAGGCTTATGTGTAACTGGAGAACTCCAATTATCTTTTCCTTAGTGTCTTAAAATAGTCCCCTTTTGCAAACTGAGCTATAGACTGCCATTTTGAGTCTAGCACAGAGAATGTCAGATCTGTGAGAAACCTAATTACCACTGAAAGTACAATGTCTGGATTTATAGTCACCAGAACTTTTAGTCCTGCTTTCAGCCAACAACAAAGACAGATTTTTGAAGCTGTAGATTTGAGATTTGTTCCATCACGCTCTTCTTGTGCTTAAGGGCTTCATCCTTAAGAAAGTGTCTGCATGCAGACACCAAAAAAAAAAAAAAAAAAAAAAAAAATTAGGCACAGAGTGTATGGATTTAATTTTGAACTTTATAAAGAAAATTCTGAGCACACTAGCAATCTAGATGTAGGGCAAGTATATGTATTTCCATATCAAACCAATACACACAAGAGAATGATCTTTCTTTCTAAACTAAAGAGTCTTGCAAATTGATCTCGTGGGAAATTGTTCCTAGGACCTAATTCTTATGCATATAATATATTTCAAAAATGAATCAAAGGGAAATGGTATTGTCTCAAAGAAAATAAGCTTCTGGCAGGCAAAGCTGCAGCTACACACATTTCTATAAGCTTCACACCTACTAGCTACAGAGCAGACACCCAAGAGGCCAACAGAAAAGAAAGCAATAGTCTACAAAACTAATTCATCAGCTACACAGCTGGCCTTCTGGAGCCAGCATTCTTGGTGAAGGGAAACAGTTCTCTCCAGGGAAGGGAAGGATAGTTGTCAAAAAAGATGGTAGTAGAAAAACCTATCTGTAGCTAGGCCAGTCTCCTCCAGGATTGTCAGGCTAGATCATGTGCATAGCACCCTAGATGAGTTCTTAACACTTGCAAAATGGAAATGATTGACCCAAATGTGGACTTTTCAAATATGCGCTCTCCATGCTATCTACATAGGATACTAGAGACAACTAAAAAAAAAAAAAAAAAACTCATAACCACCTCAGTCACTACACATCACCAGAGAACAACCTAACCTAATCTAAAAAATGTGATATGATTACGATTGTGAATTGTAGTGTCATATAAAAGTGCTTCAAATTCCAGCTGTGTCATTTGTTAGTTGTATGACTTTGGATATTTTAAGTGGTAAATCTGAGTCTTTGTTTCCTCATATAAAAAATAAGGATAACAACAGTATCTATCTGGTGTTACCGAAAAAATATTATTCATGGTGTGGAGAATAAATCTGGCACAATGTCTTGTTCATAGCAAGTCAGCAAAGTTTTTCTGTGAAGGACCAGATAGTGAAAGTATTAGGCTCTGGGGGCCATGTGAACTCTGTGGCTACTTGTAACACAAAAGCAGCCAACTTTTAGCACTGTAGGATGGCCAGAGTTAACACTAATATATTATACAGTTTCAGATAACTAGAAAAAGGATACTCAATGCTCCCAACACTAAGAAATAATCAATGTTCAAGATGATGGATATGCTAATTACCCTGATTTGCTCACTGCATGCTATATGTATCGAAACATTACTATATACCTCATAAATATGTACGATTGTATTTCAAATAAAAAAATTTGAAAAGACAAATAATTTGTAAATGAGTAAGTGTGACTGTGTTCCAGTAGGAAACTACTTAAAAAAAAAGGAAGCAAGTAAAGTTTGGCCTACAGGCTATAGTTTGTAATGGTTTCTAGATATGTTTAACAATAACATTATGAATAAATCTAGTCACAGCAAACACTTGAGATTGACTACAACATGCCACATATTGCACTAAGTGCTTCATGCGGATTTATTCAGTCTTTATAACAACTTTCAAGGCAAAAACGAATAGTGTATCCTTTTAAAAAAAAAGATAAAACAGGCCCAGAGACTTTAAGTGCCCTCTCAAAATCCCACAGCTAATATGATGAAAAGCAAGGATTCAAATTTAGGTCTTCAGGTTTTGAAGTCTTGTTTTCTTAGCCACTTACTCTGACACTAACTATTATCTGCTAATAACCTGGTTTAGCAAGTACTTCAGTCTTTGATCAGGATTTATGCTGGGGAAATGCCATGTTGTTTACACAGTCATTGGAAAAGTTTTCAAAATAAGTGAAAGTTTATCTCACCTATGGGAAACAACTTGAAAACAGTTCTTTCCATCTTCCTCGTAATAGTCTAGATGCTACATTATCTCATGTAATCCTCAGGGGCGAAAACCCAGTGAGGTAGGCTCTATTATTACCTCCAGTTAACAGATGAGGAATGCGAGGCTAAGAAAGGGCAACCATCTTACCCAAGATCCCACAGTTAGTAATTATAGAACCAGAACACGCATAGGTTCAAAATAAAGGGACACAGAATAATCCAACAAGCCAATGAAAAACAAACAAAAAAAGTAATGATTTCAATCCTTGTTTTAGACAAAACAGATTTTAAACCAATAAAGATGAAAAAAGACAAAGAAGGGCATTACATAATGGTAAAGGGTTGAATCCAACAAGACCTAAGTATCCTAAATATATATACACTCAATGCAGAAGCACTCAGATTCATAAAGAAAGTTCTTGAACACCTTAGAAGAGACTTAGACTCCCACACAATAATAGTAAGAGATTTTAACACCCCAATGACAATATTAGATAGATTATTGAGGTAGAAAATTCACGAAGTTATTCAGGACTTGAACTCAGCACTGTACCAAATGGAACTGATAAACATCTACAGAATTCTCTACCCCAAAACAACAGAATATATATTCTTCTCATTGTCACATGGTACTTACTCTAAAATCAATCACATAATTGTAAGTAAAACACTTTTCAGCAAATGCAAAAGAACTGAAACCACAATAAACAATCTTTCTGAACATAGCACAATGAAATTAGAAATCAAAACAAAGATATTCACTCAAAACCATACAAGTACATTTACATTGAATAACCTGCTCTGAATGGCTTTCAGTTAAATAATGAAATTAAGATAGAAATCAAGTTTTTTAAAACAATGAGAACAAAGATACAACACGCAAGAATCTCTGGGACACAGCTAAAGCAGTGTTAAGATAGATTTAGAGCACTTAAAGTCCATATCAAAAAGAAAGATCTCAAGTTAACAACCCAACACCACAACAAAAAGTAGGAAACCAAGAGCAAACCAATCCCAAAGCTAGCAGAAGACAAGAAATAACTGAAATAAATAAGCTGAACTAAAGAAGACTGACACATGAAAAGCCATTTAAAATATCAATGAACACAGGAGGCATTTTTTGAGAAAATTAATAAAATACCTCTACCACTAGCTAGGCTAATAAAGAAGAAAAGAGAGAGGATCCAAATAAATACAATCAGAAATGAAAAAGGGAATATATTACCACTGACCCCAGAGAAATACAAACAACCATCAGAAAATATTATGAATACCTCTATGCACATAAACTAGAAAATCTAGAAGAAATGGATAAATTCCTGGACACATACATCCTCCCAAGACTGAACCAGGAAGAAGTTGAATCCCTGAATAGACCAATAATGAGCTCTGAATTAAATCAGTAATTAATGGCCTACCAACCAAAAACAGCCCAGGACCAGATGGTTTCACAGCTGAATACTACCAGATATAAAAAGAAGAGCTGATACCATTCCTGATGAAACTATTTCAAAAATTGAAGAGGGACTCCTCCCTACCTCATTCTATGTGGTAAGCATCATTCTGATGCCAAAACCTGGCGGAGATACGACAACAACAAAAAAACTTCAGGCCAATATCCTTGATGAACATCAATGCAAAAATCCTTAACAAAACACCAGCAAACTGAATCCAGCAGCACATCGTAAGAGCTTCTCCACCCGATCAAGTAGGCTTCACCCCTGGAATGCAAAGTTTGTTCAACAGACACAAAATAATAAATGTGATTCATCGCATAAACAAAACAAAAGACAAAAACATTATCTCAATAGATGCAGAAAAGGCTTTCATAAAATTCAACATTGCTTCATGTTAAAAACTCTCAGTAAACTAGGTATTGAAGGAACATAACTCAAAATAATAAGAGCCATCTACGACGAACCCACAGCTGACATCATATTGAATGGGCAAAAGCTGGAAGCATTTCCCCTCAAAACCCGCAAAAGACAAGGATACCCTCTCTGACCACTCCTATTCAACATAGTGTTGGAAGTTCTGGCTGGTGAAATCAGACAACAGAAAGAAATAAAGAGAGTAAGTCAAACTATCCCTCTCTGCCGATGACATGATCCTATATGTAGAAAACCCTATAGTCTCAGCCCAAAGGCTCCTTAAGCTAATAAACAACTTTGACTAAGTCTCAGGATACAAAATCAATGTACAAAAATCACTAGCATTCCTATACACTAACAATAGTCAAGCTGAAAGCCAAACCAGGAACACAATCACATTCACAACTGCCACAACATAAAATAACTGGGAATACAGCTAACCAGAGAGGTGACAGATCTTTACAAAAAGAACTATAAAACATTGCTCAACAAGATCAGAAATGACACAAACAAATGGAAAACATTCCATACTCTTGTATAGGAAGACTCAATATCATTAAAATGGCCATACTGTCCAAAGCAATTTGTAGATTCAATGCTATTTCTATTAAACTACCAATGACATTCTTCACAGAACTAGAAAAAAGTATTTTAAAATTCATATGGGACCATGAAAAAGCTCAAAAAGGCAATCCTAAGCAAAAAGAACAAAGCTGGAGGCATCATGCTACATGACTTCAAACTATAATACAGGGCTGCAAAACAGCATGGTACTACTACAAAAACAGAGACATAGACAAATGGAACAGAATAGAGAACCCAGAAATAAGGCCCCATAATGATAATAATCTCATCTTTGACAAAGCTGACAAAAACAAGCAACAGGGAAAGGATTCCCTATTAAATAAATAGTGCTGGGATAACTGGCTAACCATAAGCAGAAGATTGATACTAGACATGTTCCTCACACTATATACAAAAATCAACTTAAACAGAGGTACAAGGAGGAGCTGGTACCATTCCTTCTGAAACTATTCCAATCAACAGAAGAAGAGGGAATCCTCCCTAACTCATTTTATGAGGCCAGCATCATCCTGATACCAAAGCCTGGCAGAGACACAACAAAAAGGAGAATTTTAGACCAATATCCTTGATGAACATTGATGCAAAAATCCTCAATAAAATACTGGCAAACCGAATCCAGCAGCACATCAAAAAGCTTATCCACCATGATCAAGTGGGCTTCATCCCTGGGATGCAAGGCTGGTTCAACACACACAAATCAATAAATGTAATCCAGCATATAAACAGAACCAAAGACAAAAACCATATGATTATCTCAATAGAGATAGAAAGGCAGAAAAGGCCTTTGACAAAATTCAACAACACTTCGTGCTAAAAACTCTCAATAAATTAGGTATTGATGGGACATATTTCAAAATAATAAGAACTATCTATGACAAACCCACAGCCAATATCATACTGAATGGGCAAAAACTGAAATCATTCCCTTTGAAAACTGGCACAAGACAGGGATGCCCTCTCTCACCGCTCCTATTCAACATAGTGTTGGAAGTTCTGGCCAGGGCAATCAGGCAGGAGAAGGAAATAAAGGGTATTCAATTAGGAAAAGAGGAAGTCAAATTGTCCCTGTTTGCAGATGACATGATTGTTTATCTAGAAAACCCCATTGTCTCAGCCCAAAATCTCCTTAAGCTGATAAGCAACTTCAGCAAAGTCTCAGGATACAAAATCAATGTACAAAAATCACAAGCATTCTTATACACCAACAACAGACAAACAGAGAGCCAAATCATGAGTGAACTCCCATTCACAACTGCTTCAAAGAGAATAAAATACCTAGGAATCCAACTTACAAGGGATGTGAAGGACCTCTTCAAGGAGAACTACAAACCACTGCTCAATGACATAAAAGAGGATACAAAGAAATGGAAGAACATTCCATGCTCATGGGTAGGAAGAATCAATATCATGAAAATGGCCATACTGCCCAAGGTAATTTATAGATTCAATGCCATCCCCATCAAGCTACCAATGACTTTCTTCACAGAATTGGAAAAAACTACTGTAAAGTTCATATGGAACCAAAAAAGAGCCCACATCGCCAACTCAATCCTAAGCCAAAAGAACAAACCTGGAGGCATCACGCTACCTGACTTCAAACTATACTACAAGGCTACAGTAACCAAAACAGCATGATACTGGTACCAAAACAGATATATAGAACAATGGAACAGAACAGAGCCCTCAGAAATAATGCCACATGTCTACAACCATCTGATCTTTGACAAACCTGACAAAAACAAGCAATGGGGAAAGGATTCCCTATTTAATAAATGGTGCTGGGAAAACTGGCTAGCCTTATGTAGAAAGCTGAAACTGGATCCCTTCCTTACACCTTATACAAAAATTAATTCAAGATGGATTAAAGACGTACATGTTAGACCTAAAACCATAAAAACCCTAGAAGAAAACCTAGGCAATACCATTCAGGACATAGGCATGGGCAAGGACTTCATGTCTAAAACACCAAAAGCAATGGCAACAAAAGCCAAAATTGACAAATGGGATCTAATTAAACTAAAGAGCTTCTGCACAGCAAAAGAAACTACCATCAGAGTGAACAGGCAACCTACAGAATGGGAGAAAATTTTTGCAACCTACTCATCTGACAAAGGGCTAATATCCAGAATCTACAATGAACTCAATTTACAAGAAAAAAACAAACAAACCCATCAAAACGTGGGTGAAGGATATGAACAGACACTTCTCAAAAGAAGATATTTATGCAGCCAAAAAACACATGAAAAAATGCTCATCATCACTGGCCATTAGAGAAATGCAAATCAAAACCACAGTGAGATACCATCACACACCAGTTAGAATGGCAATCATTAAAAAGTCAGGAAAAAACAGGTGCTGGAGAGGATGTGGAGAAATAGGAACACTTTTACACTGTTGGTGGGACTGTAAACTAGTTCAACCATTGTGGAAGTCAGTGTGGTGATTCCTCAGGTATCTAGAACTAGAAATGCCATTTGACCCAGTCATCCTGTTACCGGGTATATACCCAAAGGATTATAAATCATGCTGCTATAAAGACACATGCACACGTATGTTTACTGTGGCAGTATTCACAATAGCAAAGTCTTGGAACCAACCCAAATGTCCAACAATGATAGATTGGATTAAGAAAATGTGGCACATATACGCCATGGAATACTATGCAGCCATAAAAAAGGATGAGTTCATGTCCTTTGTAGGGACATGGATGAAACTGGAAACCATCATTCTCAAAAAACTATTGCCAAGGATGAAAAACCAAACACCGCATGTTCTCACTCATAGGTGGGAATTGAACAATGAGAACACATGGACAGGGGAAGGGGAACATCACACACTGGGGACTGTTGTGGGGTGGGGGGAGGGGGAAGGGATAGCATTAGGAGATATACCTAATGCTAAATGAGGAGTTAAGAGGTGCAGCACACCAACACGGCACGTGTATACATATGTAACAAACCTGCATGTTGTGCACATGTACCCTAAAACTTTAAGTATAATAATAATAAAATTTAAAAAAAAAGAACTTTGGAGACAAACTCAAAAAAAAAAAATCAACTTAAAATGGATTAAAGACTTAAATGTAAAAACCCAAACTGTAAAAACCCTGGAAGACAACCTATATTTAAGATTAAAGACTTAAGTGTAAAACCCAAACCTCTAAAAAACCCTGGAAGACGACTTGGCAATACCATTCTTGACATAGGAACAGGCAAAGATTTCATGATGTAGATGCCAAAAGCAATTACACCAAAAGCAAAAGTTGACAAAAGAGATTTAATTAAACTAAAGAGCTTCTGCACAGCAAAAGATAGTATCAGCAGAATAAACAGGCAACCTACAGAATGGGAGAAAATATTTGCAAACTGTGCATCTGACAATGGTCTAATATCCAGCATCTGTAAGGAACTTAAACAAATTTACAAGAATAAAACAATCCCATTAAAGGACATTAACAGACATTTTTCAGAAGAAGACATACATGTGGTGAACAATCATATGAAAAGAAGCTCAACATCACTGATCATTAGGGAAAGGGAAATCAAAACCATGAAATACCATCTCACACCAGTCAGAATGGGTATTATTAAAAAGTCAAAAAATAACAGATGCTGGCATGGTTGTGAAGCAACAGTAATGCTTATACTCTGTTGGTGGGAGTGTAAATTTGTTCAGCCATGGTGGAAGACAATGTGGTGATTCCTCAAAAAACTGAAAACAGAAATAACATTTGACCCAACAATCTCTTTACTGGGTGTATTATTCTGTTTTCACACTGCTATAAAGAAATACCCAAGACTGGGTAATTTAAAAGGAAAGAGGCTTAATTGACTTACAGTTCCACATGGCTGGGAGGTCTTAGGAAACTTAGAAACGTGGCAGAAGGCAAAGGGGAAGCAAGGACCTTCTTCACATGGTGGCAAGAGAGAGAGGAGTGTGTGAAAGAGGAACTGTCAAACACTTCGCTTATGAAACGAAACAATCAGATCTCATGAGAACTCACTATCATGAGAACAGCATGGAGAAAACCTCTCCCATGATCCAGTCACCTCTCTCCCTCAACATGTGGGAATTACAATTTGACATGAGATTTGCATGGGGACACAGAGCCAAACCATACCATCCTGCTCTTAGCCCCTCCCAAATCTCATGTCTTTTCACATTTCAAAACCAATCATGCCTTCCCAACAGTCCTCAAAGTCTTAACTCCTTCCTGCATTAATTTGAAGATCCACAGTCCAAAGTCTCATCCGAGAGAAGGCAAGTCCCTTCTGCCATTCTTGATTTTATGAGCCTAAAAAATCAAAAGCAAATTAGTTACTTCCTAGATACAATGTGGTTACAGGCATTGGGTAAATGCTCCTGTTCCAAGTGGGAGGAATTGGCCAAAACAAAGGGGTTACAAGCCTCATGAAAATCTGCAATCCAGCAGGGCAGTCATTAAATCTTAAAGCTCCAAAATCATCTCCTTTGACTCCATGTTTCATGTTCTTGGCATGTTGATGCAAGATGTGAGCTCACACAGCCATGGCAGCCTTTTCATGGGCTAGCATTGACTGCCTGCAGCTTTTCAAGGCACATGGTTCAAGCTGTCGGTGGATTTACAATTCTGGGTTCTAGAGGATGGTGGCCCTCTTCTCACAGCTCCCTAGGCAGTGCCCTAGTGGGGACTCCGTATGGGGGCTCACACCCCACATTTCCCTTCCACACTACCCCAGCAGACTTTCTCCATGAGGGCCCTGCCCTTGAAGCAGACTTCTGCCTGGACATCCAGGCGTTTTCATATAACCTGTGAAATCTAGGCAGAGGATCCCAAACCTCAATTCTTCTGTGTACCCACAGGCCCATCACCACGTGGAGGCTGCCAAAGGTTGGGGCTTGCATCCTCTGAAGCAACAGGCCGAGTGGTACCTTGGCTCCTTTTAGCCATGGCTGGAGCTGGAGCAGCTGGGATGCAGGGCACCAAATCCTGATGCTGCACATAGCAACAGGACTCTGGACCCAAACCACGAAACCATTTTTTTCTCCTAGGCCTTGAGGCCACTTGTTACTTTTAGGCTGCCAGGCCTGTGATGGCAGGGGATGCTGCTAAGATCTCTGACATGCCCTGGAGACATTTTCCCCATTGTGTTGGCGATTAACAATTAAATCCTTGTTAGTTATGCAAATTTCTGCAGCTAGCTTCAATTTCTACCAAGAAAATGGGATTTTCTTTTCTATTGCATCATCAGGCTGCAAATTTTCCAAACTTTTAGCTCTGCTTCCTTTTTAAACATAAATTCCAATTTCAGATCATCTCTCTCAAGTTAAAAGTGCCACAGATCTCTAGGACAGGGCAGAATGCTGCCAGTCTTTTTGCTAAAGCATAGCAAGAGTGACCTTTGCTCCAGTGCCAGATAAGTTCCTCAGCTCCATCTAAGACCACCACCTCAGTCTGGATTTCATTGTCCACATCAGTATCAGCATTTTGGTCAAAACCACTCAACAAGTCTCTAGGAAGTTCCAAACTTCCCACATCCTACTGTCTTCTTCTGAGCCTTCCAAACTGTTCCAACCTTTGCCCATTACCCAGTTCCAAAGGTGCTTCCATATTTTCAAGTATCTTTATAGCAGCACCCAACTCTCTGTGGTACAACTTTACTGTATTAGTCTGTTTTCACACTACTATAAAGAAATACCCGAGACTGGGTAATTCAGCAAGAAAAGACGTTTAATTGACTCACAGTTCCATATGGCTGGGGAAACCTCAGGAAACTTACAATCATGGTGGAAGGCAAAGAGGAACCAAGGACCTTTTTCACAAGGTGGTAGAAGAGAGAGGAGCATGTGAAGAAGGAATTGTCAAACACTTATAGAACCATCAGACCTCATGAGAACTCACTCACTATCATGAGAATAGCATGGGGGAAAATCTCCCCCATGATCCAATCACCTCCCTCCCTCAACATGTTGGAATTACAATTAGATATGAGATTTGGGTGGGGACACAGAGCCAAACCATATCACTGGGTATATACCCAAAGGAATATAAATTATTCTATCACAAAGACACATGCACAAATATGTTCATTGCAGCACTATTCCCAATAGCAGAGATATGGAATCAACTTAAATGCCCCTCATGGTAGACTGGATAAAGAAAATGTGGTACATGTACCCCATGGAATACTATGCAGCTATAAAAAAGAATGAGATCCTGTCCTTTGTAGCGACATGGATGGAGTTGGAGGCCATTATTCTTAGCAAACTAACGTACGAACAGAAAATCAAATACTGAATGTTCTCACTTACAAGTGGGAGCTAAATGATGAGAACACATGGACACAATGAGGGGAACAACACACACAGGGGCCTACTTTAGGGTAGATGGTGGGAGGACGGAGAAGATCAGGAAAACTAACTAATGGGTACTGGGCTTAATACCTGGATGACGAAATGATCTGTAAAAAAAAAACCCATGACACAAGTTTCCCTATGTAACAAACCTGCACATGTACCCCTGAACTTAAAATAAAAGTTAAAAAAAAAAAGAACTAGGATAGAATCCCAAATAACTAGATTCCAAGATTAAACACTGAACCACTTAAACACTGCAATGAAATGTCCCTTTTCAGCTCAGAAATATCACAAAATTGATTAACATTGAGGACCTGGAGCTCAAAAGGCCTGTATCCTGATCAGTTTTGCAGACCCTTGGAGATGGGCTGATACAACAAATACTAGTGCAAAGACAAACAATAGATAAAGTTTAAAACAGAGTAGATGGTCAATGAAAAACATCACTTAATTAGGAGAATGGTTCTCAAAAACTCCCTGGCTGTGCCTTTCGAAGGCTTTAAAAATATATAAATACTTTGGCTGCTTCTTTAGAGATTCTTTCACTTTTGACTGGAGTAGAGCTAAAATCAGAGGTTTTCTTTCTCCTCCATTGTACATTAGAAGCCTCTGTGGGATATTTATATATGCACATACAAAAAATAGGCTATAGCAATGGTCTCAAACTTGGCTGCATATGTGAATCACTTGTGTATGTAAACTACGTAGCACTGAGCCTGATACACAGAGAACATTCAAAAAGTATTAGTTATTACTGTTAAATAAGGATGTTAAGAATGAAAAAGCAGACTTCACATCTGTTTTAATGAATTGAATTGAACAAAGAAAAGAATGACTCATAGTAGTCCTTGGAAATCATCTATAAGTTAATCTGATATTGACTTTTCCCAGGCATGAAAGTTGATTGGGCTTATTTATATACAAAATGTATAGATCACGACTTCCTTAAGGTCAGGGACAACATCTGATTCATCTCCATTCTTTTTTGCCCACTGACTTGTGTGGAGTAAGTATGCCAATATGTACTTTCTGAATGACTCCGAATATGCTTTATTGGATAAGCCAGCACTTAATGTTTTTAATCGACTACGTTTGAATCAAAATAGGTTTAAAAGTTAGTTGCATGGTAATAAAAAGTCCTGAGAGATATTGTCAAATGATAACACCACTGTCTGGAGTGGGATACACAATAGAAAACAGTCCTGCTCCTAACAAAAGCAATCTCTTGCCTTTGATGACAAGCACTGATCCAAAAGCAGAGAGAAAAATGAGGCTAGAAGGCTACTTATGTTTGGGAGAATTACAGTTCAGGTGGGAACACACAAAAAAATCTGGTAGAATCATGCCAAAAGAGAATCTTCTTATACAAAGATTTGGTTTTGATAAATCAGCACCAGATAAATTCATCCCCAAATACCACTATTCTGAAATGTGATTAGCCTATGGAGAGTTGACGAAGCCATCACCGAGAGAGAAAGGTGGTTGGAGATAATGCTCTTCTTTTACTTTTGCACTGGAGGATGATTTTGCAGGCAAGAGATAAGAGGTGTTGAAAGTAATGCGATCCATAAAGAATGTATAGAGATAAAGTGTCTGAGATCATTGAGATAATATGCAAAGGCTGAGCTGGAGTTCTTAGCAGGGATGGAGACATTCATCTCACAAGAAAGCATAAAAAGTAACTTAACAACAAGGAGGCCTGGAAGTAAGCGACTTTCATCAATACCAAATCATAAGATGAATGCTTAACATGATGCTGGCATAGCATTGTTCTTTTTAGAAATACATGGGATGGGGTTATAGATGATGGAATGGTGACAGGAGTTTTAAAAGTCATTTTGTGCATCAAGACATGCTGAATTGTAGAGTACTCAAAGAGCCAATTTATTGTCCTAAATATTAATCCGTTAAAACCTTTATAATTAGTGAACTCTCACTTTAAATTCCACCTTTGCATTTGATTGTACACAGAAGAGTTATTTTTCTTTGTATCAGTATATATAGATAACAGTACAGAAGGCAATTGAGAGTGGTTAACTTGCTCAGAACTCACTCCCCCTCACTCCTTTCTTCTTTACAGAGACAAGCCCTTTTCAGCTCTGCTCCATCCATATGGTCACCGTGTATATAAAGTATGATCATGTTTATAAAATATGACCCTTGCCTACCAAACCTCAGTGGATTGGCCAGGAGTGGGAAACTGACTCAAGCTGCACCAAAGTGGATTTAGAATTCTCACACGCATCTGACTGGTCTCTTAAATAGCAGCATTTAATCACTGGAGTTGTGGGTGGCTACGTTTCACCATGTGGGATGAGAAGCAGAGAAAGCTAATTTGCAGGGTAGAGATGCAAAGAGGAGGGTGACACCATCTTTGGTCTATTTCTGAGTCTCAGATGCATTCCTGCCCTCAGGTTCCGGGAGACATTGTATTTCCTTATAATAAATTTCCTCCTTGTGTTGTATTCTTGCCCAAGTGAGTTTCTATTCCTGTCAAACAAGAGTCTGAACTAATACAGAAAGGAGCTCTAGCTGTTTGCAGAATGCGTTTACTTTTGCTCATGAAAGGGAGTCCTAACAAAATGAATGTTTGCTCGGCAGAGTGACCCAAGTCTTCACTTTGAATACTGATAAGCATTTCCCTCACATTGGAGTTAGATTTGAAAATCTGGTCTCAAATTAAGATTGGCGTATCTGGTCTTCCAGATGGTGACTCGTATCTTGGTGTAAAATGAAATGACTTCTGTCTTTTATGGTAGCTCTGACATCAGCATTTATTACACCGTAGAGCGTGCTGGTGTCTGCTGTGTGAAACATGCTCAAAAGATATTGTTTGCCAAGGGCTTCAATGAGGAAAACAAAGCAGAAAGAGGGTATGGGGTACCTTAGAAAGGGCAAAGCGGGTAGGGCAGATAACCTGGATTTAAGTCTTATGTTTCTTTGAACAACTTGAGTCCCTCTCCCTGAGTTGATATGGATGAAGCTAAACAGAATGGCATAATGAAAGAGTATGTTTTTAGGGTTAAATAACCACATGTTCAAATCTCACTTTTGCCACTTACTAGTCATGTGACTTTAATTTTGTTACTCATGATTTCTGAACCTCAGTTTTTTTTCTCTGTAGAATAAAAATATATGTTCTTCTTCCCTTATAGAATTAAAAAATAAGAAATAACATAAAAGCTGGGCACTTAGTAGGTGTTCCTTATATAGTAGGTACCATTATTAGGCCAAATCAAATTGTTGGATTTAATTCCTTTATTAACTTATTTATGTATTCATTCCTCCCACAAATATTTTCTCTGTGCCTGCTATGTGCCAGGCACTGTGTTAGGGGCTGGAATTGCACCAGTGGAAAAAAAGCGGTATATATGTCTTCATGATGCTTACAATTCAGTGAGTACTAGAGCAAATGTAATGGATGATCAAATTTCCTGGGCTTTGGAGACCTCATCTAGGTAGAGGCACCCAAATGTTCCTGTCTGAACAGGCAGTGGCCTTCCTGTTTACCATCGTTTTAAATGCAATATTTGTGAACACCTTTTCTTCCTCATGCTTCCACAACCTGTATGAGGATTTAACCATGTGGGTAATTGTCTGCTGGCCACAATTTGCAAGGCTATGATGTGAATCTTTGTTGTAGGCAACATCCTGGTACTCAACAAATGGTAGTAAAAACTTGTAATTTAAAAGAGAAAGATATATTGACTGTGAACTTTACATATTCTGGGAACAATTTTTTTCCACATTGAGGTGGAGGCCAAACGAATCCATTTCCATCCCCAGTAGAAAGTCTGCCCAAGGACAGATTGGGGGCCTTGTACACTGGCTTCCTTTATAAACCTTGACAGTTCTTCAAATATGTTTTGTATTTTCCAGCAGATTCCTTGGCTTAGCTTCTTATTGGGGCTATTCTTTAGTGGCTTTCACTTTTTTTTCCAAATAGCTGATTTTTTTTCTTAGTGCTAAATGTATTGTTTTCTGTCTGATTGATTCTGCTATTTCATTTTATTAATTCAAACTTTCTTTTATGTGGGTTTTTGCAGTTTATTTCCCAAATTGTGTTTTTCCAGCTCAGTTTTGGCTTCTTCCTGAAAACAAGGCTATACTGCATTATGCTCTGAAATTTCTTCACCTACAGATTCATATCACCTGCAGGTTGCATGCTAGGCTATTTGTCATGTGATTAACAATTAGTAAAAATGGCATTTTGACCACATGCCCAGAGGAACACCAAAGATTGGTAGTCCATCTTCAAACCCACCTGGCTCTCTTCATCAAAGTGCTCATTTACACAGAGTTTGGGTTTCCATACTGTCAGTTTCTGGGACTGATTATTCTCCATTTAAGTCTGGATCCACGTCCACAACAGTCTTGTCTTTACTTGCGTGTACATTTTCAGCTGTCACTAAACCATCATACTGCCATCAGGGGCCAGAGAAGTCCAACTAATGCAAGGCTATGTTCTTCAGAGATTCCTGGGGGTTTGGCCAGACCACAAAAATAGTCATCTCTGTCCTTATTGTATTTCAAAACCCAACCAATAACTACTAATGTCTATGATTCTTTGTTCACTTATTTTCAACCTGTGGGGCATCTTAAATAACTTAAATATTTATCCAAAAGTTTGGATAAAAGTGGGAGAAATAAGGAGGCACTTTTATCAAATACTTTCTATGTGTTAGACTGCAGATCTCGAAGTTTGGCCCATTAGATACTAGCCTACATCGAGATGTTCAGAAGTGTTAAATTAGTCACAATAGAATTTCACATAACAATCTAGATTTCTAGTTTCTCCGAAAAATATCAGGTTGAGCAACATTGGATCACCATGTCCCCATGGGAGCAATTAGCTGGTACTGACACTGACCAGTAGCACCATTCCCAATTAAAAACAGTGTGTGCTCACCAGTTCTCAACATTCTCTAACACTCTTCTCTGTCTCCACCTTGGCCACTTTTGTTTATTTTTAAATTTTATGCATCCTGTGTGCATTTGAGGTTGCAACATCTAGCTTAGGTGATTTCACGCATTTTAACTTCACAAAAATCCATTTATTGCAGCACTATTTACAATAGCAAAGTCTTGGAACCAACCCAAATCCCCATTAATGATAGACTGGATAAAGAAAATGTAGCACATATACATCATGGAATACTCTGCAGCCATAAAAAAGAATGAATTCATGTCCTTTGCAGGGACATGGATGAACCTGAAAACCATCATTCTCATCAAACTAACACAGGAACAGAATACCAAACACCTCATGTTCTTGCTCATAAGTGGGAGTTAAACAATAAGAACACATGGACACAGGGAGGGGAACATCACACATTGGGGCCCGTTGGGGGTTGGTGGCAAGGGGAGAGAGAGCATTAGGACAAATACCTAATGCATGCAGGGCTTAAAACCGAGATGACAGGTTGATAGGTGCGGCAAACCACCACGACACATGTATATTTATGTAACAAACCTTCACGTTCTGCACATGTATTCCAGAACTTAAAGTAAAATAAAAATAAAAAAAAGAAATAAGAATCGTCTGCAGTTTACCAATGAAAAAACAGAGGCTCAGAGAAGTTTTCTTTATAATAAGAGTGGACCCATGCTTATTTACATTGCATCAATGGGGAGAGGGGGAAAAATTACAATCTTTTCTTAACAGAAGAGTCAATAAGAAAAATAGAGTATTTCTGACTTGCTTGGCCTGTTGTGCATTTTGTTCAGTGATTTCTAGATTATTATGGTAGTTCAATTTTATAGTTAGAAGCAAATCAAAAACAGTTAAATGTAGAAAAAAGGCGAAGCAATGTTCTAGAAGATTATACCCCAAAATATCTTCTCAAACTGATTCAACCACATGATCATAGTTAATTAAGATTATAGATTATTCCCTGGCACTCCCCAGCTTATTCAGGGATTATGAGTCCAGACAATTAAAAAAAAAAACAAACAACGAAACACCCGAGGAAGTTTAACAAAGAGAACAGTCATTCTCCAATTGTCTAGGAGTACTTTTGTGGCTCTTATATGTAGTTTCATGAAGATAACTTCTAATTCTCATAAGATTTTCAATTTCCCACACACTTAAAAAAGGAACTCCATCATCCTACTTGTAACATTTCTTAAATAGTTAACAATTCATTTTGAGTTTTTGCAGTAAAAGTTGAGCTATTTCACTCTGGTTAACTTCAGGCTCCAAAATATATATGTGTTTGTATATATATACATATATATATATACACATGTGTTTGTATATATATACATATATATATATACACATATGTGTGTATATATATGTGTGTGTGTGTGTATGTATATATATATTTTTTATTTTATTTTATTTTATTTTTTTGAGACGGGGTCTCGCTTGTCGCCCAGGCTGGAATGCAGTGGCGCGACCTTGGCTCACTGCAACCTCCGCCTCCCGGGTTCATGCCATTCTCCTGTCTCAGCCTCCCGAGTAGCTGGGACTACAGGCGCTTGCCACGTTCCCCGGCTAATTTTTTGAATTTTTATTAGAGACGAGTTTTCACCGTGTTAGCCAGGATGGTCTCAATCTCCTGACCTCGTGATCCGCCTGCCTCGGCCTCCCAAAGTGCTGGGATTACAGGCGTGAGCCACCTCACCCGGCCCAAAACATTTTTAAAGAAATGATCAATCATCTATATTTTAAAACAAATATACATTTAGGCATTCAGCTTCCTGAGTGTGTTACAAGCACATGGGTGGTCTTGTTGTCTTTTCTATTGTCTGAATGGAGGATCTGTCTTGTGTTTTGAAGGTGTGGCACTTGCAAATATTTTGAGAGGGAACCTGGTTTTTTTCTCATAGAATGTGCAAATGTGCACACCATTCTAAAAACAGGAGATCTTGTTTAACAAGAGTATTTGGAGAAACAACACAAGAGGCAGCATCAATTTATATTGAAATTGAAAACAATGTGAGAGTGAGTGATGGCAAATCCCTAAGAAATGGGGGATTTAAATTGAACAACGGCTATAAAATGGAATTGGCTAAGGGAAAACAATCATTCAGAAACTACATAGGACAATATCATCTTTGAACTGTGACTACTATTGGCTAACAACCAATGGGGTGACAGGGTTGATAGCACCAATTTTAAGATGTGGACCTCATAAATATTTTGCTAACTTCAATCATTTGTTTAAATACATATATCCTTATTGTAGGCCTGATTTCTTTGCAAAGAATAAATTGAAAATTCACTTTAGCAAATTTTTTAAACTTCAGCAATAATGTATTGATATATAATGCCAGCCAATGCATCACCTTTTTCTTCATATCAACTATAAAAGATACTCTGATCCAAGGATTTGTCAAAAGCTCATCTTACCTATTACAATGGTTGGTGGCCTTTGTTAGCCTTTCATTACAAAACAATTTATATCCAAGACACATTAGATTTATTTTGGGTGTGTGTGTGTGTGTGTGCCTGCACCAACATAACTGTGTGCTAGACAAGTGTTCCAGAACATCTCTCTTCTAACTAGGCATGAAAGGTTGATATTATAAAATGTGTTTTAAAGAAGTGAAGTGCCTGCTATAGCAAAACATAGGCTATCTATTTTGACAATATCGTAAGGTCATATCAAGCAACAAAATAGTGATTTACATAAATTTTTGATATATTCTACATAATAAATTTTATGATTATCAGATGCTTTCATAATTCTCCCACCACCCACTAGTCCAGGACCTACTATCAAGTTAATTCACGGAGAAAACAGCAGGAAAGAAATACTGGTATAAGCAACGAATTCAGAATACATTCTTGTGTGATGCTGCCTTGCTTCTGAATAGTAACTGCTCCACAAATGTGTTGCCCTTCACTTTCCCTTGGGTTTAGATAAAGTAAGTTGGTGGAGATTTTGGTGGCAGAGATGAAATGGATTTTTATTTTGGGTTCCCCTTCCCACATATACCTGTGCAAAGAAGTCAATACAAAATAATATTGAGGAAATGAAGGAGGGAATAGGGGAGATAAGTAGAATCATCATGGTTTTCTTTTTCTATTAAAGAAAACAGTAAAAAAAAAAAAAAAAAACTCAAGATGGCCTCTGGTTAGTGGACAGTCTGACATCCCTGCTGTCCTTATGATGTTCTGTGTAATGGGATTTCTTTTTACTTAGACTATGTTATCTACATGGGCCACAGAGATGTAAGGGCTTCAAGGCCCATCAGAAATGACTTTGCGGTCTAGTGATAAAGTCACTAAAATTCTGGCCCCAAAGGTGAAACCTCCCACTAGGGACTGAGAAACACCTATTCTCTTTATTGGATCAAATTCCACACTGCTCAGCACCTCCCTTGTTTAAAAACTAACCAGAGAAAACATATATTAATCTAACATTAATGTATTGGGTTTATTTCATCTCATAAATTTGATTGAGACAATGGTGAGGAGAAGCACACTTTTAAAGATTACACAAGTGTCTGTTACTTGAGGACAAAAAATCCTGAGGTTTTTCACTTGGGAATGTGAACAAAATGAAAATTTCAGGCAATTAACTGGCAGAATTGCATGTATATTTACACGTAGAATGGCTTATTTTTCATTGTAATTAGCTTTTAGAGTATCACTGGGGATTCAAATAAATGTATGGGAATATGTACATATAAATAAGCTGTTTGCATTTGAGTTAATTTGTTTCACCACTAGATATGGGCAGCAGCTAAGTGAGCCATTAATGTTGAACATTAGTTATACAAACAACAGAACCACTCCCTTCACCCAAGCAGTTGTCCTTTATTTTTTTGTCTCCTTCCTAGAACCTGCCTTATTAGAACTTTTATATCCCACTTCTCAACCTTGGCTTAACATTAGAATCACTCAGGGAGTTTTAAAACAAACAAACAAACAAACAAACAAACAAACAGGCAACACAAGTGAGCAGATGCATGGGTCCTACCACAGAGAGCCTTTTATTTTGTCTGGGTTATGGTTGGACTAGATTTTTAAAATCTTTCCAGGCGATTCTAATGTGTCTGAAGTGGTGTACCACTGAATCACAACATGAGTTTCGTCAGATATTAGGAACATCACTTTGATGATCACAGCTTTTCCAGCCCTGTCTCTTTGCTTACAAGTGACTTGTGTGGTTCTTGACATGTTTAACCTTTGACTCCCAGTGGAGGAAAATCATGGTATATGACCGCTGATGGACACTGAAAGTTGTTACTAAACAACTTGAAAGTGCGTTTGACCTAACCTTTGTTTCCTTTCGTCCCATTAAATCTCACCACTGCAAGATTATTAAAGCCTAAAGAGACCTTACACATTTTATAAGGCAACTTTACCATGTTAAGCAGGAAGCTGGTAAACAGGTTGAGATTACTGAAGAATGACACTGTCATTTCCAAGAATTCTGATTTCCAATGAGGGCCGTAGATTACGTTACACTTGAAGAGACTTCTGTGCCAGAAACATCCCACTTAAAGCTTCACGTGGGTCTTAAAAATAGGCAACCTCATCATTTATGTGCTAGCACCATCTAAATTGCTTTGCATGAAGTAATCTACTACATTCTCACAACCACCCCATAAGGGAATGCAGCACCTTATAATGATCTTAAATAAGATCACTATTCCTGCTTAAGGGGTAAGGAAAACTATGGTTAACTTAGAACTGCGGGGTAAGGACAGTGAGTTCTGGAGACTTTGAGTCAGGGTCAATGTCCAGAGTGTCAGAATTGACAGGTCAGAATACAAACACATTTGAACATGATCAGGCTCTAGATAGACAGATATGATTCCTGGTTTTTCATTCTAAATCTTGCTTCTAATAATAAATGTGAGTTCTGTTTATTGAGCACATACTGTTAAATCAGGCACTTCACTGGACACATCATTTAATTCATTTAAAACCCACAAAACCTAGATGAGTAAAATCATTCTTTTTGGTGTATAGAAGAGAAAATTTATGCTTAGAAAAGTTAAATAACCTGTCCTGAGTCCAAAGCTGGATTTGAACTCTCTGGTCTTGAAACCTCTGTTTTGAAGCCCTGCCACATATTGCCTGCCTGTAAGGAAAGGTATGATATATGTTTGTATCCACTACATTACACTACTTCACGGTTCTTTACATTTCCACCCAGCGAAGTCCCTTTCTCCATTGCAGACATATATGCTTAAGAAGAATCAACACTACATTGTGTAATGGTTTGAAAACAAGGACTTGGTGTAAGGATGTTAAAGGAGGACTATGAATTGCTGCTTTACACAAGAATCCTTGTGCCCTCTGTTCTTTCTGAAAGTCAAGATTTCAAGCTGTTTTCCTTCACACTCATCCTGTGACAATTCTCTGTTGGACTCAGCTACAGACAAGAGGGAAACTGGAAAGGACACTCACCCATTGATATTATTGGGCTGTGTCCTCACCCAAATCTCATCTTGAATTGTAGCTCCCATAATTTCCATATGTTGTGGGAGGGACCCCATGGGAGATAACTGAATCATGGGGGCGGTTTCCCCAATATGGTTTTCATGGTAGTGAATAAGTCTCATGAGATCTGATGGTTTCTTTTTTTTTTTTTTTTTTTTTGAGATGGAGTCTCGCTCTGTTGCCCAGGCTGGAGTGTGGTGGTGCAATCTCGGCTTGCTGCAACCTATGCCTCCTGGGGTTCAAGTGATTCTCCTGCCTCAGCCTCCCAAGTAGCTGGGACTACAGGCACATGCCACCATGCCCAGCTAATTTTTGTATTTTTAGTAGAGACACGGTTTCACTATGTTGGCTGGCTGGTCTCGAACTCCTGACCTTGTGATCCGCCCGTCTCGGCCTCCCAAAGTGCTGGGAGTAAAGGCATGAGCCACCACTCCTGGCTGATCTGATGGTTTTATAAGGGGAAACCCCTTTCACCTGGCACTCATTCTCCCTTGGCTGCCATCATGTAATATGTGCCTTTCGCCTTCCACCATGATTGTGAGGACTCCCCAGCCACATAGAACTGTGAGTCCGTTAAACATCTCTTTCTTTATCAATTACCCAGTCTCAGGTATGTCTTTATCAGCAGCATGAAAATGGACTAATACACCCATCTTTATTTGAAGTGTCCTATGTGGTAACTCACATCCTTGATTTTTTGGGTCAACATCCCTTCTCCCTCCTTAACTCCTCATCCTTCTCATTGTCAAAATATCTTATACATTCTAGTGTTGGAGCATCCAAACCATATTTCTTACCTGCATCTGTAATTTGGAAGTTCTATAAATATCTTTAGCTGTGGTCCTTTCATTAGAAGTCACATGTAACTTTCAGGTTTCAACTTCTCTGAGTACCAATATTGATTCCATAAGCAGCAGCAGGTAGAGTGGCCAGAAAATGGGTTTTACAGTCAGAGAGACAAATGTTCAAGATCTAGATCTATCATTTACTGTCTGTGTATCTTATGAAAATTATTTAGGATCGTAGGTAAGAAGCTCAGTTTTCCCATCTGCAAAATGGACCTCAGTATACTTACTGGGTAATTCATTATACAATGTATACGAAGTGCTAATCACATTGCTTGCTTAGTGTATATGAACTGCTACAACAAACACAACTACTATTATTATAACAAACTGTGCCCCTCTCCAATAAAGGAGTCTTTCAGCTTCATGATCAAGGTCAAAATCATAAGGTCCCTTACAGACAAGCCGATTATCACCTTAAATAAAGGGTGCAGTGGAGATTCTGCAGACAGATGTTTAGGTTCAAATCCCTGCCTTGCCACTTTCTGACTGTGTGACCTTTGATAAGGGACTGAACTTCTCTGTGCCTCAGTTTCTTCATTTATAAAATGAGGATAAAAATAATATTCATATCATAGGGTTGTTGGAAAGATTCAGAAGTTAACAGAAGAGTTAACATATGGAAAGTTCTTAGAATTCTGCCTGGCACATATGAAAGAGTACTTCAATGTTAGTTATGTTAATTATTTCAGTTAACTTCACCCCAAATTTACAATAAAAAAACAGAATTGAAGAATATATAGTCTATGCTTTTCTTAGATAGACATCTCAGTTTCCCTAGAAACTTTCATGTTTATACATTTTAAACTTAGATGTCCGTAAGTTTATAAGATAAATACGTTTCTCTAGAAATGTTCCCCTTGAAATGCATCCTTCTCTTTATTATCTTTACCCTCTTTAATTAAGTTTTTGTACCAAATCTCTCTTTACGGTGCTCTTCTTTATCATTTTTTAACTTCTTTTTTGGAATTTTGGAGATGTGCCTCCTGAATCAAACACAGTATCCAAGCTATGGAGTGTAAATAATAACTGCCATGAATCGTAGTTTTCTAAAGTTTCCTGTGAGGAATCACCAAAAGTACCTGGTAAGTGCCCAGTTATCTGGCCTCTCCCTGGGAAGCCCTAACTCAGCAAGTCTGGATTGAAGTCCAGGGATCTGTATTTTAAACAAATATTACAGGATATTCTTAGAGCTATATCCTTCCATCCTAAGTGCTGACTTAAAGCTGAGGTGGGAGATAGCAACAAGGCCTTCAGTTACACTTAATTCTGATTTCACTTTCTGTTGTCACTCCTCCCAGTGCCAGAGGGTAAATTTCTCAGCTTCTTTCCTGTGAGCAATCACTCTCAAACACACTGTGCAATCTTCATTTCTGAGATTCCTAACCTCTAGTAGCTCATGCTTTCAAGCCACCAAATCCATCAGCTGGAAACAGTTTTTCATGGCATGTTGAAGAAGACAGAGACAATGTGACCCCTGAGACACCGCAGAGTAGGGTAATGGGTAAAAACTTATGTTCGCAATGTAGTAACCTTGAGAAATCCCGCAAGGCTTCCTGTGTCTTTAGTTTGCGTACTCATAAAGAAAAAAGCTATAACTTGCCTTTCTTTTTGGATATATTGGGAGATTTCATTGGTTATTCCAGGCAAGAAAATGAGCCAATGCATAATGATTTACTTCTTTAAAAAGAACCGGGATGAGTCTTCTAAAGAAAATCAGGCAGGATGCATTTTTAAAATTGCAAAAGTTTTTCTTATTTATGCTTCTTTCAAATTGTATTTTCTCAGGAAAGGGTTAGAAGAATTAAAAAATGCCTTGGGCTTTCTCTGGATAGGGCAAGATACCCTAAAGATCAAAAGCATGTCTTTCGGACTTTGAATTCCCATTTTCCATGTATTAGCTGGGAGGCCTTAGAAAAGTCATTCAGCCTCTTTGAACATTGGTGTTTTCATCTATCAAGTGGGAACACTCTACCTCATAAGATTTGCTCCAAAGACTAAATAAAATAATTTATGTAAGCCATTTAGCACAGGTCCTAGCACAGAGGACAGAAAGGTGCAACCCAGGACCCATCGTGGTTCATTTTCTCTGCCTCAAAGTCACTTCCTTCTCATTTGCATGTGTGCCGCTCTCATTCATTCACTGAGCCCAGCTCGAATATTTCTTCCTTCTCACTCTTCCCAAATTAACAAATGTTGAACACCTACCATGTGCCAGGCATGCATTCCAATACCAGCTCTCAGGCTTTGTAATAACATGAGCCAAGGATTGAGTGGAAATCATAAACTAGTGGAAAGAGTAACATCAGGAATTCCCCAGTAGGTAATTGGCAATATCATCCAAAATAGAGAAAAGTTTTATTCAACCGATTTTAAAGTCAGGACAGTTAAAATGTATTAAAAAAAAAAAAAAAAAGCCCGCAAGACAGGGCTTACATCATTAAAAAAAAAAAAGAAGAAATCTAATTTGGGATTAAGGTGCTTTAAAACTGTTTATATTCTCATTCTATTACTCATTATCTACCATGACATGCCCCACATTTAATTTCAGAGTAAAATGTGTTTGGAACTACACACATTTGTAGACCCTACTGTATCATCTCTTTCCTGGTGAGTGATATCATCCACCAACCACTTGTCTCCCTGATTTTTGGTTCTGCCTTCCAAAACCCTCAGACAGCTTGCTGTTATGTAGCCCCTTCTTAGAAACTCCTTATGACTTTACATTCACTGCAGGAAGGGTTGAGCTGCATTTCCACTCCATTCCTGTAAGGAACCTAACCTCCTGTTATTTATTTATTTTTGGCAAACAAACCAAACACAAACCAGCTCAGAAGCTTATACATTGAGAAGGTGTCCGATAGATATGTATTAAATCAAGTCCATAAACCCCATACCAATAAAACCAAACCCAACATTATAGCTTGATTCTCTGTAGTTTTTGCCTATGCTGTTTCCTGAATCTAAGATACCATTTCTCCCTCTTCAGTCCGTGAGAATGTTATCATTCAAAGCCCAGCCAAAATGCCACCTCTGTGGTTAATGCTTTGCAAGTCTCTAGGAGCAAAGTTAATAATGACATCTCCTTTTAACTCTCACAGCATTTAGTATAGACTCCGATTATGACTTGTGCCCAATACACACCTTGCAGTCCCTCTAGGCCTGTAGCACAAATCATGTTTCCATCTTCCTCAGAAACCAGCATGGCACAGTTTGTACAATGAGAAAGTGTATAATAGGTATGTTATAAATTCATAGGTATAGTTTATAAATTCAATTTATAAACTCCACACCAACAAAACCCAACCCAACCTTATTGCTTGATTCTCCATTGAAAGAAAGAAGTAAAAGACATTTTCTCCCTCTACTAGACAGCCATTTTAGTTTTCAAAATTATTTAGTGCTAAGTGGGGGACTGGTTGGAATGGTTAATAGATGAGTGACACCATGTTAGTAGAAAGATCATTGATTTTGGATTTACACAACTCTGCAACTCACTGCCTTTGTGAGCTCAAGTAAATTCATTACCCTCTCAAGAGATTCAGTGCCACCTGTAAAATGGACATAAGATAAATCTCACAGATTTTTGTGTCACAAGTAACTTAAATAATGTGCAAAATCACCTAACACAAAAGGTTACAAATAATACATGCTCATGAAATGTTGGTTCTCTCCTTTGCTTTCTTTCTCATGTCTTACCCAGTTCTGTTGGGTTACAGTTTAATCTTGTTTTTTTTTCTTTGTTTTCCATTTTAATTTTTTTAGTGATATAAAATATTTTACACACTTAGGGGGGACATGTATTTGTTACATGACTATAATGTGTAATGATCAAATCAGGAATATGGGGTTATCCATTACTTTGAGTATTTACCATCTCTATGTGCCCGTAACACTTCAAGTCCTCTCTTGTAGCCACTTTGAAATATGCAATGCATTGTTGCTAACTATAGTCGCCCTACTCTGCTATCGAACATTGGCGCTTTTTTGTCTATGTTTGTACCCACTAACCACCCTCCCTTTTTCTGTACCCGTACTCACTCACACACCTTTCTCAGCCTCTGATATCTATCATTCTATCGTCTATCTCCATGAGATCAATTTTTTTAGCTCCTACCTGTGAGTGAGAACATATGGCATCTATCTTTCTGTGTTTGGTTTTTCACTTAACATAAAAACTTCCAGTTCCATCCATGTTGCTGCATGACACAATTTCATTCTTTTTTATAATGCTGTTTTTTTTCTTGCTCAACACTTCGTGATGCAGCCAATTGATTCTGACTTCCCACCTATACAATAATTATTTTAATACTTGAAGGCCAGTGTGAGGTCATCCTTTAGATGACAGTAATTAAAGTTTTCAGCAAAAGTGCATTTTGCCTTATTATTTCTTTAGCATAAAACTATACCACAATTTATCCATCGTCATAACAGAAGACCAAAATCATAACATGTGTTTCTTATGAATATTAAACTTGGTGATTTAAAAGCCTCTCACCAGCTTAATATTCAATGAATAATAACTGATTTTAATAACTTCTAGTTTTCATTAGAGTACCATAAACTTTTTTCATGGCTGCATTATGTTGTCAAAATGCTAATGTATAGTACAGTGATTTTGTTTCTGCATAAAATGTGAGCATTTCCATATGACTCAGTGATTTTAGCATTGTTGAATCTTCACAGGAGGCCAAGCTGTGAGTTTAAATAGAAACATATGTCATACTTACATGTACAGACAGTATTTCAAATGACTAACTGTGGCAATATTAATGGTACCAACTTGAAATTTTCAATCTGCTGAGTGAGCAGATTTGTGACTTAAAAAAAACCCAACAACCATACTAAATGACATAACCACCGAGTAGCCGCTACTCCAGTTTGTGCCCTTTTCCTTCTACTCATCATTCCCTTGTCTCTAAATATCAGGTGAAAAGTGAATTTGGCATCTTGCTCTATGATGAAAACTTAGTTATGCCAACATATGTACTGGAATACCACAATGTATAACATGTTATATTATGGCTGTAACCAGGCAAACAGCCTAGAGAGGATAAGCACCTATATTCTACTAAATGGTTAAATTGTTAATCATAAAAGTCTTGCATATGCTCAAATGGTTGCTCAAAACGGATGCTAATAGTGATGCAGTCAAACTATTCTCTACACGTCACGCACCTCTATGAGGATCTGTGGAGTAAATATTCTCTGTCAAATCACCACGACATTTAGCATGAGGAGGCATGGAACTGAAGTGCCATCAGAGTTGGTTATGTACTTTTATCGTTCAAGAGGGAAAATCTGTACCATACTTCAATCACAGCTGCAAATAATGGAGAGGCATTGATTGATCCTGATAAATACAAGCGGGGGTCTAAAAAACGTACACCAACAGAATGGTGAACCCATGACCCCACTTCATATAAGATCTTATAGGGGAGCAGACTTGTACTTTTGTGTTCAGTTTATACATGTTTTATTCAATGTGTCTCACATCAAGGTCCTCACTAATAGATTCTACAAAATGGTTCCTCATAAAACTAGAAAAGTGGTTCGTCTAATGGAAAAAGCCCTCTGTTTTGACACTGAAATAAACTTTAGCTTCTTGAAGGGGCATTTGGTGGCTTAGTTTCCTATTGCTGCTGTAACAACTTATCACAATCTTGGTGGCCTGAAACAACACTAATTTATTATTTTACAGCTCTGTAATTCAGAAGTTTAACATGGGTCCCACTGGGTTAAACTCAAGGTGTCAGGAGGGCTGTGATCTTTCCTGGAAGCTCTAGTGGAGAATTCATTTCCTTGAATTTTCTGGCTTTTAGAGACTGCCCACATTCCATGGTGAATGGCCTCCCTTCCTTGATCTTCAAATCCAGTAATGACAGATTGAGTTCTTCTCACAGCGTATCACTGCATTCTTTTCTTCTGCCTCCCTTTGTATTTGTATTAGGCCAAGCTAGATAATTCAGGATAATCTCCCTATTTTAAAATCAACTGATTAGCAGGCTTAATTCTATCTGCCACCTTAATTTTCCTTTTGCCTTGTAGGGTAACATATTCATAGGTGCTAGGGATTGTGGGGGTATCATTGGCGGGATCATTATTCTGCCTATCACAGTGGCCAACCCAAGCATTACTGAAGTCTGTTCTGCAATTTTTGATTAACATGATTTTAAGAATATTGACCTTTTGCCATAGGGCATACGGGAAGAACTTCATGTATTTGCAGTATGATATGTGAACAATAAAAAAGGAAATTTCTCCATGGAGAAGGGTAGCATAAATAATATGATATCTGGCCCAAGAGTAGACAACAGTGCTCTGGGTACAAAACTTATGATGTCAAACAAATTCATGCAAGGAAAAGACATTTTGTTATAGTGGTGAGACCCAGGACAAAAAGTGGCGGATTGGCCATAGCCTTGACAGAAGATGATACCTGATTAATTCTAAATCATGTTGGATGATTATTGTTTTAGGTGGGATTAAACTTCTTAGGTAGACTGAGGTCTGGAAACAGAAAATCAATTCAGATCACTCAATTGGTGACAACAGTTTACAAAAATGGTCATAGAAGGATTATCATCTTCTCCATTATGCTACATGTTTACCTAAGAACCAGCAAGGTATCACTAATACATGCCATAGGCTCTGTCATCCTGAAGGCTACAAGTTTTATTTTAAAGGAAGGGCAGCATTTATTCACCAGCAAAAACTCCATCTGAGGGCTGTGAGCAGCTGCAGGGATGGGGAAGGAGAATAGACCATAGATTTGCGGTATGGGGGAAAGACAATCAGTCTACCTTGGAGGTGGGGATAATGAGGCATGCAAACGATGAAATAATATGTAACCATTTAAAAAGGGAAGCCATATTATACAATGTCTGAGAGAGTCCACCTGTTACTAGTTTTTCTTGGGCAAGTTGCTTGACCTCTCAAGCTTCAGTTTCCCTGCCTGTTAGATGAAAACAATGATAGAACTGGAATAATGCCTCAGATTTGTTGAAATGTTAATGAGATGTAAATATCTTAGTACAGAATTTGACATATGGTATGCCATCAATAATAAAACTGGGTATAATTGTAAATATTATTAGATCAATAAGATGACATGGAAGATCTCCAGGACATAAAAATAATAAAAATCAATAGAACTAGAATGATTCAGTGTTTTAAATAAAAACAATTCAAATTTATGTATACAGAAAGTCATATAAGCATAGAAAAATGTCTGAAAATACATACACCTAATTGTTATCAGTAATTCTGGGAGCAGAATTTGACTTTTAGCTTTATTGCTATAATAAGAATAAACAGCCTTGTTGAATGTTGGTTCCCTGAAAATACTACCAAAACAATCTGCTGATAATCCATTTAATGAATACATAATACTTTTGTAAGAATAGCAAGAAGGCACATGAACCAACATGTAAAGTACATTTAAACATTTTGTGTAACATCTGAAGGCTTCTGTAATCTGATATTATTCTATCACCTTTTAAAGAAAAATTCTCTCTCCAATTTCCAAGATCCCAAATCTAAACTAAAACAGATCATCTTCCTCATAATTCCTAGGGAACTTGAACAGGTGTAATTGGGAATCTCCAAGCTCAGGGACACTTAACAGCTCTAAAAGGGGTATAAAAATGCCCTGTCAGTCCACCCTTAGGCTGCCTTTTGCACAACATAACAAGAATCAGAATTCTTGGAAAGAATATAGTTGACAAGAGCCATTTTCTCCCCCTGTGTCTAGTCTCAGCAGCACTTTAACCAATTGTCAGCTAATTGGAGTTTTCTACTTGGCTGGCCTAGCAGAGAAACACTACACTGACTAGTGTGGGGAGCTCCATCTTCGCAATAGAAGGGGTGGAAATGGCCTGAAAGTACACAACTATTATCCTAGCTTCTTCAGGAATTAAACGGCAGCCAAAACTAACAAATCAAGCCAAAAAATTATTTGGTTTTCTGAGAGATTTGACATCAAGTGTTTTTGGCCTTGCTATTAATCCTAGTTTTTTTTTCTGAGAACAAACAGACCCTTCCACCTTAACTGCAGACATCCATCAATGGTTAAAGTGATAACAAATATATACATAATGAATACTTGCTTTTCTTCATGAAGATAGACAAGGTTCCACTCAAGTAAGTTGCTAAATAAGAAACATTTCTTGTCAATCTGTTTTCTGAGAAGATTTACTTCTATTCTAATTAGGCAAATAGTTATTGAATCCTATGTAGTCTGTGCAGTTCTTGGAGACTTAGAAGAAATAAATGTTGGAGATACAACCCTTGTCTAAAGGAGTTTACAGTGTGATTGGCAAGAGAAAACACATACATGGCATCTTTATCTCTGCATGACAAAGGCCATAGTGACATCAACCTTAAAGGTTTTGTTCACCTGTCTTCTAAACAAGGATGCTAGCCTGGGAACACAGCTGTTAAACATGTGGTACTAGAAGAGACTTGGGTCCAGATACCAGCTGTGCTAGTTTCTGGGTAGGAATTGTTAAGCAAAGCATTTAAATTTTCAGAACTTCTTCACCCACATAGTACCTATAAGGATTAAATGAGATGATGCATTCATGCGTTTAGCACAATATATGTATGTATGCATGTATGTATGTGTGTATGAATATGTAATATTCCATATATATCAATTTTTATAAGTAGCAATCATCGTGAGTCAAAAGAAGCTGCATTTGAATTCTGTATACAGCCCTTTATAATCTTGGGAAATCATATAATCTCTGTAAGTTTTAGGATCTTTGGTGTGAGAAGCCATCTCACAGGATGGTGGCGGGAATTAAATCAGATACTGCATGTAAGGAGTTTAGCTTAGAGCCCAGTACATGGTTAAGTGCTCACTGATGGTAGCTAGGGTAGCTATTGATTTTGGAAAGATCTTGCTCTTTGGGAGGCTACATAAAATGGCTGTTTTACTGTACCTGAGATTGTTGACTCTACATGTTTCCTTTCCTTTCATAGAAAGAAAGAACCCAAGCATCCGTGTACGCTGCCTTGTGCTACATGCTGAGCTTGAGCTTCATCCCTTTATACTCACAACCACCCTTAGGGACAAGTTTTAATCATATAATATATATGAGGAAACTGAGGCTGAGGAACAGTGCTTTTCCTGGGGCCATGCATAAGCCTGAAATCATGGAGTCTGCAGGTAAGTGCTATATCACCCAGTATATCAATTTGTTTTTTTATTCCAACCCAAATACTGGATTCAGAAATCTAGTGCAGGACATCCCTCTATAATGACGGTGTTCAGCAGAACTTTCTATTGTGATGGAAATGTTCTACATTTGTGTTGTCTAATAAAGGAGCCGCTAGCCACTTGTGGCTATTGCTATCAGCACTTCAAGTGTAGATACTGTAATTGAGGAGCTGAATTTCTAATTTCATTTCAATTTTTAAAATATTTATTTCTTTTAGCTAGGATTTGAACTTAATTATTTAATTTTAAGTAACAAATTTAAATAGTCATATGTAGTTTGTGACTACCAGTTTGCCCTACAACCTGCCTAGCTACAATCATTCAGTCTTTGCCTGAACACCATAAGTGACAGGTTGCTCATCACCTTACAAGCAGTCACTTCATTGCTTTCTAGCTTTGAACATAAGAAAAGCCTTCTTTATGTTGCATTAACATCTGTTTCCCTCTAACTTTTACTTACTTGGCCTGTATTTTACCCTGGAGCTACATAACGTATGCTCAATCAATTTCACGAAATTGTATCCCCTAGTGCTCTTTACCATGTTCACAATTATGACGCAGTCTGGGATTGGGGGATTTTTATAAGTCTACTATGGGGTTTTAAAACACTGGGGTGATGCTATAATGGTGGTAGTAATAATCATTAGTATGCACTAAGCACTCACTACATGCCAGGTATTGTCTAAGCCCTTCACACATATTAGTGCATTTATCTATCGTAACAACCCTACTGACTCAGTTCTATTTATTAGCCCAATTTTATGAAAAGGGAACTGAGGTAAAGGGAGGTTAAGTGACTGAACAGAAGTCACATGCCTCTGAAGTGGGGAAGCTACCATTTGAAATGGGGTAGTCTGAATTCAAAGCCCATATTCTTAATTGTGCTGCAACCTGGCTTCCCAAGCCCAGGCTTAGAGGAAATAAAAGAACCCAAAAGTAGGACTATGTTGACTGAGTGTCTGGGGCCCAAAACCCTTACCCTCAGTAAGAGAGGGTTGAAGAAGAGAGCATGATAGACCCCATCTGCAAGACCCTCACAGTTTTTTGCAGAACTCTGGTCTGGCTACCAAACATCACTTCCCATATGCCCACAGTGAAAAAAAATGGAAAAGGTGCTCTTGTCCAGAAATTTCACACCAAAATTTCCACAGGGATCTGAACGACCATATAAATGAGTGAAGTGGATTGCTTATAATGATTTGAATGTTTGTGTCCCCTCCAAGCTCATGCTGAAACTTAATTCCCAATACAACAGTATTGAGAGGTGAGGCCTTTAGGAGGCAATCAGGCATAAAGGCTCTGCCCTCTTGAATGGATGTCTGGCTTATAAAACGGCTTGAGGGGACAAGTTTATCTCTTCCATCCCTTTCATCATGTGAAGACACAGCATTCTTCCCCTCTGGAGGACACAGCAACAAGGCACTATCTGAGAAACAGACAGCAGCCCTCAGCAGAGACTAAATCTCTTGGTGCCTTGATCTTGGACTTTCTAGCCTCCAGTACTGTGAGAAATAAATTTGTTCTTTTTTAATTACCTAGTCTAAGGTATTTTGTTACAGTAGCGTGAATGAACTAAGTCAGTTATTTAAGTGTATTTTTATTTCCTTAAATTTGCTCTTGCTCAATTTGTTTTTCTAGATGTTTCATATTCTCTTCACTGTATAGCAAGAGGAGGTAACAAGTGATGGTAATGGTGGCTGTCATTTGGTCTCATTGTCTGGGAGGCAATAGAGAGTAGGGGAGATTGGGGAAAATGGAGGCATATGTCATGCCTAAAAGAGCAGTAGCATCTCAGCTCCAGCTTATCACTGCTAGATGGAAACACAGGGCTTTTGTTCTCTGAGCTGTCAAGGGAAGTGTGAAATCCGCATCAGATCACCTGAGCTTTCAAAGGAAGTGTGAAATCCACATCTTTTATGTGAAATATTTCACTTTTTGAATATTGACAATTCCATTAAAAGAAATCACCCTGTACTAAAAGCATTGTGGTATCCTACATTAAATATTGGGATAGAAAAAAAAAATTAGAAAAATAAATGAAATTCAAATAAAATGTAAAGTCTAGTTTTTGTTGTTGTTTTTGTTTTTTTAAAAAATGAACGAAAACCCCTATAGTCAAAACTCGAGGGTCAGTAGGTATATATATAGGGAGAACCCACTGGCTGCTAATATGTAATCTCTAATCCAATCCAAGCACCACATTTAATGGTGGGAAAGCTGAGGCCCAGAGATCAAAAACAATTTGCTTAAAGTTGTATGAATTAGTTGCAGCATTTTGTCTAAAAACTCCATTTTGTACTGCTCAGGCCAGGGTTGATTAATTCTGGAATTATAATAGAGCTTACTCTTTTTTAGCCCATACGTGGAATAAAGCAAGCCTGGTGGATTTTGCTTGCAGAGTTCATCACACATGTTAAAACGTTAGGAGACTGAAATACTGTGCGACCTTTGACAAGAATGCTTCCTCTTCCTTCCCTACTGACCTCGCTCCTTGGTTGTCTGCCTCAGGCTCGATTTTTCTGTTTCCTGCCTTTTTCTGAATATTTAGAGTTTTCCTTCTATTGTTCCCTACTTCCCTGTAGCCATTGTTGCATGAACAGCCAGATTATATAGCAAATAGTGGCTATGAATACAAAATGATATACTTGTCCACAAACCTAGTTCAGAAACACCCGGTCCATTAAAGCATCAAAAACTTCTCAAACCCACCAAATAAAAATTACTACTAGAGTGCTCATACCACAATAATCACATGATGTCCTTGTGCAGCTGAGCATAAACTGATAAGGTGAGAATCACCTATAAATGGCTTACAGGCTATATTAGGCTTTACTTAAGAAACAAAGACACAATCAAGTCCATCTTCACAATGTGACTTCTAGGAACAGAGACAACCAAAGAAACAAAAGCTACAGACTCCTTGTTTGTCCAAAGATGGACCAAAGACTACTAGTGCTTGATGCTTGGATCAGTTACACAAAGCTGGTAGGAGACAACTGAATGAAAAATCAGAGTTGGGGATAAAATGACTTAATTCCAGCCCAGTGGAGAGCAACAAATCTGTGAAGTGTGCTTTTTTCTCCAGTGAACACAATTTAAGGACAGATAAGGGAGTCATCTCATCTGTTAAAAGGCCCAATTTTAGGAGAACAAAAAAGCCATTTTCCTGGCATAGTGGTTTAATAGTGGGTCAATTTGGCTTCTTCGCTTTTTGATTCTGTTTTAGATTTGGTCAGAACAGAAGTCTCCAAAGGCAGCCCTATACCCTGGGAAGGTCATCATAGGTAGAGGAGGTAAATGACAGATGTGGGCTCTAGGTCATCCTCACTTTCCCTTGCTTTGCTTCCAGGTCTTCTTCCCAACTCCTGAGCCTCTAATCACCAGTGTCCCCAGGCCTATCACTGACAATGGGACAACAGCCTTCCATCACTTCTGTCAGTTTTCTTCTGCCATCCCACTGTGGCAGTGGCATCTGCCTTCCTACTGACAGAAACCAGAATATGTCATGCCAAATAGGTCTCTTTGACATAAATATTGCTGAGCTAAAGACAGCTAGGCAGCAGCAAACAAAGGAAGAATGCTTTCTGTCCTCCCTTCTTTTCTACAGACAGATGGAATATAAATTCTCCTTTACTGGAGAAAACTCTTATCAGCTCAGATACGGCACCAGAGGAATCTACAAACAAACCTTACTCCATTAGTTTACTTCTATAAATTTACCTTTCCATAGTTTTTCACCTCTGGAAGCCTAAAACTACTTTCTTTGCCTTGTCACTTCCCTAGAATTTATTGTTATTTTGTTGAAGATGCCGTAGGAGCTAGAGTTCTAAGCCATTGCCTTCAATTACCTTTCACTGAGGTTTCCCCTGCATGATGTGTACTGCATGCGTTAATAAACCTGCTTGTTTTTTCCTGTTAATCTGTCTTTTATTACAGGGATCTGTCCCACCTAAAAATTTATGACTTGAGGAGAAACTGTATTTCCTCCCTGATATCATATTCCTATGCAAGCTCCTACTTGTTTACCTACAAGTGCTCAAGAGGGTGGTTAGTGACTTTTCTCAGATCTCCCACCTCCTTGAGACCCTTACTTTCCTGGCATCTCCCACAATTGTGTATTCTTATTTCTATTATACATCTCTATTCCTTAAGGCTCTTAATAGAGCATTCCACACTGCTTTCCAGTGTGGAAGAATAGAACATGCTGCCCCCAAATAGGAATCCCAAATAGGAATCCCAAATAGGAATCCCAAATAGGACTGTTGAGCTGAAGACCATTAAGATGAAACAGATGTAGGATAGCTCTCTGACCTCACCCTGCTTGCCTAAAAACAAGACAGAACTTTGCAAACACAAAGGTAAACTTCCCCCTCTCTGCTGGGGAGAACAAAGTTAACCACTGAAGACAGCTTTACACCCTCATCAGCCTGGAAATGATACCAGAGGAATCCACATTAACAAGCTTGTCTATTATAAGAGCTTTTCTCTTCCAGTTATTTGTCTTCTCCCTTAAATTGCCACCCCTAGAGACTCAAAGTTCTTTTCCTTTGTCTTGTCAACTCTCTAAAACTGTATAGTTCTTTTTTGAAGATGCTATATAAGCTGGAATTCAAAGTCACTCTTAGAGAGCTACTCCGAGTGTCCCCCATGTATATATAAAACATACATGTTAATAAACTTTTATTTTTCTCTTGTTAATCTATCTTTTGTAACAGGTGTCCATTTTAACTACAAACCTATGGGGGTTGAAGAAAAACCCCTCTACTACATTGAATCTGCTTAATACACTAAGAAATTCTCTGGTGTGGTGTTTACCCCAATTTATCTGATTCCAACAATCGTCTTGGTTGCTCATCAAAAACACAGATTTCCAGAACCTATCCTAGGCTCAATGAATTGGATTGTTCAGGACAGGGACTGAGACCTTTCACTTTCAACAAGCAACCCAGGTTACTCTTTTAATTAAGTAACTTTGGCTACCATTGCTCTAGTGCTGCTGTTCTTACCTGGGTGGCACATTAGAAACACCCAAGGAATTTTAACAATACTGATGCCTGGGTTCTAGCACCAGAAATTTGGATTCAGTTGATCTGGAGCATGGCCTGGACATCAGGAATTTAAAAAGCTCCCTGTATGATGTCAATGAGCATCCAAAGGTGGGAAGCCCCACTCTACTGGAATACAGGTAATCCACCTGTTAGGAGGGAATATTTTCCTTCCATCTCACTTATCAAGTATGACAGTACCATATGCTTCAGCATAGGAATTCTTTAATAGAATTTCAAAGTCAGTTTCCCAGCTACAAGGGTCTTGGCCTTTTAGCAATGCCCTCATTTCTGCCCTCAGATTAGAATATAGAGACTAGACCAGTTAAGTGGCTGGTCCACGGCCACACGACTACTTATTAGGAGACCCAGCATGGAGCTCTTTCTGACACAGATAAACAACCTCTTCATCAATGCTTAATTGTGTCTGGAATGTATGTTCGTACACGTAATTGACTCCATCCTGAAGATGTATCCTGCTGTTTTTCTGTTAAAAAGGAATTTAAATTACATCCAATAAACAAACAGGAAGTACAATACCTGTCCTTGTTTTATAGGAGCAATTCTGTAATTTTATAGTGTATAAGAAATACCTTGGAACTTTTTAAAAATGCAGATCCTAGAAGGCTAATTCAGGAAATCTGTGGTAGCCCTAGGTATCTGTAGTTGTAATCTAACTATAAGCATGTATCCTTCCTATCCCTCATAATTCTACTGCAAATAGTCCAAGGACCAGCCTTTGAGAAACTCTGTTCTGTTATTTGATAGAAGATATTTAAATAAGAACAGTGTGTATAAGATACTGGCATAACATAATTAAATAAGAACAGCATTTATCTCTCATTGTATATAACACATACTCAACATTTTGCTTTTTTTTGGATTTGTGCAGAACATTAAACTCTCAGGTCTTCTAGAGCAGGGATTATATGCATAGCCTCTTAAAGCAGTGCTTCATCAAACAAAGGCAATTGAGGCACTGAGTACCAATTTCCTTCTTACTGCAGTCTTGTTATCCACACTTTGGCCCACCAGGGTTTTTAAGATAACATTTGCTACTTATAGCAATAACTATACATATGCACGGTTCAATTTACAACCCTTAAATCAGAGTTATAGAGTCTAAATTATACAGAGGCCAGATAAATACTGCTAACGACTGAAGTAAACTGGATTGGGAGTTCATAGGGAGTAGTGGGGACTGTGGCAAACCATACAGTTCTTGTGTGTGAAAAAAGAACTGTTGTTAATTGGCTCAAGGCTATTATGGTGAATATGGACCCAGAGATGCTGATCTTCTGGGCTCCCTTCCACATCCCCACTAGGGAAGGTGATAATCTAGATCAGACCTAATGGCCACACCTGATCCCCTGCCTGCTTTTACAAATAAAGTTTTATTGAAACACAGCCACACCCCCATTCATTTGCATATTGCTTATGGTTGCTTTCTCCCCACGATGGCAGAGTTAAGTGTTTGTGATAGAGACCTGTAAGCCTCAAAGCCTAAAATATTTACTATCTGGCTCTTTCCAGGTACAAGTTGCTGCTTATCTAGACTTTTTTTCCTATGAAATTTTAAAATGCCAGCTGAAAATTTAAAAACACTTTATGCCCAAATAAAACACACATGCTGAAGAACTAAACATCTGTTACTGTTAACTCTTCCTCTTGTCTATATGGGTGCGGTAGGACTTTATCGTCCTTTATTAGTCTTTGCTGTAGTCTCTAAGGGATCTTTATTTCAGTAACACCTTTTCAAAAGAGAATATCATGTCCAGAAAAATGGGGACTTATGTGCTGTGATTTCTGGTACAAATTTTTTAGCAATTAGAAAGCATTTTGCTTGTGAAAACGAAGAAAAAAGTAGGCGCGGATGACTTTGAATTTGAAGATGGTAAATGCTGATTTAAACACTCCAAGCCAAAACCCCCCAAAACCTGAAAAAAGAGATAGTCAAGATAACAGAGCCGGTAGGAGAATTGATCTCAAATTTTATGATGTCCTTAGAAAATAGCAGAATTTTCTGAATCCACAGGGAATGATTCTGGAGAAATTTCCAGAAAGGAAAAAAAAAATCAGTCTCTTATAAAGAAACAAGCAGGAGATTGGCATCAGCTTTCTAACAAGGTTTTAGCATAATAAATCCAGTTTGTTTTAGAAGCAAAAAGCTTCTAGACCTTGTATCAACCATGTTTTAAAATTATTGAAAGCCATTCCTTTTGCTTTTGCCCCAACCCCCTCTTTAATATGAATCCTTGATCTTCCTAGTGCAGTTTTTCAACCATGCTACTTTTCATGAACTAATCTGATCTCTTTGACTGATTGCAGTAATTCATTCTTACATTGCATGTTGAGTTTTTAAAATTGCTTTCAGATATTCTTAGGGTGGAGGAGCGTGGGAAGAAAACAAGGATCATAAAGAAACTTTGATTGAAATATTACAGAACTGTAGCAAGTTGGAAGCCCTTTGCAATTTATTGGCGTTTCAGGAATCAAGTTTAATTAATAGCTCAGAGAGAAACAGGAGGCCTGAATTGGATCTTACAGCCTAAATCTTCCCTCCTCTAACATCTGAAATGTATCTACAGGAACAAAATTAGGAAAATAGGTCTCAGGTAGCTTGCAATGGTTTTTTATCACCGAAATTTCTAGTTCAAGAAAGCATATGAGTAAGACGAAATAAGCTCTTTTATTTAAGTGGCCAAATATATTTGATGGTAGAAGAAAAGGTTAGACATTGTATGTGACTGTGCACTCTGGCTTGGAATTTATGAAGCAGTCCATAAGTATAGTGATAAATGAGTATAATGATACATAAAAATACAAATACTGGTTAGTATAGACTTACTGTGTGCAAAGCTCTGCAGTGAGCACTTTTACATACATTATGTTATTTCATTTTTACAAGGTCTCATTTCATCTTACAGGCAATGGCACTGAGGTATAGAGCAGTTAAGTAACTTGCTCTAGATGACACAGGTAGCAAGAAGTAGGGGCCTAAGTCAAAAGCTCCCGCGGGTGGCACTTTTACCTTTTCAATAACCCCTTGAGGAGTGTCTGCTTTACAGATAAGGTATGAAAAGGCTCTGAGGAATCAACATCAGGGAGTTAGTAAATGGCAGCATCAGGACTAGCACTAAGTCTCACTGATTTTGGTTGCCTTTCAATAATGCCACACTAGTCCCCACCTGAAACCCTTGCAGCCAGGAATTTCAAATGGAGAGAGATAAAGAATCCAATAGGAGAAAAGACCCAATAGGAGAAAAACGGCTCAGAGACATTATCCTGAACAAGTTGCAGAGAAGGATAAAAATAAAGGTGTACCCTTCCAAAAGGCATATTGTAGTTGACTGTTGCTAGAATATATGATGTGATTAAAAGGTAACCTCTTGCCTCTACTCTTTATAAGTAAAGGCAAAGCTAGTGATTTCTGAGCTGGAATCAGAGTGGCCCTATGGGCCAAATGCAGTCTAATATCTGTTACTGTAAATAAAGTTCTTTTGGAACACAACCATGGTCATTCATTTTTATACTGCCCATGGCTGCTTTCATGTTGCAATGACAGAGTTGCACAGTTGCAACAGAAACCATATGACCTGTGGAACCTAAAATATGTACTGTCTGATCCATTAGTAAATAAATAAATCCATTAGGAAATAACTATGTTATACAGAAAGTGTTATGGTGCTGCACTACAGGAGAACCATTTCCAGCTTGGATGAGAAGAAAGTGAAGTTTCCTGCAAACAATAACAGAATTTAAAACTCTTGCCTTTGCCCTGGAGAATACCTAGTCTTGGTAAATCCAGAATGAGAAAGCAAGGGAGAGGATAGCAAGAGAGAGAGGAAAGAGGTGTTGTAGCATCATTTAGGGCATCCCTGTGAACTGGTAAAGCAGACAACTAGTATTTGCAGAGTATGTTAAAGGGAAGCAAAATCATTCAGAAACTCAACAGCAAAAATCACACTTTCTGCAAAAGTATAAGCAGTAAGAGAATTCCAGATGAAAACGATGTATAATAACGGCCATGATTCAAGAATTGGTCATCCCAGAGTAGGCGACATAAGACGAAAGCAAGATCCTACATGTGGGATCACAGTGGAGAAAACAGGCTGGACCAATGCAAAGAACCTTCTGAGAAAAGGGATGGAACTAGTTCCCTCATAGAAAGATCTTAGGATCTTGGGCATTTGCGTCACTTAGGTTATATGTCATGATACTGATTCTGTCAGCCCTCTAGCCTCTGCTATTTGCTTGTAAAATACACCCCAGTGTACTAAAACATTTTGTTTCTTGTGTCTTCTATCAGAAAAAGAAGTTGGGAAGCACAGGTACATCTCATTATTGAAGAATATGGAACAACTCTAGACAGAAAATTTAAACTTGTGCAAATCACTTTGTCGCTTGAAGCCTCTGAAGTCTGCTTTGGCACTTAAAGGACTTAACCTACAGCAAGTTCTGTGTACAGCAGTTGTCAGACGATAGAGCCTCAAAAATGTTAGCAGTCATTCTCAATCAATGCTTCTGTTGTCACCATAAAGGCCATGAGTTAAAGAACACTCCCAAATACTGTAGCTTTAAAATGTTTGAGCTGGTAGAGAACTTTATGACTACAATGGTCAAGATTTTGGGGCCCAGAGAAGGAAAATGCCAGATAAGCACATCTGCTGCTGAATATTAACACAAGATTGCCTGTAATGTCAGCACTTTGAGAGGCTGAGGTGGGTGGATTGCGTGAGCCCAGGAGTTTGAGACCAGCCTGGGCAACATGGTGAAACCCTATCTCTACAAAAATACAAAAATTAGCTGGGTGTGGTGGTGCACACTGGTAGTCCCAACTACTCAAGAGAGGCTGAGGTGGGAGGATCACCTGAGCTTAGGAGGTTGAGGCTGCAGTGAGCCATGATCATGCCACTGCACTACAGCCTGGGTAACAAAGTAAAACCCTGTTTCAAAAACAAACAAAAACAACAACAAACACACACACAAAACTTAATTCCATCTGAGTAGGCTGCCCATCCCTCTAGTACTTCTAAATATTTTGGCTTCTCAATTAGACAAATCTGATCCACACGCAGCTAGTGAGGTCCCAAGGAAACAGTGTAAAAAAAAGAGCTGCCAAGTAGCCAGCCATTCCTTCTGGAAAAATTCTAAGCAGACTGTTAGTTGGCTGGTAGAGCCAGGCCTGTAAGTTAACAAGCTTCTCTCTCCGGCCAATCTTTTCTATCTTTATCTCTAAAAAAGAGAATGTGCATCTCATTACCAAGTATCCTCAGTATATCTTTTCATCCACCCTTTCCTATCCCCATCTCAAAAAATATGGTATAAATTCTCAATGGGATACCTCTGGTTTTCCAAAACCTTCATTTAAAAAACAAATTCCAACATTATTCCACAACACTTTTTGCAAAGGCCTTTTTATTTATTATTATTATTTCTAGCTGTAAGAGTGTTTTCCAGGCAACAGCAAAGACTTGAATGAGATGGTATTTCTCTGCCTTAAAGAAATGCTTGAACATGATCTCCTGGGTCTCCTTGGCCAGCTTAAATGTCACTCTACTGTTCATATCAACGGATTGCTGATTTCTCACGTTTTCCCCGACTTCTTACACCCTGAGTGCTGTTAATCCCCTTTTCTATTTTCCTCGAGTCAGAGGATTTTCCTGTGTAAAAGGGCAGCTCTATTTCTATATTCGTTGGTTTTCTTTGGAAATTGCATTCTGTTATGGAAGGAAGGGCTGCAGGGATGATAGCTACAGGCAGATGAGAAATACACAGCAGCCACTCACTGGTCCTTGATTCTGATTTCTTCTTCTAGGCCTCTCTGCCTGAACGAGGTAAGGATTAGATCTGGCCCTAGTTGCTCACTTTCATTCCAATCCATTGTGACCTCCTGCTTTGGTGACCAATCTGTGGGAATTTGGCAGGAAGTAGGGTGTCTCCAGAGGTTAACAGTTGGTCTGGTTCAAAATGGTGATCTCTTCTAGGATGTAGACTGCGAAGGTGGACAGTTTATTACACTCCATATGATGCCAATCTCCTGAGATCTAAATATGAATGAGGCACTAGATTTCCTTGATTTTTTTTTTTTTTTGAGATAGGGCCTCACTCTGTTACCTAAATTGTAGCTATTTTGAAGACTGTAAAGAACTAAAATAAACTTATTTATAACTTTTGTAGTCAGTGATTAAGAGCATAATTTCCAGTGTTGGATAATCTGTGCTAGCTGTTAGCTGGCTGGTAGAGAGCTTCACTCTCTATTTCTCAGTTTGCTTATCTATTAAATAGAAATAATAAAAGAACCTAATAAAATAACTCAAGGATATTTGATAATAAAAACAATGACACAAAACACTTAGCACAGTGACTGGCAGCTAAAGACTGTGTAGATATTTATAACTACCCTCTTCCTTATCTCTGTTGTTAGGTAGCCAAGCCCAGCTAAAACCCTAAAACACAGAGAAGTAACCTACCCAAAGTCACACAGCTAGGGGTCAAAGTCAGGGCTAGAATCGAGGTTACTTGATAGTCAGTTCAATGTGACCACTTTAGAAGAATGAGAATAATGAACTCCTATGTTAATGATGCAGTCCTGAACAGCATTTCACACCCAAGCCTGTCCTCACACACGTCTGTACTCTGGAATTCCTTGATGAGATTATGATCTAAGAAGCATCATTCAATATACATAGCATTTAGAGCCATGTAGACTTGGGTTCATAATTTACTTCCACAAATTCATGACTTAAACCAGAGGTTCCCAAACTTTAGTAATGTCATGTGGTACCTTAGTGTCCCAGTAGTTTTTCACTGTGTACAGTAGGCCCCCAAAACACTTAATATTTCCATTTATTAAGTAGTTCAAACACCCTAACAGATGTTTATGTTCTGATGCTTTAACATCTGTTTGAAAAAATATACATTATTTGAGAGATATTATAAAATGTCACATATGTGAATATATTAAATATTATAAAAATATAATAAAATCTTATGTGGCCCACGCCTGTAATCCCAGCACTTTGGGAGGCCCAGGTGGGCAGATCACCTGAGATCAGGAGTTCAAGACCAGCCTGATCAACATGGAGAAACCCTGTCTCTACTAAAAATACAAAATTAACCAGGCGTAGTGGCGCATGCCTGTAATCCCAGCTACTCGAGAGGCTGAGGCGGAAGAATCGCTTGAACCCAGGAGGCAGAGGTTGCGGTGAGCCGAGATCATGACATATCACTCTGGCCTGGGCAACAAGAGCAAAACTCCGTCTCAAAAATTGATAATAATATTGCTGCACACTTCTTAAATGTCAGAATCAGATTGGACAGCAGCATTCTTTTTTCTTGTTCTATATTGATTTTCATATGGGTCAAGCTTTTGTTCACAGCAAGTACTACAAACCCGGCTACACAAACAGGACAACATAAAAAAAAATGTGGCAACAAGTGCAACAGAGATATAGTTTGAACCTGAACTGCCTTGAACTAGTAGCTGCCCAACAGATGTCAAGTATCACTGTATTTTCCCAGAAATTTAAAAATATCCTGCAAAGTTCAGTGGGATCACTGTAGTATCCATGGGTACCTCAGCATGGAATTTGAGAACCCCATACTTAAGCCAATCTCTACTTTATCATCTTTACCTACAAGTCTGAAGAGACTACTATTATACATAACATTTGTAAGAATAAAATTAAATAGTGAAATTTCAAAGCACAGAGACCAGTATGTCTCAAACTTTAGTGTACATAAGAATCACATATTATTGTCTTTTTAAAAATGTAAACTATCCCCAGAAATTCTGACTCAGTAAGATTAGGGGTACCTCAGAAATCTGCATTTTTAATCTCACCAGGAGATTTATACATGGGTGGTCTGAAGACTTATACTTGGAGAAAAACTGCTTGAGATGTAACATTATTTATTTGGGATACATTAAAATGCCAGCAATTTAGAAAAGACAATTAACCTAGGACATTTGCTTCTTAATGGGTAATGAGAAAACTTGAAATGATGCCATTGGGTTGCTAAGAAAGTTGCTTTCATCCAATTCCCCAGGTAATCAATCTATAGATCCTCACCCACCCCTACAAAGTGCAACCTGACAGGCACTTTGTTAAAGCAACTAAACCTATAGGAAATTTGATCTTTGAATAAGAAAAGGCCTTACAAGAGAAAAATATACTTTGTGTGTGTGAAGAACCTACTATTAAATCTTAAAGGCTGTGCTGTATAAAGTAAAATTATAGTTATTAAATTCTCCACAGATTACAAGGTAGCAGCAGCTCATATTGTAAAGGCCAGATTGGGCCTCTGTGACTCCTAACTCGCTAAGCACAAGGGATGTAGACTTTGCCTCTTGAAGGATATTTGCCTACAGCATAATACCAATAATGGAAATAATATCTGATCATATAAAGTTGAAGCTTTTATTCTCCATAGAACTGAGAAATGATGAGAGAGGCACTCTGGGAATTTTCCCTTTAGATTAAATATTTGAATCATGACTGTCTGAGACAATCACATTCAGCTCGAAAATTACTTTGCTATCTCAAGCATGCTGAGAATAAAAGACACTTTAGGTATCGCAATTAAGACATGAAAATCTTATTTTCTGCAGGATTTGTATAGTTAAGAGAAAGAAGTATTTGAATGGTACTTAATGTTTAAGCTAAATTTAACTGACTCCATCTTGCTGCACTGATATGGGAATAAACAAGTTCACAGCCTTTCGGAGCTGATTAAAGAAACTCCCCAGAAGCTCATCAGTTCTAAGCAGGATGAGACAAGAGAAACAAAAGTCAACTGGACAAGCACTTTGTTGTTCTGCATCAAGATGGCAAATCTTAGATTTTCTAGTACTTTCTTACATTTACTTCCAAACTGGTTTGGATCTCACATGGGGCTGATACATTATGGAGGCTTTGGAGGACAGGGGTACCTTTGTTTTGTAAGTTTATTCCCTTTATCTTATTTTTGCCAGAGTCAGTGATCATTTCTAGGGAGGCCACCCAGCTTTCAGAATTGGTCAAAAGGGTGGAAGCCTTCCATCCATTCATAGCTCAACTAGCTTTAAGGGGAAGATGGTAACCATTTGATGATGCAGTTTCTTCACCAAGATCCCATTCTTCAAACGAGCCTTCATTCAACCACCAACTCAAAACGCCACTAGTTCCAAAACCACCTTGGTACTCAAGGCCTTTTCAGGCTAAACTTTCATTCCACATCTCCCAATTTTCCCTATCAAGCTCCAGCCAAACTGAATAACTGAGATTGCTTGGTTTATACTCTGTGGTCCTCTATCTCTAACCTTAACTTCGGTGACTCCTCCTGAAACCAACTTTGCAAAAATTATAACTCAGGAAATTATGACAGTGAAAGAGATCAGACCTAACAAACTCCATTTTCTGCTAACCTTGGAGCTGTCTTTGTTCATTCCTGGGCGGAGGCTGAACTAACCTTGAGAAGGAATGTAGTTTATAGTTGAACTCTGAAAATTCTGAAACAAAATTGGTAATAGCCCTTTCCCCCCCAGAAAAAAACACCCTTCTTTCCTGGGGACCAGTCTGCCTTTGTACGACTAACAAATTAACTACAAAATTAGAAATTATGGTTTAGGAGCCATGTAGCCTCTAGCTGCAAGAGTTTGAACCTCCCCAAATTGCTCGTGGGAATAACATCACTATTGTAAAACCTAAGATCAGTGTTTGAGATATTTTGCAGACCCTGCACTGGGTGCACCAGCTGACACCACCCAGACAGGCTGTCTGGCTTAACCAGTTCTGCGATCCCACCTATGAAAAGAAGACAGCAAGAAAAACTCACTTCGACCCCCTTTGATTCCATCTCCAACCCGACCAACCAGTACTCCCCACTTCTTGAGCCCCTAACCACCAAATTGTCCTTAAAAACTCCAATCCTGGAATGCTTGGACAGACTGATTTGAGTATTAATAAAACTATGGTCTCCCACACAGCCACCTCTGTGTGAATTACTCTTTGTCCATTGCAATTCTCCTGTCTTGATACATCAGCTCTGTCTAGGTAGTGGGCAAGGTGAACCCATTGGATGGTTATTCTCTTATTCTGGAAAACTAGCTCACTCTTTCCTAACTTTTAGACATCAACATCTTACCCATGACTTAATGCTATCTCTTCCAGGAAGGCTTCCCTGACTCTCAAAGTCTCCACTGTAAGTCTGTTTTCTTTTATCTGAATTCATAGCACAGATCTCAATTTGCTCTTCAATTTTTCCTGAGATTAAGGAAATGTGAATACAGGTCAGATTTCTGTCCTCTTCATTAAATTGTAGCTTTAAAAAAATTAAATTTAGTTTTGTATCCATCCCAACATGTAAGACAGGGCATGTGACCCAATCAATGCTCAGTACTTGAATTAATTAGAGAAAAGGATGGATGTGTACTTACTCCTGGAAATCCCTCCAAGAATCTAATGTGCCTAGGGTAGAAATGATCGAGCTTTCCTGTTCAAGGAAATATCCATAGGAAAAAAAATGGGAGAAGAAAATACACCGGATATGTGCCCATCAGTCAACTCCAGGAGGAGAGGTCAGTTGCTAAGGAGTAGAGTGGGATGGTGAGTCTATTTAAAGGAAATTTTACCCAGTCTCATTGCTTTGCATAATACTTGGCAAAAGAGAGACTATTTCTACCATTCAAATGCCTTCTATATTTAAAGTCATTCCATTCACATGACATATTGACATATGATCCTGTTAAGTACATTCTCCAATGCAACCACAAAGTTTAGTTATATGGATTTCATGTAGCTTATTTCAGATGGAATCAGAAGGCAGGGAAGGAGATGCCTTTTGGTCCACTGAAACCTTGGCTATTTAAATTCAAAGAGAAGCTTAGTTTCTTTTCTTATACCATGAGGAACATGTAACAAATGATAGGCTGTGATCTTTTAGGATTCTCTGCTGTCTTCTACAGTAGAATACTCATTTTGCATGTATGTCAAAAACACAGTGGCTTGTTTTCAAAGTTTAAAGCACCGTATTTTCATACTAGTTTTTGAGAATAACTTAAGCTTAGTTTATTGTTTTGATGGTGTATGAGAACAAACTCAGGCAGTATGAAAAAATAATTAGAAGAAAATAAAAAGGATAGGAAACTCCTTGGTGGAACAAATAGTATTCGTATCAGAAGATGGTTGTGGGAGCTGTCTCATAGCTGCATTTTGTGAGCTGATTGTTAAGCCATTGGCAAATCCAAAGCAGCCATGGTGGGAATATTTACACCTTACAAATCGGTGAACAGTACAAATCATAGCCCCTCCACCCCTCTCTTTTAGAGATGGTTTACCAGCATACCACTGATTAGAGGCTGGCATAGTCATAGTCTGCAAAGAGGTGGGGAAAAAAGATTGCAATATCTTAGTGATGTTTTCTTTCCTCAAAAATCTACATTAAGGACAAAAGTGGCAACAGCATATTCTAAAACACTGGCAATGTTTAAGTAGAGTTGTACACATTGCAAAAATGTGGTTCTATCTAGAACAAAAGGATTGTACGTCACAGCTCTACCAAATAAAGCATCAAAAGAGCTTTTAATAAACTTTTTCAATACACAGATTGCCTGTTTCTCATGTAGCATATATTAATATAATGTCTTCAAAAAATAAATGAACCTTAACTTTGTCTTTCTCTCTCACATTGGGTTGGCTATTACTATCTATATTGCCATAATCATTTATAAACAGTAATCACAATCTATACTGAGCCCATGTCTCTAATCATACAAGTCTCTGTATCTTTATCACTAAGTTTAACATAGCAAATATGTTCTGAAATTATAACTTTAATGAGACATAAAAGTAAAATCTTGTTTTAATTTGTAGAAAAATTCAGTTCTTTTAATGCCACACTCAGAATCCAATGACATTTCAGTGACCATGAGAAGAAAAGGAAGGGTGACTATGGTAGATGTAAGCACTGCTGCAGTTCTTTACATACCTACCCTGCTCTCAGCATTCACACTAATTTCCATACTTCTCATCACACTGATATTGGTTTTGGCCATGTGACTTGCTTTAGCTAATTTAATGTAGGTGAAATTGACAGTTTGCCTGTTCTAGTCCATATTCTTGAGAGGTATTACATGTTTCTCTTGTCTTCTTGTTACTGACCATGAGAAGGCTATGCCCTAGGAGGCTGCTGCCCTTTAGCCTGAGCCTCAGAAGGAAAAACTTGGCCTGTACTTGAATCCAATCTACAGCATGAATCCAAGCCTTGCTTAGATCAAGCTCCAGACAACTCACCAACCCATAAGCAAACAACAAATGTCTCAAGGCAGTGAGTTTTAGTTTAACTTGTTATACAGCAGTATGGTAGCAGTAACTGATTAATACAGTTACTAGATGTTAGGCTAAAGTGGAAATTATTAAAAACTTTCTTCATGATAGTTTATGTAAATCAACCTTGTATATAGGTTTGGAATAAGAAAGCAAAGTTTTGAATCCTGGCTCAATAATTTCAAACCCCTCTAGCCTGTTTTGCCATCTATAAAAAGAGGACAACAATATTCACAAGTTTCTGGTAAGGATGAATTGAGAATCCTTAACACAAAATGCTTCATTATAAAGGGCTCAACACAGAATATGGCACATAATAAAAGCTCAAAAAATGATATCTGTGTTATTTTTATTAGATAGCATTTATCGAACATTCACTGTTAACAGAGGCATGAATACTAACTGAAATCTAGAAGACAAACAAAGCATATTTTTGTTTAAACTCAGAAACCACTAATAAAACAAAACCACCTGCAAGGCAACGTATTCAGTACTGACTGTAGAACATAGCCAAAGGCAATTGCTTTGGAATTAAACACAGGTTTGGAACAGGGATTTATTTTTTGAACACCGATAAGCACTGACCATATCAAAAAGGCTCTGTAAAATGTGATGGATGAGTTCCATTACATAAGTAAAAATTAAAGCATGGCCTCATCCAAGTGTTGTTAACAACAGGCATGAAAGATCCATAGCAGGTAGTCCAGAGCTCATCAGGGAGAAGAGTTTTCAACACAACCTTGTACTGCAAAAACAAATACCTACATCTTTAAACGAACTCCAAGCCAAAGAACCTTAAGCTTTGCACTTGAACACCAGCTAATCTAATTTGACAGAAACCCACTAAGTGATCAGAAAATTCAACCATGTGGTCTTCAGTGAATTAATGAAATTGGTTGGGGACTCAATGTCTCAGGCATGCCACACTGCTCTTTTTTCAGCTGGAAGAGAGAAGATCGGCAAATGGAAAAGAATGTGAAGTTTAGGTGGATGTGTACCTCACTTCACATACCTAGGGTTTCCCTCAGAAGCCACAATGTGCCCCATCCCTGTGTCTTCCTGACACCGTTTCAAAGTTACTTTAAGAAATGCAGTACTTAAACATTTAAGAGGGTAGATCTTCTAGTAAGTGTTCTTACCATAAATATACACAAAACAAAAAACAAAAAGAATAACACAGGGACACAGGAAGCTTTTGCAGGTGATGGGTATGTTTATTACCTGAATTTTGGTGATAACATGAGTATATACATGTGTCCAAACTCACCAAATAGTATGCATCAATTATGTGCAGTTTTGTATACCAAAGAAACTTTTTTGTACACCAATTGATATCGTTTGGGTTTGTGTCCTTGCCCAAATCTCATGTCCAGTTGTAATCCCCAGTGTTGGAGGTGGGGCCTGGTGGGAGGTGATTGGATCATGGGGGAGGATTTCCCCCTTGTTCTACTCCTGACAGTAAGTGAGGTCTCATGAGACCTGATTGTTTAAATGTGTGGCACCACCCCCACTCCCCCCGCCCCATTCTCTCTCTTCTTCCTCCTCCAGCCATATAGGACTTGCTGCTTCCCCTTTGCCTTCGCCATAATTGTAAGTTTTCAGAGGACACCCCAGCCATGCTTCCTGTATAGCCTGTGGAAACGTGAGCCAATTAAACCACTTTTTAAAAATACATTATCCAGTCTCAGGTAGTTCTTGCTATACAAAAGTGTGAGAACAGACTAATACACCAACTATACCTCAATAAGCCTCGAAAAGGGGGTAATACTCCAACTAATCTAAATTGTCAAACATTAGGCCGGGCACGGTGGCTCACGCCTGTAATCCCAGCACTTTGGGAGGCCAAGGTGGGCGGATTACCTGAGGTCAGGAGTTTGAGACCAGCCTGGACAACATGGTGAAAACCCATCTCTACTAAAAATAAGAAAATTAGCTAGGGATGGTGGTGCATGCCTGTAATCCCAGCTATTTGGGAGCCTGAGGCAGGAGAATTGCTTGAATCTGGGAGACAGAGGTTGCACTGAGCTGAGATCGTGCCATAGTACTCCAGCCTGGTGGCAGATCAAAACTCCATCTCAATAAATAAATAAATAAATAATCAAACATTATAGGACATAGAATCACCTGGAAAGCTTGTTTAAAACGCATATCCTCCCCAGACCCCAGATATTCTGATTTAATAGCCTACAATGATGATTGTAACTTTCCTTTTCATCCTCATACCTTCCAAGCAGATAGTTTGAAGATCATACTTTGGAAAATATTAAACTACGCTTAATAGAAAGTCACAAACTTTGGCTCTTGGCCAAAGATGTGTTTTCTCACAGATTTGGTGGTGGAGAAGAGGAAATTTCACATAGATATTCAGATTTCTGGATTTTCTTTAAAAATAAGATATAGATAATTCTTGAGCCTAGCTTTTTTATGATAAAAGCACATCAGAGGTAAGTAGTGTCAGAAAAGTCAGTTACGAGGATCCCAAAAGCATGAAAATTAGAGATCAAAGTCACTGAGGAAAGGATGTCAGAATTAAGATTTTCAGATACTGAAGCCCAGTTCCCATGGCTTTATAATAATCATAGTCAGCATTTAAGGAATGCATGCAATGAGAGGAACCCTCTGCTAGGTGCCTTTTACATATATTGCTTCTAATCCCCACAACAACTAGACAAAGTAGATATTATGTTCTTTATTGTCAAATTAGAAAGCCAATGATCAGAGAGAGGAAGTGTTTTACCTAACACCTCACAGCTGGCAAAAGTGTGGTGCTGGGCTTCAAGCCCAGGTTTGCCAGGCTCCAAGGCTCGCCTCTTTCTTAATAACCTGCCACTTTTCCAACTCAGTATATTAAGGTGGAAGAGATGTATAGAACAAATGTTGAAAGGAGTGTGCTGGGATCTGGGAACCACAAAGAAGGTGTACAAATGACAACTTGACAAAGCAACAAAGGAAAGTTTTCCATAAGTAAATCTTCTATGTCACCAGTAATATCGTGAGATTTTCATCTTTTCTAAGGGCATTTTTACTTCAGCACATAATTCAGCAGCAACTAGGTGTTCATTCTAGCTATTGCTATCATCCATTATTTATCCAGTAAGTTTTATAATTAATGGAAATTCTTAAAAGTGAACTCAACCTACCAAAGTTGGGATATGATTATATGTGTCTGATACCATTATGTACATGTGTATAAAAACATGCCTTATATTTTATAGGATATCCTCTCCAATTAAAAAAAAATTTGTCCCACTGTTTCCATAAACCATTGGAATGGCCTAGAAATTTGAGTTATTCAGCATCTGAAACCCATTTTAATCCAACTATTTTAAAACTTAAAGGAGTATAAAGTTCTATGTAAGATCATGTGTATAATCATGAGTATGGAAAAGTTGATCTCTGTATGGATAACTCATTCATTGCTATTTCCCAGAGGGAAAATGGGCAGTGGACCATAGAAAGACTCAGAGTTGAAGCCCAAATAACTAAATAATAGACATGATATTCTCGTCCCTGGAAAGCAAAGTGCTTATCATTTTTTATGCCTCTGACTCTCCATTTACTAAATAAAAGCATTGGTGATAACATCTATAATTCCTTTCAGCTGCAAATTCTATCAGTCTAAAAGAATTATTAGCTTATCCTATGAGGAGAAAGAAAAATCATACCAAACGTTCTTATAAATAAAAGGCATGTAACAAAAGCCATAATGCAAACACATTTCTCATGGAGCTTGTGAATGACCATCATGGTCACATGATAAAACCCCATGCACAATCACCTTGACAGGTTACTAAGGTTCACTAATCTATGGTTCTGCTCTGCTTCAGAATATACACAGAATTACATTTCTTTATTCCCTTGAAGTTAGGTATGCTCTTGTGACTACTACTGGCTAATGAAATGTGATGTAAGTGACATGTGACACCTTGGAGTCAAGTATTTAATTGCTGGGGCTCTGTTTTCCAACCCTCTCTCTTCCTACCCCTCAGAAGATACAACAAACAGCAAGATGATAGACCCTTCATTGATATGGGTCCCTGAGGAACCCATATCAATGTGTCTCAATGACTTGCCTCAGACATGTAACATGAGTGAGACATATAGCATGAGTGTCAAAACGCTGGGATTTCAGGGTGAATTTCCTACCTCAGCAAAAATCAAAATGTGGTACCTGATCAAGCAGCACTGGTATCAGTTCAGAGATTGTTAAAAATGCAGAATCTTAGGTCACGCCTCAGAACTAGTGAGTCAGAGGCTGCATATTAACAACATCACCACATGATTTGTATAAAGATTGAGACACACTGAGAGTCTATCCTGACTTATACATTGCTTAAGTAACTGTCCAATGTAGATATATTTGAAAGATCTAGCTTGCCCTACTGTTCATAAACTCCTAGCATTTTCTTCAACGTGTTCAAAAGCTGTTTCACAAATCGACAAATGTAACAACAACAACAACAACAAAAGAAATAGAGTATCTCAGCACTGCTTTGAACTATGCCTAATAGAATGAATGTTCTCTGTTCCTATCTTGAAGAACGAAGAAAGGAAAACATGTATAAATGGCCCTACCCATACCATTTTTTCTATGTATAAATGCATAGCAAAATCATTACCACAATCAAGCTGATTAGCATGTTCATCACCTCATAGCATTATTTTATGTGTGTCATAAGCTTACCATCTACTCTCTTGGCAAATTTCAAATATACAGTATATTAACTATAGTTTCCATGTTGCACATTGGGCCTCCTGAACTTTTTCATCTTATAACTGAAAGTTTTGTACCCTTAGACCAAGATCTCCCCATTTCTCCCACCTCCTGAAATCCTGGTAACCATAGTCTTACTTGTTTCTATGAGTTTGACTTCTTTAGATTCCACACGTAAGTGAAATCACACAATATTTGTCTTGCTGTGGCTGGCTTATTTCATTATAATAACATCCTCCAGGTTCATCCATGTTGTAATTGATGGCAGAATTTCCTGCTTTTGTAAGGCTGAATAATATGCCATTTCTTCATTCATTCATTAATGAACGCTTGGGGTGATTCTGTATCTTGGCTATTGTGAGTAATGCTGCAGTGAACATGGGAGTGCAGATCTCTCTTTCACTCACTGATTTCATTTCCTTTGGTTATACAACCACAAATGGGATTGTTAGATTACATGTTAGTTCTATTTTTTAAAAAACTGTTATTTTAGATTCGGGGTACAAGTGCAGGTTTTTTATATAGGTAGATTGTGTGTCGCGGGGGTTTGGTGTACAGATTATTTCATCACCCAGGTAGTAAGCATAGCACCCAATAGTTTTTTGATTACCCTCCTCCCACCCTCTACACTCAAGTAGGTCCCTTAGTCTGATGTTCCTTTGTGTTCATATGTACTGTGTTTAGCTCCTACTTATGAGAACATGTAATATTTGGTTTTCTGTTTCTGTGTTAGTTTGCTTAAGATAAAGTTCTCTAGCTTCATCCACATTGCTGCAAAGGATATCATCTCACTACGTGCGGTAGTATTCCATGGTGTATACTTACATTTTCTTTATCAAGTTTACGGATGGTCATTTAGGTTGATTCCATGATTTTCCTATTAATGGTGATGTGAAAAACATACACATGTATGTGCTTTTATGACAGAATGATTTATATTCCTTTAAGTATATACCCAAGAATAGGATTTCTGAGTCTAATGATAATTCTGTTTTAAGTTCTTTCAGAAATTGTCAAACTGCTTTCCACAGTGGCTAAACTAATTTATATTTCTACCAGCAGTGTATAAGTGTTCTCTTTTCTCTGCAACCTCACCAGCATCTGTTATTTTTTGACTTTTTAGGAATAGCTATTTTGATTGGTGTGAAATGGTGTTTCATTGTGGTTTTGATTTGCATTTCTCTAAATGATTAGCAATGTTGAACACGTTTTCATATGGTTATTGGCTGTGTGTTCTATTTTTAATTTCTTGAGGAACTTCCATACTGTTTTCCATAATGGCTCTACCAATTTACATTCCCACCTACAGTGTTCAAGAGTTTCTCTTTCTCCATATTCTCATCAACACTTATTATCTTTTGACTTTTTGATAACAGCCATTCTAAGAGGTATGAGGTGATATCACAGTGATTTTGATTTATATCCATGATGAGTGATGTTGAGTACCTTTCCACATACCTGTTGGTCTCCTCCATTTAATATGCATGTCTTCTTTAGGACAATGTCAATTCAGGTCCTTTGCCCAATTTTTATTTAAAAAATTTTGTTGTTGCTATTGAGTTGCATGAGTTTCTTATATTTTGAATATTAACTCCTTGTCCAATACATGGTTTGCAAATATTTTCTCTCATTCTTCAGGTTGCCTTTTCATTTTGTTGACTGTTTTCTTTGCTGTGCAACAACTTTTTAGTTTGATGTAATCTAATTATTTATTTTTGCTTTTTATTTTTTTGCCTGTGCTTTTGGCCAAAAAATTATTGTCAAAACAAATGCCGTGAAGATTTTCTACTATATTTTCTCCTAGGAGTTTTATGGTTTCAGATCTTACATTTAGATCTTTAATCCATTTGGAATTCATTTCTATGTATGGATCCAATTTCTTTCTTTTCTGTTTTCTTTTTGTATACAGATATGCAGCTTCCTAACACCATTTATTGAAAAGACTATCCTTGGCCGGGCGCGGTGGCTCACACCTGTAATCCCAGCACTTTGGGAGGCCGAGGTGGGTGGATCACGAGGTCAGGAGATCGAGACCATCTGGGCTAACACGGTGAAACCCCATCTCTACTAAAAATACAAAAAATTAGCAGGGCGCGGTGGTGGGCACCTGTAGTCCCAGCTACTCGGGAGGCTGAGGCAGGAGAATGGTGTGAACCCGGGAGGCAGAGCTTGCAGTGAGCCGAGATCGCGCCACTGCACTCCAGCCTGGGCGAAAGAGCGAGACTCCGTCTCAAAAAAAAAAAAGAAAAAGAAAAGAAAAGAAAACACTATCCTTTACCCATTGTTCATTCTTGGTGCCTTTATTGACAATTAATTTACCATATATGAATGGGTTTACTTCTGTCCTTTCTGTTCTGTTCCATTGGTCTGTGTATCTGTTTTACACCTGTAGCTCTGTAATATAATTTTCAATCAGGAAGTGTGATATCTGTTGTTCTTGCTCAAGATTGCTTTAGCTATTCAGAGTCTTTTTGTGATTCTATGCAAGTCACACAAATTTTGTAATAACCTCCTAAAAGGTGCATGATTTTGGCTTCAAATCTTTACAATAAACATCTTTGTAATGGTAGAGTCCTAGTAACCAACTTATTTATTTTTTAAAAAGTCTATTATCTTACTAGCATTCATTCATTTATTAAATATTTTTCAAGTACCTACTATATGCCTGAACTATACAATATAAAATTCATCATTTAAAATGAAATTTAGTGGCATTTAGTACATTCACAGTGTTGCAAAACCATCACCACTATCTAGTTTGAGAACATTTTCTTCAGGCCAAAAGGAGAACTTGTACCCTTCAAGAAGTCACTCTCCATTCCTGTCTCCCCATAACCCTAGCAACCATTTATTTACTTCCTGCTTCAATAGATTTGCTCATTCAAGATATTTAATATAAATAGAATCATACAATATGTGACCTTTGTGTTTAGCTTCTTTCAGTTACCATCATGCATTTTAGGTTCTTCCATGTTATAGCATGTACTAGTACTTAATATTTTTAAGATTGAATAATATTTCATTGCATGGATATACCACATTTTGGTTATACTTCATCAGCTGATGGACATTTGTTGTTTTATGTTTCACCTTTTAGCTATTGTGAATTGTGCTGCTGTGAACATTCTGTAAAAATTTTTGTTTGAACACCTATTTTCAATTCTTGTAGGTATGGAACTATTTTTAAACTGTGAAAAAAAACAGAGATGAAATTCCCTGTCTTCAAGGTATTTAAATCTAGTAAGGGCAATACAAATATTTATTGACAGTAGAAAATGTCACAGCCAGATAGACCAAGACCATTAAGGCAGTCTTTCAGGTAAATATCTCAGAGCTAAAAACTTCCAAAATTACACAAACCAAATAAATGAATAAAACACAGTCATGAAGCTTAGTAGTTTATTATATCTGATTCCAATCCCAGTTCTACTGCCTACTAGTTATGTGACCCAAGGCAACTTAATTTCTCTAAGCTCTGATTTCTTCCCTTGTAAATTGTGAATACTGATAACATACCTTGCATCCCAGGGTTGTTTTGGGGATTAAGTGTGATAACACACATAAAGCACAGCAAGAACTCAATAAATTGTCATTTCTATTATGTGCATTTCAAAGCAAAATAAGACTTAAGACAAAGTAAAAACATATGAAGGGGACCTGGTATAGCTCTCCAGATCCCCTTGTGTGACTTTGTTATTGAAATAATCCACACAGTAAGTAATCCATTTATGTGGTTTGATGAAGCCAGCCTTACTCTCCAGTTGCAGTAATAAGCACCTGGACCAGCTTGGTTAATACAGGACTCAATCACATGGCCAGATTGATGGTTTCAGGAAAGGGCATGCAACCCAAACTGAACCAGAATCTGAAGTGAGGTTTCTTAGAAGAAGCCTGGAAGAGAAAGACTTCTTTGCATCTAGAACTATGACGATGTAACCCGTAGCATCTTTTGACCATTTGCCCATGATACATGAACAAAGCCAGTTTCTGTAAGAATTAGGCCAACACACATATATAAGTGGTACTGATACACAGTCACATATCTATTAATATTCTCTGAGCCCCTGGACCCAGCTATCCCTGCAATTAGATACACAAGAGTACTTCAGTTTATGTGTGCATGTATGTATGTACTTATGTATTTATTTTGCCAGCTTGACTTGGGGTTTGGTCATTTTTAACTTAAAAAACCAAGACTAATGCAAAATTTAACCCAGAACCAGGTGAATTAATTTTTATATAATTCTAAATTAATAAGGTATGAAAACCCTCCCGTTTCTCTATCTCTCAGCACAGAATTTCTTCATAAACATGATAGGTCAGAGATTATTCATACACAGCCACAGGCTGCCTCTGTCTCTCCTGTTTCCAACTTTACACATGTAAAACTCTTCCAAAGTATAAGGTTAACCAGCAGCTAGTATTGAAGATGTGTTCCTTGAGCTTGTAGAAAGCCAATGGTCAACATATGAGACTGTGGGCATTAAAACAAAGCAAAACAACAAATTCACAAGAGTCTTGTTTGAGAGCAAAAGGGATCTGATAGTCAAGAACTGTGGCCTCTGAACTTGGAAGCCAATCTCTAACATGTCATTAACCATCACCACACTGAGTAAAGACTTACCCCATGACAGAACTGGCACTGAATAGATATGCTGGCACAGATTATCCTTGAGGGGCAGTCTTTGGAAACATAGGCACCAAAATGATACATTTATCATTAAGAGTGGTCACAAGTGGCTGGGCGCGGTGGCTCACATCTGTAATCCCAGCACTTTGGGAGGCCAAGGCATGTGGATCACGAGGTCAGGAGTTCGAGGCCAGCCTGACTAACATGGTGAAACCCCATCTCTACTAAAAATACAAAAAAAAAAAAAAAAAAAAAAAAGGTAGCCAGGCATGGTTGTGCGTGCCTGTAATCCCAGCTACTCAGGAGGCTGAGGCAAAAGAATTGCTTGAACCCGGGAGGCGGAGGTTGGGTGACGGAGTGAGACTCTGTCCTAAAAAAAAAAAAAAAAAAAAGTGGCCACAAGCAAGACTGTTTACTTCTCTAAGGAGGCTTGGGAGAGATAAGGGCACAGATAGAATCACAGTGCTTAGTAACATCATGGGGTTACTTTTTTTTCAATTTTGTACATGGCTTGGAACCATGATGCCATTTTGTTTTTGCCTTCCTATTTGATTTTTATTTCATGACATTTTTTAAATCACTCCTCTTAGTTTACCACTAGTCATCTTTCTTCTTAGCTTCCATATCATTGTATGCTACCATTAAGCTCTAACTTCTAGTTCAAGTTCATCTGTTTCTGCTCTTCAGAGATGCAAGGCCATATACATATTTATTATATATAAAGAGTTTATTTTTTAAAATGAATAAAAAAATAAAGAGTATACAGAAATCAGTGCCACTTGTGAGTTGATACTCAGGCAAAGAGAATTCCAGAGTAAACTGCATAGTAAAAATGAATAGGTAACACATTTATGCCTCACGTTAGCCTGCTAGTTTATGCAAATCCCTGGAAAATGCTGCAGGCAAATTGTGATAATCCACCAAGGTTGAAATGTTTGTTAACATCTCTCAGAAAACAGCTGAAATGCTTAGACTAGCTTCCCGGCCCAGCAGACATTTTCCCCAGCAATTTTAGCTGAAGGGGCTTCAAAACGGTGTAATAACTACTTTCCCCAAACACAAATCTGAAACTAAATAGGATCATCAAGAAGAAGAGACTGTCCTTCTGAAACTGGGACGGCAATTGCTGTGTTCAATAAAAATAGCATCTTACCCAACATCAAAAGCAATTTTATGAAATTGGTAATTTCAACACTCCACACAGCCCAAGCCAGGCACTGGGGAATGTATTTGTGAGAGCAGCACAAAATCCCAGTTGATCACCAACCAGCTGATTCATGAAAACCAGGCATGTAGAAAATATAAAATATGAGGCTGGCTTTCCAGTTTTGCAAAATGAGAAAAATGAGATCCTAGATCCTAGCCAGTGTCAAAATGTAACATGTTTTTATACCAACAGATTCATAGGCCAACGTTAACCAAGCTGAACAGGAGATATGCCCTTGAAGGTACCATATTAAAAAAAAGTTAACACGCATGTAATCAATTAGTAGTCTCAATACCCAGATGCCTCCATTAAAATTTTCTCCATACTATAAAATGCTACAGTAAGAACTCAAGGGTTTGGAGAGTGTCTGGTTTGTAGACCACCTGGGTCCATATTTTTTTCATTATGGAGACTAATAGTGAAGTAAGGCAGCTCTATGTCGTGCTTTAAATCATATAATCCATTTGAAAAGCCTTCATTAATAAAAACAACTCAGCATCCATGAGATGTTGGAGATTTTTATGCATGTTAATTGATTATGAATAAATGATACTGAACTGTGCAATGGGCAGTAATACCCCAACTAATGCCCTTTGTTGAGTACTCACTTTGTGCCCAGCACTGAGCCAAGGATTTATACGAATTGACCCATCTAATCTTCTCAGCATGCCTAAGAAGTTAATATTGTTAGCTCAATTTTACTGATAAAAGAATTGAAGCTCAGAGATGTTTCATATTTTGACCAGTTTCATGCTGCTAGCAAGTGGTGATCTAGTACTTGAACCCAGATTGGTCTAACATCAAAGCTCATACTTCACTCATGTTGTATCTCCTCAGTTATACAACCATTTTACTTTCAAGTTTTTGTAAAAATGTGTTTCTTACAAAGACATTTTTACAAAAGTCTGCTAGAACTGTAAATGATAGGCCTCAAATTTCTGAAATAGTCTCCCGGTTAATATCCAAATACATCTGAGAAAGAGATAAATTTTGTAATATTCTGCTCTCTTGATGCTAATAAAGACATACCTGAGACTGATAATTTATAAAGGAAAGAGGTTTAATGAACTCACAGTTCCACATGGCTGGGGAGGCCTCACAATCATGACGGAAGGTGAAGGGGAAGCAAGACATGTCTTACATGGTGGCAGGCATGAGAGCTTGTGCAGGGGAATTCCCCTTATAAAACATCGTATCTTGTAAGACTTATCCACTATCACTAGAATAGCACAGGAAGGAACTGCCCCCATGATTTAATTACTTCCCACTGGGTCCCTCCCATAACAACTTGGAATTACGGGAGCTACAATTCAAAATGAGATTTGGGTGGGGACACAGCCAAACCATTTCAGCAATCTAATCTATAACCTAGAATTTGGAACTCTCTATTTAAAGATGTCCAAACTCTGTTTTGTGGTTTTGGGTTTGTCACATAACATCTCTCAGCCCCTATTTATTTATCTTTTCAAAGGAGATAATATTTCTTATTTCTCAGAGCCATGAGGCTGAAATGAGATAATATTGAGAGATAAGTGTGGTATTGTGTCTACCTGATAATAAGGGCTTTTCATATTCTGATTTTCTTTCCTTCTGCCATGATCATTCTTTTTATTTTATGGTGAAAAATGTATGTATTCTTTCAAATATCAAATTCTGATAATGAAATGGCCACATAGATTCTGATAACACAATGGCTAACAGACAGCATGGACAATGCAGGATTTTGCAGGACAGCAGAAGGGGTGAATTGCAAGCAAACTCTCAGGTCAACATGTCCAAGACTGATGTGAACATATGATATCTTAAATGGGAAATACCAATGAGGCACAGATATGACCAGTGAACCCAGCAATTTCCCAGTGGTGCTTATTCTGTCACAGTTCCTCCCTTTCCAGGCTTAATTTCCAAAGATAATTGTCAATGACACAAACCAGAGGCTGCAGTAAACAGTCATTTAAAACAACTGAAGACACATTTGAGTTTCAAATATGTGACACAAGGAACTTGTCAAAAGTTGGTTTTGTTCAATAATAGTATCAGTAAAAAGGAAACCCAGCATTTTCTATCAGTCTGAAAATGTTAACTCCTTGTTTGTCAAGTAAAAATAAGAAAATACGTAGCTTTAGGGAAACAACATTTGGGACTTAGGAGCACAGTGAATTCCACGAAGTCCTAATATTTTCTTTAAATTGCCATTTGTTTGAATTCTCAGACATTCTAATGTATTCTATTTCAAGTTTATTTATAAATAGCTAAGATCAAAAAGTGTTTACATCTGCTGCCCTGTGATGAGTCCCTTGTGTAACAGCTTCCCAATCACAAAGGAGTGATTGAGAATTTGGGATCTGGGTTCCAGTCTCTGATTTATCACTAGCAAGACACACGCCATTGGGCAGATTATTAACCTCTCTCAAATCCTAGCTTTCTCACTTAAAAAGGGGGCTTAGAAGAGCCTCTGGGATTCTTACAGAGTTATGGGAACTGAATAAGCTTATGAAGAATTTAACACGTGCCGGCTATTATGATTAACACAACTACAGGTCTTAAAATCTTAACTTGTTTACCTCAAAGCCCACAGCCATTTCAGCTCCTAGAGGGGAATTTTCTAGTTTGTTCCTAAGTTTACTCTTGATTTTATAGAAAATGAGACCTAAGTAAAAAGAAGTTATTTGATATGCCTGTGTAACATAGCCAGAACATAGACTATAATAGTTGCAAAATTAATAGAGTGATAAGCATAATGACTATCATGATAATAGATACAAACATGCACTGAGCATTTATCTCATGCCAGGCACTGCTCTAAAATCTCCACATCTGTTGCCTAATTGAATCATCACAACACTCTGAAATGTAGATACTATTCACCCTTAGTTTACAGATGAGAAAGAGATTGAATAACTAGCACAAAGGTCACATAATTAGTATTTGGGGGGCTAAGAATTAAACCCAGATCATGTGGCTCTTAACTCAGGCTCCCAACCACATCGCTCTACAGGGAAAGATATGTGTTCAGCTTAATTTTCTACAAATGGTGACACTGATGCCTTGGTGCTGTTAAATATTTCTTCTAGGGTCACACAACTAGTAAGGGACAAACAGGCACTCTAGTTCAGACTACTTCTTCTATTGCAATGATTTCCAAACTTCTGTGATTTTTGTGAATAAATTAAAGAGAGAGAGACAGACACACTCTTGACTGGTGTCAGTGTGGAGCAGATCTGGCAGTAGACCATGATGCCCTTCTGCTGAATGCAAACAATTTCATAGAATACCCACCCACATTAGACAAGGCCACTCTGTGACTGTGATAAAGACTGGCAAAATGAGACAACTTTCTAACCACGTCTGAGCATAGACCATAACACAGACATGAGCCAAACTACAAAAGGGAACAAACCATCCCTTTCCTGGCTAAAAAGGGACCATTATTTCTTTGCTAATTACTGCTTTAGCTCCACTTCGTTTGTCCTACCTACTTATAAAAATAAGATATCCAATCTAGAATTATTTCTACAAGTTGGTGCAAAAGTAATTGCAGTTTTGCCATTTTAATGGGGGGAGGACCCATGATTTAGGTTTAATTCTTAGCCTCCTGAATACTAATTATGTGACCTTTGTGTTTCGTAATGGCAACAAATGCAATTACTTTTGCACCAACCGAATACTTTGTGAGCACTCAATTCAGGGCAAAACCATGAAACCTCTCCAAATTATGTCACAAGCCAAATCCTACAACAAATCCTTCCCCACACACCTTCTGTGACTCCTTGCACTTCCAAGGTGTGCTCCCTCCCTCTCTGTTACAAGCAAGAAATTCAACATTTATTGACTACAAGTGTGTTCCTAGTATGCTTCGGGGCTTTTTGGCTGTACTGACATAGAATTTTCAAACATATTTTGTATTATGAGAAGATGTGTATATATAAATATTTAAAATTAGCATCTAACATCTATGGCCATGGCTTTTAAAAGAAAGTATATTTATCAACAAGGCTATATTTATCAACAAGGCATAGAAAAATATCAAAAACAAACACAATCCACAAACTGTAGTGAATATTAATTTAGCTTTATGAAAAAAAGTCTATATTGTCCTTATTTTCCTTAATTCATTTTGGTCTGCCAAAAGCTTTGTCATGGCCCAGCACTGCCAGGAAGAAATCTGGGCTTTGGAAAATCGAAAGCATATACTACAATTTGGAGATGGTGGAGGCTCTTTAAGAAAAATAAAAAATAAGGTGGGAAAGTTGGTATTTATGGAGAATGAAGAAAGAAATGCAACAATTCCTGGAGTCTTGGAGACATAGGTGCCCTTCTTCTGGTATTTCCTTAGGCACTTTACCAGAGACACGTAGACAGATTATTCCTGATTGCTATCTGGCTTGCCCTCCCAACCTGGAACACAACATAAAACTCGTGTACAAGTGAGGACTCCAAGGCTAAAGTTCCATATGTTTCATAGTAAATCTGTCCATTGCTAGCATTTGGAAACACTGCCTCATGTCATACTGCTTCAGAGAATTATTTTTCAAGAAATGAATTCTAATGAATCTCACAGGTTAAAGGAATAAACAATATTTGTATCATTTGGTTCACTATCTGACTGTTGGCTATTCTTCCTCCTCCCCTTTCAGCTTAAAACTACCATGCACATTTTAGCCTTGAAAAATCATAATTTTGAAGGCTGAAATTACAGAGTTACACATACGAGGACAGTCCATTCAAAACCTTTTGGGCAGAGAATTGTCAATCACTGACCTGTAGTTAACTCAGATGCTGTTGCTTCCTTTCCTCGTAAAACTCAATGTTTTATTTGGTTTGGTTTGGTTTCTAATTCCCCTTCAGCTTTCCTTTACATTTGTGTTGGCTCCTCTTTCCTGACTCCTCAACCTGTTCTCTAGTTCTGGCCACGTGAATCTATTCATTTCAGTGAATTGTTCACAGCTGGGTAGGTCTGCAGGCGGCAGCTAATGTATTGTACAGGTGGCTGCATAAATCCTGATTCATTTCAGCTGGAGGAGGTAGTGTTCTCCCTGTAATATGTTTAGTTCGCCTGGGTCTAGGGCAGACAGCCCTGGTCATACCAAAGCCAGTGTTTGAGGTGAGATGATATATGGCAAAATTACATTAGCATTTTATGTAAGATTTATTTTTCAAAACGTCTTTTAAGATAAGCCATGGCACCGCTTTTCAGCAATTGTGATTATGATTATTGACCACAACTGGTCCTGATTTTCCTGGGGGTAGGGATAGTGTGTGCTGTAGTGGGAGTGTCCTGGTACTCAGAGAAATACTTTTTCTTTTTTGAGACAGAGTCTTGCTCTGTCCCCCAGGCTGGAGTGCAGTGGTGTGATCTTCGCTCACTGCAACCTCTGCCTCCAAGGTTCAAGAGATTCTTCTGTCTCAGCCTCCTGAGTAGCTGGGATTACAGGCATGCACCACCACGCCCGGCTAATTTTTGTATTTTTAGTAGAAATGGGGTTTCACCATGTTGGCCAGGCTGGTCTTGAAGTCCTGAGCTCAAGTGATCCACCTGCCTCGGCCTCCCAAAATGCTGGGATTACAGGCATGAGCGCCCAGCCCCTGACTATTACCATCTTTAAGGGACTTTGTAGCAGCCAACTCCTGGGCTCAGGCAATTCTCCCTCCTTGGCCTCCCAAAGTGCTGGAATTACAGATATGAGCCACTGTGCCTGGCCACAGAGAAAGACTTTTAACACTTGTCTGAACTTGGTTGGGCAAGACATGCAACTTCTCCAAAATTGGATCTCCTAATAAAGTGGATACAACTGCACTGACGTCTTAGGATTGTGAGAATTAAGTAACATACTTGACTCTCCGGCTTCCTTGAGTGAAGTATGTGTCTTCCTAAGGGTATAGATGATTTTGAGAGGAATAAAACGTCAAGGGCACAAACCCAGAAAATCTTATAGAAGCATTAATTTTACTTAAGGATTGAGCTTTAAATAATTTAATGAGTATGTTAAAATACTATTTTTATGTCAAAATAATTATGGAGCTTGAAGCAAAATATGTATGCTTTCTTTAAAGATATCTATAATATAAGATCAGAGAAAATTTGTACTTGTATATGTAATTTGAGCTTATGGCCCCAGGCCCAGGAAATTAGGAAATTAGCCTCCTCTGCCATTAGGCCTAGTTTGGTTTAAAATTTAAGTATGTAAAATTCTTTTGTATTTATAAATTGCACAGTAAGGTTTTGGCACAATTTTAGTGTACATGCAGCTGTGGGAAAAAACCTCTTTGTCTTTGGGAATGGATAGAGCTGAAATGCATGGGAACTTCTTTTAAGGTGGAAATATATCTTTTATGAGTGATATTAATGGAAGAGAGAAGAAAGTGATTATTCATATTTTGGGCCTTTTCAGGAAACCTTAGAGATTTCGGTTGGCTGTTTCCTTTAAAATGGCAGACTATTGTCCTCCTGTGGTTTTCGTTGCTTCAAAGTCCAGATGGAGACTGAAGTGGGCTGACAGAGCTAATAAAACTTAGAAAGCAAGGTGGGAGGAGGTGACGGGGATGGATGAAGGTAGGGAGAGGAGGGACGTGGTCAGGAAAAGAGAATGGGAGATCAATGATGGCTTCCTGTTAGCCAAATACTTAGCAAGCATGCAGCACGCAGCATGCAGCTTCCTGAAAAGCCCTAGCATTTTAAATTTCAGACTTGTTTTATTATTATATGCCATTTTCACCAAATGACTCTTAGAAAAGCCAAAGCTGAAAAAGAAAGGTCTTGAGTACTTGGTTCTTACATATTTACAATTTCATTTATTTATTAACTTCCCTCTTTCTTTCTCTCCAACATCAAAGGAAATAAAAATTAAAGACACCCCAGAGGAGATGGCCATACTAACAGCTAATTTATTGAGCCTTTACTATGGCACACAGGCTTATTAAATCTTACAACTAAGCTATTGAAGTAGGGGCTATGATTATCCCCATTTTATGGGCATGACCAAGAGGGATAATAATAATAGCAGCTAATGTTACAGAGGGTTTCCCATGTGCCAGGCAATGCTCTCATTGCTTTTGTATATTAGACTACATCCACCTCATAATAATCCCAGGAAGCAGGCCATATTTATCCCCTATTCGAGAGAAAAAGATACTCAAGTAAAGAGAGAGTAATTGACTTGACATAACACAGTTGGCAAGAGGTAGATCAGCGATTTCAACCCTGACAGTCCAGCCTTGAAGCCCATTCTGTAATATAGTCTGTGTGGCCCCCGATGTAGAAGAAAAGTGGAAACTTCTACTCTGTTCTGCTGGAGGAGATATTAGGGCTAGACCGTGCCCAGCGCCTCCTTAGCACCTTCTCTCTTTGTCCCATTGGGAAGAGGGAGTCTATCTGACTGCAGACCAGGGGAGAAAGAGGTAAGCAGGAGCACTGCTTTGGCTCCCTCTGGGGTGCAGCCTATTCTCAGGGTGTATGCTTTCTCAAATTCCTGCCTTGTGGCACAATCTAGAGTTTGAGATGAGAATAAGAAGAATCTTTGGAACATGGTTTTCATCAGGAAACTGGCTACAGAGGTGACAGAAGAGCTTTGAAGCCAAAAAAGAGATGGGTGTTAGCAGTAACAGGGAGCCACCTCTGGCCCTGGGTCACAGGGAGAGCCCAGGCAGGTAAGTTTACTGGGACTAAGTACCAGAGTCCAACAGTAGAAGGTGGGATCATGACAGGCCTTTCTGCCAGGATCAGGAACCAAGGAGGAGATAGGCTTCCTGCAGATAACATGACAGAGAAGGAAAAACACCCCTGCTTCTCCTTTCCCAGTACCTTCCCATCTCCCATCAGTGAAGCCCATTGGCTAGATCCAGCTGGCACAAGAGCCTGGAAAGTACAGTCTGCAGTGGACAGCCTCTCCTTGCCCAGAGCAGAGCAGGGCAAGGATGATGAGTATATCTGAAAGCATGAAGACTCAGGACACAGCCCTGCATCCATTCAACTTGGAGGGGAAGATACAAAGAAGCCAGGTTGTGGCCACAAACCAAAGCCTTGTTCTTAAACTGCTTTACCAGTAAGAAAGCCAAAATGTTATTTTAATCTTCATTTTTAAAACATATACCATCTCTCAATCGACTTGGATTTTACTGGGAAAATAAAAGGGGCTTGATAAGTAGTATATTCTACCCTCACCTCAAATGGTGAATAAGGTTAAATGTAAATATTATATATATACATATATATGTAAACATACTGTATATTTACTCAAACTGCACATAAAATATTCAGGTAAAACTATCATTTTAGGAGAAACACTGTTTTAGTAGTATTCTCATCATTTGCTTTATCAAAGCTATCAAGCATTCTAGTGTTACTATGAAAATAACTAATTATTTCTATGATAATGAAGAATTTAAATAGCTCAGTAAGATAAAGTAGATTCAAACCATGGCTTAGTTTTCCCCATCTTTGGAATACTAAACTGGAGTGAAGTATTTAATGCTTCTAATATGAAAACATGTATTTTAAACTTTAAAGAAAAAAATTTATTTCTCAATCAATTTTGAGCATGATGAATTCATTTTGGGATGGAGATATGAAAAAGTGATTTTACCTAAAGGACAAAGCCAACAATGAATTTAACTTAGTCAAAGTCCTAAGTGGTAACAATGGCAAACAACAGCAATGTGTATCCATGTGACAACATTGGACAAAACTTGAGCAATAAGCCATTCGGGCAGGGTTTCTCAACTTTGCAGTATTGATATTTTGGACTCAATAATTATTTGATGGGGATGAGGATTGCTCTGTGTAATGTAGGATGCATCCCTGGCTTCTACCCACTAGATGCCAGTAAGCCTCTTCCCTGCCACCCCCAACCAAGCATCAGTCATGACAACCATGTCTCTGCTATTGTCAAATGTCCCTGGGGTGGGGGAATGATGAAGTAAGGGGGCAAAATAGCCCCTGGTTGAGAATTGCTGTTCTAGAGATTTGTATTTCTCACTTACATTATCCTTGGTTGTGACTGTTCTCTATTTTGTTTGAAGTAATTCAAATTTTAGCTTTAAACATCACACACACTGAACTGTATTCTACTAGTGTAGAAGTAATATCCAAGGATCAAATCTCTTTGTGGGATTAAATATTTTTATAACTATCTCTTTTATGTCCTTAAGGTGAACCAAATTATAGTCTTAATATGCCAAATAGGACCCAAGATACCTCAAGTACATTGTGAAAGGAATATATTTGCTGAGGACAGCAGAGGAGAAAGAGAAAGAATCATTTCTAAATAAAATGCTGTCTTCTGAGTTATCTGCATTAAGGTAATTTTTTAAAAAATGGATGTTTATTAGTGTTATGAATTCTGTTTCTAGTTATGAATTTAACTATTGGGATCTATTTCTTTTATTAGTAGGTATATTACGCAGTGCTTTTTTATTGAAGAAGACATGATTCAGAGGGTTTAAATTCAATTATTTTTCAGGTAAATAAGCCTACTTAGACCAGATTACTTTAAAATCTTTTAAGTAATCATAAGGAAAGAACTAGGTTTCATGTTTTCATGTAACACAACTTTCTCAAACAGTATAAGAGATTTATCCTCTTCTATCCCTTGTAATAAAGACTGGAAACAAAGTAATTTAAACACTCAAAGAAGAAGAAAAACATAACAAGAAATCAAAACAATTTAAGATTTGATGGACGGCCAGGAGAGCTGGATTCTGGTCAAGACTGTAGGAATGCACTGCAGTGCAACCTAAGCTTTGTCATCTCTGTGGGTTTCCATTCCTCAGCAGAAAGACATTCAAGCTTGGTGACTTTAAAGATCCCTTATACCTGAAGGATCTATGATTCTATTAATAAATGTCTGTCTAACATATTACCCTCCTTTAGATTTAGGGCCTTCCAATTTCTACATATAATGACTTCAAGGATATTCAAATATTTTCCATAAAACTCAATCATCAAAGAGGCCATCCTTGATAGCCAGGAGAGGGAGAAGCATATGGTGCATCCCATCCCTTGAGCCGAGGTGTGTCACCATTAGAAGGACACAATTTGCCTTGGTATTGGCGGTTTCATCACCAGAGAGCTAAATCAGTCTCAGTGTGTGAGTGTCTGTACATGTATGTAAATTTCTATCTTACTGACAAACTGGTTGGCAACACATGTACTATAAAACTAACAGAACATTATAATTCTATTAAAATGAATATTTCATTCATCCATATTCTCAACTCAAGGTGGCTTCAGGTGCTTGTGACCAATGCAATTGCAGAGGAGCCCAGGCTTAGTGTTTAATGTTCGGTAGTCAACATGTTGAAATTATTAGAGTTTTATCATAGTTTCTGTTTTGTAAGTGAAGTTTGATGAGTCAATGGAGCATGTGCCAAGGACTCAGAACCTTAGCTCACACATGGTCTTGTCTCATATCTCCTGCAGATTTTGATAGGCTACCAGTCCGCCATGATGCCTTGAATAAAACCTACCTGGGATGGGTCCTTGGCCATCTGCTTCCACACACATGGTTCCCTGGACCCCTGTCAGCCTCCCCATCTCTGCCTCACTCAGCAGCTAGTGCCTCCTCCAACTCACTGGTGCCACATTGTTCTCTTCCTCTCTGTTCCTGCTCAGTGACTGCTGCTACCCTCTGGGGATCAGAGCACAGGAAGGGCTTGGGATGGGAGTGTGTGCCTACATTGTTTTGGGGTGGGGCACAGCCACCACCACAGGGGTCATCCCTGTCCCCAGCTGGCAGCACCACAGTGAGTTTGGCAGACGACTTGGCCACCCCTGATTCTGATGTGTTTGGTACCAAACACATTGCAAAGCGTTGGATTTCAAGGCCGTGGGAAGGATAATTTATGGGCTCCCAGGCACTTGTTCACATCTGTACTCATCAGCAAGTGTCTCTAAAACCTGGACAAGTACAACATTAAATAATAAATAAAAACAGCAAATATAAAAACCACCTCAACAGATCCAGAAGAGAGACTACAGAAGAAAGAATGAAGTTTTAATTTTAGTAACTTTAATTGTACTTTCCCCCCTACTTTTTGAATAAAGTCATCCCATTTTCATTTTGCACTGGGCCTGTGAATGATGTAGCTGGTCCTGTAATCAATAATTATTAAGCATCTGGCATATTCCAGGGACCATGAGAGGTACAGGGGACCTGACAGGAGGCAAAACAAAGCACACTTTAGCCTGAAGGGAGTTTTCAATGATTTCATCATGACTGTCCTGCCTTCCATCCCTGAGATTCTGTCAAGAGTCTTTTTAAAGGCATTTCCTATACACTGGTGGGAAATTCACAAAATCAATTATGATAGCGTGATTTACTAGCTTATCAAATCTTTGAGTTTGCATCCCTGGGTATCCCTCCCAATGGCAGGACTATACATCCTCTCCTTGGTGATCTCAGGAGTGACCATATGACTTTCTTTGACCAATGGAATGTGGGTGGAAGTGTTGTGTGTCACTTCCTTATAGGCATTTTAAGAGCCAGCCCATAGCTCACCAGGTCTCTTTACCTTCTGTTGCAGTGGCTGGCAATGTTCTATATGAAAGTTGGTTCTTTAGCCTTAGATTTAGGAAGGAAGGCAACGTGGAGAAAAGCTACAGCTGACATATGGCCTAAGTAAGATGGTTGTGGCAACTTGGTTGTGGCAAGTGACTGAGATAGGAGTTGTTTGTTAATGCAGCATACTCTAATCTGTTCTCACTAAGCCACCAGTTGATAACCTTTCACTTGAAGAAAGGGGTCTCTGTAAAATCTTCGGAAAGGCAGGACCTATAAACACATAATATCCATCATTATATCCAGAAAACAACAATCTTTTAAATGATGCATTGGAACACTTTTTCCTAATACTCAATAGCCATTCCCTTCCACAACTCATTGCCAAATTATTGACCCTTCAATTAATATGTATTTAGTTTGACTTACTTTTTGTCTTATCCTGTACCAGCTATTCTAAATATTAAGTTGGTTCTGAGTCGCTCATATTCTGCTATCAAAAAAGTGAATGAACGCAATTCATTGCATTGAAAAAAATAGAGTCAGAAATAATGGAGGCATTGGGCTATTTTTGTCATTAACCAAAACACTTTAGAAATATTCATTCATTATGCTGTCTCTACTTTTTCTTCGTATATTAGAAAAGTAGACGAAGAAGTAACCAAATCCACTGAATTCAAATATTAACACACAGTTCAACTTCACCAACTCATTCAACACCTATGCACTGAGACCTACTATGTGCCAGACACTGTTGTATGTCTGGCATGAATCCCCTGGTACCTAGTATAGCATCAGGCATGTACAAAGTGGTCAATAAATATTTGTTATAAAAATGGGAATCTAATGAATTCAGAATTCACTCAAACCGGCTCATAAAAACTAAAAGGTTTTTATTATGTTTTCTGGACCCATTACTTTTCTTTGTCTGAAAGGAGATGCCAAGAAAAAAGAGAGAAAGAGCCCAGACCACTGCAAGTTAGCACCTAAAAGGCAGAACATTATGAAAAGCCCAAACAACATTATAAACACATTATTCTGCAGAAGATTTAAATCTAAAGCTACATGAAACTGTATTGGTTAAGAATTACTTCTATATCCTTTTTTTACCTGAGGGTATATCCTGAGATATTTTAGGACAGGTAAATTTTCCAAGCCATTCTAAATTTATTTAACCAGTTCATTTCTAAGGGAGGGAGTCCTCCCCAGTGGACTGAACCTCCTCCTCACCCCCTGGGTATTATCCAGTTTTGTCAACTTCACAACTCAGGCAGTAAAAAATGCACATTTGAAATAAACTATTTCATTATGTGCATTCGTACAGTTATGGAACAAAACAGTCTTTACTCAGCTTAGGCCAGTGAATCCCCCATTTAATTACAACTGGAAAGGTTAGAAATTTTTCATCGTGCACACATATTCTCTGGGAATTATCTGGCTCTGAAATATAATTAATCACCCTCTGTCATGCTTTCATTATATGCAGGGCCCTCCAGAGCCACTGCTTTCTTCTTTCTTCATTCATATTCCTCTGACCTTCCTCTTCACAGACCTCAGGTGAATTTCATCGACTGCTCAGAAATGACTGGATATTGTTAAACCCATTTGTCAACCACATTATCAGCTCACAAACATGAAATCTCTGCATATGTTTAGCCTTTTCCATATATAGCAGCCCAAGTATTAACATGGAAGACATCTGTCAATGTTGACAAAAATTAAATTTCAAAACTACTGTAAATAATAAAGCAGTCATATAAAGATTATTTCTCTGGAGCATAAGCTACTAGTAAACATAATTTGCATATTGTGCTTACAGCTGTTTCAACATGAGATGTTTGCTGTGCTTCATTAAAATGATTTGATTTGTCAGATTCTAGGATAGTCAAAAGTCTATATAAAGAACTATATAAGGAACTTTAGTGACATTCTTGATTTTTAAAGCTAGGCACATATGCCATAGGAGGAATAAAGTGAACTGACTAATGTATCTTTAGGACAATTTTTAGGGTGTGAAGGTGGGGAAATACACCATTAGCTCAATTCCAAAACTATTTCCGCGCCCCAGCAAAGCCATTAACACTTTCCATGCACAACTTAATGGAGGTAGAATGGCCATTCCCAAAGCAAGCTGAGAGGACATGATGTCCTTCTACACCAACAACTGAACATGACAGAATCAAGCATGTACTTGGTAACTAAGCACGTCTCGGACAAGTTTTCTGTGGAATTGATTTAACTGGAAAGTTCTATAACTTTCCTCTTTTGTCCATATCCAGTCAGAAAGCATAAAATCTAATTGCTCAGTGGGACTGGAAAAGGGCATGTGAACTGGCATTCTATCTTCCAGGAAGAGAAGAGCTAACCTTTCTTAGAAAAATTGTTGGGGCCTCTGTTTCTTCATGATTTCCACAGGAGAATATTCCATGAGCCTTTATTTATTGAAGTTCTCTTTAACAGAGAAGAAAGTCTTTATTTTGTGTCTAGTTGATGATTTTCTTAATATATTTTCTTTTTGTCTTATTCAATGTTATATAGTGATAAATATTAATATTATTATAATATTTATAAGAATATATCAATATGTGTATAAATATCTTATGACCGAAGAATAACTATGGTAAGTCAATCTTTAGCTAACTTTCTCATACTATGGACCTGAAAATTCCTTTAAACATAATTTGTGATCTTTTTCGTCCTGAAGCTCCTCCTGTTTCATTAAGATGGGGAAGCTGGGCTGAGCATCTCTCACCACGGGTTATACATTTAAAAAGAATATTTAAGATTTCAAATGTAAAAGCACTTGCTAAATGCACTTACAAATGAAGCACTAGTATCAGTGAAAAGGCGACTTATTCATTGACTAGTAGCCATCACAAATCATGATATTGCGTATGTGCAGACACACAAATATGTGTACTATATAGTGATACTTTGTCAAAAAGCAATCCCATCAAAAGAAAAATTTGTCAATCATTTTTATCTTATCTAATGATGTATATTTGACAACAATCTGTGGAACATTAATAGCAGGAGAATCTGTGTGTAGGGAACTGAGGAAGTGACAGGAATGATTATGTGTTGGTGGCATGACTTTGCTGTAACTCCGCAGCAAAGTGGCAGATATTAAATCCCTTTATGAATAAGTCTCCAAATAAACCTCAGTTCTGAACATACGATTAACTCTATGGACAGGAACAGGTGTTCCAATTCGAATTTTATTTTTGAAAAAGTACACTTACCTATGCATTCACAGGTCAACTATCGCTACCTAATTGGACCAGGTGTTCAATACAAAGGGTGGTTTCCTCCTAAAGATTTTTCATAGACTACCATAGGAAAAACAACAACCAAACACTAACTGAACAAAAACCTAAAGCCTAGCCAAATAAACAAGAACGATGGGAGCCATCTTAATCCTATTCAAGGATATACTTAGATATTTACTTTTAGGCAGAATAATGGCATGAAAATTGTTTCTTGGATTAATGTTGAAAAAAAAGGATTACTTTTTACAATTCTACTTATTTTTATAATCAAACATGTAAGGGATATTTGATATCTGCAGGCTAATATTCATACCCACTTCTTAAAATAAAATTAAAACACACATTTCTCCACTTCTAGCTTCTATGGAAATTGACTTTAACTCCAGGGCCTGAGAGTGAGGCAAGGGCCATCAGAATAATTCAAGTTCCAGTTGTAGTGATTGATTTAAGCAAACAACACAACTCCATCCAGTTAGGGCCAAAGAGAGTGAGGATTAGGGCTTTTATTTTCTGTATTCTTTTCAGGAGAGGTGCATACCATTGTCCAGGTGTACACTGCAGAAAGATAATACATCTGAGGGGATACAATTCATATTGATACATCTTCATTATTTTGACTTTTTTCTTATTTTATCAGAACTTTATCAACTCCAGCATACATGGTTTCCATATTTATTTGAACAACTTTGGGGGGGTAGATGATGCTAAAATATGTTGTTCTAAGAAAATCAGCACATTTGGACAATTTTCAAACAGATGAAAGTAAAGACTGTTCTTTTACAAGGTATATGCAGATCATTATGCTTGGACATGGGATAGACAAGTTTAAGAATCAAGACTGCACCTATCTAGCATCTAGCATGACAAAAAATAGCCCATGATTTGAAGTAGGGAGTTTAAATAGATAGGTTTTAGAATGCAAGACAATGCTACACTTTCAAAACTATTTGCTTTCAAATGTAGTTGTTTACTGTTAATTTGGTATAATGTTTTAAGCAACATTAATGTTATAAGCAACATGATGAGAAATATGGTTTGGCTTTGTGTCCCCACCCAAATCTCATCTTGTAGCTCCCATATTTCCCATGTGTTGTGGGAGGACCACGTGGGAAATGATTATTCATGGGATCAAGTCTTTTCCATTCTTTTCTCATGATAATGTATGGGTCTCACGAGATCTGACGACTTTAAAAATCGGAGTCTCCCTGCACAAGCTCTCTTTTTTGCCTGCCACCACCCATGTAAGATATGACTTGCTTGTTTTTGTCTTCCACCATAATTGTGAGGCTTTCCCAGCCATGTGGAACTGTAAGTCAAATTAAACCTCTTTCTTTTGTAAATTACCTAGTCTCAGGTATGTCTTCATCAGCAGCATGAAAATGGACTAATACAATAAATTGTTACCATGAGTGGGGTGCTGATGAAGATACCTGAAAATGTGGAAGAGACTTTCGAACTGGGTAACAGGCAGAGGTTGGAACAGTTTAGAGGTCTCAGAATAAGACAGGAAAATGTGGGAAAGTTTGGAACTTCCTAGAGACTTGCTGAATGGCTTTTCCCAAAATGCTCATAGTGATATGAACAATAAAGTCCAGAATGAGGTGGTATCAGATGGAGATGAAGAACTTGTTGGGAACTGAAGTAAAGATGACTCTTGCTATGTTTTAGCAAAGAGACTAGTGGCATTTTGTCCCTGAGCTAGAGATTTGTGGAACTTTGAACTTGAGAGAGATGGTTTAGGCTATCTGGTGGAAAAAATTTCTAAGCAGCAAAGCATTCAAGAGGTGACTTGGGTGCCATTAAAGGCATTCAGATTTATAAGGAAAGCAGAGCATAAAAGTTCAGAAAATTTACAGTCTGTCAATGTGATAGAAAAGAAAATCCCATTTTCTGAGGAGAAATCCAAGCCTGCTGGAGAATTTTGCATAAGTAATGAGAAGCCGAATGTTAATCCTCAAGACAATGAGAAAAATGTCTCCAGGGCAGCCCCTCCTATCACAGGCCCGAAGGCCTAGGCAGAAAAAGTGGTTTCTGTGGGCTGGGCCCAGGATCCCCATGCTGTGTGCAGCCTAGGGACTTGATGCTGTGCATCACAGCTGCTCCAGCCATGGCTGAAAGGGGCCAATGTAGAACTCAGGTCACGGCTTCAGAGGGTGGAAGATGCAAGCCTTGGCAGCTTCCACATGGTGTTGAGCCTGTCAGGGCACAGAAGTCAATAACTGGCGTTTGGGAACCTCCATCTACATTTCAGATGTATGGAAATGCCTGGATGCCTAGGCAGAAGTTTGCTGCAGGGGCAGGCCCCTCATGGAGAACCTCTGCTAGGGTAGTGTGGAAGGGAAATGTAGGGCCACAGCTCCACACAGAGTCCCTACTGGGGCACTCCTACTGGAGGTGTGAGAAGAGGGCCACCGTCCTCCAGACCCCAGAATGGTAGATCCACCAACAGCTTGAACTATGCACCTGAAAAAGCCACAGAGACACTCAACACCAGTCTCTGAAAGCAGCCAGGAGGGAGGCTGTATCCTGTGAAGCCACAGGGGTGGAGCTGCCCAAGACCATGGGAACCCACCTCTTGCATCAGTGTGACCTGAATGTGAGACATGGAGTCAAAGGAGATCATTTTGGAGCTTTAAGATTTGACTGCCCTGCTGGATTTTGGATTTGTATGGGGCTTGTAGCCCCTTTGTTTTGGCCAATTTCTCCCATTTGGATGGTTGTATTTATCCAATGCCTGTACCCCCATTGTATCTAGGAAGTAACTACCTTGTTTTTGATTTTACAGGTTCATAGGTGGAAGGGAGTTGGCTTGTCTCAGATAAGACTTTGGACTATGGACTTTTGAGTAAATGCTGAAATGAATTGACACTTTCGGAGACTGTTGGGAAGGCATGATTGGTTTTGAAATGTGAATATATGAAATTTGAGAGAGGCCAGGGGCAGAATGATATGGTTTGGCTCTGTGTCCCCACCCAAATCTCATCTTGTAGCTCCCATAATTCCCACGTTTTGTGGGAGGGACCCAGTGGGACATGATTGAATCATGGCAGTGGGGAGTAGGTCTCTCCTGTGTTGTTCTCTTGATAGTGAATGGGTCTCATGAGATCTGACGGTTTTAAAAATGGAAGTCTCCCTGCACAAGCTCTCTTTTTGCCTTCCACCATCCATATAAGTTGTGATTTGATCCTCCTTGCCTTCCACCATGATTGTAAGGCCTCCCCAGCCATGTGGACCTGTAAGTCCAATTAAACCTCTTTCTTTTTAAATTGCCCAGGCTCGGGTGTGTCTTTATCAGCAGCATGAAAATGGATTAATATAATAAGCAACCAAAATTTAGCATACGTAAACAGTTGACAGCACTAAAAAAAAATTCTCTGAATAAAAATGAAGCAATATTTTAAAAACCATATAATTGAAACTAAATAAATTTCACTATCTTTTAGCATTAACATTGGCTTCTCTAGAATAGAAAATATTAGACTCATTTCAAATATAAACAGGATGATTATTTCAAATATAAACAGCATGATTATATTGATCATAGAAATTATCGAGAACTACATTTTAAAATGAATTTCTTTCTTCACTATATTTATCATTAACATATTTCACCTTTAAGATTCAAGTTTATGATAATGTTTAGATGAAATATAATTTGAAAAGTGGTAATGAATATGAATATGAACTACAAATATGAACTACTTCAACAATATAAACTATAAATTGGAAATTTACCAAGGAATATAGTCATGTGATACTGGGGGAACATCAGGAACATGAGGAACTAAAACTTATACATAGTTTTCTTAGATTTAGAACATCTCTTGTTGAAGTACTGAAATATTCATGGCAATAATTCACCAGAAAAAATTACAAACACTTTTATTTAAAAATATTTAGGGTATACTTGACTTAGTTGATACTGGTAATTGAGAAGCCGAGACCTTTGCTTCTCAAAATTAAATAAAAACTACTTAAGATCTCCATTCCTACTAGAAAAAGTGGTGAAGTCTATGGTTTGGTTATTGGTACAAGTAAGCTTTGAAAGTACCATAATTTGTTTTCCTGAAAAAAAGACATGAAATTTTTACATAACATCTAGTATGAGTGTACTTGAATCTTAAAAATTTACATATTCTACTATATTACTTCTAACAGTATGATTTCTATAATTTTGTACAGTAGCTTATATAAGTTTCAATAATTATTGATAAATTGATCATAAACTAACTTTGGAAATTTCCTCGAGAGTTACCTTTTCCAATTTGCACAAAAGTGCCATGTGGGCTGGCAGTAGTCTTTACTACTGGGGAAGCAAACTTCCTCCTTCCCACTGACATAAAGGAATATATAATCCCTGCAGCTGCTAGAACTAATATCCTGCCATATTAACACCAAGGAAGTGAAGTATGAAAATCAAGAGAGAACCTGGGTTCTGGTGACATGATTTGAGGACCATGTTGAGCCCCCTTTGAAGCCATCCTTCCCATCTGTTCAACTCTGTGGGCCAATACATTTACTTATTTTATATTTTTGCTCAAGTAAGTTTAGGTGGCAGTTTCTGCCACTGTCAACAAAATCCTAAATGATACAAATCCTGAGAAAATTATTCATGCACAAATAGCTATTTCCAGCATCCAAATAGAAAAGTGCTAGTAAGTAAATCTGTATTTGGGTCTCTCAGTGTAAATATTCTGGGCTTCTTCCAATATTTGTGCCCAATGTCTAATTACATGGCTTTGTAATAGGATAGACATGGGTTAAATTTTCTCTTGGCTATTTATTAGTGCTGTGGTACAAAGTTCGTGTTAGTATTAAATGAGGTAAGAGGTATAATACCTTGATTATTGTAGGTGTTCAGTAAGTGACAATAATTATTATAGCTTATTTCTTCCTTATCCCTTCAAGGTACTAGATATCTTTGGGCATATTATAATTGATTATTATTTCACTTTTGTATTTTATAATTCATTATTGTATTCAGAAAATATGTCTTGGACACCTATCGTATGCTTTGTATGTTCTAGACTAAGGATCCAGTGGTAAACAGAATAGACAAATATTGCACTTTTACAGAGCTTTCAGGGTTGTGGGATTCAGAGTACCAGGGGTAAGGTAAACCTTGAATTAGGAAGACTTTTGAGCTCAGATATAAGTGATGAGGAAGAATTAGCAATGTGCAGATCTGTGACGAGAGCATTCCAGATTAAGGGTAAGGTTTCTGAAGCAGGAACCAGCTTGGCTTCTAGGGATGTGAAGCAACTGGTATAACGGTAACATACTGGAGAAGCAAGGTGATAAAGATTGGAGCAGTAGGAAGGAAGAAGATCATTCAAGCTGTGTAGGCTAGAATATTAAATTAAGATACTATTCCAGTGAAACCAAAGCTTTCCAACTACCTGCTACTTTTAGGTGAGTGAGTGAGTGTGTGTGTTTGTGTGTATGAGATGGGACAAGCTATTCACCACTTTGTAATAGCATCTCTTTCTCTGTGTCATTAGTAAGCATATGATCAAAATAAATGAGCATTATCTTCCTGATGAAATCATTTGATGAGAATGACAAATTTTCCATGCCAGTGTAAAGGAGGAGGATGATGAAAACAACCTCACTATTGTTGACTATAAAGTGCATTATGTAGTTTTACATGAACAAAGTAGTAAATAAGAAGCCTTTTTTTGTGGCTCCAGTGGTGCAATTGGTTAGCATGTGGTACTTAAAAGAAGCTTTTGTCCCTCTGAATTGTTTGTTATAAAGGCATCAACTTACTAAGCCATCTATTCTGGGTAATAGATCTGTACAAGAGATAGCAAATTCACTAAGACAGGTAACAGGTAGTATAGGGAAGAAATAGTAGTAGCAAAAGTGTTTCTAATTTATTATAAAATGAATACAAATAACTTTTAATAAAACTAAAATGAAAGAGCAATAGCTTACAGTATGACCACTCCAGGGGTGATAGCATTTTAATGAAGACAGAATGCAACAGATAAAGTGAAATTTTGGATGTCAAGCAGTGTATATAAGACAATTACCTTCAGTATAAAGCCTTCCGGGGTCCTCTGAATTCATACAATATTATTGGCTTATAAATCATAGGTTTTTAGCACATGAATGCTCCATCATTTTGAGGCTCCTTTTCAAATTAGGAAGTAAAATTTTCATTATGTCACCCGATTTATTACTACGCTTGGCATTTTGGGGAGTGATTACACATATTTATTCAACACTTGGCAATAGTAAAAATGAGCATTTTCGTCTTAAAAATATATAATAATTTTAGAACACTTAAGAAGGCTTAAACAGTCATATTAGAAACCAGTGAGGTAACAAGGGCAATTATGAGTCTCTTGCACACTGATTAGCCATTTCTTATGCATCTTTACATATAACTAATCCTGACCTCAGCTCACCTTCTCACAGGGAGCTCACCCCTTATGTCTTTCTAGTTCTTGGAACCCACCTTCTCATGAATACTTAAACTCTCCAGATGAAACTAATATGCTAAATCAAGAAAGGAGTCTAGAGAACTTTAAATCTACAGTTTTTTCAAGTGCCTTGCCCTGTGCAGCTAAACGAAAGTAACAAACACATAGTAGAGATAAAATATAAATATTGTTTCCAAAAAAAAGTAGAGGCAAATCTTTAATAAAACCACAAATAAGAACTGGACAAAGCCATATATACAGTAAGTTTGAAAAAATTAACATGTCATATTATTCATGTATGTAGTTAAGTGTTACTGCTGAATGTAGATGTTACTGATCCAAATATCAGATGGCTGGATGTGTAGAATTTGGAGCTAGTCTGTATTTATATACCTGGTGATTACTTTACCTATAAGACCACTCTAGACCAGCAATGGGATGCTAGAAAAAATATATTTGAACTATCTCTTTCTCATTTTGAATCCCAAGATTGAGCAAATAATTCTTATTTAAGTTAATAAAATATTTTCCAACTTTCGAAAAATGAGATACAAATAAACATTCTAAGTAACTTTTTTCATCATTGTATTATAAAATGGACTTTGGTCTTAGAAAATGTGTAATGAGAAATAATAGCTAAATTTAGTGATGCTGATTAGGCACACTGCTATGTGCTAGGGCAATGTATTAAATTCTTAACATACATTATCCCAACAATATTATCATTATTCACACCTTACTGATGAACAAACAGAAGCTAATGGTAGTTACATGGATTTCCAGAGTCATATGGTGGATCTGATATTTGACTAGTCCTTGCTGGAGTCAAAGATCATGGTCAAAAACACTACAGGTTTTGATGTTTTGAAATGTTAGTAAAAGTTTATAGAAAAGAAATGTAGGTATTTGTCAGAAAGTCGTTAGAAATATGAGAATTAAGCTATAATTGGTCTCAGGGGAAACATGGTATGAGGCTGTTACAGGAATGTGGACACTTTAGAGAAAGATCCACCCCTGCTCCTGTGTAGGGGAGATTCAGCACCATGGATAGCAACCTAGGTGGCTTACCCACCGGAGACCACAACTCAGTCCAAAGACCCAGAGACAAATGACTGTAGTTGGGACAGATTTTTACATAATGTAGTTCCAGAGACCAGCTTTAGCTCCTCGGAGATCTAGATCCATCCAGGAGGTGGAGGCGGAGGGGACACTCAACAAATTTGTATAAGACCAAATTGAAACTGTTCAGTCAAAATCTATTTTTGACAGCATGTAAATTTAAACATATACACACACACACAAGCACAACTGTATATGTGAGTTTAAAAAGAATATTTCTGAATATGTGAAAACTAAACTCAGACAAACCCTCTAGGGTAGCATGCAAGCCTTAGATGTTTCAAAGTTAATAACAGCCTGATAATTACTGTCACTTAATTAAATTTTTGCAAGGTCAAACCCAAAGAGAGACGTGTTATTTCCCCTTAGGCACTAATCCCACTGGAAAAAAATCCCACCCAATAAAGACGAGGTACAAAGCTATAATGTAATAAAAGTTTAAAGAAATACAACTACCTGGGTAAAGACCATGAAGGTCACACACTAGACAATTATCAGGTAGCATTTAACCAACTCTAGTATTCTCCTAACACCTGATCTTCCTTTTGGAATCTGAAGCTCCCTTGTTTGTATTTTCTCTGCAATAACAGTTTCAAATATCTAGCCCTTGCATGAAGTCATGGTTTTGTATTTTTTTCCTCCTCTGTCTTTTCAATCACCAAAGGGTTTTCATTAGTAACTTACTCCAATTCACTGCTTTTCAAACATTTTAAATCTATGCCTCACCATACAAAGTATTATTCTAGGTGCTGTATTTGCTCATTTAATACTTACAGCTGGCTTGTAGTGTTATCATGTCCATTTTACATGAAGAAAATGAGGTGTGGAGTCACCAAATAATGTGCCACAGTTCACACAGCTAGGAAGTGGTGGAGCAGGGTGTGAACCAGCCTTTTGGCTCTTGAGTTTTTGTCCTTAACAACTTCACTGATGCCTCTCAATATTCATATTACATATCCTCTTCCCTTGGTGATACTTGAAAACCCACTAGAGGTATAAGGCACTTTCTTTCCATCCCCTCACCCCCACCCCACTGGAGAATCTTTTAATTATTTACTCTAGCTAGGAAATTTACTAGTGTATCCCTATAATTCCCAGAGATCTAAAGAGATCTAAAATGATTACTACTCTAGAAAATTACGTTTCAAGGAATTCTCCCTTACCCTAAGCCTTTATAGGTTGAATTGTGTCTTCCCAAAAGATAAATTGAAGTCCTAACCCCTTCTACCTATATATATATATATATATAGTCATATAGTCATATATAGTCTCATATATAGTCATATATATATAGCCATTTATATATAGTCATATATTATATATTACTTTACTTGGAAATAGTGTTATTAAAAATATAATTGTATTAAGATGAGGTCATTAGGGTGAGCTGTAATCCAATATGACTGGTGGCTATGTAAGAAGGAAACATCGGGGAAAAAAAAAAACATATGGGAAAAACACCATGTGACAACAGAGTGAGAAACTAGAGTTATGTACCTGAAAGACAAGGAATAATGAGGATTGGTGAAGCTAGAAAGAGACAAGGAAGGATGCTACCCAGAGACACTGCAGGCACACTGATTTTAGACTTCCAGCTTCTAGAACTTAAGGAAAGTAGATTTTTGTCGTGCTAAGCCACCCAATCTGTGGTACTTGTTTTTGGCCATCCTAGGGAACTAATACATTATTTCATATTCTATTTTTACTGCAGTTTGCAGGAGGAGAGGTAAAATGGAGCTATCCTGATAAAAACAGCTACTATGTGGTCTACTGGGGTGACCTTTTGCCTGGCCCACTAAAACACACACGAAAAATGAAAACACCCAACTAAACAACTATATAAACCTTCCTTGGACAACATTTTCCTTGATAACTTCACTTTTACTTCCTCTTACCAACTGACCAAATAATTAACTAGCATTAAAAAGAATTTTATTTGCTTATTTCTCCATTTTAAAACTCTGACCTTGCCAAATCACTCTTTAGCTTCTCTAAGTAATTAAGTATCTTTCTATTATATTTCAGTGGCTGTTTGAACATAATAGTCGGAAACAATGGTAAAGAATTTATCTCATTTCCTAGGTACCATAGGAATGGCTATCACTTATTAGTACAACTTCCAGGAATAAAATAACATCTGCAAACTTTTTGAGCATCTCAATATCCCAAGATGGGAGGTGGGCATAGAACATGATACAGATTCAAATCACACCCCTCATTCAGATTATTTAGAAAAATCTTCCATACTGAAAAATATAGCCATACTAGAAAGGTAAAATGATAGCCAGAAAGACCTTTTGCTAGGTTCAAATATAAAGAAAACTTTACGAAGAAGGTTTCTCACTGTACCTACTTTACAAATTTGTTTGTATTAACCTGGGCTTTAACAAATAAAACCCTCTAGTATTTTGAATTTTGGATGATTTCTTCTGTATGCAACCTTCTCCTTTACATTTTTTCATATCAGGCATATATCATTTAAATCACACAGCTATTGTGTATTTTCTATTTTAATATGCAACAGGATGAAAATATGGTTAGAATACTTTCACATGCTTTTAGACACCTTCATTTTCCCACATTTAAATATCCAATTTCAGATTTCTATCATTTTCAAATAGCTCTGCCTTACTCTTTGTGGGTAAAACTATTACTACACTTCAATTTCCACTAATGTAATGTCTACTTTTGTTAAGCAAGCACTGTATGGTGGGTGCAGTACTAATATTTGAAATTCTAGTGAGTATATTTCCGGTGTAACACAAGTAAATAAAAAGCTTTTATTTTTCTCTTAAATTTTTTTTGATAAGGAAAAGGGCTGTGGTTTCCTGACTGCTTTTCAAATACATGTCAGCAAATCAGTGGCTTCCTTTAATAAACTTGCCTCTTTGTGACATATTTTTAATCCTTCTAAAAAGTTTTCAGGCCGAGCACAGTGGTTCACGCCTGTAATCCCAGCACTTTGGGAGGCAAAGGCGGGCGGATCACGAGGTCAGGAGATCAAGACTATCCCGGCTAACACAGTGAAACCCCGTCTCTTCTAAAAATACAAAAAAATTAGCTGGACGTGGTGGTGGGCGCCTGTAGTTCCAGCTACTCGGGAGGCTGAGAGGCTGAGGCGGGAGAATGGCGTGAACCTGGGAGGCAGAGTTTGCAGTGAGCCGAGATCACGCTACTGCACTCCAGCCTGGGTGACAGAGTGAGACTCTGTCTCAAAAAAAAAAAAAAAAAGAATTTTCATAACAAGGACAATTGGACCAAAAATCATTGTTTTGTTTCCTCTTTAGGCAGAGTAAATGGCTAATTTTTGAAGTGTTATGTTATGGTCAAAAAAAAGCTCCTCCTTTGTAAAATCTGCCTTTATCACTATCCCATCATTTGGAAGGATCTTTATTATATCTATAAATTCGGTTAAAAGTAATGTGGTTCTAGAAGCCTCCTGCTAGAAGACAAATGTTTGTCCTTGACAGGGTAACGTGGAAATCTGGAAATATTTATCTGTGTAGCTTTTTATACAGTAAAAGTAATTTCATTCATGACATCTCATTGATTTCTCACAATAATGCTGATAATAGAAGTGGGTCATATTTACTGAGTATTTTTTATGTACCAGGCACCTTGACATATACTTCTTTGAAAAAAATATGTAGTCATCACAACAATCCTATGAGGTAGATTACTAATATTTTTCCCATTTTAAAAATGAGAAAACTGAGACGCAGAGGTTCAAGTTGGCTAAGGTCACACATGGACAGTTAGTAGTAGAACTTGGATAGAACTTAGGTGTTTTGGCTCTAGAACCCTTATTTTGAACTTTATTTTATAATTAGCCCCATTTTATCAATGCATAAACTGAGGCTTAGGGAAAATGATTTCCTTGCTGGTTTGTATAGTTAGCAAATGTCAAAGTGGGGATGAGCGTTCCAGTTTCCCACACTTCTGGCCAGGAGGTCTTTCCTGTAGGAGAGACTGCTTCCTGTGTCCCAGTCATCCAGAGGTATTTAGTTAGCACCTTCCATACCAGACATTGTCTTAGATGCTGAGGATACAACAATGGAAAAGACAAGTACTCCATTCTCTTGGAACTTTTATGAATAAGAGAACAAAGATTCAAAATTTTAAAAAAAAGAAAGATTAACAAGAAAAGAAATGGGCAATGGACAAATAGCTGGGGGAGTTCATTGTCATTACCAGCTATTAGCATATGAACTGTTTATTTTTCAGAGTAGCTTAGCTGTTGGAAACGTTCTGTATGAAGAGGTCATAATAAATTCGAATGAGAGAGACCAAAGGCATTCTCTGAGTGGGAAGTGCCATTCTGGACATGTGTATGGTGTTTAATACATAAGAGATGGTCAGTAAATAGTCACTGAATTTAACTGCCTTTCTCGGGAACTGTTGGAGTCTCTAAAGCAGTTAGAGGTCACTGGACTGGCCTGGAAATAAACACCTCTCTATCTCTAGTAGTTTTATTTAATGAATTAAGATTTAATGTAATTATTACTTTGGCCTTTCAAATTCCAACTACAAATATTTCTCTCTTCCTAAATTAGGGCAAAAGAAAACACCTGATCTTCTGTAGTGATCATTTTATCAAATACTTATATAATATTTCATCGTTTTATCAAAAGCTAAAATAACATGATATAAAAATGAGTAATTAATACAAAAGAACTAGGATAAAATGAACTAAGACTAAAAAGCTGAATAAATCTACCAATGAACTACGAATACAAATATAAATAAACTAAGAACATAAAACTGAATAAACTTACCAAAACAAAATATATTCCCAAAATATATACATTCAATCAATGCTATCATTCTGAAACACAATCTTTCAACTTGGTCTAGACAGTGAAATGATGTTCTTTCTTGCTTTCCCACATAAGCACCAGTTGTCAGTCATCTGACAGACTTCTGACAGTTTTTAGAGTATTGGCTGAGTCTCCAATGCTAGTTTTTAACTCAGTTATGACCTCATTATTTTAAATAGTTCAGATGCTCTTCTCTTTGACTTAAAAAAAAAATCCATCTTTTCAGTGCAGAGAGATGTACTTTCTGCTTTTAGCTCTGCTTTACTTTTCCCAGTTCCAGACAGGGGGCCACTTTACTCCTCACCATCTGGTAAACTTGCCAGAGTTTACTGTCCACATTTGGACACCTTCTTTTGAGCTTTACTGAGACTCTTGTTTTGTGAGACATATTGTATCTTGAGTTTCTAAGTTTAAAAAACCACTCAAAGATTGCTCAAGCAAGTTAAAGGTGCAGGGTTTATATAACAGGATACTATGCACCTATAAAAAGAATTAGGAAGCTCATTTTGTGAGGGTATAAAATGATCTCCAACAAGATAAATGAAGATAGGTGCAGAAAAATTTATGTAGTGAGATAACTTTTACATAAGGAGGATGAAATTTATAACATGTGGTAATTTTGCTTTGTATTTTCAAGGAGAATTAATGGAAGGACAACAGAAGAAAACAGTAAAAGTGACAATGGGACAGGGAACAGTACAAATTGGGGGTGGGGTTAGGATTGAAATGTTTCATTAAATATTTTTTAAATATTGTTTTTTAAAACCATGTGAATGTATTACCTTTACAAAAGGTGTTAAATATTTTGTTTAGTGGTTACACGTCTCTGTGTATGTGATAAAATTCCATAGACCTATTGTATTAGTCTGTTCTCATATTGCTATTAAGAACTACCTCAGACTGGGCAATTTATAAAGGAAAGAGGTTTAATTGACTTACAATTTAGCATGGCTGGGGAGACCTCAAGAAACTTACAATCATGGTGGAAGGGGAAGCAAGGCACCTTTTTCACAAGGTGGCAGGAAGGGAAATGAATGCAGGAGGAACTAGAAAACACTTATAAAACCATCAAATCTTGTGAGAACTCACTATCTCAAGAACAGCATGGAGGAAACTGCACCCATGATTCAATTACCTCCACCTGGTCTCTCCCTTGACACGTGATGATTATGGGGATTACAATTCAAGATGAGATTTTGGGTGGAGACACAGACAAACCATAGAATTCTGCCCTGACCCCTCCCAAATCTCATGTCCTCACATTTCAAAACCAATCATGCCTTCCCAACAGTCCCCCAAAGTATAACTTCATTCCAGCATTAACCCAAAAGTCCAAGTCCAAAGCCTCATCTGAGATAAGACAAGTCTCCCTTCCACCTAGGAATCTGCAAAATCAAATGCAATTTAGTTACTTCCAAGATACAATGGGGGTAGAGGCATTGGGTAAATGTTCTTGTTCCATTTGTTCTCACATTTGGCTAATGTGAGAAATCAGCCAAAACAAAAGGGCTACAGGTTCCATGCCAGTCTGAATTACACCTGGGCAGTCATTATTAAAGTCCCCAAATGATCTCCTTTGACTCCATGTCTCACATCCAGGTCATGCTTATACAAGAGGTGGGCTCCTACAGCCTCAGGCAGCTCTGTCTCCATGGCTTTGTAGGGTGAAGTCCCCCTCCTGGCTGCTTTCATGGACTGGCATTGAGTACCTATGACTTTCCCAGGTGCATGGTGTAAGCTATCAGTGGAGCTACCATTCTGGGGTCTGGAGGATGGTGGCCGTCTTCTCTCAGCTCCACTAGACAGTGCCCCAGTGGGGACTCTAAGTGAGGGTTCCCACCCCACATTTCCCTTCCACACTGCCTTAGCAGAGGTTCTCCATGAGGGTTCTGCCCCTGCAGTAAACTTCTCCTGGACATGTAGGCAGTTCCATACATCTTCTGAAATCTAGGCGGAGGTTTCCAAACCTCAATTCTTGACTTTTGTGTACCTACAAGCCCAACAACACATGTAAGCCACCAAGGCTTGTGACTTGCACCCTCAGAAGCAGTGGTCTGAGCTGTATATTGGCCCCTTTTAGCCACAGCTGGTATGCAGAACACCAAGTCCCAAGACTGCACAAGGCAGCAAAGCCCTAGACTTGGTCCACAGAAGTATTTTTTCCTCCTAGGCCTCCAGGCCTGTAATGGGAGGGACTTCCGTGAAGACCACTGACATGGCCTGGAGACATTTTCTCCATCGTTTTGATGATTAACATTTGGCTCCTGGTTACTTACGCAAATTTCTGCAGCCAGCTTGAATTTCTCCTCAGAAAATGGGTTTTTCCTTTCTATTGCATTGTCAGGTTGCAAATTTTCCAAGCTTTTACGTTCTGCTTCCCTTTTAAACGTTAGTTCCAATTCCAAACCATCTCTTTGTGAATACATAAAACTGAGCACCCAAGTCACCTCTTGAACTCTTTGCTGGTTAGAAATTTCTTCTGCTAGATACCTTAAGTCATCTCTCTCAAGTTCAAAGTTCACAGATCTGTAGAGCAGGGGCAAAATGCTGCCCTTCTCTTTGCTAAAGCATAGCTAGAGCAGTTTATCTTGTTTATTTTTCAGAGCAACTTAGCTGTCTTTTGGAAATGCTCTGTATGAAGAGGTCATAATAAAATCTAATGGGAGAGACCAAAGGCATTCTCTGAGTGGGAAGTGCCATCCTGGACATGTGGAACTTTGCTCCACTTCCCAAGAAGTTCCTCATTCCCATCTGAGACCACTTCAGCCTGGACTTCATTGCTTATATCACTATCAGTATTTTTGGTCAAAACCATTCAACAAACTCTAGGAAGTTCCAAACTTTCCCACATCTTCCTGTCTTGTGAGCCCTCCAAACTGTTCCAACCTCTCTGCCTGTTACCCAGTTCCAAAGTCACATCCACATTTTCAGGTATCTTTCTAGCAGTTCCCCACTACCTAGGTACCAATTTACTGTATTAGACCATTGTCACACTGCTATAATAAATACCTGAGACTGGGTAATTTATAAAGGAAAGAGCTTTAATTGACTCACAGTTCATCATGGCTGGGGAGGCTTCAGGAAACTTACAATCATGGCGGAAGGCAAAGGGGAAGCAAGGGATCTTCTTCAAAAAGTGGCAGGAAGGAGAATGAATACTGGAGGAACTACCTAACAATTATAAAACCATCAGATCTTGTGAGAACTCACTATCACAAGAAGAGCACAGGGGAAAACACCCCCATGATTCAATTACCTCCACCTGGTCTCTCCCTTGACACATGGCGATTGTGAGGATTATGAGTCAAGATGAGAGTTTGGGTAGGGACACAGCTAAACCATATAAGTGTTTTTGTCCTTCCTTTTATCGATTCCACTCCCTTAGCTACAAGATTTTTTGATCACTGCTGCAAACCCTTTCAATGTCCTCCTTTTTCTGTCCCTTTCATTTCATTTTTTTGATGTCCCCTCCCCAAATGGCTTCTCAGCATGACACACACATTCACCTGTCCATGGTTATTTATAGTCCCTTCAGCCCCTACATGGACCCTCACTTCCATAGTCCAAATCAACTAATTCAATATGTTGGATCCCTAGTTCAAACTCCTGCAAGAAATATCTAAGTGGCTCCACTAGAAGTAGTGTCCACCTCTGGCTGCTACCAAGATGGGGTGTCATTAGCTTGCCCTGTGTTCATCAGGGACTGAGGGCACAGGCTTACTGGGGAAGATGAAAGGAAGTGCAGACATTTCCTCTGCCTAATGGATGAAAAAGAACTAATGGACAGGGAAAACATCTCCAAGTGCAAGGAAACAATTTTGTCTGAGAGGGAAACACTGTTATATTACTTCTGAAGTGTTCAGAAAGTATACATTAAATCGATTGCAAGAAAGCATTATATCACAGTAAGTTCTTATTGAGTGAAAAACAAGATAAATATAGCACTATTGGAAAATGCTAGACTTACTGAGCTTGTTGTAATAAATGATCTAATTAAGTTTCAAAATAAATAGAATATTAACTTACAAAGAAAATTTCACAAGGAGGAAAGCAAAAGAAGGAATATGAACATATAGAAATATTCTTAATACAGAAGACCCCAAAAATGTAAAAAAAAAATGAATGATCAGAAATGCCACTGATATCAGGAGAGGAAGATCTTGCTGTAAACTTTCCTCTTCATTAAATAATTTTCAAAAATGACCAATAATATTATCTACTTCACTGAGGTTGATAATATCTATCATTAAAAGAGGAATACACAAAACTGAATTTTGAATGCAATAGTTCCCAGACATTATTGCCCGTCAGAATCACTAGCCGAATGTTTAAAAGATAAAGATGGCTATGTCCCACCCTAGATCTGTGGAGTCAGAATCTCTAGGAATTGGGGTTGGGGGTAGCTGTGGTGTCTCTGTCATCAAATTTGTTGTAAATTTTCCCAGGGGCTCAGGGTGAAGACCCAGAATTGAGAGTGGCTATTCTGAAGACTTAGGAATGTTCCATGCTAACTGTTGGCTTGTGTAGAAAATTAAAGATAGGCTAGTGATACTTTAATGCTTTAAGTAGTCCCTACAACCTTAGCCAATGAAGAGAAATACCCTAATCAAATGGGTACTTACTTTGGTTTCACTTAGAATAAAGATCACCATTGGTGACAGGGTCTACTGTGTTTTGCAAGGTCTGATACCCTACTACCCCTTCAGCGTCACCCTGTGTTACATACCTGCTTATTTTCTAATCTCCAGCTACCTGGGCTTGCTCTGACCTCCTTGAATGTCCTATTTTACCTTCTACCTCAGGGTTTCAGAACATGCTGTTCCATCTACCTGCAAGATCCACCCTTCTTCTCTTCTATGGGCTGGTTAACACTCTTTCATATTTTGGGTTTCAGTTCAATTATAGAAGCCTCTGTGACATCTCTAATTAGGCCACTTTCCCCAAACACTCCAACATCATTTTTCCCACCTTTATGTGCTATTTACTACTGTTAATTTTTCCATTAGGTTATTTGATGAACAGGTCTCCCCAATGATAACAAGCTCGTTAAGGGTAGCAGCCATGTCTGTATCTTTTCACCACTGTAACCCAAGCACCTAGCACAGTGTCTGCACATGGTACACTTTCAATAATTATTACGTATATTAATATAAGGGCACACAAGTGGGTAGCTTGTATGTTGAAACAGGAAGTGTATCCATAGAGACTAGTCACTTCAAGAGAGACCTAAAAGCCAGTTTGTTAAGGGCCTACGCAGGATATATTATCTTTTTTTTTTTTTTGAGTAAGTATCTTTTTGAGCCCCTAAAAATCACTTGATACCTTGTATTATTTTTAAGGATAATCTAAATATATTAAGTTGATTCTATCCTTCTGTGGCTGCTTAGCATGAAAACACCTAGATGAATTTGTATCATATTCCAAGGGTATGTTTAAGATTATGTGGTCTAAATAGAGATTTCAAGGGATATGTGACAGAAATTCATTTAAGGGGCTCTTGGGAACAATTCAACCAAACAGGCAGTAATTCTCCTGAGAGGCTAAAACTGAAATTCAACAGGATACCATGTGGAGAGACAAGTCACATGTTTTAAAAGGCTGTAGATAAAAACAACAATATGGATGTCAAATATGAACCCAAACAAAAAGTCACGAGGGTAGGCGGTCCAGATTGCTGGTGTTGACTTTGGTAAAGTTGTAGCTCACATAGGCAATTCTCTAGAGCAAGGATCCCTGATGAGAAGTAGCCATGATTTATTCGTTTATCTATATTAATTCTCATGTATAATAATGGTGCTCATTTTCCAAAGAAGATTAACTTTATCTGTTGTCGACAGAGAATCAAAGCTCTTTATCTTATATAACATGATTTTGTTTTCATCTATACTGATTTTTATTTCAAAAATAATACATATCTTTCTGTTCAAAACTGAAACATAGCTGGTCTCAGCTACTCAGAAGGCTCATGCTTATAATGCCAGGAATACAGGAGGCCAAGGAGAGAGGATCACTTGAGGCCAGGAGTTAGAGACTAGCCTGGGCAACATAGCAAGACCCTGTCTCTACAAAAAATAGAAAGAAAATTAGCCAGGCATACTGGCACATGCTTGCAATCCTGGTTACTTGGGAGGCTTAGGCAGAAGGATTGTTTGTGCCTAGGAGTTTGAGGCTGCAGTGAGTTATGACGACATCACTGCACTCCAGCCTGGGTGACAGAGAAAGACCCCGTCTCAAAAAAGAAAATAAAACAAAACTGAAACACCAGTGAAGTCAATGAAGCAAAACAAGTCTCTCTCCTTTCCTTCTTTCTCTGTGAGGGTAAATAGGCTTGACAATTTTGTGTGTTTCTTTTCCAAATGCACACACACACACACGCACACACACACACACAGCACTAAGACTGTGTTGTCAATTAAACTTTTTAAATAGACTTAAAAAGTCTTTTTTTTTAACTGAAAAAATAGGTCTTAGAACTTAGAGTCAAGATAAAAGCACTGATTTTCCTAACAAAGTATGAAAAAGAATTGCTTTAAAAAGCTACCAACCCACTGCATCCTAACTTTAGGATTTATAATCATCATTGGCAATACTTAAAGGAGATGATTTCCTTCTGCCTCCACAAATGTCGTGGAATCTGATTCAAAATCCCTAAATAATTAACTCTCTCCATATTATTAAATTTAAAATACCTTATGTTTACATTTCATTTTACAGTTCTCTGGGCCCTTTCCCTTTACTTTATCTCATTCAACTGTTACAGCAAATATATGGGCTCAGGGGGTTGAGTGAAGGGGACAAAACTGAGGCTTAGAGAACATAGTGAATTGTGCAAAGACAGAGAGCAAATGGGAGAAGCAAGTTCACACCTAGAGCTTCTGACTCTAAATTCAGATTCTTCCCTGTGAACCGGTGCTGCCTAATATAACCATTGGCCATTTATGGCTACTGTACACATGAAATGTGGCTGTGTGATTCAAGAAGTAAATTTTTTCTTTTTTTAATTGAGACACGATCTCTCTCTGTTGCCCAGGCTGGAGTGAAGTGGCGCGATCATGGCTCACTGCAGCCTCAACCTGCCAGGCTCAAACGATCCACTCACCTCAGCCTCCCAAGTAGCTGAGACCACAGGTGTGTGCCACCATGCCCAGCTAATTTTTTTTTGTAGAGATGGGCTTTCATCATGCCCAGGCTGGTCTCAAACTCCTGGGCTCAAGTCATTTGCCCATCTCAGCCTCCCAAAGTGCTGAGATTATAGATGTGAGCCACCATGCCTGGCCCAGGAGCTGAATTTTTAATCTTATTTAAATGTAAATTGAAAAATGGAAATAGTATAAAACATTTTTTTCTCTAAATGTGACTTAATTGTTTTGGCAGAACTGCATTTTACTTTTACTGTTGAACGTTTATTGTCAGAATATAGATACACTGAAAGTGTCATAGATACATTGGATTTGAAGAGTTGGTATAAAATTAAAAATACAAAATATCCCATTAATAAATTTTTACACCGATTACATGTTAAAATGATATTGGGGATATATTTGGTTAGATAAAATACATTATTGCAAGTAATTTCACTTTCTTTTACTTTTTAAAATGTGGCTACATGAAAATTTAAAGTAACATATGTGGCTTGCATTTTACTTATATTGGGCAGTGTTGTTCGGAATTACACTGTCCTTTCGATTCCTTGACCAATGGAAGAATTGTGCATAGAAAATTAAATTTTGAATTATTGTTGTTGTTTATTACATAATTTGACAGTGAAGGATATTATAAAATATTCCCTAAAATAAAGAAGGACTCAAGAAAACATCAAATCAGAGGCAATTTTAACTGCTGAGAGTATGTTTTAGTAATGTTCCTCTGAGTGCATTTCACAGCAAATGAACAAAAAATCCTAAATCTTAATCAATAGCTTTGCAGAGAGATTCTCTGTGCTTTGATCAAGTTCTGCTTCTTTGTGTTTTTTGACAAGGTTCTCTTTTCTCCCTGACCTCTTTCACAAGAGGGATAGAGGGAGCAGTCCCTCAGTGGGCCTCAAAATGAAATCAAAAGGGCCTTTCTCGCCACAGTTCTCGACCTGGAAATTGCTCTTCAATTTCCCCCAAAGGTTTCCAAAGACCAACTTCTTTGCCCTGACTTCTGTTTCTGCTGAAAAACCTAAGATATTAAATACAAATGCTTTATGAAGAGAACAATAGCTCGCATAGATCAAGCACATGTGCCAGGCACCATGCTAAGTCCTGATCTATGCAATATCTCATTAATTCTTACAGAGACCCAAGGATGCAGATGCTACTATTAATCACAGGACTGGTTATACAGTTTGCCTATGATCATATATCTAGAAAGAAGTGACAATAGGGTTTGAGTCCTTGTTTATTTGATCCTGAGTACACACTCTTAATTAACCATTACACTTAATTCAGTCCCCAAGATAATTGATGGGGTTGATCTACAACAGTGATTTTTTTTTCTATTTTTATTTTACTTTAAGTTCTGGGATACATGTCCAGAATGTGCAGTTTTATTACAGAGGTATACATGTGCCATGGTGGTTTGCTGCACCTATCAACCCGTCATCTAGAGAGATTCTTAATCTGAGGTCCATGGGTGAATGTCAGAAAGCATGTGAAGATCCTGATGCTATTTCAACATGCTGCCAGCATATGATTATTTTTCCCTGGGGAGAGGATCTATACTTTCATTATACTATTAAAGCATCTCATCAACTATGAAGGGTTAAACACCTTTGGTTTACAGAGGTAAATCTCCCAGTGAACTTTTCAGCTAGAAGGTTGTAGCTGTTAGTACAAACCTAAGGCATTTTTTTTTTAAAAAAAGTCATCCTTTTATACTAACAGTCTAAAAAAGGTACAGGATTGAATATGTAGCTTTTGAAAATTCATGAGAGAATAGAAGGGAAGCAATCAATGAAATGCCTCTTAATCTAACCTGTGGATAAGAATAAGGAAATGATTGTTTTTGTTTGTTTGTTTGTTTGTTTTTCTAGTAGCTCTCACAGGATCAAAATGAAAAGAGGCCAGATACAGTGGCTCACACCTGTAATCCCAGCACTTTGGGAGGCCAAGACAGGAGGATCCTTGGAAGCCAGAATTTCTAGACCAGCCTGGGCAACATAGCGAGACCCTGTCTACCAAAAAGTTAAAACAAAACAAAACAAAACAATTAGCCAGGTGTGGTGGCATAGCACCTGAAGTCCCAGCTACTTGGAAGGTTGAGGCAGGAGGATCACTTGAGCCCAGGAATTTGAGGCTGCGGTGAGCTGTGATTGTGCCATTGCACTCCAGCTTGGGCGATAGAGTGAGAACTTGTCTTTTAAAAAGAAAAAGAAAGGAAAGAGGCAAACGATTATGAAAACACTTACATGAAACCTAAAACATATGTAAATGAAAATCTTAAAAAGTCTTTTTGTTTTTGTTTTGGGTTTTTTTGTTTTTGTTTTTGTTTCGACAGAGTCTCACTCTGTTGCTCAGGCTGGGGTGCTGTGGTGCAATCACAGCTCTCAGCAGCCTCGATCTGTCGGGCTCAAGCAATGGGAGTATGTATGGTAAATAAGTAAAAGAAGACTGAGAGGAAAAGCCATAAAGAAGATAGTTTGGGAAAAGAGGACAGATGCCTTGTCCTTCCTTAGATCTCTAGGTAGATAAGACACAGCTACTAAGAATTATATATATGTAGGTAAACTAAATGTTCTAAATATGCTTAACTGTATAGATAACATCTAATGCAATATGTGAGGGGAAAAGCATAATTTATGTCTAGGTTGATTTTTGGCCAGGAGGGGAGATGGTGATGAGAGAGTAAACGACATCAGTGAAAACTGAAACCGTATTAGCTAAAACTGTGGTTATATATATGTTTTACTACATTGGTGTAAAATTCTCTAATTCTGGCAGCCACCTTCCAGATATTTATAAAGAAAATATCAGATGCCTTATACTGTATTATCTCCCACTGGATGATTAGATTTTAAAGACAGGACAAAGCATTTCATTTCTGTTATCCCTTGTATGGCAGGTGACCCAGGATTCTCTAAATAAGCATGCATTTATTTGGAAGGGAGTATTCAGTCTAGCACGATTTGTGGTTTTAGGGACATAAATAACATTTTGATTCAAAATACTTTGAAAATTTTTTTAACATGATCCAGATTTTTTTTTGTGGGGAATGAACATTCTATGTTATATTGATTCTGCACTACCTTAACGTGTGGATCGTTTTTTGGCCTTCACTCCCTTTTTTATACAATGACTCGTTTTCACAAGATTCTGTCAACAGTAGTATGTTGAGTAGTTAAGAGTATAAGTTCTGGATGTAGACAGTCTTAGGTCAAAATCTCCCTCCACCACTTAATAGGTCTTTGGTCTTGGGTAAGTCTAGACCTAATATATTGTTGTAAATGGGATCTGCAATACTACTCACCTTGCTTTGGGGATTAACTGAGATCATTCCTGTAAAGGGTTTAGCAAAACACTGGGCATGTAAAAAAAAAAATACGTAAATACTATAACATTATTTTCTAAAGTGCCTTCTAGATCCATCAATTGTTCACAGCTGCACTGCCAATTGTGTTTGGGCCTAGACAACATCTTACCGTCCGAGACTCTAGCTCTAAATATCTCTTATTCTATTAACGTAATAAGGGAAACTTTAATGTGAGCTGAAGTTATTTCGATTCAACACCTATATATTGAGTCCATATTGCTGTCAGATCCAAAAATCTTCATAACTGAGGTGGATAGAACTAACATTTCTTGAATATTTTCTATGGGTCAGATCCTGTTCTAATCCTTTTACATGCATCATTTTTATTTGATGTTCACAGTGACACTAAGGCTGTTATTTTCCCCCATGCTACAGGTGAAAAAAAATAAAGCTTAGCAGAGTGAAATAAAACATGCAAGAACTTATTAAATAGAAAGTTAGATCTTGAGGAAAAAAGAGGTTTTTTTTTTAAGAAAAGGATTAAATCCACTTTGAGCTGAGGCTTTCAGATTTATCTATTCACAGTTGATAACAAGTAATTTCTTTTTAAAATTATTTCCCACATTCAGATCAAAGGCTATAAATTAACAGTTAAACATATTGGAGGAGTGCATTCTTTTTAAAGCAGCAATATAGATATCAATTAAGGAGAAAATTAGATATATCTTTTGACTTATGTGAAGAGAAGAGAATTGCTATAGTATTAAAGTGTTTTTAACTATAGGATAGTAAGGTAATTAGGAAGCTGTCAAAGCTTGTTATCTTGCAGCAGCTGGGGTTCAGAATATTTCTTGTTACTCCTAGTCTGAATGGGATGTGGTTAATATGCAGCTTCAGTCAACAAAGGTTCAAAGGGGACAATTTCATTATGACTCTGTAACTTCTTAATTTTCAATTATTATGACATGGGGGAACTGCCCTTGAGAAAGGGTAGTTAAAAGACATTCACTACTCATATAAAAATTACAGAAATAGACAGATGTGAACAAGAATAATGATTACTGTTTGTGTATTTTAAGAGTAGTGTTTTACATGTTAACATGGTAGTAGATTGAATAACAGTTTTTCCCAAAGATTGTTCCATAGAACATTAACACTAGTATTGTGTGATGTTTGCAGGTCTTCCTTTAAGAACACTTTTATGGAAAAACAAATTTGAGAAATATCGGGTTAATTAAAGCTAAAGAAGTAATTTTTTCCTGCAGAATTTCTCAGAAACATAAGTAATATATACAGTAAATTATCAAGAGGGTTGTTACATCAAATATGCCAAATTATTTGACCAGGGAATCTTTATTTTTCCATGATACTATGAAACTAAAGTTCAACAGAATATTATCTGGGTTATATTTGTATAATGGATAAAAATCTTAATTTTAAGCATAAGAGTCAAGGCACCTGGGTGCCTAGTTCTACCACTTACTTGCTTATTTATTACACAAGTCCATTGGTTTACTCATCCATTCATTCATTTTCACTTAAATGATTCATCTGAAATTAACCTCAGCAAACAGAATTATTCAGTTTGCTCCACAAATCTCTTGCCTGCTCCATCTTAATTAACAGTACCATTACTCAACCAGTTGCTGAAATTAAGAAGCAAGGAGACACCCTTAATTTCTCTTCTTCCCTCATTCCTCATTCTATTCATCTGCAAAATTTGAAGGCTCAGTTTCTAAAACACAGATCACATCCAACTACTCATTGCCATTTCACTCAAATCCAAGCCATAATCATTTCTCACCAGGAGTAGTGCAGCAGAACATTCTAAATGTTCCTCCTGCTTCAACTTTGGTCCACAAAGCAGTCAGAGAAGAAGGTCTTTATAAAATAGCAGCTAGCCCATAAGCCTCTCCTAAGAATATTCCAGTGTCTTCCTGTGACTCTCACACTAACACCAAAATATGTTTCTGGGCAGATGTAGCTCTAATTATGAATGTAGTAATGCTTCTACAAAATAATAATGGAGACTATCTTTATGACCTTGGGATAAGGAGAGATTTTAAAATAGGACACAAAAAACATGAACCATAGAGGAAAGAGTCATAAGTTGGACCACATTAAAATGGAGCACTAATAGTCAACAAAAGACACCATTAGAAGAGTGAAAGTGAAACCTATATAGTGGGCTTTTGTTAATACAAATAATGAACAGCAAATTCATATGCAACATATGTAAAGACTGTATATAAACAATTCCTATGTATTAAAAAGCAGAAACTAATAAATATGGCTTAGAGACATGAACAGGCACCTTAAAAATATACTATTTCTTCACCAGGCAGTGGTCACATACTTTGTGAAAATTCATTGAGCTGTACATTTATGATATGTGGTTTTCACTTCAATAAATGTTACAAAAATGTATGTACTCAAATACTTCAAGACATGGGCTAACCTCCTTGGAAACTGAAGTAACTTGGCCTAGTTTCAATACTTAGTTATTTCTACAATGATCTTCACAAAGCTAGTCATTTTTATCTTTGAAAAGATAGGCATATTTAATTTTTTCTCCCTACAGGCTAGTACTAGCAGAGCATTTTTGAATAAGAATTGCATGATTATATAAAGCCCTGGCTCTCCCATATCATAAAACAGTCATTAATAAGTCATTGAATCTGCCCGTACAGTAGCATTTAATACAGATGGAGTTCTCACTGTTATGTTTTGCATAAGACGAATAAACAAAGAATCAAAGAACAAGGGGTATTAATATTTTAAGTATGATATTTAATTTGGAAACAGGACAGAGAGACATTAGCATTGAAAGCAAATAGGCAAAAATGTCTGGATGAGAAATAGAGGATAGACATCATTAAAAATGTGGGCGAGGTAAGAATACAAAGGGAATCTAGCCTTGCTTGACAAACAGCTGCACCAACTTGGTGCAAATGGCGACATAATCTTCCATGGGCAAATTCTCCAGGAAGCTAAGCCAATGAAATGGAAGTTTCCCGGAGTCATTCTGCATTTTATTTGGCTCATTTCTGCTTTCACTGACTTCTTGGAATTCAACACAAATACAAGCCCAAGGATAGCTTTACCTTAGCAAAGCTGCTTAAAAAACTAAATGTTCTTTTTGCGCCTATGGCAATGTCAGGGATCCACGTGGGCCTGGAACCACACTCTGTTTTGCACTGCGGAGTGAGCAGCAGCATATGCGGGAAAGTTATTACTGCAAGGAGCAGATTTTTCTACTTCTGCTAATTCTGGATTAGAAACAGCCGTGAACTCTCAGCCATGAAAAGAGAGGGGAGATCACCCATGACCACAGAGCAAAGTAATGAGAATTGAGAGCAAAGGAGGCTTCGGAACCCAAGGAAAGCGCTTCGCTAACAGGAATTTACTATGGCTCCTGGACAGTGGCCTATGAAAATCGATATTTAAGAAAAATTAAACAAAATGGATCTAATCATTTTAGGGTACTCAGAAAAAATTTTTCAAAAAGCCCCCCCCCCACCAACAAAAACAAAAAGCAAAATCCTCCAGACCTGAAAAGTAAGCCTGTTGAAAGATCTAAAAATGTTCTTCAATCCAGGCAAATAAGGAGGTATAATTAGATTTCACAAATGGGCCTTGCTTCAGGGCATCACGGAGGGAAGGATAAATAGCCCTAATTGGAAGTTTATATAGTGCGCAATGCAAGCCAGGAAACATCCACTGTTAAAATAATTTCCTCAGATGCATTTTTAAAACACTTAAAATGCATACGGAAGCAACAGGAGGTACCTTTAAAGCCATTGGGAGGAGAAATGATGCAAAACTGAGGTCAGTAGGACTGAAGAGTGTGGTGAGAAGGTTCTCACAGGGTGCCAGATGCACGCTTCTGGACTTTAAGGGACAGAGAGCGATGCTTAATTCTCCCTGTCCTGTGAAGGCAAAGAAAAAAATCTCATTGCCCCTTACGGTGATTTTCATGCACAATAACTTCAACCCCAAATGGAACTCATCTGTTCTCTCAAGGAGGAGGGTGAGGGAGCAGCAAAGGTCAGAGCAGAACAGCTGACATTAAAACAAAGCGGCTGGACTAGGTTTTCATAGTTAGCAGGAGATGAATGAAGGGCAAAGAGCAGCCTGTTCCTCATGTAATAGGGCGATAATGGGAGTCACATTTGGGCTGCTATATTCTACTTTGGTTTGTGTCAGCTTTTCCATTACACACGCGGTTTTTCAGGAAGGTGATAATTCAATTCAGGAGTAAGGAAAAGCAAAAGGAAAGTAAATTAACTGAGGGCCGAGACTTGGCAAATAGGGTCTCCACTTGGACATGCAGAGCCCCAGGAAATATGAAAGCTCATCACTTTTAATTCTAGGCCTGAGAACTGACTGTTCTCTGGCATTTTTCTTTGTGCTGTGGCTGACTGCGGGGGCCCCACAACTGCTGTGTTTCCCTTGCTGGAAGTGCGATGAGCCTCTGTTCCAATTGTACAGCACCAAGGATGGCCCTGTTAACAGCTTGATGTCAGGGGGCCTGGCTGTCCTGTTGAGGTGGTCTCCTTTTGTTATACCAGCACAAATAATAGAGAGTTTTTCTCTCACATTTCCCGTACGGGTTTTCTCTCTTAACCTTCTAGTTAGAGTGAATACTCTGTATCTTGATTATTCTCTATTACTACAACCTTGTGCTTGTCTCCTCATATTCCTCTGGGACAGCCTCGGGAAGATGTCAGCAATGACCTCTCCATAACTCAATTCCAGTGCCTACATAGCAGGTACTCAGAAAATACTTGTTGAATGAAATTCAAGAGATGGTTTTTGCAATTCCTAACTTTCTTGGGTGTTTTTCCTCCTCTCAATTCTTCCTTATTAATCCTTCTTTGCATCCTCCGGGGTCTCTAGTTCCTTTGTCTACTCTCTGAGTGTTGAGGGTCTTGGCTTCTGCTAGCTCTTTTGCCCATTCCAAATATTTTCCTGATCTGATTTCTTTCAAACTCAGAGCTGCAACTTCAGAGACAGCCTGACATCTTTCTCTCCACGCCAGACTTCAGTGAGGAGCTCCTGTCTCACACAGTCAACACTTTTCTCTTGGATAGCCCAATGGACTAACGTAGACTCATTAACTCACCCCTCAGCTCACCTAATACTGGTCTATTTTTTAAAAAATATTTTTAATTTTTAAAATTTTTAAAAATTTTTTATGATGATGATGATGATTATTTTTTAGATGGAGTCTTGCTCTGTCACCAGGCTGGAGTGCAGTGGTGCAATCTTGGCCCACTGCAGCATCCGCCTCCCAGGTTCAAGCGATTCTCCTGCCTCAGCCTCCCGAGTAGCTGGGACTACAGGTGCACACCACCACGCCCAGCTAATTTTTGCATTTTTAGTAGAGACGGGGTTTCACCATGTTGGCCAGGATGGTCTCAATCTCTTGACCTCGTGATCTGCCTGCCTCAGCCTCCCAAAGTGCTGGGATTATGGGCATGAGCCACTGCACCCGGCCTGGTCTACTATTTTTGTGCTGAATGTTTCAGTCTCCTAATTCATAAATCTGGGCCGTATATTCAATGATTGGCCATTCTTGCTTCATATCTTTGCTCTCACATTGTTGTTTGAAATATTTAATGCAAATCTCATTACTTTTATCATTTCACCTTTAGTGACAATTGCATGATCACACTCAAAAATCTTTTCACATTTAAAAAAAAACCAGGACCCAAACGAAATCCACATAAATTGCATGTGATTGATATGTCTCAAATCATTTTTAATCTGTAACAGTTACTTCTTACTCCCCTTTCTCATGCCACATATTTGCTGAAGAAACTGGGTATTCAGAAGGTTTTTTATATAAAGTCATTAATTTTCTGTGGTACATCTTACCTTATATTAATAAATCTATTCTAGCACTATATATATAGTTGCTATATATAAATGTTGCTATGTAAATACATGTTTCTATATATATATGTTGCTATATATATATGTTGTTTGAAATTTTTGAGGCATATATGCACATATAGTAAAATCTACAAATCTTAAAAGTATATCTTCATGAATTTTTACATATCTATATATAAGCACCATCCAGATCAATATTTACAACACTTACAACACTTTCACCCTCCCAGAAAGTTCCTTTATGTCCCTACAAGTCATCAGGTACTCTCAGAGTAAATACTATTCTGACTTCTACCAGCATAGATTGGCTTTGCCTACTCTTGCAATTCATATCAATGGACTTATACAGTATAACTATTTTTGCCTTGCTTCTTTCACTCAATATAGTGTTTTGAGTTTCATCCATGATGTTGAATGCATTTGCAATTTGTTTGTTTGTTTTTTACATGCAGGATCTGGCTCTATCACCCGGGCTGGAGTGCAGCGGCACAATCATAGCTTACTACAGCCTCTAACTCCTGGGCTCAAGTGATCCTTCCACCTCAGCCTCCCTAGTAGCTAGGACTACATGCATGTGCCATTATTTTTATTATTTTAATTGTTCATGGCTAATTAAAATAAAAATTGTAGATACAGGGTTTCACTATGTTTTCCAGGCTGATCACAAACTGGGCTTCAGCAATCCTCCTACTTCAGCTTCCCCAGTAGCTAGGATTGCAGTAGCATACTATAGACATATGCTAATTTAAAGCAAATTTTTTTTGGGAGAGATGGGGTTCTCACTGTGTCGCCCAGGATAGTCTTGAACTCTTGTCCTCAAATGATCCTCTTGCCTTAGCTTCCCAAAATGCTGAGTTTACAGGTGTGAATCACCATGCCTGGCCTGCTCTTTTTTATTGCTGGGCAGTTTTCTGTTGTATGAACATAGCACAGTTCATTTCTACCCATTCTCCTATTGATGGACACTTAGGTAGTTTCCAGTTTTGGCTACTGTGAAGAAAGCTGCTAAAAGCATGATTGGACAATCTTTTTGAAGACACATGCTTAGTGAAAGAATTTCTGGGTCAGAGGAAAGATATATATTTTATTACAAATTGCCAAAAAGTTTTTTTTAACATTGTAACATTTGACATTCTCACCAAAAACGTACAAGAGTTCCCTTGGTTCCACATTCTCATCAACACTTAATATTATCATTCTTTTATATTTTGGCCATTCTGATGGATTTGCAGTGATAGCATGTATTTTTAATTCCCAAATCCATGCAAGAAAATTAAGAATAACCCAACAACTTTCAGAAGCATTGAAACATTAGTAGGAGCCTACTATTTAAAGTGATATCTTCTGACATCAATAGAAGTTCAATTAAGGATAGTAGGGATGAAAAACACAGAAAGAGAAAGATTCCAATCTCATTTAATTCTTCTGTCTTTCAAAATAATTTGGCCAAGGTGGACATCTATGCAGATTCAATATCAAAAGCCTAATGACAACCTGGTCAGCTGCAGATAACATCATAAGGAGCAACAGGCATTCTCCATTGCAGGAAATATCAGGTCTTGTCTTCTGGTTAAAGTTGATGTATGCTTTTACTTATGGCATTTACTTAACTTGACGGGATGTGAAAACTGCACAACCATTTATCCAGGAGGATTCAACTAATCAATGAAAATTTGGCCAATTATGCAGCCATGCAATGTATAAAAGGAAGTTGAGGGCTGATAAAAACAGACACATGCTCTTAAAGGCAGGAATGATTACCCATCCCTGCTTTGTACCGTGGGATGTGTTGTGAGGTAGGATAGCTAGGAAGGGAAGTAATGTTTGCTAGATACTTATAATATGCCAGGCATATGCTAAGACCTTTTGTGTAGATATAATTTTGAATCTAATTAGGTCCTCACAAAAATACTTCAAGGTGGGTGTTATTACTCCATTTTACTGAAAAGGAAATTTATGCTTAGAGGCATTTAGGAGCGCTCACTGCAAATGCTCAGGGCCAAGATGCACCCAGGAATGTAGTAAAGTCATGGTGTTTTATCTTACAAGAATGATGAGGAATGTATTAGATTTAGAGATATAAAAAGTATGCATAAATTACTTTAAAAATCTTTTTAATTGCCCTCAAACTAGGCCATACCTGACTTGATGTATAATCCAAAACAGTAATACATATGCATACTGAAGCTTGAGAAACAGCTAGTTAGACTATAAGAAAAGTCAGACTATAAGACTGAATCTGCAGTCATATGCAGATTCAGGGCTCTTGCCCCCTTTGCATTTTAAGATAGTTATCAAACCTCTAGGGTGAGGAAGTATAGCAGAATGGCCTCAAGCATTCCTGCTTGTGTGCAGGGTTTACTTATTTGGTTTAAGTATCAATTCTCTATTATCATAAAGCACATTACATCTCTTTATTGTTCTGAGAGTTTAAAAATATAGTAGATTCACAGCTTCAATGAGGAAGGTTACCTTCCAAAATCAGCCATAAAGTAAAATATTATGCAATAGGATTCCTTTGGATTCCTATTGTATTATGAATAAAACTGAGTTTCAGAGAAATTTAAGATATGTACCCCAAACCCTAGTATAATTCAGGACCAGAAAGTAATCTCAGCTCATCTGATTACAAGCTCCAAGTCCCCTTTCATGGATCAGCTGACCAACAGTTTAGCAAGAACAGATCTGGAATCAATTAACCTGGAATTTGATATACTTCAGATCATCTCATTGAAATAAAAGGTTGGGGGACTTAAACATAAAATTGCTGCATACATCAGGCTTGATTCACTAGAGAATGAAAGCCAGCAATTTCCCTCTTCACAGACAAGATGCTTTAGGATAGCCCTTCCCAGCCTTGATTTTGCTATGATACTCAGACGATGTTCTCCAAGGAGCAGAACACACTCCCTGGATTGTACCCAGGTGTGGACTCCATGAGTTTACTCTAACTGTGCTTCCTTGTCTCACATTCAAGGGAACGCATCAGAATGCAAGGTAGTTAAAATGACATTGCCTGGGGAACCTTGAAAGCTCTTAATTTTGTATTAAGAAGTAAGTCATACACAAATGGCTGTGTTTTACTGTTACTTAGAGATTTTTTTTATGACACATTTACTGTCACAACTCCACAAGGTCATTGGAAGGATTATGCACAAGGATGCACAAGGTACTCAGAACAGTGCCTGATCCGTCGTAAGTGTGCAATGCCTGTTGTCCATGATCACCGTCATCAAGAATGAAAAGAGAGCAAAGTGATTGAGATGTTTGGGCTGTGTCCCCACCCAAATCTCATCTTGATTTATAGTTCCCATAATCCCCATGTGTCATGGGAGGGACCCAATGGGAGGTAATGGAATCATGGTGGCAGTTACCCCCATGCTGCTGTTCTTGTAATAGTGAGTGAATTCTCATGAGATCTGATGGTTTTATAAGGGGCCTTTCTCCCTTTTGCTCAGCACTTCCTCTTGCTGCCACCTTGTGAAGAAGGACATGTTTGCTCCCCCTTCCACCATGATTGTAAGTTTCCTGAGGCCTCCCCAGCCATGCTGAACTATGGGTCAATTAAACTTCTTTCCTTTATAAATAACCCAGTCTCAGGTAAGTCTTTATTAGCAGCGTGAGAATGGACTAAAACAATGATTCCACTCTCTTCTGTGGATCAGAAATATCAATCCTTTATTATAAGGAAGTCAAAAAAGTGAATAATGGTGCCACAAATGCATCCACTCTTTTAAGTATCCCAAGCAATGTAAAAACTTCCCATGGGACCAGACGCGGTGGCTCATACCTGGAATCCCAGCACTTTGGGAGACCGAGGCAGGTGGATCACTTCAGGTCGGGAGTTTGAGACCAGCCTGAAATCTGTCTCTACTAAAAATATAAAAATTAGCTGAGCATGGTGGGGATGCACCTGCAGTCCCGACTACTCAGGAGGCTGAAGCAGGAGAATCACTTGAACCTGGGAAGTGGAGGTTGCAGTGAGCCGAGATCACACCACTGCACTCCAGCCTGGGCAACAGAGTGAGACTCCATCTCAAAAAAAAAAAAAAAAAAGGTTAATGTGGAAACTGGTGCCCAGCAAAATCAAAATATCTTAAATAACTACTTCTAGAGCTTGATATCCTACCATGCTTTCAGCAGTCCTGATTTTTAAAACACTGAAAATAAAATATTAACATGGTATAAAGATAATCTCAAAAAAAACATGGTATAGTATTTTCTTTTTGTGGAATTTTAAGTCGTTTTGTAATGTATGAGGCTGACAGTTTATATCCATTCTTCCCTTTAACCTTTTGAGACTTAATTTATTTATCTATAAAACCTCAGTTAAAAGATTTATCATGCCTATCGTACAGGGCTGTTGTAAGAATCAAAAGGAACAATGTAAATAAAAAATTAAAATGATAACTTATTGTAAAATATTTTATTAGAAATTTAATGGATTTCTTATTCCATAAGAATATTCCATAGGAATAAGAAATAAGTTGCATACCATCATAAAGAACACTATTATAAATACTGTTTATTAAATATTATCTCATTTAATTCTCTAAAACACTTTTTAAAATAGATACTGGTGTTATAATCATTAAAAAGTAGCGAGATTAGGTGTCAGAGAAGATAAGACTAATTGCCTAAGAACACAAAGTTGAGAAGAACCAAGATCTGAACTTATCTGAAGAAATTGGTTATTATCCTGAGAGTAAATGCAGTTTTATTGTTGTCATTTGATTCCTATTTCTGGAACAACTTAAGCAAATTGCATCTCCATCTTTGCAATTCTCTCCAATCCCTGAAGTCCCGTGACCCAAATTTTTAGATCCATGAAAGTGATATAATTTGGGTTCTCCTTCAAATCAAAATCTTTCTAATCATCCCACTGTGCAGAAGGGGGAAAAAAAAACAAAAGTCCACTCAATGCATGGTCAATTTCTTTAAAAGTGGAGGTAGGGTTGTTTTGTAATGATGTGAAGCCGCTGGTTTATACCATGCTTCCCTTTAACCATATGATATCCTGCCTAAAAAGCGGTCTTTACCATCTGAAAATTTTCCTAATTCACTTACCAGACTGCACTCATCAAGACATACAATGTTGAGACTGCCTAACAACGAACCACCAAACAAGGCAGAATGAATGCCACTAACTTTGTAACTTACAAAGAGAGATTGCCAGCCAGGGTTGTTAAACGGATCAATGGTATTGAAAGAATGAGTTGTGGTGAGCAGAGTATTGACCATTGAAAAGAGTGATGGACAATTATAGTCTCAGTCCAGTATCAGTGTTATAAAGGTCACTGTTGAAAGATGTCTCAGTTCCCCCTTTTAAAAGTCCTTTTATGCTTGATTACAGCTTTTTCTTTTCCATTATCCTGTTTTCTCAAGTGCTTCTTTCAGAATCTTAATGAGAGTGAACAGCCCCATTCAGCAGACAGTAAATATATGACCTACACTATTAGCTTTATTAGAATTTTTACATTCTGTATAGAAATGATAATTTGGGAATACAAGAATTTGGGAATTTTGTATAGGATGAGAATTTGGGAAAATAAGAACACTATGCAAGACTCCAATCAGCACATTACTTAAAATGGAAAAATCTACAGTTGTATATCATTAAGGCTACAAATTGAAATTTCTCCAAAGTCAAGAAATGACAAAAGTTATGGTTCTCTAGGTGGCATTCATTTTCCCACTGTTATATGTACCGTGTAATGCACATGTTGTGTTATACTTACAAACCTAGCTAGTATCTGGGAACGCCACCCAAGAGCAAAGCCCATATTATGACTTAATATTACATAGAAAACTATCTCCTTGGCATTTCTACGCTTTTATGAGATTTCTATTTGAAATGGGAAATTTCCTCTTGAGCAAATGTTTTTAATTTAAGTTTCAGGAAGGAGGATACCGAGAAGGAGATGAAACAGGTTTTCTGCTCTGACTTCCTATAGTAGTGACTATGTACTATTACATCAATCTCTTTCACCAGATTATCAGGTCTAGAGAAGTAGAATCTATCCCTAATTCATCTCTGTATGACCCACAGTATCTAATGTAGTCATGTAAAAAGTCAGTGTCAACATTTTTATCTTGATAAGATTAATAATTAGGGGAGGGATCAGATGAATCCAAGAATGAACACCTGTGCATCATCCAAGAAGCATAAAGTAGTGGCTACCACACTTACCTGGGCTCCAAGGTTGGCTAAAGAACTGTATAAAGAATAGATTCCTGGACCCCTCCCCAAATTTCTCATGAAGGACAATTTCTCATTGTACAGACTTGAAATCTAAGTTTTAAGAAAAGTTTCTCAGTTGAATATTTTTTAGCTATCCTGGTTCTAGTCTATGTAATGATATTTAGGAAACTTCGAGGTCAAGGAAGGCCTTCGTTCTAGGTTAGACATGGCTGATTAATTTTACTTCACAACCAACTCTGCATAGTAGTGGCCACTGAGGACCTGATACTCAAATTTAGTCTATGATCCAGCAGTATCACCTGGAACTTATTAGAGAAGCGAAATATCAGGGCCAGAAGCAGACCTACTGAATGAAAATCTGCATTGGAACACAATCTCCAGTGATTCATATATACATTAAAATTTGGAAGCACTGGTCTAGAACAATGCTAACAAACCATGGTGTGTGGATAGGCAGAATCTGTGTCATCTGGCAACTTGTTAGAAATGTAGAACAGAATCTTAGTTCCCATCCCAGACCTACTGAATGAGAATCTATGGGGGTGGTGGGTGTGGGAATGTGTATTTTAACAAGCTCTCCAGGTGATTCTTAGGTATGCTGAAGTTTGAGATCCACAGGTATAAAGCACTGTGCTAAGAAAAGGTGCAAGGGGACACCTGGGCTTACAGCAAAAAGATATATTGATCAATTAATACTATCTACCCAGGCGCAGAAGGGGAAAGTGATGGCACTATCTCTGCACTAGACAGAAAACTTGATGCATGGCTGTGAGCTTTAAGACAAATACATAGGCCTTATGAGGAAATCAAAGTTCTTACTAGAATAAGAAGTAAAAGATGAACAACAACCTGCCTCCCTCCAAAATAAAAAAGGGATGGTAGCAAACATAGAAAAATGATTAAATTCTGTGCAGCTAAAACAAGTGTGGCAATATATTGGTAATTATTGAAGCTGGGTGACGGGTAGTGGGATTCTTAGTTTATATTATTTGTTCTACTTTTGAGTGTATGTGAAATTCTTTATATAAACAGTTTGGAAATAAATCCATCTGGAGACATATTATTGCCTGAAAAGTTAGGAAACATTACCAGTCTTTTAAGACTGGTAATATCCATTGTCGGTGTGAATGAAGAGAGAAAGAAACTCGCAGCTACTGTTGGTGAGACTGTAAATAATTACAGCCTTTTTGAAAGGCAATTGAGAGTACCCATTAGAATGTTTAAACATGCTTCACATATATTGACCTGGCAATTCTATTTCTAGCCTATCTACAGAAAAAGTCACTCATTTGTGTAAGGATACTGTATAAAGATGTACTGGGCTTTATTTGTAATAACAATAATTTTGAGAGAATCTATGTTACGATGGGACAGTTTTGTAATTGTGATTTGCTCATAGCATGGACTATTGTACAATTATTCCTAAATGACTTATGGCTAAATGTATTGACCTGAAAAGTTGTCATGATATATTGTTGAGTAGAGGAAAATGTCTATCATCCCCTTTTAATGCGGATGGAAAGATGACCTCAATGCTTTTGTGCCTATCTCTCTACGCTTAGACAAGAATCTAGAAGTCTGATACTAAACCTTTAGTTGTTATCTCAGAGAAGGAGGCAAGGATTACATCTGTTTTTGGAAGGCTGTCTATCACTTTTAACTCAATGTAAGTTTGTTCTATTTTTTCTGTCTTTTGCATCTTAGGGTCCATGTGAAATAGTTCCAAACAATAACATATAAATGGATGTTATTGAGAAAACTCTTAAGTTTGGAGAAAGCTCTTTTATGAGCTCAGATTCAGGGAGCACCTGCCTTTTTTTTTTCTTTGGATTTTCCCCCTTTTCCAGTCTGGAACCTCGACAAATACCTTAAGAAGGAGAAGCTGTTTTGCAAGCTTAGAACCAATGGTTCCATGCTTAGAAGTGGCACAATAGAAAGCCAGAAGGATCCTGAGTAATCGATAGAAGTATAAATTCAGAGCATCAGCCCTGGTTGACTCTCTTTCAAATTTCTTATGCAAATGAGATAATATCCTTAATGTTTAAGTTAAAGTTTTTCAGGTTTCTTCACTGACAGCCAAACAATTGCCAGCCAAAGCATTACTGAACTATCTAGGTGTCCTGGTATGAATCTGGTATGAATAAAGGTGGAATACACATTCTAATATATGCACTAATATATATGCAAGTAGGTTTTATATAAGGAGATAACTTATATATCTTGTTCTCATGTATTTCCAGCCTTAGCACAGTGCCTGGCACATAATTTCATGGAGGAATAAATAAATCCATGAAAGAATAATGTACATACTTATCTCTCAATTGTGGGATTGTAGATGATTTTAATTTCCTCTTGTATACTTGACTATATTCTTTGAATATTTAAAATCAGAAAAAAGTTATTTTTAAAATTATTAAAACTGTATAGGAAAGCTATATGGTACAGCTTGATGAAGTGGAACTGTGTTATTCTACAGATTTTAACATATTGCATATCAAACCTTTTCCTCCTCCCTCCACAAACTATTTTAAAAATAGCATAAAATCCTGATAAAACTCAAGACAGATATTAGTCTGATCCTCCATCAGGATGATAAACGAGGTTTACTCTACAATTATATTACATATTTATAAAGTAAAACTTAAAAGAAACTGGTTTCTTTTACATTGATGGATGTCTCATCAGAAACCATTAGAAATAATAAAATATTAAGCAACTTTGTTTTCTGCTAAGAATGCATGTACGATATACAGTATTTCAACACAGGGGACATATTTATCATACCTCTTGGTAAAACTTTGCACACAAATCAACTGAAAACCCACTGGGTGGCACAACAACTTCTGCAACATTTTAGAAAGTGGCATGGCATTAATACTTTCATACCAGTGTTCTCAATAGGGCCATCCGGCAATGTCTGCAGACATTTTGGGTTGTCGCAAGAGGGGAATGCTACCAGTAACCAGTGAGTAGCGACTAACGATGCCACTAAACAATGCTCAGGACAGCGCCCATGACCAAGAATTATTCAGCCCCAAATGTTAATAGCACTGACGTTAAGAAGCGTTGCTTTAGATAATTTTTTTTCTTTTCTTGTTATTTAGTCTGCAGCTACTCTTAGAAATGGTTTGACTATTTTGTCTTCTGGGTTTTTTTTTTTTTTAGTTGGGTTATTAAATTACCAATTGGCTGACTGAATTTCAACATTTAAATTGTTTTTTTCTAGTCTTAGAATTTTAACAGTAGATATACAGTCACGGTATTGTAGAGATGTCTTCATTCAATGAATATTTACTGAGAGTCTAACAGGTACTAGACAGGGCCCAGATACTAAGTTTGCAGAAGTAAGTGGGAAGACATGGTCCCTATGCTCAGGTACTTACCATCTAGTGAAACAGAGAAAGCCCTTAATCCTCAGCAAACAGCAGGCTCAGTTAGGTAGTCGCATTTGGGGCAGCATAAACAACTTTGAATTTGAACTCAAGTCCCGAGTCCAAATTCCAGTTAACCGTTTCTTTCTTTCTGTGTATTAAACAAACAGCACAGTCCTGCTTCCTGATTTTTGCCCTATTTACTCTAATGCTTGAAATGCTCATTCTTCAGATCTCTTCTCCACTAGCCCTTTTGTCCCATTCAGGTCTCCGTTCAAATGTCACCTCCTCAGAGAGGACATTCCTCATCATTGTCTCCTCTAAACTTGCTCTACCCCATTGTTGTTTCATATACTTTATCTGAAATTATCTTGCATACCTGTTTAGTGTTTGATTCCCCCACAGTGATTTCTTTATGACTTATGCAAAAAAAAAAAAAAAAAGTCCCCTAATCTTACAAGGCCTTGGATGATCTGAAGTCTGACAATGCACATGATCTTGCTTGAAGCCCCTTTTCCTTCTTTCTCCTTTCCAGACACACTGGTTTTGCTCTGTACCTTCAACAGAACACATTCTTTTGAAGCCTTTGGACATCGCTCCTCTATTCCTACCCCTTGGCAGTTATCTTTAAATATGACATCTTTCACTCCTCCACAAAGATTGCCCTCCATATTTCTCCCCAACATTACTTATTACTTATTACATTTTAATTATTTGCTTATTTTGCTTACCTCCTTTTTTAGTCCTAGACCTATAAAGGAAGGACTCTTGCCTTCTAGTTCACTGCTATCACCCCAGTACCTGCCATAAATTCTTCGTTAGATGTGCTCAGCAAATACATATTAATATATATATATATCAATTAACTTTATCCTGCAAACTTAAAACTAATTTTTAAAAATAAAATATAATACAACATGTAATATAACTTATATCTTTTTTGCCTGCCTATGTCAAGAAATATTAACTTCACAGTCCCACCCAAACCATGCTTCTGTTTTGCAAATTGTATACGGTCTATGTTAATTTTGCAACAACAACAAAATGACGAAAATAGTGTCCTTTGGTAATGGAATCATTTCTAGAGAAAACAGCAAAACAAGAAAGAAAGAGAAACAGAGAGAGAGAATGCACAAGCAGTCGCATCTCATTAAATTAAAGCACACATTAGACTTCTGAGTAAGGCTAATGATACACATGCTAAACAGGCAGCCCCCACCACACAGTTACATGTGGGTGGGGGAACAAACACCAAAAATCCTCACTACTTTTGTGAAATCTTGATTATTTGATTTATGGGTGCTATAACTATCTAGGCTCCAAAGTCCTCCCAGCGGAAAATATCGCTTCCCACAGCAATTCAGGCAAACTCTGAAGAGTAGCCAAAGCAGGCTGTATCTTGTCCTTGAGGATATTAGCTGCAGAAAGATTTTTGCAAACCACACTGTGAAGCTCACATTGATCTGCCAGCAGTGTTTGAATCTGCAGGCAGAAATGAACTTTGGCTTTTCTTGAATGTATTGGCATCCCACACTGTTTTGCTTTTCTATTAATTTACCATTTTTCTCTGAACACTAGACAGAAAAATGTTGGATGGGGTTTGGAGAGTTTTCTCTTTTGAATCCTTCATTTAATAAAACTTTCATCGTAGCTCTTTTTAATCTTTTGCCCTTCTTCATGAAAACCATCATCCTAAACAGCATAAAATGAAACTTAACATTCAGAATCTGGGTTTATGAAATTTGTAGTTTGATTTTGGAATTGGAAATTCATGTACACAACTGAATAGACTGTTTTGAAACCACCCTAAGTGTAAAACAGAAAAGATAATGCCATTTCAAGGCCAGCCAGCTCCCACAGTTCTTAATAAGACTTGCACTCATTTCTTATTTCTTGGCAGGTAATCTCATATCTTTACCGTAGGGCCTGGCAAGAAAGCTGGTAAGAGCAAATCAGTGCATCAAAGCCATGTGAATTTAACAAAAGAGTTGGTCTGGCTTAGAGATTTTTAGAAATTAAAATAAAATGTTGACATACGAGTCCCTTAGAGGTTGTGTTGTACCTGCTCATGTTACGGACAGTGAAACTGAGTCCTACGGATTTAAAAAGGAATTTGGTGTCAGTCACACAGCCAGGGATAAGACTGGAATATTTCTTCCTGTGCATTATACTATTACCACCTAGTTTAGCTCACCGTTGTCTCTACCCTGGATTTCTCTGAGAAATACCTAACTGATCTTCTAGCTTCCATTCTTATAGTCTCTTGTTTATTTACAGAAGCAAGAGTGGTTTCAAATCACAATTTCTATTACTCTTAGGGAGGCAGAGTAGTAGCAAGAGCTTAAAATGTGGGCATCCATCTGCCTTCAGGTTGTTCTCTTGCTTGGCCTTTTCTTACCTTGGTAATCTTACCTGCTTAGCTTGTCAAACCCAAGCTTCCTTGTTTCTTCAATGATTTGACAAATTTACCTAAAGCATATGGGGTTATGAGGATGAAATAAGATAAAACATTTTATTTTTTAAATGTGTCCTTTGCAAGACACAAAGAGGACAATGCAAGCTCTGACAACACATTACAAGGCCATGTGTGATCTGGCCTCTTCCTTTCTCCAACTGCAACTTCTACCACTGTCCCCGACTTACTAAAGTTTAGCCATGCTGGTCATTTAGTCTTCAAATACATCTTACCCCAGGGGCTTTGCACTTGCTTTCCCTTCTGTTTGGAGTGCTTTCCTTCTTCCCCTTCACATGGTTGAAGGCTTTTACTCATACACCTTAGCTTATAGAATCCTTTCTATATGAAAATGAGGCTGGCGCCATTTGTATTAATATTTGTTTCCTTGCTTGCTTTCTTTTTTTCATAGCCTGTGGCATAATTTGCAGTTATTTATTTTGGGTTACATATTTTTATTCCCCCCACCACCACCACCACCAATTAAAATACAACTCCCATGGATAGCATAGAGATACGGACAGAACAGGCCAGGCCAGGCCCTCAGTTCATTCATGTAGAATAAAAGAAAAAAGAAAGAATGGGATTTGAATTCAAAGCTTTGACTGTCCAGCTCAGTTTCTAACTATATGAAGATACAGGTATTAAAAGAAATGCAATTTTAATGTTTTAGTAGTTTCTGCCACTACCTGCTCATTGCTTGGCCTGACTTTAAGGTTAGCTTTGGCTTGAAACCATTTAGGATGTCCTTACAATGTATGAAAACTAAATCCACAGGAATGTTTTCCTGAGAATTTTAGATCCTATTTGAATATTTTCTTTCATAGATGAGGAAACTACGCCCAGGCAGATGAATTACCACAAGTGTCACAAAAACTGCTGGTATTCTTAATACCTTTCTTTTTAAAAAGTCCAGTTTCTTAAAAACAGAATCAAAGTGCTGTTTTCCCTAACTTGCATTGAATCATTATGTTCCATTTATTGCATCCCATTATACTCAATAACCATATATTCATCCATCACCAATTCTTTAGTGATTTTATGATATGCCAGGCCCCATGTTACGTGTTTTATCTTATTTAATCCTCATAACCCCATATGCTTTAGGTAAATTTGTCAAATCATTGAAGAAACAAGGAAGCTTGGGTTTGACAAGCTAAGCAGGTAAGGTCACCAAGGAAAGAAAAGGCCAAGCAAGAGAACAAGCTGAGGGCAGATGGATGCCCACATTTTAAGCTCTTGCTACTACGCTGCCTCCCTAAATGAAGCTCCAGCAGCACACAGAAGCTAACATGGTTTTCCAGAGCATTGTGTTTTATTACAAAAGAGCAGCTTTCCACCTGGTGGGAATAAGGCTCTTTTTATGTAAAGTGATTTTTATCTTTGGCAGAAAGCAACTGCAATACAAAGTCATATTTCACTCTGCTCAGGGCTTGGATCTCCACATACATTGCCATAAGTCAATAGGACTGGGGAAAGAGAATTTCCCCCTGAGAATCTATTTATAGTTACACAGTGCAAATCACTGTATACTTGAAAATCACTTAACCATATTTCAATCATATTAGTGAAACCCTCCAGCTGGTATCACATCCCTGCTTCTGAGGTGAATAAACTCATTGTATATATTTAAATGTGTGTGTATGTGTGTGTGTGTGTGAGAGAGAGAGAGAGAGATAGACAAAGAGACAAAAGAGACAAGGAGAGAAAAATCTAATATGGAAGGGGGGAGATGAAATACAGGTGGATGTTATCCAAATGTTTCCCCAACTCCCATCCTCTGAAATATTAACTCTTTGGACACTGTAGGGTATTCGACACAAACACCTCGTTTCTGATTGTGACAAACATCAGAAAACGTTTCTCAACATCATAACTTTGTTGCAAAACCTGGGACTCTCTATCTCTTGTCCAAGTTTCTTTAAGGAATGTGTCATTTTACTCCCTTTGGGTTCTTAGAAATCGCTGTTTTTCCCACCCAACATTCTTTCTTTCTTCTTGGAATAATACCCCAGTTTTACTAGGGAAATCATCCTTGTTGCATTCTCAGTTACATGGGTTGAGTGGGGCTGATGTGGCCCAGGCCTGGCCAATTAGAGGTAGACAGTTCCATCCCCTGGACCGTATGATTGGTTATGGAGTGTGAGTAAGGCAAAGCCAGGCCTATGAAATGTGATCCTAGGGCTTCTGTGGGTCCGGCTGGGAAGCAGGAGTTGTGTGTTTTGTTGGAATGAATGACCTGGAGGAAAATAGGCCTGGAGGAGTGGCTAATGGTCATCCTTGCCCCCTCATAAAGAGATGTTTTCTGAATTTAAAACCAATCCAGGAGGAAGCAGCACCAAGAGAGGAAGGGGGAAGGGGCAGGGTGGGGTAGAATTTGATGCTGTTTGACCCCTTGCCTCCTGTCATGTCCCAAATCAGCTACAACTTTGCAAACTTCAGTTAGTTAACCCAATAAATTTTACCTATTTTTCTCGGCTTAAGCAGTTTAGATTGGGTTTCTATCATTTTCAACAAAGACTCTTGATTAACATGGATGGAAAATCAATGTTTTTAAGAAGTCTTCAATGGAAACAAAAACTGTTATCTTTTCATCACTCTCTGAGCTTTCTTAAAAAACAAAAGCTCATGCATGCTAAATGCCCCCCATGTGCTTCATTAATAAACTTTAAATTGAGGCTTGATTTTTGTCTACTGTTTAATCCATAATACATCCCATAGCTGCCAGTGGGCCAGTCAGGCACACCCTCTAGAAAATGAAGTTATATTTGACCTTCCCTCTTGTTCCTTCATCCACAGGATCAGCTCTAATTAATGAGGGTAGCTCCAGCCAAAAGGAAGGGTACTTGAGTTTGGAAGAGCCTTTTGGTAGACCCAGGTTATACTTTCATCCTGGGTCCACAGATAACCTGGTCCTTTTCATAAATTCTTTACACATAACAATAAGCAAATCCCAAATGATTGCCCTGACAGGGGAATCGATGCTGCATAAAAACATCAATGAGTCTTTACATTTTACATAAGAATGGTCTGGTTTTTGGTCCACATAAAACCAAATATTTTCTAACTTCAAGTGTAGGCAACATAAGAGGTTTGAGGATGCTCTGTCTTCTTCTGGACACAAACACACCAAATGCAACAAGAGTCATCTCAAAATATTAGAAGCTAGCATTTATAAACCCCCATGTTCTGATAATCTGTCATAGAAGCCCCTCCACAACCCCACTGGGTACCCACCATTTCAACCTCATTCTAAACAGGGGCTTAGAGGGATTAAGAAAGTGATGAAGCTGGAGCTCCAGTGGCGCAATCAGTTAGCGCCGGAACTTGTATAGATAGTGATGGAGCAGATATTGAAATTTACTTCCGTCAAAATCTAGAGTTCTAAGAAACTCCAACTCTTTGGCACAAAGAAAGGGAGGAATACATTTGGATGTGGTTTCCTGCAGCATGCCTTTTAGCCTGAAGAAAGGGGCACAGACTTTCCAAGGTAGGCATAGAAATTGTTTCACCAAATGCACTTCTGAGTAACAGGTTCGACCACAGAAAGTGTACTCAGAGGAAAAGAAAAGGTAGAACTGAAAAGTTACAACATGCATAGAGTCATATAAAGCTTGTATCTTTTCCTTCCCTTAAATATTAAAAAAAGAATCCTTCAAATTGGTTGGTTGCTGTGCATTAAAACTGGTTCTCTCTCTTTTTAAAAATTTTACCTGTTTTTAATTCTCTTAAAAAATTAAATAGGGTCTTGCCATTTTGCTCAGGCTGGTCTCAAACTTCTGGCCTCTGGTGATCCCCCTATCTTGGCCTCCCAAAGTTCTGGGATTATAGGCATGAGCCATCACTCCTGGCCAAAAGTTATTATCTCTAATCCCACTGGAAATGTGTGGACCATTGTCTTGAAACTTCTCAAAGTGTTGCCCTGGTGTCAGTAGCATCAGCATTACCTGGAACACTCATAGAAAGGCAAAATCTCAGGTCTCACCTCAGACCTACTGAATCAGAATTTGTATTTTTTATTTTTTAGAGTTGGGTCTCACACTATCCCCCAGGCTCGAGTACAGTGGTGCAATCATAGCTCATTGTAACCTCATCATTATAACCTGAACTCTTGGCTCAAGGGATCCTCCCACCTTAGCTTCTGGAGTAGCTGGGACCACAGGCATGTGCCACTATGCCTAGCTAGTTTTAAAAAAGAAATTGTAAAGATAGGGTCTCACTCTGTTGCTCAGGCTGGTCTCAAACTCCCGGCCTCAAGCAATCCTCCTGCCATGGCCTCCCAAAGCACTGGGATTACAGGAGTGAGCCAATGCACCCAACCAGAATCTGCATCTTTAATAAGACCCTCAAATGATCTATATGCACATTACAATTTGGGAGAATTAGCCTGAAACAGTTCAGCAAAATTTGTTCTTTGAACAGGCAGCATCAGCATCAATGGGAATGTGTTAGAGATGAGAAAGAAGGGAACGAAAGAAGGGAGGAATGAAGGAAGGTAGGGAAGAGTTGGGTAAGGAAATGAAGGGAAGAAATATCCACATTAGTTAGAAATTCTTACATGCCAGAATGTAATGGGGTATTGGAATTAATGTTAGCTCAGTCAGGCAAGACAGCTTAGTGTAATGAGTTTGTGTCAGCCACTCTGAAAGTTTACATCTTTTTTAATTATCATGATTACCCAACTGACTGGTTTCTTTCTAACAGCAGAAAAGTGCAGGGAGCATGTGAGTTAAGCAACATTAGCAGCCCCTACAGCACATGCATAAGGCAAGCAGAGTGGAAATGTCAACCAGGCAAGAGGTGGATATTTTTAGGTTTCTGGAAGAAAACCAAAGGGCTTCATTTGACCCTGTTTTCCCTGTGTCAGGGTGCCTGGTCTCTACCCACTATTCATCCATTCTTTTCTTTGCTATCCCTTTCACCTTTCATTTCCTTCACCATATTTTCTCCCAGTGGGGGAGAAAAAATGATGATAATACCCATCAAAAAGAGGTCAAATATCACAGGAAGAAAATATCTCAAGGACTCTAATATTTAGCTGACAATTGAACTGCCTGGCTCCCCCCATCCATGTCTCCACACCCACAATGAGTTGAGTCACGGGGGCCACACGTTTTTGGTCTCCTGTTTGAATCTGCTAAAACTCAAAATGTCAAAGTTTCAGCAATATCTTAAAATATGTCTTTCCTCCTTTAAACTGAAATGGTGCTCTCTCTCCTCTTATTTTCTTATATCCTGAAGTAGCTGTCCTTTTTTAGAATATTCTCTCTCAGAGCCAAAACTTTGGTCATCCTTTCAGAATAAGGAGGACTCAGAATGGCAGTCAAATACCTTAGAACTTTATTTTTGGAAGCTGATGTTATAAAAGAGACTAACAGTATGATTCTGAAAACTTGCCTCACCTCTTAACACCTCTTTGAAACAAAGTCAGAAATTTTTCAACACAAAGAACAAGGAAAATGCATTCTCTGGGCTGTCAATGGCAAGAGACTATAGCTCTTCTAATGAGTTCATGACTAAGAAAAACTCCAGAACTAAGTTATCCTTGCCAGTTCGTATTTATAGTAGCATCTAGCAGCCTTAAAATTATCTGACGATTGTCTAGCAGAGATTTATCGTGTGCGAGTAGTCTTCCCATTGTGGACTACCTATTTGAAGAAATAAGAGGAGTCACAGAAAATGTGCTTACAGGAAAAGAAAAAGAAGAACTGAAAAGTTACAACATGCATAGAGTCATATAAGACTTGAAAAGTTACAACATGCATAGATCCATATAAGGCTTATATCTTTTCATTCCCTTAAATATTAAAAAAAAGAATCCTTCAAATAACCTGTGCAGGATAGAACAAAACTTTCAAGACTCAACAGAGAAATCTCAACATAATCAGTTATCTTTTCATGAAGGAAAATCTCCAAAAATTCCCTGCACAAATTTACTTGAATCAAGGCACCAATCAAAAGCACTTCCATCTATAGGGTGGGATAATTCTTGGGATCACTAGGTACACAGGCTTGGTTTCCCACAGCTGCACCTCACATTTTGGCTTCACACCTCATTTTCCATATAACTTATATAAGTTACTAAAACTTCTGGAGTTTGGTCTCCTTGTCTGAAATGATAATGATGTGACAACCATGGAACCTACGTAGAACAGTTTTGTTTGAGTAAAATGATACTTGTTAAGGGCTTAGCATACAAGTATGGGTTCAGTAAGTTTCTTACAAATGTTTTAAAATTGGCAAATAATGATTGTATTTTGGGGGTACAATGTGATGTTTTGATGTATGTCCACAGTGTGGAATGATTAGATGAGGCTAATTAACACAGCAAGTCTTATCTGTGTGTTCCTATAGACCAGTTTACACAAATGAGTCGGAATAAACTTGACTTGTTGTGAGGAGAAACTCAGCTCTCTCTTGTTAATGGTTTCCCTGGGGAGGAGGATTATTTGCATGCAGGAAGACAATCAATGGGAAATCTGTTTTTATTGGCACCCAAAGCCCCCTGTACCTTTGGCAATATTCATAGGAGAAACTGGAGTCTATTAATCCACAGAAGGTTCTTTTGCTTGACTGAGCCCAAGAGTGGATGTGCCTCATTAAAGACTAGTCAGGCAGGACACGTAGCTTCAAATTATGATAACAAGCCAATTAAAACCACATACTTATCCCTGAGAGTTGGGCAGCATCCTCTAGAGAGGTGGAACACAGAAGACAGGTTAACTGCTGAGCCAGAGCTGCCAGATTCTTTGGCCTTCCCTTTCCCATCCTCGCTATGTGCCAAGCATCTGGGAACTGTGTCTTCCTCTGCTCTCACCTGGATCCTTTTACTATGTGTCTCCTGGAATGCCCCATGCTCCTAAATCCACATCAAATAGTTTGCAGCCCTATGTTCTAGAAATGCAGAATTTCAAATGTGCAGCAAGTCTTGGTAAAGGGAGAATAAAAGTACTGTATCTTCCAGAAAGGTATAAAGATCAAACGAGTTTCTGTTTGTGAAAACCCTTATAAACCATAAAAACAAACCAAATGTCAGTATCATGCGGGATGGTAGTGAAGGGGTGTCAGAGATTTACTTAGGACCGGGCTGTTTATATCTACTCTTCTGGGTAAAGAGAGCAGTTATGTTTCGTATAAAACCTTCAACTTCACAACCCTTGTGATACAGATCTCTTCAATTAAAGGTATTTTATATCTCAATCTCATTCTTTTAAGCCAAAGATCAAGCTTCATTCTCTACCAACTGCTGGGACACCTTTATTACAGTGTGTAAAAGCTTAAATGACCATCCTGGCTGTAAATCAAAGTGCGCTACATGAGAAAGATGACATTCCACTCCTGTCTCAAGTCAGCCTGAACACTGACCAGTTTTCCTTAATAGTATCCTTACCACGGATGCTTTCTTTTGCCTATGAAGGGAACCTTTTATGTCCTGACATGCAGCAGCCTGGCACAGGCAAGAAGAATAAGAACTTGCTGACTATGTTGATAGAGCCTAATCTGACAGTGCCGTTCAATTTAGAAACTCAAGACATTAGCATTCCAGGGATTATACAATTTTTTTTCTTCTTAATATTCTGAACTTTTACTTTCAGGCATAAACCTTTTAGGATGACATGCTACAGCTGTGAAGTGCCCCAGAGAAACAGCCCTATACCACTAAGGCCTGGCATTTTAATTAGCCATGTCTGGGCTACACCTGCAGCCCAGATGTAGAAGGCTGACTCAGCTTCTGCAGTACGCAACAGTTCACAGCCAGGGGAATGAAGGGATCTGACTATCTTGGGCCAGTTCTGTAATGAGCCTCAGCAAGACAGCCTCCTTCCAACCAGCTGTAAGGCCATGCTTTTCTGGTTCATGTCATCTTTCTTAGGCCTGGAGGTGAACCCAGTTAGTTCAGGCCTCATATCACTCTGTGCCCTGGAAAAGTTCCTTCCCCTAGTGGGACATATCAAAACATCTTTCTGAAGCTTCAGAATTCATAGAAATTCCCACCAGGAATGTCAAGTGTGATGTGGATAAACCTTGACAAAAGTCAAAAAGCTGGTCTTGGTAGGATGCTGTGTGAGTGTGCTAAATTACCTTTAATGAATGAATGAGGTGACCCTGATGATGGAGAGTCATTTTCACATGAAAGGACCTCACATATTAGGTTGATGTAGAAAGCAGCCAGGCCAGGCCCCTTTGGGATACATAGCGAGAATGCTGTGGTTAGACTTCCTAGCAAGGAAGACAAAGAAAATGAAATCCACACCTGTTAATGGCTGAGGGAAATTAAACAGGAGATCAAGATCTAAGGGATCAGAGCCTCAGAAAAGGTTTTGGATGAAATTATTTTAAAAAGAGCTTCCAAGTTTAACAGAATCATGATGAGGTGAAAATAAAAATTGGGATTATGGAAATGATACTAAATTGAACACATATCTTGCTTTGCCAGCAAAATTGTATATGAGTTTTTAAATTTCATATATTAAAAGCCACAATTTTTGCATACATTTTCACATAAATATGAGAATTCTATATGGAGAGACATATTATTATAGCAATCTTAATAGTTATCAATAAAATCTTAACATATCTTTTTAAGTAAATTTGTTTAAAGAACTGACCATCTCTGTCTTCTCAGATGCAACACTAAATTGCTCAAATTGTGAACGTCTTGAAATAAACAATTATCTATCACTAAAATATGTTTTAAGCAATTTAAGCAGATTTTTGTCAAAAGTTTGGTCTGTCTTTATAATTTCTTTATAGAAATTATATATAGATAATTTCTATAAAGAAATTTATATTCTATATAATTTCTATAAAGACTTTCATTGATAAAGACTTTCATTGACTGTGTTAAGCTCAAAATAGGTAATGCTAGTTTACTTCTACACTAACAGGAATTCTAAGATTTACTTTAAAATGATAACATTGAAACATTTCTCAGAATGTATTGTGTTCTTGCAGTCACTACCTACCCATCCTCTGTCATTGAAATTTTATAAGTTAACTGGTGTAGTTTTCACACAGTTGCTTCCATTTCATTGGCTGGAGCGACTGTAAAAGAACCACAGCCAAGTAAGTCTTGCAGACACATAAATGGTGATGAAAAGGTAAAAGATGTTAGGGATGTATGGTGACAGTTTCCAAACTTCAATAATCTGTGTGCCCAATATTTGCCATCTCCACAAACGACCTGAACTATTGTTTATTTTTTCAATCTACTTTATTTATTTATTTTTTGAGTCAGAGTCTCACTTTGTTGCCCAGGCTGGAGTGCAGTGGTGTAATCTTGGCTCACTGTAAACTTCACCTCCTGGGTTCAAGTGATTCTCAAGCCTCAGCCTCCCGAATCGCTGGGATTACAGGTGCCTACCACCATGCCCGGCTAATTTTTTGTGTTTTTAGTAGAGATGGGGCTTCACCATATTGGCCTCAAGTGATCCGCCCACCTCGGCCTCCCAAAGTGCTGGGATTACAGGCATGAGCCACTGTGCCCAGCCTCAAATCTACTTTATTTTGACCAAAATGAGTATATTAAAAAAAATAAAATTCCATATAGCTGTTATTTGGCAAATCATTCTCATTTGTAAATAGAAGATACACAGATATTGATATGCATTAAAGTAAATGAATAATTTCAAAATCAATGTTTGTCTAAATATGGTATTCCCCAAATCACCTTGTGTGCTTGGATACATGAAACAGGTTTATAGTGTAATAAAAAGACCTAGACCATAGACTAAGGATGCTGGGTGCCCAGTGCTGTGCTGGCCTGAGACAGAGAATGGCAGGGGATGGTATCCTGGATTGAGAGACAAGATAGGTGACTTTGAGTCCTGACCACCCCCCGCCCCTCCACTCACTTGCTGTAACTCTTTGAGCAAGTGGCCCAGCCTCTCTCAGCTTCATTACTTGTTCTGTAAAGCGAGGTCATAAGATGAAATCTCTATCATCCCTTCCAGAGTCAAATGCCAATAACTTCATGACTGTGAGTAAGTCCCTGGGCCTCAGTATCCCCTTACAAAATGTGTGTGTATGTGTGTGTGTGTGTGTGTGTGTATGTGTGTGTGGTTAAAGTATCTGTTCTACCTAAGTGGGATTATAGTCAAATTTTGAATATGAAAAATTTGAATTTTTGTGTATGTTCCACAAAAAAATGACAAAATATAAGGATGAGACTAGTCTCTATTCAAGAGACTAAACAGCACATTGTATGTCAGGTATTAGCAAATCACAGTGAAATTCCATGGTATAATATATTGGTTTATACCATAGAAGTATACTTTTACCAATTTTCAGGGTTCAAAACCCTATGTGAGGGATGTTAGAATCTCTGAATTGAGACTAAGAGTTTGAGTCCAGCCTGGGTATCATAGTAAGACACCATCTCTTAAAAATATTTCTGAATAAAATCAAACTTCCAACCCCATGAGTAATACTCTAAAAACCTGTATTATGCTGACTAACAGAAAATGCTGTGTTCTATCAGGGGTGACTGTCTTTCCAGATGGATATAACAATCCATGACTCAAATAAGCAATGTCAATGTTTTCAATAAAACTACAGAAATTATTAAAACTTTATAAGATCTGAAGATTTAAAATGCATACAACATTTAATGTCTAACATCATTTGAACCATGACATCTGGCCTAACCACAGTCCCAAAAGTGTTCACAGCTACTATTTGACCCAACAACCCCATTACTGGGTATATACACAAAGGAATGTAGGTCACTATGCTAAAAAGACACACACACTCATATATTCATCACCACTATATTCACAATAGCAAAGATATGGAATCAACCTAGGTGCCCATCAGTGGTGAATTGGATAAAGAAAATGTGGTACATATATACCATGGAATACTACACAGCCGTAAAAAAGAATGAAATCATGACCTTTGCAGCAACATGATGGAGCTGGAGGCCATTATTCCAAGCAAATTAACCCAGGAACAGAATACCAAATAATGCACGCTCTCACTTATAAGTGGGAGCTAAACATTGAGCATACATGGATATAAACATAGGAACAATAGATATGGTGGACTACTAAAGGGGGAAGGAAGAAGGAGGCATGGGTTGAAAAACTGCCTATTGGATACTATGCTCACTACCTGGCTGGGTTCAATATACCCATGAAATATATATATATAAATATATATATATACCCTCCATATCTAAAATAAAAGCTGAAAATTAAAAAAAAAAATCCTAAACCCAGGACTTAGGGTTTGGGTAATCACTAGTTAGTGAATCATAATGGGAGAAAAAAGCAAGAATACAAACTCTGAGAGGCTTATCTAGCAAATGGAAACAGTCCCTAAATTGGACGGTATTTTGGTCAAGTTGACAAAGCCCTTAGTTCACTTGGAGATTGAGCAGAGAGCGTTTCTCCGACTTGCTCAACATGGATCACAAATGATTCTACCTAAATAAATAAATCATTTTATAAAAGTCAGTCTTTTAGCAGGTAGGTGATATAAATTCACTTTTTCTTTTTTTTTATTTCAAATTATCTCATACTTGTGTCACTTTCTTTTTTTTTTAAATTTTATTATTATTATACTTTAAGTTTTAGGGTACATGTGCACAATGTGCAGGTTTGTTACATATGTATACGTGTGCCATGTTGGCGTGCTGCACCCATTAACTCGTCATTTAGCATTAAGTATATCTCCTAATGCTATCCCTCCTCCCTCCCTCCACCCCACAACCGTTCCCGGTGTGTGATGTTCCCCTTCCTGTATCCATGTGTTCTCATTGTTCAATTCCCACCTATGAGCGAGAACATGTGGTGTTTGGTTTTTTGTCCTTGTGATAGTTTGCTGAGAATGATGGTCTCCAGTTTCATCTATGTCCCTACAAAGGACATGAACTCATCATTTTTTATGGCTGCATAGTATTCCATGGTGTATATGTGCCACATTTTCTTAATCCAGTCTATCGTTGTTGGACATTTGGGTTGGTTCCAAGACTTTGCTATTATGAATAGTGCCGCAATAAACATACAAGTGCATGTATCTTTATAGCAGCATGATTTATAATCCTTTAGGTATATACCCAGTAATGGGATGGCTGGGTCAAATGGTATTTCTAGTTCTAGATCCCTGAGGAATCGCCACACTGACTTCCACAATGGTTGAACTAGTTTACAGTCCCACCAACAGTGTAAAAGTGTTCCTATTTCTCCACATCCTCTCCAGCACCTGTTTTTTCCTGACTTTTTAATGATTGCCATTCTAACTGGTGTGAGATGGTATCTCACTGTGGTTTTGATTTGCATTTCTCTGATGGCCAGTGATGATGAGCATTTTTTCATGTGTCTTTTGGATGCATAAATGTCTTCTTTTGAGAAGTGTCTGTTCATTTCCTTCGCCCACTTTTTGATGGGTTTTTTTTTCTTGTAAATTTGTTTGAGTTCATTGTAGATTCTGGATATTAGCCCTTTGTCAGATGAGTAGGTTGCAAAAATTTTCTCCCATTCTGTAAGTTGCCTGTTCACTCTGATGGTAGTTTCTTTTGCTGTGCAGAAGCTCTTTAGTTTCATTAGATCCCATTTGTCAATTTTGGCTTTTGTTGCCATTGCTTTTGGTGTTTTAGACATGAAGTCCTTGCCCATGCCTATGTCCTGAATGGTATTGCCTAGGTTTTCTTCTAGGATTTTTATGGTTTTAGGTCTAACATGTAAGTCTTTAATCCATCTTGAATTGATTTTTGTATAAGGTGTAAGGAAGGGATCCAATTTCAGCTTTCTACATATGGCTAGCCAGTTTTCCCAGCATCATTTATTAAATAGGGAATCCTTTCCCTATTTCTTGCTTTTGTCAGGTTTGTCAAAGATCAGATAGTTGTAGATATGCAGCATTATTTCTGAGGGCTCTGTTCTGTTCCATTGGTCTATATCTCTGTTTTGGTACCAGTACCATGCTGTTTTGGTTACTGTAGCCTTGTAGTATAGTTTGATTTCCTTCTGAAACTATTCCAATCAATAGAAAAAGAGGGAATCCTCCCTAACTCATTTTATGAGGCAGGCATCATCCTGATACCAAAGCCTGGCAGAGACACAACAAAAAAAGAGAATTTTAGACCAATATCCTTGATGAATATTGATGCAAAAATCCTCAATAAAATACTGGCAAACCGAATTCAGCAGCACATCAAAAAGCTTATCCACCATGATCAAGTGGGCTTCATCCCTGGGATGCAAGGCTGGTTCAATATATGCAAATCAATAAATGTAATCCAGCATATAAACAGAACCAAAGACAAAAACCACATGATTATCTCAATAGATGCAGAAAAGGCCTTTGACAAAATTCAACAACGCTTCATGCTAAAAACTCTCAATAAATTACATATTGATGGGATGTATCTCAAAATAATAAGAGCTATCTATGACAAACCCACAGCCAACATCATATTGAATGGGCAAAAACTGGAAGCATTCCCTTTGGAAACTGGCACAAGACAGGGATGCCCTCTCTCACCACTCCTATTCAACATAGTGTCGGAAGTTCTGGCCAGGGCAATCAGACAGGAGAAGGAAATAAAGGGTATTCAGTTAGGAAAAGAGGAAGTCAAATTGTCCCTGTTTGCAGATGACATGATTGTATATCTAGAAAACCCCACTGTCTCAGCCCAAAATCTCCTTAAGCTGATAAGCAACTTCAGCAAAGTCTCAGGATACAAAATCAATGTACAAAAATCACAAGCATTCTTATACACCAATAACAGACAAACAGAGAGCCAAATCATGAGTGAACTCCCATTCACAATTGCTTCAAAGAGAATAAAATACCTAGGAATCCAACTTACAAGGGATGTGAAGGACCTCTTCAAGGAGAACTACAAACCACTGCTCAATGAAATAAAAGAGGATACAAACAAATGGAAGAACATTCCATGCTCATGGGTAGGAATAATCAATATCATGAAAATGGCCATACTGCCCAAGGTAATTTATGGATTCAATGCCATCCCCATCAAGCTACCAATGCCTTTCTTCACAGAATTGGAAAAAACTACTTTAAAGTTCATATGGAACCAAAAAAGAGCCCTCATCGCCAAGTCACTCCTAAGCAAAAAGAATAAATTCACTTTTTCTATCAATTTCTTGTGAAGGGACATCTCAGTTAAAACTAAATCCCTTTTCTGGTTCATTTTGCATCCTAACTTGTGGAGTTCCACAAGTGTTAAATTGTTGAACTAAAGAGGTTAAATTGAAAACGAAAGTAAAGCTGTGGAATACACAGTTAAATCCCTAACGGAATAATTTCGTTAGGATGTCATTAAAAATACCCTAGCACCTTTCCATTCAAAATGCAGTCCCAAAGACCCACAGCGGCACCTGGGAGCTTTTGGAAATTAAGAGTGTCAGTCCTCACCCCACACTCACTGAGTCAGTATCTGTGGTTTATCGACATCCCCAGATGATTTGAGAATCCCTGCCCACGCGTGCTTTTGGGAAGAGCTAGATGTGAGTCCTGGCATCCTGGTCAGATTCTAAGTTACTGCGTGGGCACTCTTGATCAGAATCCAGCAGAATCTGATATTTCCAAGGGTCTAGGTGAGATCTGTAGCGACTTGAAAATGGCACTTGTTGGCTGTTTCTGACAGAAGATGCAGAAGAGAATAAAACATGCCCTAGCATATTTCTGATAGAGTTCAGTTCTGTGACATCCCAAGGAAGAAAGTGAACCTGGAAAAACATATTCAACCTCTTCTGATACTCCAACAAGTACCCAGTAAGGTTGGACTAGAAGATTTCCAATATTAGGCATAAATTGGTATATTTGTTATGTGGCTCTGAGAAGCCACACCATTGACAGCTGATCTTTCTTTTGCTGTGGCATAAGCATTAGCTGGAGTTTCGATTTGAAATTATTCTCTGAACACTTAGATTCACCATGGCAACCACTCAGTTAAATAGAACGACTTAAAGTCACACAGTTTCTTATTCTTCTGAGAAAAGAATTATTAAAAAATACTTTTGAGTGAATAGAAAGTTGATCATAATTTTGTAAAAAGGGAGCATAGTTAGTAATTCTTAATACAGTCAACAACATGCCATGCTCAAGTCCTGACCAATTGAAGCCAATATATTACATCAACTTGAATACATCAACCACCAGTGTATGCTGACTAAAGGTCAGCCCTGGTTTACAAACCAATGTAGCCATTTAAAGGAAAATGTTTTGAAATATTTTAGATTTACAGAAAGTTGCGAAGATACTACAGAGAGCCCTTCCATACCTTTTACCCAACTTCTCCTAATATGAACACCTTATATAACCACAGTACATTTGTCAAAACTAAGAAATTAACATTGACACATTACTATTAACTAAACTGTATTTGGATGTTACCAGTTTTTTCACTTTAGTCCTTTTCTGTTCCAGGATCACACATTGCCTCCTCCTAATCTATGACATCTTTCTTTCCTTCTGTTTCATGACCTTGAGAGTTTCGAAGAGATATTTTATGGAATGTCCATGAAATTGAATTTTTCTGATGTTTCCTTACAGTTAGGCTGGGGTTATGAATTTTAGAGAAGAAAATCACAGAGGTGAAATCAGGGGGCACATGATAACTTATCATTGGATATATTAAACTTGGTCACTTGGTTAAGATAATGTCTTCCAAGTTTGTCCACTGTGAGGTTACTATTTTTACCATCTTTTCAGTTTCCACACTCTATTCCTTGGAAGCAAGTTACTGAGTCTAGCTCATACTCTAGGGGAAGGTTGGCCACTTTTTAGAGGATGTAACAGTCCCTTCTAAGCTGACTGCATGAAGAAGTGTTATTTCCTCATTTGTGAATGACATTAATGATAATTAACTCAAAAGGTTATTGTGAGGATTAAATAAAATCATGGGTATTATGCACTTAGCCCAGTGCTTGTCACATACTAAGTGTTCATTTGTTGATGTAATCATTGATTCAACAACTATTAATTAAGCACCAACCACATCTTGTCTGAGGCAGAGTACAGCACTTAAAAAAAAAAAAAGATGGACACCGTCCATGGCTTTATAAAGTTAACTGTCTATTGGGGAAGACAGGTTAAACAAGCATATAGAAAACATGACACCACAAATTATAATAAGTTACACAAAGGAAAATGTCAGTATGCCCTGTTGGAAATTAGATTAAGGATGGGGAGAGGCCAATTTAAATTCTGGGGTCGGGTGGCTGGGCTTTAAAGGAGTGCCATCCAAGAAAGTTATGTTTAGCTGAGATCTAAGGGATGAGCAGGAGTGAGAGATAGAAAGTGTGAATGGCAGATGTCCTGTGTAGCAGAACAGCAGGTTGCAAATACCCTGAGGCTGGAAAGAACTCCATATAGTCAAGGGCCAGAGAGAAGGCTGGCATAAGCAGAGCGTTACGAGTGAGGGAAGATATGAGATGAAGCTGGAAAGGAGGCAAGAGCTTCATGCTTTCTGTTTATCCATCGTCCAACTAATGAGTGATGCCAAGTGTAGGAATGACATGAACTAGTAGAGAATCATAAGAAATGATACTGGCTGCCGTGTGGAAAAGAGACTGGAGGGGGCACAAAGATGTCCCAGGGATGTGACTATTGTGGCTCATACAAAGGTTTTGGGGCCAGATGGTGGCAGCAGAGAGTGAAAAGCAGATGCAATCACTTGATAAACACGTAAACATATATCAAATTTCCTCCAATCTTCTCCCAATTACCTGATTGATTTATATTATAATTAACCCTCCAGTCTTATAACCCTAGAATCAAATTTGCTATCCTCCTCTTCCAGAGTATCCAAATAACATTTTACACAATGCCAAGGCCATGTACATTAAACTATGTACAAGACTATGTGAATTTAAGAAACCCCAGAATAATTTTACAGACGGAATTCTTTCAATGACACCTTTCTCTCTTAGGGTGGGCACCTGAGAGTAACATCCTGGATCAAGCACTGTTAAAAATGTGACTTTGTACTACAATGTGTGGAGATAGGTACTATTATTATCCCCACTTTACAGATGTGGTAACCAAGGCACAAACCTGTTAGGTAGCCTAATCAAGGTCTTCGTCTCCCAGCCAGTCTACCTGCTCTGACCACTATGACACACCTCAGAGCTAAGGAAGTTCTGGTTTGAGAGAACTCCTCGTATTGAAAAAGCAGCATTTCCCCTGTGGCTAAAGGAAGACTTTTTGAGGTGAGGAAGTGTATTTACAACTGTGGAAACTCCTCAGTAAGTAGGCACTAGGACCTCCCTCCAGAGTCATCCAATATCAAGTGGGAATAAAAATTCCTTTATTCTACTCACACCTAAAAGGAATGTTATAATGCCTCAATCGAAAGGTGCTTAGAGTAGCCATCTGATCTGATGTTAGAATCTAATATTTGGAAAGTATTTCAATGCGCTTTTCTGGCTTTGATAAATAGTATCTATTTATCAAAGATAAATACTCTAGCAGAGTTAGTATTCTGAAAGGAAACAATTATTAGTAAATAGATTGATTAACAAATTAATTCATTCACAAATTATCAGTAAATTGATTCATTAGCCTCTCTTCTGTTAATTAAAAGTGTTTGTTAACACTGAAATATCAGTGTATTACAGACTTAACTGCCTATTAGCCAGAGAGATGGAGCCCATCTCCAACCATCCCCACTTTGGACACTTTAGTCAATATCTTCAGAAGACAGAAAATCCTAAGAAGCCTAGGGTCCCTTAAAAAATAAATCATTATCCTTCATAAAACAAACAGGCAAACAAATAAATTTTTAAAAAACCCTATAAAGGTCTCAAGAATGGGCTTTGGTTTTCTATTAGTGATCCTCTATGCTGTGGCCATTGACCCTGGCATCACCTGAACGGACATAGAGACAACATTTAGCTCCAAATCCCAGAAATAAAGTGGGATATATAGGTCCCTTTACAATAAATGTCACATCGAAGGAAAAATAGTGGTGATTACTGATTCTACACTAAGACCTTAAAAAAAGTTCTCAATTCTCAATACTTCCTTGGTACACTGAAGAGTTGGTGAATATTTTTCATTATCCAGATTTAATGATTACTGCAATCAGAACCGAACCAATAAATGTAAATGGATTATGTTTTTCTAAATTGAACACAAACAAGATTTACAAAATATAGGTTTGTAAGCCAAACCTAATAAAAGAGAAAGAATAATATTTAATAAAAAGTTATTTGAGAACTAAAGAATATTCTTTATTCCTTCTCTATCCATTCACATTTCTCAGATTGAATCATTCCACTTTAATGTAATTGTTTGGGTCAGCAGATGACCTAAAGATGAATGAATACTCTTCATCTGTTTTGCTAGCACTTATTTGATGTATTGCTTCCTTTTAGGCAAAATGGCCACTCTTCAGAATGATTTTTATTTCCTGTTGTAAACCAAATATCTTTTGAGTGACAAGTAATTCATTACAAAATTCATTTTCTCCCTACTTTTCAATGAGGCCAAGTGGCTGCTACTTCCAAGGCTAGTTTTTTGGGCAGAGTGTCAAATTACCTTTTCTATTTATTGTACTGTGTAGGCTGGCACTGTGGGTTTGGCTTACTGCTGGCAGGATTAATTTAGCATTCTCTAACCAATCAAACAATCTCATTGCTCTCTTCTGCCTATATAATACAATGGCCCTTACTACAGTAGAGTCAGACATGAACATCCTAGAAGGTCACTTTCAGAGAACTGGGACTTAATTGTGGTAGATCTACTGCTAAATCCTGAGATCATCTGTAATATTCCTATATATCTTTACCCTTCCTTTACCTTACCTTTATCTTTATTTCCACAGAGGAAATAACTTGGCATCACAGCATGTCTTTGGTTCCCATATGAATAGATTCCAGTAGTATTATTTAGAAAGTGACCTCAGTAATTATAGTCCCCTCCCCACCATGAAAGCCATATGGAAGTGTTTCATTTCAGAGATTAATGCAAATGATGGTACAAGTATCTTTCTTTCAGGTTTAAAAAAGTCTTCTGAAATTACACTAAATTTTAGGTAGGTATTAGCTGACATTAATGAAAAAGCACATCTAATTACTTTACTTCCACTAACAATCGTCTTAGGTGGTTCAATTTTGATGAAATTGATTTTCATATTTTTCTCAGTAATTATTTCACTGTCTTTGTCCCATATTCTAATATTGAATTCTCATGTTCTGTGTTTTATCCATGTTGAAGACCAATGCCCAGTAGGAAGTATACTCATTTCTCAATGGATAGACAGATTAGATAGATAGATAGATAGATAGATAGATAGATAGATAGATAGATAGATAGAGAGATACATACATACATACATACATACATACATACATACATACATAGACAGGTAGATAGATAGACAGGCAGACAGACAGACAGATAGACAGAAACACAGAGTTCCATGCATAACTTTCAGAAACCCAAAGAAACTAATGCTGTAGTCATTTTTACAGATTTGCCAATTATGTTTGCAGCTTCTGTAAAGTAGGAAAGCACTGAATCAAAACCCAGTTGCCACATGATAATGACCTTCAATCTGAAACTAACGTCACACAATAATGACCTTCATTCTGCATTAACCTGTATTAGAAGGGGCACAAAACCTGTTTCAACTCCAGAACCTTGTTATTTAAAACATACTACCTGTTTCAATATTGCACTCATTAGACAAATATCCAACCTTCTAATTTAGTATCATTGACCAAGAAAAATGTCATGATAAAATCCTCCCCAGGAGAATTCAGAAAATAATCATTGTACTATCTAGCATTGCTGCCAACTATCTGCCAGAAAGTTGAAACATAACCCAATCATCACCTGCCGTGCATCACCATTAGGGTTCTTCAGTCTGGTTGGAGAGAGAAAATATTAATGTAAGACAGTTAAACAGCAATGCAAAGGGGTAGATGAGTATGCAGTAAGTGGTGCACAAAATCAGAGCTACAGAAATAGAAAGAAGTGAGAAACAATATCTATACAGAGTGGCCAGTGATGGTTTCACAAATGGGTGAGATTTTAAGTAGGCCTTACTTAAGAGGTGGATAAGATTCTGTGATCACAAAAGACTGGACCATTTGGGAAAACCATCTGGGAAGCACGATTAAAGTACACAAGGGCAAGGAGGTGGGATTGTAAAAGGCATGTTCATTTTGCCAAGTATACCAGCTTACCTGGTATACAGTGGGAATTATAAACAGCAAACTCAAAAGGTAACCTTTATCGAGTGCTATGTCCAGCTATTTTTTCTAAATGCTTTTGTAAGTATTAGTGCATTTAACCATCACACCAGAAATATGAGGTAGTTATCATAATTACCTACTGTATTAGTCGGTTCTCACACTGCTAATAAACACATACCCAAGAGTGGGTAATTCATAAAGGAAAGAGGTTTAATGGACTCACAGTTCCACATGGCTGGGGAGGCCTCCCAATCATGGTAGAAGGTGAAGGAAGAACAAAGACACATCTTGCATGACACCTGGCAAGAGAGTTTGTGCAGGGGAACTTCCCCTTTATAAAATGATCAGAGCTCATGAGACTTATTCACTATCATGAGAACAGCACAGGAAAGACTTACACCCATGATTCAGTTCCCTCCAACTGGGTCCCTTCCACAACACACAGGAATTATGGGAGCTACAATTCAAAGTGAGATTTGGGTGGGGACACTGCCAAACCATATCACCTAAATTTTACAGGGCAGCTACAGAGATTTTAAGTAGCTGGGCAATAACATAAGTTTAGTAAGTGGTAGAGCCAGAATTGGTACCCAGGCAGTTTGGCTCCAGAAAGTACTTATAGCCACTACTCTTAACTGTGTCAGTGCCTGCAATGATAAGACAGATGCCTCCAATGATAAGACAGATGCCTGACGATGTCTGATTTTACAGAGTGGTGGAGACTGTGGAGAACTGGAGAACTCTTGCCCCATCCAAAATGGGCAGCCACTACCCAGCTTCAGCTTTGTGGGACCATGGGCCCAGTACTGTCAGATTCAATTTTTTAAAGAGATATCAGCAATATAATTTGATGTAATTTTTTTAAGAATAGCATATAGTCAAAATATAGTCTGAAGGTGACCAGTTTGAGACATGAGAGAATGAGGAGAAATGAAATTGAACATGTAGGCTAGTATTGGATCATTGAGGGTTCAGGAATCCTGGGAAGTGAGAGCAGACAAGACTTGAGACAAGACTTGAAACCTGAATAGTAGCAGGAGCAATGGAAAAGAAGGGTTACATCTGGTGAATTTCATAAGAGATAATTAATTGGACCTGTGACTGGAGAGGGAGATTTGCTGACATTTAGGATCAAGGAAGAACATGAGAAACAAGCCAACTGAGATTATGAGTGAAGAGATCTCAAAGAGATCTCATTGCCTTTATAAAGGCAATGACAGAGCACATATACATGGAATTATCTGTTAAGTGACTGAGAAGCTGGGCTGTGATTATAAATGACTGAGCCTTGGGAACTGCATAGACCCCAGTGTGAGTCCCGACGATGGGGCTTCCCACATATGTGACATGGATGAGTTAGTTAACATTCCTTTAGCTTCAGTTTCCTCACAGGTAAATCACATCACTCCTTTCCTGGCACCTACATATGGCTGATCGAAAGAAAGAAACCCAGTGTTTTTTCCTGCCCTCCAAGGCTTTGGCACTCTCTATCAGCTCATATTCCTCCAACCCCTCTCAGCACATTTCACTCACAGAGGCCATGCTGTGTTCTTCACAAGCACTGTTTCTGCCTCAGGACCTTTGCACATGATGGTTCTTCCACCTGAAACACTTTCTCCCTGAGCTCACAACATCCCTTCTTTTAGGTCTCTGCTTAAATGTCATCTCCCTGATGTCTCCTCTTCCTTCCCCTCTTCTTTCTCCTTCACTTTCTCCTTCCATATATTGTCTTTCTCCTCCACTGAAATGCAAATCTTTGTTTTCTTCATTGCTATATCCATAGCACCTAGGCTGTTGCCTGGTCTAGAGTGGGCATGCAATGAATGAATGAAATGAAAATGACAAAAGAAGGGAATATTGTAACTCCTAACAGAGAAGTGTCATGTAGATAAAATGAGAATATGTGTCTTAGTACTTAGCATATAGCCATAGCAAACTTTTTTTTAAGTAGCTAAAAAGGATAGGAAATGCCAAACTGTGGGCAGGGAACTGGAGTTGAGCCCTAGAATTTGGAGTCTGAGACTATGAACAGGCTTCTGGGCAGCTGAGTCTGTATCCATTGTCACCACTCACACTCTCAGGGGTCTGTTGTCTGAGTTCTTGAGGAGACTTCTGAATGTTACCAAATGAGAAATAGATTACCCACAATGGTGTGTAATAGACTAATAATTTGTTTTTTTTTCTTGATTAACAATAATCTACAGGCTGCCATCTATCACTGCTTGCTGGTAAGTTGGAGATTTGGGAATGGTATGGTATGAAACTAAAAGCAATGAAAAGTTGAAAGAAAGCAAATGCCATTTCTATCATATGTATTGTAGTTATTTTAAAAATTACTATTACATTACCATAAGAGAAATAGGGTTCCTTTGCTGATTTTGTAGGTAATTATATCCCTTAGGAATTGTAATTGACTTGAAAATAGATCCTTGTCCTGCAGGATCAGGCTCCAGGGAAGAAGGAAATTGCTAAAAAAAAAAAAAAAAAAAAAATGACTAAGAGATCATTTAGGCTTGCCCAATTTAGCTAATTTTTTTTTTTCTTGGGATCCCTGTCTAAATCCCCGCTCAAGTAATTTTTGTTCTGCCCTAGAGACTGGTCACCTAAAAAAATAAGTACTAGGTGGGAATTTTAAAGCATGCAAGGTACCTCTTAGCTGACTGAGTACATCAAGATTTTGGGAAAAGAGCTAGTCTCTTGAGAATAGGGAGTATTGTGGGTTATTCCTAGGAAGCCTGGATAGCTGCTGTGGGGACACCATGAGGACAAAATATGCGGTGGAGGTTAGTTCAAGGGCCCAGGCTGAGCCAGGAGTAATATGATTCCTAGTTTAGTTTCTAAACTCCTAATATTAAGCATTGGTGTGTTGCACTTTCTTGGAATACTATGAGCAAGTATGTCTTATATGATAAGCTCATTCTATAATCTTACCCTATAAGATCAGTTCTGAGACTGTCTCCAAATGAAGCCCAAATGCGTAAACAGTAATAACAGCCATGTGTACCTCTGCAGGGTGTATTATTATTGTCCCCTTTGGAAAGATAAGCAAACTGAGAGCCAGTTTTGCCCAGGGTTCCACAGTTAGTACATGGAGAAGTCTGGATTAAAATCATCGCCCTGGATGATGAGGCGGGGACAAAGCTATAAGTGATGAGAGCGTATAGTTACTCCCTGGAAATGCTTTTCCTCCCAGAATGAATTTATCGTATGACTTAACATTAATAAATTAGTCTCAATATAGGTTTGGGAGATAGAAAAAGCTGAAGGAACAATAAATGTTTCTAGAGCCACTTTTCATTGTTTGGTGCTATTCTAGACACGTGGCCTTCAGAGGCTGTGTGATTCAAACACATGAATCACACTAAAGTTGTCTACCCAAGAGGAGACACTCCACCTCTGGCTCAGGAGGGTACTCACAAAAAAACCCAACAAATCTCCTTGTCAGGGCTTCATATTGGGTCAATGGTGTGCCTTCTCTACTTTTAGCAGCCTTAACTTAATTCTGCTCTTTTATGACTGAGTGGGTGAAATGGACCTCAGGAGGGCTTTCTGATTTTCCCTTTCAGTTTTCTTCTTTCTTGGTGCTACTTGCTCTTAGTCCTGACTGTCTGCTGTCCTATGCCTTTCAAATTCAGATTTGGTAGATGGGTGGTGGAGGGTACCCAAGTTTTTTTTGCCTCCTGAGCAGCCATTCCCCTTTTACTGATAACAGAATCTCAATTTCCTCTGGGGAAACACCACTCTTCTTATGGTGTTTGATACATACGACAAATGACACATCTCAAGCCCTGACAGTTGTGATTTTGTCAGTGATGTCTTATGACTCAAACCAGGTACTGAGACTGAGTTGTCAGAGCTGTGACTAAAACAGCTGGGGAAGACATTTTCTCCCAAGTAGAATTGCTGAGCTAGTGGAATTGAAGCCTGGAATTCCCAAAGTGATCTTGACATGGTAGAAATGGTCTGCCCGGTAGTGAGGGCAACATGGGAAAGGCAGAGTCAGGGACTAGGGGAGATCAAATCCTGGGGATAACATCCACATTCCTCCATCTGATTATTTCCTGGGTTATTTTAGTCACCTGAGCAAATCTGTTTCTTTTGGTGCTTATGACCATTTGAATTGGGTTTCTGAAGGCAGGTGGCCTGTGTGTGGGTGATCTGTTGTGCTGAGCCCCTATTACCTTCAGTAGGGAAGGCACCAGGTTCAAGAGGCTGAAGAAGAGACCCAGAGCCAGCAAATAAGATCTGGGGTTTTATTAGGGGTTTTCATACCGTGAAGAGAGTTCTGTGGCAGAGGGCTGGACAGGAGAACAGCCTTAATTACGGAAATGGTCCCATGGCAATGGGCTGGACAACATATTCGCCTTCCTACAGTCCAGTGGCTGTGGGCTGGACAGGAAAACTACAACTGCCTGCAAACATCATGCAGTTTATACAGCATTTTTACTTAACACCCTCCCCTAATGACCTGCACCTGGCAAACTTCATCTACCCTCCCTACCCCACCCCCAGCCCCCAACCCCCCCGCCCCCCGCCCCCCACCCACCCCGCAAAACTCAGGACTCAGATGTTTATCAAAGATAAGGAGCCCATCTCCAGGTTTGCCATTCCCGGATTCCCCAGCTCTGAACACACATTCAAGTGCATCTGCCATACAGGGTCATTCTCAGGGTATGCTTAAGTTATTGTTGTCAGGTGCATTTACTGTACATTGTCTTCCAACCAATCAGGTCAACTGTAATAACATGTTTACTTTAAGATCTGGTTTCTATCACTTTATGATCTTCTTTTCCTCCAAATGGTTTATCTCATCCTTAATCTTTTCTCAATAATTTTATTTCTAGAAACATCAAGCCTAAGGCAAATTGAAGTCTTTTCCCCACTAATGATCTACAATTATATAGCTTTATCAAGTGTTTCTACTTACTGGTTCTTGTTAAGGTTTTGTATTAACCAAACTGGGGATTTCTTGCATTATAAAATAAGCCCTGACCTTACACTTTACAAACAAATATTTATGCAATATTGCCACTGCATAAAGGTTATGAGAAATTAACATGATGAATATTTTTAGTGTTTGAATCATTTAGCTTTTTTGGTTTTAATGAGCATGTATTGAAAGTTATGTACAGAAGGCTCACAATCACCCTATTCTCAAAGTCTAAACCTTAATATGAGAATTTTCCCCCCAACAGTCTGCAACTAAGTACTCTAAGTGAGGTCACACCTAATTCTGCCTTTTAGCCAACAGTGGTTCAATATTCAAATTATCTTTACTTTATGAATATAAACCATAGCCTGGAAATTTAAGTTACCTTTCCAAAATTACCCTACATTATTAACACAGACAGAACTCCTACTCATTTCTACACAAATAAAGAGAAAGGGAGATCAGACCAATTGATTCAGGCTCAGAGCCCAACTTCAGGAGAGCTCAGAGCTCAACATACTCACCAGAGCTTGATTCAGTTAGCCAATTGAGAGACTTGCTCCTTCACATTCTGCAACAGAGCCGTGAATCGTGTTGCTGTTTTAAAAAATATATACTTATGATATTCCTTTATCCCATACAGGACTGCATTCAGATTGCGGCCAAAAGGAACTTGCAAAAGTGAAAAGGATTTATAAAGTACAAATAAAAATGACACAGGTGGTGGAGTTGGGAGAGAGTAAAGTATGGCCACCCTTACAGCCCTGCAGCACCCGGGCCTCAGTGTGCCTGGGTGCAAAACAGCCTGTCACCTCCAGGCCCCTCAGCATACCTGCAGCATGAGGGACCTGAGGTGGCTTCAGGCAAAAAGCACTGCAAAACTGACAAGGTTCCTAATGCTGTCCACTTGAGCAGGTCTGCTGAAGTTCACCAGAGCTGGAACTAGGACAGGTGTTAGTGCTGGTGACATCTGGGGAGAAGAAAAAATAATTCTTGCATATGCTTTTTTTTTTCTTTCCTAAAGCAGGAGGAGAAGAAATGAGAAAAAAATGGGAAAATTCCTAGCAAAAAGGAAGAGACTTTTGTCCAAAGGTTGCATGTGAAAGAGATTTAGTTAGTATCTGAGGGAACATTCAGGTGGACTTTATCACAACAAAATTTTGTTTCTAATCACACTCATCTTTTAAGATCCAGGGAAGGAGGAAGAGAGGGAGGATAGAGAGTCAGTATATAGAGTAGGTGGAGGTATTAATAGTAATACATCGATGTTTACTATGTGCCAGGAATGTTGCTGATTATTATATGTAGTCATTTCTTTCTCACATCAAGCCAATGAGAAAAGAGTCATTTGATCATACGGCATTTAACTGACAGAGAAATTGAGGCACCAAGAATCTAAGCACCCTGATTCCATGTTCTAACATTTATCATCCTTCTGAATCCTCAGATTTACCCAATCTTGAACTCCTTTCGACCTAGGAAAAATGAGGCTTTGCCCATTTTCAAAGTGTCTTAAATCCTGGCAGTATAGCCGAGATTTGAACCAGTCAGTCCGAGCAGAAACAGCTGTGGAACTACTTCACTATGATGCAACAGAAGCGATATTCTTATATGGAGATAGTGCTTTGTCATTTGGAGAGTTCTTTCACTGTATCGTCTCATTCTGTATTAACAATAGACCAATGAAGTCCGTAGTTACCCTCTCAATTTTTTTTTTTTTTTTTTTTTTTTTTTTTTTTTTTTGAGATGGAGTCCCGCTCTGTCGCCCAGGCTGGAGTGCGGTGGCACCATCTCGGCTCACTGCAAGCTCCACCTCCCGGGTTCACGCCATTCTCCTGCCTCAGCCTTCCGAGTAGCTGGGACTACAGGCGCCCGCCACCACGCCCGGCTAATTTTTTGTATTTTTAGTAGAGACGGGGTTTCACCGTGTTAGCCAGGATGGTCTCCATCTCCTGACTTTGTGATCCACCCGCCTCGGCCTCCCAAAGTGCTGGGAATACAGGCGTGAACCACCGCGCCCGGCCACCTTCTCAATTTATAGAAAAAACATTGAGACCAAAGGACGGAAAGCAGATTGAACAAGATTATTAGAGATTCTTTATTCTTGGTTCAGGTGTGTTTCCCCAGGATGGTTGGGACCCCTGGGAGGTTTGTTTGGACACAATGAAGGCAACGGATGCCAACAGTTCCAAGGTTCATTTCATTACCTTACAAGCTCCACGTGGAGATGTGGAAACAGGCATGGAAATAGCAGACAGAGGATGGTACCAGACATCGTCGTTGACTCTGAAGATAGAGCAGGGAACAAAACACACAGATCCCTGTCCTCAGGGAGCTTGCATTATTGGAGACTGTTTTGAGTCACTTTATTACCCATGCCTGTGTCTTATACCATACCCGCTTTATTACCCTGGCTGTCCTAGATGAGCCCTCTCTTATGACTCTTGTAAAGGACCAACATATTTCCTCTTGCTTCCAAAAGACCAGCTTATACATTTCGCAAAACAAGAAAACAATAAAAGCTAATCCTCAAGAGCAAAACATTTATTTCCTTTGTGATCTGTACTTGCAGGATGGGCAGGTTTAGAATTAGAAGCTGCTCAAGGTCATTTAGCAAGTAATCAGTAGAGGAAGCAAGGCAATTCATCTTCTGATTTTTGCTCTATCCATGAGATTTTCTATTTGCTAAAGGTGACCAAAGTATCAAAAGTTTATGAAAGAAAATGGAACTATGGTAAAACTCTGCTATCAATCCCCTTCCAAGGAACATATGGTATCAGGTGACCCTCTTGTTCACTTTGTCTTAGTATCCATATCTATGCAAGCCTCCATGAAATGAAAAGTAGAACAGCAGAAATATATGTAAATTGAGGGTGTAACATGAAAATCACAAAGAAAACATTACTACAGGTTAATGTCTGGGAAAATCGCTTATCAAGATTTTAAAAAAGAATTAGAGACTCAATAAATAAAGAAAGTCATCCTTAGCTACATGACCTTTGCTAAAAATCAACACAGCTTTGGAAGAAGTTCTGTGAAATACAAACCAAGTAAAAGGGAGCAAAACTGTGCTAGATGCTCAGGCCGTAACTACTGGCACGACAAAGTGTATTGTCAAAAACTGATTCAGGATGAAGACTACCATTTTATTTTTTAAAGTGGACATAGATAATATGTCAAATGCCTGGTCAAATTTCATAACCAGTCTCCAAACCTCCAGCTGAGTTCTTGAGATAGAAACAACGTATTTTTAAGGGTCTTCTAAAGAGGTCATCGGTCCTGACTATACAACAAAATAAAGGCTTGATAGATGAAAAGCCTTAATTCTGAGCTTCCTTTGGTAAGAAAACATTTTATTACTAAGCATATTATAGGCTTTCAAGTCAGACAGACACGGATTCTACTTTGTGTCATACTGTCTTTATGACTTTGGGCAAATCACTTAATTTTTCCAAAACCTAGCTTCCATATTTCTAAAATGTTGATAATAACAATACCCTGCGTGCATTTTTTTCTGCAAATAATAATCGGTTAATAATGCAGGGAATGTGCTTAGAAATATACCTGGCACAGGGTAGGTGCTCAAATACTTCTAATTATTTTTATGCAGGACATGTAGTTTATTTAACGACTATGTACCTTTAAATAAATCATGCTGGCTAGGGAGAGTGGCTCACATCTATAATACCAACGCTTTAGGAGACCAAGGTGGGTGGATTTCTTGAGGCCGGGAGTTTGAGACCAGCCTGGGCAATACAGCAAGACTCTGTCTTTACAAAAAATAAAATAAAATAATCATTCTTTGATTCAATAGGGGAGACATAATCTTTTTAACAAATGGTGCTGGAGCAATTGGGTATCCACAAGCAAAAGAAATAAGCATAAACGTAAATCTCACACCTTATAGGAAAATTAACTAAAATGGATCATGGTCATAAATCTAAAAGATAAAACACTAAAATCTCTAGAAAAAAATAGGAGATCTTCTAAATCTAGGACTTGGCAAAGAGTCCTTAGACATCAAAACAACAACCAATTAATGGAAAAATTGATAAGTTGGACCTCATCAAAATTAGAAACTTTTGATCTGCAAAAGACCCCGTGAAGGGGATGAAAAGGGAAACCAGAGTTTGGAAGAAGACATTTGCAAATCACATATGTGACAATGGACTTGCACCTAGAATAAAGATCTCTCAAAATCCAACCTAATTATAAAATAGGTAAAAGACATGGACATTTCACTGAAAAGGATATTTCTATGGCAACCAAGCATATGAAAAGATGTTCAACTTCAGTAGACATTAGGAAAATGCAAATTCAAACCACAATGAGACTTCACTACACATATATCTGAATGACCAAACTGAAAAAGAGTGATCACACCAAATGCTGGTGAGGATGCAGAAAAGCTGTATTGCTCATACATAACTGCTAGAACTGTAATATGGTACAGTCACTCTAGAAAATAGTTTGGCAGTTCCTTTAGTAACTAAAAATGGACTTACCATACCACCCAGAAATCGCACACTGTGGTATTTCTCTCAGTGAAGTTAAAACTTACTTTCCTCAGAATGTCCATGGTCTCTTTATTTATAATGGTCAATAACAGGAAACTACTCAAATGTCCTTCAATGGGTGAATGGCTAATCAAACGGTGGTCCATCCATAACTCTGAAATATTACTCAGCTCTAAAAAGAAATGAACTATTGATACACACAACTTGGATGAACCTCAAGGAAATTACGCTGCATGAAAAAAGCCAATCTCAAAAGGGTATATACGATATGATTTCATTTATATAGTATTTGAGATATAGAGACAGAGAAGAGATTAGTAGTTGTGATGGGCGGGGCAGAGGGTGAGGAGGTGTAGGTATGGCTATGAAGAGACAGCTTAAGGAAGCCCTGTGACAATGTTACATTAAATATCATAATTCTGGAGGACGGTTAATGAAGGTACCCATGTGAGCATAGATCTACACATACACACATGCAAATGAGTACAGGTATAACTGGTAAAAACTGTAAAAGCTCTGTAGATTTTACCAATGTCAGTTTCCTGGTATTCCTTGATATTATACTGGTATTATGCATGATGTTAATTAACACTGGAGGAGGCTGTGCAAAGAGTACATGAGACATCCTGGTACATTTCTTTGTAATTTCCTATGAATTTATAATTATTTAAAAATAAAAAGTTAAGGAGATTATTACAGCCTAGGTGACAGAACAAGACCTTGTCTCAAAAAAAAAAAAAAATCACTAAAGAAAGATAAAGCTCACTGGTATGATTAATATATATGATCCAGTGTCAATCACCACCCCCAAATCTAGTTTTTAGCCAAAATCCAGGGAAGACTAATAATCATACAATCATACAATCCATCAGGGATAAGTTGATCTTTTTCTGCTCTCTGTTCAAGAGGATAAATATCAACTTAAAATGCTTCTTAGGAAATAGGAGATAAAAAAATGTAGTTTATTTCATCACACTTTTTCCAATGCACACACACACACACGTCTCACATCATTACTTAAGAGTCACCATATGCTAAGTGTTACATACAACACACACACAGATATGCTATGTAGTCTACATCAAAATGACAGTTTATATAACAATATATGCCTGCACTTAATTCTTACCAATAACACTTAAGTAGGACAAATAAATGCATTTTCAGTTCCCAAACTAAATTTGTGATGTTAGGCAAACCAACTCTCAAAATAGTTTTTAATATGGCAATTAAACTAGGTGATGTTAGAGACTCTAACTGTAATTAAATAACATCTAATTGCTAGGAACAAAAATTCATCTGGCACAGGTGCTAGAGATGTATTATACTTTAATATACAGTAAAACCTCATTAATTTAGACACTGCTAATTTAGAACTTGTAACCAGTTGGCATGGTTGCTTCATATGTCACATTTTTAATATTTAAGAAAAGAAGGATTGTTTAGACTGTGCAAAGAAAAGTCTAAGAATATTTATTTAAACAGAGCAAACTTTTAAAAGAATCAGTGAGTACTTTATTAGTTCTGGTGTATGTAATAGACTGGAAGGGTTCATTAGAAACGTTCTTACCTAAACACAGAGTCATAGATGGACTTAGGATAATGCCACAAGCAGGGCAGGAGAAGGGACTAAACCTTTGCAGAGGATCTCCTAAGCTCATTCATTTCAACAAAAAGCTCTTACCAGCTCCCATCTGAAGCTGTGTAAAGTATATACATCTTGCTAGTATACTAACCTGATTTTAGGCTATATTACTGCAGACTTAGGCAGGGCAAGGTGTTGGTCAGGCCAAAGCTGAGAGCTAATAGTTTACAAAACAAAATTAACACGACAGAAGGGCAAAACGAAATCTCTGGAATTAAATTTTTATGTGGCACTATTCAGATAATTTGCAAAACTTCAAGATTTTCCAATTACAGATTTTATGTCTTTCTCACACCCTGCGCTTTCTGTTAGTCCTGCTTTTGGCTTTGGCTCCAAAGTGAAATGGACTTTTTGGGTTTTCATCCATGGGGGATGAAAAATAAAACCTTTGAATGAAGCATTAAATGGGATGCTAGTGTGCCTGTGACACATCCTTTCCTCTGCCCATTCATAGCCATCTATCCATTGCCTGGAAAAGAGGAGGAAAAGCTGGGTCATTTGTCTTAAGAAAGTCATAAGGAAAACTGATGATCCAATTCAAAGGAAATTAAAAGGCAACAATGTTGCTCCCAAGGCACCATGGGAAGTGACTTCATACAGCCTAGGAAAAGCACACTTAGCTGGAGTTCAGGATTTGTGTTGTTTTTCACTCTAAAGTACTATTTCTCTTTGCGCTGATTCATTTGTAAGCTGAAAACAAAATTTTTTAAAAGTCTTGAAGAGTTGGACTTCTCAACAGTTTCTTCATATGTTGAGTCTCCTGTGGAAATAGTATTGTTAGTCCAAAAACATCCCCAGAAGGTAATTGGGCTAATCTCAGGGTATCTGGAAAAGTAATACAGAACATCACCAAGCAAATGCTGCATTCTTTTCCTTCTATTTAAATCTGCAATAGAGACAGACTTTATTCATTTTATACTCCTTCCAATAGGTCAAGTACCAAAACTTTTAGTATGAAATAATTATTCTTATTTGTAATTTTATGAAAAATATAAGTACTATTTTGCAACCCTAATTTTTTTCTTATAACCGCAGATAACTGACCTAACCACTGTGAAGACATAAAAAATTCATTCTTTAGTTTAAATAGGTAAGCCCAAAATATGCTGTGATGATTTATATCTATAGTGGTGTTTTTCCTCCATCTCAATCAAATAAAAATATCAAAATATCCACACTAGAGCTGATTTTATCATCTCAAAGCTTTCTTTGGCAGAAATAAGTGTGGTCAAAACAGAATTACTTAACGCTACTTGCCATTCTGTGTCCATGGTTAAGTTGCTCTCTGTCTCTGTACAGCAAAACCTAGACTGATAAAAGGAGGTATGTCTGCTTATTTCCTGACAGTACAAATCAGTAAAGGAATATACATGAGTTCTTTTGAAAAGACTTTGTAAAAATTACAGCGCTTCAGAGTGCATGCTGACCTCTGAAGGAGGGGAAGGAAGCAAGATTCTTCTCTCCTTCCTCCCTGTCCACTCTGTGTCTTTCCAAAGGAGAGTGATATACACTTAACAGTTCAGATGCTAGGACATACTAGGTCTATGTCACAGAATGGTTCCTGTTTACTAGTGGGCAGGGTCACTGTATAGTCAAAGGTCATATAAACCTGATGCAAGGGTGTGCATGGTGCTCCTTCTCTCTATGCAGCTGGAGTGATTTTAAAAAAGGAAGGGTTACGCTATGTTCTAAATCATACATCTTCTGGTGCTCTCTTCTCTGCCCTCTTTTGTGCTCCTATGGAGTTGACCAATGACAACAGCTTGAGATTTCCCTTTGTGTTCAAGAGAGATGGAAGAGTCTTGCATTTGGCTAGATGACATTCTTTGCCTCCAGTTTACAAGAGTTCTGACCTGCTATTTTGTACATTCTTAGTTACACATGCAATGTTACTGTGCTTTCTTAAACAGCTTTCCTTGTTCACTGGTCTCCTAAGGGGACACCATAAAGTGGAGTGGTATAGTTGGGAAGAAGATATGAGTATTCTTAGATCATTTGCCATAAAATATCTAAGAGCATCCCATTCTCTTCATCATTTCTAAAAATGTAGTAGAGAAAACACTGGATTGGCAGTCAAAAGACTGGTGGTTCCAATCCCAGCTCATATATAAGCTTGGGTAATCACTTTACCTCTGTAATACTCTATTGCCTTATGTGTAAAACCACCTATTTTACAAAAGAGCTCCTGTGAACATCAGATTTCAGAATGTATAAGAAAGCCTTTTACACTATTCTGTATAAACACCATTTATTTATAAGGTGCTATTATATATTTAAAAGGCAAATTCACTTCCAGTGAAACCATCTGTCTTCTCATCTATAAATGTGTCAACAAGGTTTTTACAGGGACATGGGGGCTGCAAATGGTTCTGACTAATTGTCTGAGGGATTCAGTCGATAAGTTGGCTGTTTGCTCTCAGTGGCACAAAAGAAGCAGATGGACTGCTTCCTTCTCCCTGACTAAACCTGCTAATTGTTTTGGCAACTAAGCCTTCAAGAGATTAGAAGTTAAACTAAGCACTACTTAAAATCATCTATGTGTGACTTGAGAGCTATCCAATAAGCATAGACCCTTCTTCAAAGGCTAGTAATATCATCATCATGGTGACTGTTTTTGTTTGGGGCTGGGTCAGGCTAGGGGTGTAGCTCACACAGAATTTCAGGTGCCTGTCCTGGATAAAGGGTGAAATATTGGGAAAAAAATCCTCTTACCAAATATTCAGGAAGAAAGAATTGTATCTGTTTTACCATAAAGTGGAAGTTCAACAGAATGAATTGATAAATAGAAACTCAGGCACATTAATTGTAAATAAGTTTCTGAATTTAAATTCAGTGCTCCTGAGTTCTAATAACTTATTGATAAACTTTGTAACATGAACTCAAGTCAATGCAGTCATAATTGTTAGTTCTTACTTTCTTCCATAATACACGTATTAATACTAAATTCTTGATAAATGAAAAGGGAGGTAAAAGGAAGACAGAGAAAACTAAGAAGATTCCTTACTATTTGAGGTATACATAAAAGTTAATTTTGTCTAAAAAGTATAAATACACACATCTCTACCATGATTCAAATCTGTGCTTCTCAAAATTACTCTCCAGTAAAAATTTAATATTCAAAAAGTGATATTTCACTAAAGTATTTCCATCTGGGAATACCTGTTTAGAAATTAGCCCAAGTAAATCCATAAATCAAAAAAGTGGGATATGTTTCAAAGCCTTCACCCCCAAAGAATTCCATAGATCATTAGTTTCCACAAGTTTCAAACCTAAATATTGATCTAAAGCAAACTAACCTTAAACTATGGGTTTAAATACTCATTAATAAGGTGACATTTTCACTCGGTGTAAATGTTCTCTTATATAATTATGCATTGATTGAGGCTATGGAGAGAAGAGAACTAGGCAAAAAAGTGAGTTTAAATATTATGATTATCTGAAATGTCCATGTTTCTGTTAAGATATTACAAAATATTTAATCATCAGCCATCAATTTGGCAAAGGAAAGGATTAACAAAACAATTCCACCCTTTCTTTTGGTATTTAGCCACTTTGTGCCAGCTTTTGATTAAACAGTCCCATTTAATCCCCTACCAAGTTGTCATCATCAGGAAATAAAATTTTCAAAATTAGCTGACTATATAGGTCATATAATATACTATGCATGGAAAATTAAAGTTTCGTTTTTGCACAATTTAGCTGAAGGAAACCTGTAAACTGCTTCTTCCAGATCTTACCTCTGGCATCACATTGCCGATTCTTCAGAGAAAATCCCGAATTTCTTTATTCAGTTCATGTAGCCAATAAGGAAAATTAACTGGTAAAATCAAGAAGGTCTGAGGAATCTCACAAGGTCCAGGTCTCAGCCTGAGGGAGGAAGGTTCTTCCTGGGGTCCCCTACCTCAGCCCTAATGGTAGTGGTGTTTCCAGTCCTCTGATGTCAAAAGACCACCTCTTGGACACTTGTACAGGCCCAGCTGAAGGGCTGTGTCTCAATGGGTGTGAACTAGACAGAAGCTGACCCAAGTTCCTGAAAAAGCAACTGAAGCGAACATTACCATGGTGGCCTATGAATGTTATCCATAAAGTGACCAATGAACGTTAGGTTTCAGCATTTAGTGGTGAGGACTTCAGCTACCCTGGCCTTCACCTTCATGGAAAAAGGAAAAGAAAATTAACAAAAAGCAAATGACCAAAAGCAAGGAGGGCGGACACATCTGATCAAATTAACCCCTCAGTTTCAGTGATGCCTCTTTATATCTGCTATTATGATATTTTGTAAAGTTCTCTTTAATTCTTGTCAGTCAGTCAATCTCTTGATACTCTAATCTCCTATTACAGTTCATAATCTTTGTATGCAACTTTCTATCCCGATTACTATGTGATTTTTCATTTGTGATTGGGCTCTGACCAATTCAACATCTTTGAATACACTTTGACTTTTTAACAATAAGGAATATATTTGTAATTGAACAAAAACCAATAAAATTTTAAGGCAAAAAGTGTATAGGTAAAAAAAATTCAGAACCCTATTATACATTGGTTACTTTGAGAAAATCTGCCTCCAAGTTGTGTCACCCCCTCAGGATGCCAGGAGTTAAATTCATGAAAACATGCATTCATACATACATGCCTTGTTATCCATTTGTACCTGATGTGTGCGTAGCATTAAAAACCAACTGAGTCAACTATCTACTTGAGCATCAGCAGTGAATGTTATTGCTATGGTCTGAATGTTTGTGTCCTCCCAAGCCCTCCCTACCCCCTCCAAATTCATATGTTGAAATCCTAACTTCCAAGGTGATTATATTAGAAGGTGAAACCTTGGGGAGGTGATTAGGTGATGAGAGCTCTGCCCTCACAAATGTGACTAGTGCCTTTATGGAAAAGGCCCCAGAGAGTTGCCTTGTTCCTTCCACCACCGAGATCACATTGAGAAGACACCATCTGTGAACCAGAAGGCAGGCCTTCACCAGACACTGAATCTGCCAGAGCTTTGACCATGGACTTGCCAGTCCCCAGAACCTTGAGAAATACATTTCTGTTGTTTACAAGTCACCCAGTTTATGGTATTTGGTTATAGCAGCCTGAACAGATTAAGACAATGATGTATCTTGTATATCTTGTCTTGTAACGTTACATATGTTGAGATATTATTCAATGTCTTAGTGTTTAGCAAACATAATCTAATTTTTCATTAGAACAGCTAATTCATGTCTGAGATCTTTGTTGAAGCCCCATTAATTCCAGCACATGTTTTATGAGCTCTTATTGATGTGCTGTCAATAATTCTCCACAAAGGATTCCATGATTATGATCTCATGAGAAGGTGCTACTCCAGCCAAAATAACTCAGCCGGGAAATTGGAGGAAGCAGTTTCAGTGATGACTTCCTTCCATGAAGCTGTTTTTATATGACCAGGCAGGGACATTCGAATGGATATTTAGTTTCAAGAATAATTAAAGCCCACTTTAAGAAATACATTTTCCCATGAAAAATATTAACACACTCTGAATATGAAAGACTGCAATTGGAATATTCGGGTTAACAGAGATTTTCAACAACCTCAACCTTTCATTTTTTCCCATCATGCAGTTGGTTAGTGAACGTCTGTCTCCTGAGTAGGTTCAGTTCATTAGTACCTCCTTTCAGTGCATCTTGTTAGAATAACTCTGTCACAAAGTCCATTATAAAATAACGAAAGGGAATGAGTTTAAGTGGCTTTAGCCAAGTAATTTGGCCTATATGAGAATGCCATTTCTTAATCTCACTAATGATAGTAATTCATAAGTTCATTTTGAATGCACTGGCTTGTGGAAATATATTTTTTAAAGTATGAATCATTGAAATACAGCTATAACCAAAATAATTTTTGAGTTTAACAAAAAGCTTAGAGTATTACCTAGCATGCCTTGGGAAATTAGAGGTGTGAATAATGAAATGGCTCAGAATGTCCACCTTTATTATGAGTGGCCCTTTTCCTTGGTTCTGTCCTACTTAAATATGAGGCTTTTGGTGTTCTGCCTTTATTGAGCATCAACTTTGTATAACAAGGTAGACTGGCCCAGGTGGGTAGTGTTGTGGTAGTTCTACTCTCAATAATTACGTTAATGAGAAACAAGTTAATGGCGACTTCCAGTTGCAGATACCAAAAGCTAACTCAAATCAGCTTAAACAAATAAGGAATATTTAGAGCACCTCTTGGTGGAAAAGTCCTAGAATGGTGCTCATTTCAGAGTTGGCCACGTAGATACTCAACCTTTGTGAGGAAGATTTCATCTTTCTCTTTCCCATATCTCAGTTCTACTCTTTTCTGCTTTATTTTCACTCTCAAGAAATTTTCATGTGTGAAGTGATTCTTTGAAGCACCAGGTTTGCACTCGGCCAGTCTTAAGTCCAGCAAAAAGACAGTTTCCTTTTACCAATATATGTACCAAGGTTCCAGGTCTGAGTCTCACTGGACTACCAGGGGTCACAAAACACTTGATTGGCCAGCCATACTTGATCTACAGAGCATTGGGTAGGATAAGCACCAGCCAGATCATAATGACCCCTCCAGAGAAAAAAATGAGCTACTCTATGGGAAAACTGGAAATAGAAATTGAGCCGATACAAACAAAAGTTCTCCATTCCCAGAAGCTGTTATTTATTTTAGCGAAGTATGAACCTAGAATGCAATTTTTAATCCCCACAATACCACCTATTTCTTAGAATCATTCTATGTTATTTGCATATGAGACATCTGGTGCTGAAAAAAAATTAAATAACACGCCCAGAATTTTATAACTGGTAGGTGTTAAGGCTGCTATCAATATAATAGAGACAAATTATTCCTCCTGAAGAGCACCAGTTCATTTAGTCATAATCTCTAAGATGGATTTCATAACCAATGTGTGAGATGTGGTAAGATATGGTGAGTGGAGATGTTTAACTCACAAAAATTCATCGGTTAGAATAAAATAAGATTTCTACCTAATTCGCTGAACTCAAAGTCTCTCCACAAAGTTGCCATATGTGAGGAAATAAAATAGTTAAGATCCTTAGAGAGCAGCAAATAGCCCCTTCACCTTGAACTGAGGTGAAAATGCATATTGGCCTCTAAGAGCAATACCTTCAGAACTCCAGCAAACGTGTATATAAACATGTATGCATACAAGGTGGGGGCAGGGGTCAGGAATGAGTCAAGCGTTTATTACAGACAATGGAGTTCATCTGTGCTCCTCACTAATTCATTCAAGGATCTCTATTGAGCATGTACACTGCCAAGGATTCACAGAAAGCTCTATCAAATAGATATCAAACTACATTGTTTGAATCAAAAGTCACCTGCTCTGCCACTTTGCCTTTATGTGATTTTCAGTGACTTTGTAATCAGAGGAAATCTATGTATATTTACAGCAAACACCAATGACATTGGTTTCTTTGCTTCCCAAGGCCGAGAATAAAATGTGGGAGAAACTAACCAATGAGTGAAAATGTGGGTAGTGATGACTCGACTCTATCTTGAAAGGCCAAGCAGAGCTTTGGTGAGCCAGGTGAAAAGTCGAGCAGTGTCACTTGGGAATGACTCAGAAACCAATCTTTTTGGAAATAGACAAATGGGAACTGTGGGTGCACATCATGTTGGAAGAACTGGTGCTTTTTTATACTTTCATTGCACTCAGAGTTGATGAATCCTAAATACTCTCCTTTGGGTTAGCATCGACAGTTTTATCTCCAAAAGAGGAGATACTCAACATATGAAGGTGGCATCCCTGTTGCTCCCCGCTCCTCAAGCCCTATATATATCTTCAGGGATTTAATGTGAAAGAAACCTAAATCTGTGTGCTTGGAAAGCTGGCATAGAAGCAACTTCCCTCTGAGAATGCTGTCGACTTCTCTCATCACCCACGAAGTCAGTATCTAGCTTCTTTCTGTAGGAGGCCAATTCCAAATGCAGTTTCCAAACACCTGCCACTGCTGTTCTTTGATTTCACTCTCAAATGCCATAGTGGGGAATCTGTTCAAGCAATCACCACCCCAGCTGATAACCCACAGAAATATCAGCTGCTGGATAATCTGTATGTATTCTTCCATCTCGTTATGTTTTGTGGAGGTACAGTGATATTCAGCAAAGCCAGACTCAGCAGTGAGCAGCGATGAACAGCAGGGACCTCCTGGCTTGAATTCCACCATTACCATTGCTTTTCTGCCAGTTTCGGTCTTTTCTTCTTCCTCATATTTCCCTCATTTTTTCTTGTCAGTAAAATGGGAATTTATTTAATGCTCTAGACATTAAAAATTAGAGTGAGACCAAAGACAAAAAAGATGCAAGAAGATGTATGTAAGCCCTATAACCTTTGCTTCATTAAAAAAATAAGGTCCTTCTGGTATAGATAGTTTCAAGACCTTTATCCTGGAGGTTCCAGTATAAAAGCACTCATGAATTATTATTATGCTGCTTAGGAATGTATGGCTTTTTCAATCTACAGATTCAATGCAATTCTTGTCAAAACACCAATGACATTTTTCACAAAAATAGAAAAAAAAATCCTAAAATTTGTAGAAAACCATGAAATACCCTGAATAGCCAAAGCAACATTGAGCAAAAAGGACAAAACTGGAGGTATCACACGACCTGACTTCAAAGCTATAGTAACCCAGACAGCATGGCATTAGTATAAAAACAGACACATAGGCCAATGAAATAGAATACAAAACCCAGAAATAAATCCATGTATTTACTTCAACTGATTTTCAACAAAAGCACCAAGAACATACATTGAGGAAAGAACATTCTCTTTAATAAATGGTACTGAAAAACTATATTAGACTAAAAAGCTTTTGTACAATAAAGGAAACAATCAACAGAGTAGAGAGAGAAGCTGTAGAATGGGATAAGATATTTGCAAACTATTTATCAAATAAGGAACTAATATCCAAAATATACAAGCAACTCAACAGCAAAAAATAAAAAAAATTAAATAACCTCATTAAAAAATGGACAAAGTATCTGAATAGAAATTTCTCAAAAAAGATATACAAAAGGCCAGCAAATAAATGAAAAAAATGCTCATTGTCACTAATTATCAGGGAAATGCAAATCAAAACCACAATTAGATATCATCTCATCCCAGTTAGAACAGCTACTATCAAAAAGACAAAAATTAACAAATGCTGGCAAGGATGCAGAGAAAAGGGAACTCATACATTGTTAGTGGGAATGTAAATTAGTAGAGCCATTATGGAAAGCAGTATGGAGATTCCTCAAAAAACTAAAAATAGGCCAGGTGCAGTGGCTTATGTCTGTAATCCCAGCATTTTGAGGGGCCGAACCGAGAGGATCACTCAAGACCAGGAGTTCAAGACCAGACTGAGAAACATAATGAGACCTCATCTCTACAAATATTAAAAATTAGCCAGGTGTGGTAGTGCGTGCCTGTAGTGCTAGCTATTTGGGAAGCTAAGGTAGGAGGATCACTTGAATCCAGGAGTTTGAGGCTACGGTGAGTTATGGTTGTACCACTGTACTCCAGCCCGGGTGACATAGCTACTAAAAAAAGAGAAAAAAAACCCCACTAAAAATAGAATTACCATATGATCCAGCAATCCTGCTATTGTGTTACTTATGCAAAGGAAAGAAAATCAGTATACTGAATATCTGCACCCCCATGTGTATTTCAGCACTATTCACAATAGCCAAAATAGAGAAGCAACCAAAGTGTTCATCAATAGATGAATGGATAAACAAAATGTGATACACAATGGAATACCATTCAGACATAAAACAGAATAAAATCCTGTCACATGCGGCAATATGAGCATGGAGGACATTACGTTAAGTGAAATACATCAGGCACAGAAAGATAAATACCACATGTTCTCACTCATATGGGGGAGCTAAAAAAGTTGAGCACATAAAAGTAGAGAGTAGAATTGTGGTTATTAGAGGCTTGTGAGAGTAGCAGGGAGAGGAGGATAGGGAGAGGTTGATTAACAGATACAAAATGACAGTAGATAGGAGGAATAAGTTCAGTGTCCTATAGTAGTATAGGGTGACCTTAGTGAATAATTATTTATTGTTTATTTTCAAGTATCTAGAAGAGAGTTTGAATGTTCACAGCACAAAGAAATGATACATGTCTGACGTGATAGATATGCAAATTACCCTGATTTATCACTGCATACTGTACACTTGCATCAAAAATATCACTCTGTGTCGTATAAATATGCACAATTATTAAGGGTCACAACTAAAAATAAAAGGAAAAAATGTATGGCTTTTCCAGTCTATAGAGACAGAAAATAGATTAGTAGTTACTTGGGCTAAGGTTAAGAAGAGACAGTAATTGCAAAAGGGCACGAGGAACCTTTCTGGGATGATGGAAAGGCCCTAAAGCTGAGTGTGGACTTGGCCGCACCCTCTGTAAATTTATTAAAAGTCATTAAATTTTACCTTTAAGACAAGTGGATTCTATGGTATATAAATTATATCTCAATAAAGCTGTTAGCAAAAATCAAATAGATTAAAGCATGGGTAGATTGACAGATATGTGTTAAAGCAAATATAATAAAAGGCTAATTGTGTAAGCTATGTGTTGGTAATGAGTTGTTCATTTGTTCAATTTTCTACCTTTTTGAGTATTTAAATGTTTATAATAAAATGTCAGAAAAAATACATGTGTACAAAAATTTGTATCTCTATGCTTGGTGGAAAGGATGGACCTTTCAATTTGCATATCCTGTATAAATACAGGAACATACACATGCATTTAAATAAACAAAAAATGTAAACATATAAAAACCTTCATTGTCTTTGATAAAAATACACTAAATATGACTAGTGATTAAAGAAGGCACTCAGTAAATAATGATTGAATGATAATTAAATAGTTATTTATCTGTTTGAAAAATGGGCAAAAGATCTGAACATTTATTTCTCAAAAGAAGACATACAAATGGTCAACAGATATAAAAATATTCAACATCACTAATATCAGATAAATGCAAATGAAAACCACAATGGGATATTGTCTCACCCCAGTTAAGTTGGCTTTTATCAAAAAGACAATAAATAACAGATGCTGACAAGGATGTGGAGAAAGAGGAACCCTCATACACTGTTGGTGACAATGTAAATTAGCACAATCACTATGGAGAACAGTATGGAGGTTCCTCAAAAAATTAAAAGTAGAAGTAGTATATGATTCAGCAAGCCCATTGCTCATTGTATATCCAAAGGAAGGAAAATCACTATATTGAAGAGATATCTGCACCCACATGTTTATTGCAGAACTATTCACAAGAGTCAAAATATGAAATCAACCTAAGTGCCCATCAATAGATGAATGAATAAAGAAAATGTGGTACATATACACAATGAAATACTATTCAGCCATGAAAAAGAATGAAATCCTGTCTTTTGCAACAACATGGATGGAACTGGAGGACATTGTGTTAAGTGAAATAAGCCAGGCACAGAAAGACAAACATTCTCACTTATATGTGGGATTAAAAAAATTGATCTCATGGAGATATAGAATAGAATGACGGTTATCAGAGTCAGGGAAGGTTCATGGGGGGGTGGCAGGGGGGATAAAGAGAGGTTTGTTGCGGGTACAAAAATATAGTTGGATGGAATAAGATCTAGTGTTTGGTAGCACATAGAGTGACTGTAGTTAACAATAATTTATTGTATATTTAAAAATAACTAGAAGACTAGAATTGGAATGTTCCTAACACAAAGAAATCATAAATGTTTGAGGTGATGGATATCCCAATTATACTGATTGGATCCTTACTTACTGCATGCTTGTGCTAAAATATCCCATGTACCCCATGAACATGTACAACTCTTGTGTATCCATAAAAGTAAAAAATAAAAATTAAAAAAAGTTACTTATTAAGCCATCACCATAGGTCCTAGGTCCTGTGCTATTCTAAGGATTTTACATACATCATCACATTTACTTGTCATAAACGGCTGTTTGAGGCAAGCATTATATAGCTCTCCATTATATAGATGAAGAAACTGAGCCTTGAGGGGGTTAAACTACACATGTAAGTAGAGAAACTGGAATCCGAAACAGGTCTGACATCAAAGAATTGACAACTATATTTCATTCCAATGAATGCACATTGAGAGCTGTTCATATGACAATGATCACAATTTAATTAGTCTAATTTCTTCTTCCCACCTACGAAAAAGTAACGATTAACCATGTGAAGAAAACGTCAACTATGTTATAATCATCTTGGCCATGCTGCAGTTCCAGCCTATGTTTCCACAGTTCTCATTTCTACATTAGAAAAGTGTTTTGCATCATTTGCCAAAAAAAAAGCCCACCCCAAAACAGTGCCTTGTGCTACTACTTTGATTATGTTGGGATTTTTAAAATCCCATCTCAACCACAAACCAGTGAAAATGGTTGAGCGATGACATTTTAGACAGTAAAGCAGCAGGTATTTTTTCTGTTTTAGAATAAGATATCTTAGCAAGAATTTCTACTTTTTCACCTAGCATATAAGGATTTCTTATATATGTTTATTTCACAGAGGTAAAATTCTTATTTTTGAACGTTGTAAAAACATGAGAAAGAGCAATAGCAGATCTTAGTTATCTGCTTGACTGCCAATGAAGAAAATCAGCGAGGAAATACTCACTATGACTTCCAAATCTACTCCAACACAAAATGCTGCTAAGACTATTGTGCCTATCTGGTTCAAAAATCACAAGTCCATAGCCAAGATTTCTTGAATTTGATGAAAATGGAGCCTCCTGTTTTTTAAAAGTCGAGCCAGATGCCATATTTGGAGGGGGCAGATGGTGGGTGGTCAGGGAATCAGAGAAGTGAGTGGAAAACCATCTTGGGCAGAATGAATTCTTCAAGAGCAATCTTTGCTCTTTAAATCCCTCCCCCAGTGTCCCTTTTTTCTCCGGCTTTCTCCCAAATTTCTTCCTTCAGCCTTCACTTAACCTTAAGTATTTGAGCAAGGGCTCAATATAGGTGGAGGAAGGGTGCCATTCTCATCTGTTTCACTTGCAAGTTCAACACCAGATGAGATGTGGTTTTATTCCAGTCTTGGCGTATTTCCCAAAGCTGGTTTTACTAAGAGGCAAAGAATTGTTGCTTTTAAGTCCATTAAACTTGCATATATTGAGAACTAGTAAATTCTAAACTCTGTGCTAGGCACCAGGACTACAGAGACAACAGGTAATAAACCTAGTTCTTGAAACATTCATAGTATAGTAGGAGAGATGGACAAGTAAGCAAATCAATAACTAAGCAGTCGAGCAGGAGTAAATGAAACAAGTAAAAGTACACAGCCAGATGGTACTGCTAGAACAGAAAATATACAGTAATAATGTATTTTCTGCAGAAATATTTTTGAGCCTGATTATCACGCCTGACATAGCAGTTGATATTTATAGAGGTCTGCCAGGTATGGTGGCTTGCACTTGCAGTCCTAGCTACTTGGGAAGCTGAGATGGGAGCATAGCTTGACCAGGAATTCGAGGCTGCAATGGGCTTTAATCTTGCCTGTACAAGCCACTTCACTCCAGCCTGGGCAGCATAGCCAGACCCCATCTCTAAAACGAATTAATAAACAAAAATATAAAAATTAGGAAAAAGAACAGTATTTGTAGAGGGCTTACAATATGCCAGGGGATGTAATGATGCTTTCCATACATTATCTTGTTTACTCTTCATGATAACTCAATGAGTAAGTACTTTCATTCTCCCAGTTTTCACAGATGAACAAACCTCAAATGCATCTGCCGAAACAGCCTGTGTTCTATCTTTCCATCCTGAGGGCTCAGCTACAAGCTACTTATGCACTTGTCAACCTGTCTCCAAGTTGCACCCTTGGCTGTTTTCTCTACAAGGCAGCTTCCAAAATAAAGTACATGCTCCACTCCAAGTTACGGCCAGTGATAAAAGATTTCCTTCTGGGGAATCACTTTTAACTTATAATGTACAGACCTTGCTCCATGGAGCATATGTAGTGGGAAAAAAATCATTTTAATAAAATGAAAAGCCCCAGATGCTCCCAATATTGAGTGATAAATTCACACCCTGTTTGGGAATTCACCGCGGATTCAAGCCAGATCTGTATAGAGAAAGTTAATATCTCTGACCAAAGTTGGGAGAAAAAAGCCAACAGTCTATTCCATAATATATAAGTGGTCAGCATTATATTTTCCATCTTCTATTCAGTCTTTCACTTAATTTCTCCCTTTGCATTTTGTGGTCTTTTGTGATTCAGTTTTTCCCCAATATGCCTGTATGGAGACTTGCTACATGGAAAGTGGCATTTTGAGTTTGAAGTACTCATCTTCCAGGTTTACCTAGAGGATGGACATAGGATGTCACCAACTTGGCAAGGCTTTGAAGGGTCTGGCTGAATTCTAGCCCCCATAATTATGTTCTAATCTGTCTTGATTCCCTTTCCTCATTTTTCATGTAATGTTCTCAACACAGCGCAAACCATAATTTCATTGCTTTTTAGCAGGAAGGGAAATTAATGGATGTACTCTGAGATTATCTAACGACATATGATTTATTTTTAGTTCTATTCCTGTTAGAGGAAACCTAAACAGAGATTGCTAGGATACAAGCTAATCCACATTCGAGAAATACAAATTTTTATGTGAATATTTGCATATGCTAGAAATATTTGCCTTGTGTTAAAAAACAAAAAACAGACATTTTGAGATGTTTAAGGACTAATCAATCCACCCCAGTAACAATGACTGCTTGACTCTTGGCTTTCAGCAGCTCATTGTTTCATTTGTGTGCATCTGGGCTCCCTTATAACAGTAAATGTTCTGTAGAGGACAGAGGCCAAATCAGCTTCTCTTATGTGCCCCACAACCCCTCGGCCAAGGCTACGTACCCTTTAGTCCTCTGAACTGCTAGTCAGCTTCCTGGTGGCGCTCATTGCTGGTTGCTACCTTTTGTAAGTTTTGTCTTCCCAAGCTTGTGCTTGGCAGATGTGGTAGGGAGAAAAAGCACTGGCATCAGGATGGGGGCTCAGCTGGGAAGTGACCAGGCTCTGAGAACTATTGGTTCTCTGTCTTGAGCCAAATCACTTCTGAGCTTTCATTTGTCTGACTTCAAAAGAAAGCTAATAATTCATGCTCTGCCTACATCTCAGGGTGGTTGAGAGTCTTAAGTAGTATAATATACATGAAAGTACCTTGTAAAATGTGTTACACAATGAACATTAATATGAAGAAGAGGAGGGCAAGCAATGATGAGGCTGCCTCTCCCCATTCAGATTAGGTCCTTGAGGCCAAGGAGAATTTATCTCAAGTTTTATTTTCATTAACCGCTTGTGTCTCCTATATTGGAACTTCACCAAAAGGCATGACAGACATGGGAGTATGTGAGAGTGGAGCGGAGAGGAGGGCAAGTAAATATTTTGAGTTGATAATTCACATATGCATATAAAATGATGTCCCTAAGAAACATGAGAGTCATTCATTTGAACATGAAGCACAGTGGTGGAAAACCTATGATTGTGATAATATGGTTGTTTCTCTCCCTTTGTTAATAGGCATGAAAGCATATCAGACACTTTGGAGCATATCAGCCTGCCCATGAGTGAATAGCATTGGCATATGGCACAAAATCATTTTATTTTCAGTTATACCCTGACCCCTTGTTTTTAATTGTCTGATCAAGCTCTAAGGAACAGTGGGAAAGGCAGACCCTTGAGACTGAGAAAATCACAACACTTTTCCATCAATCAGTCGGTCTTTCTTTGAACAAGTAAACTGAACTCTGAAAATTGGACCTGAATTTCAATTCTGCTAATGACTGCATGCTGCAGGAATATTCTGTTTTGTGAAATATGACTCTTTAACATCATGTCTCAACTACAGGCTATAAATTTATGTATAACAAAATCTTATCTCTCCATATTGATGGTTTTCAAAGTGTTTTCATATGGATTTTTTTTTGATGCTGACAGCAAACCTGAGATAGAGATATTGTTATTGCTTCATTTTCACAGATAGGTTATCTGAGGCTCAGAGACTTCAAAAAACATGCTCAAGATTACACAATTTTCCAAGTAAGAATAAAGACAAAGAAGAATTTAAGATGTGGAAATTCAAGCTTAGAGAAGTGAAATACCTTGCCTGACATTTCATAATAAGTAAATAATAGAGACAGCACTTGAACCTGAGGAGTCTGACTCCACTCTGGCTACCTACTCTGCATGCTGGGTACTTGATTCAGGGCCTGGCACATAGTAAGTGCTCAGGAAATACGTATTTCCTATGACTATCAGTATCCACACCTTGTGGTAGAGAGGGCAGACAAGATGAGAGGAGACATGACCTCTCCAAGGTTGCCAGCTGGCCTTCCTTCTGTGGCACCATATTTCCACCACAGGCAGGAATTATTAGGTAATTTATTTTGACTGTTGCTCTCTATGGATTCCTTTGGTGTGGGTAAATTTATTTTAAATAGATGACCCTATAAAAGTTGCTATGAATAAATGGGCACAAGTTCCGATTAGACATTGCAGGTTGTTGAAAACTTCCCATTCATGTCTCCTCTTGACATGAGAGTACACTAGGCTTAAACTCAGGGAAATAAACTAACACTGAAACAAGTAATAAAGTGCCATGAGCCAGCCAGGTGTGGTGGCTCATGCCTGTAATCCAAGCACTTTGAGAGGCCGAGGCAGGTGGATCATGAGGTCAGGAGTTCAAGACCAGCCTGGCCAACATGGTGAAACCCCTGTCTCTACTAAAAATTAGCCATGCCTGATGGTGTGCACCTGTAGTCCCAGCTACTCGGGAGGCTGAGGCAGAAGAATTGCTTGAACCCGGGAGGCAGAGGTTGCAGTGAGCTGAGATCCCACCACTGTACTCCAGCCTAGGTGACACAGCGAGACTCCATCTCAAAAAAATAAATAAATAAATAAAAATAAAAATAAAAAGTGCCACAAGCCAAAGGTTTTGGAAAAGTCAAACAGCAAGGGAGGCAATCACAGGCCCACACCTCCTGGCTCGTAACCCCCTCCCCAACTAAAAGTCTAGAATCTCCTTTTGCTCTTATTGACTATTTATATGAGCTAAAAGTATTTTAGAAGTTGTTTGGTGTAAATGCCTAATTTAAAAGATGGGGAAACTGAGGCCCAGAGCAATGAAAGGAACTGCCATAAATGAGAGCCTATGAGCTTCAACCAGGAGGGTGACTCTGATCACTAGCCTCTCTGTCCAGTGACCTTTGCTACCAACTGTGTATGGTCCCTCAAATGAAAGGCCACAGGCTAGAAAGCTTTCAGGAAACAAACACAATTCTCCAGGTTAATAAACCTCTAATTTCTGGATTTCTGGAAAGCCAAAAAGTTTGCCACAGAGACTAAGATGAGATTAGAAGCCCTTCGGCATAGGTTGCAAAAATTTTACAAACAGAGAATTAAAATTTATTAATTGACTATGTTTTCCTCTGTCTGAGCCTGGGCCCTACAGAGCGGACAGATCAGTGTAACCCCTTATCCTTGAAGAAAAGCTAAATCAGCAGGTGTATGGAGGGGAAAGGTCAGAGTTCTGAGGTGGAAGACACCCACTTGAAGGGCATGTCAGTACTCCTCTTAGTCTTAATTCTATCTTATAAGGATGTCTTAAATTTGCCTACATTTACCTTTATTTACCAAAGACAATTCATACATGCATTTAAATCTTTCTAAAATATTTTACATTTTATGTTGACTGTGAGAAGCAAACCAGAAAACATCGGTCAGGGAGGAAGAAATAACCCACCCTCACCAAATACTAGCAGTTTCCCACTACTTGCATGGTTGTTGGCTATAAAATCTGGGCTCAATAAATTTTATTCTCATTAACTGCATTCTAGATAAACAAAAAATCTGGATTAAGGTTTAGTCAAATTCATATACTTGATGTTGAAGTAGTCACATAAACATGGCTGTATAGCATTTCATTCAGTTTTAACTGCAGAAATTAAAGCATGGTGATTCCCAGAAGGCATTGATCAGTCACAGATTTCAGCCCAAGATTGCTAATAACTTCAGGTGTGCCATAAATTACTTTTGTCCTGATCAGCATTCATCATGGCCCTGAATACATAGCCACTACTGAAAAGACCCTGCCACTTGTCTAACATTCCTTATCCCAACAATGAACATGGGGAATAATTCCTTGAGTTGCTAAGTGTTTGACTTCCAAGGCTTGGAGGGTTTCCCACAGTTGCATATTATGCCTCTCTGTAGGTAAAATTCTGGGAAGGCTTACATTTTTATTAGAAGGACATGGTGATGATAAAAAAAAAATGGGCCTAACAGGCTTATGTACATGTAGGTGTAGACACATACATATATATATACATACACACATACTCTGAAAAAAATTAGAAATTGTTTTAAGTTAGTTTTATTTCTATGACTTAGTTACCTTGGTTGTAAACATTGAATGATACTATTGAATAACACGGTGTATATAAAGTATTTAACATAGAATCTGAAACATAGTAAGTGCTCATTTATTGAAAGACGATTTTGAACGACAGCTCCAGCTTGCTTATTGGCAGAGATTTCCTTTCAAGTATAAGCGGAAATATTGAGAGGCTTAATAAGCGATCTCAACCTTAAGTATGTTGGAAGTGTCTAAATAATCATTTAATAGGCCCTCAAGGAAATCACACTGATTATTTTGACAGGAAAGATGTTCACCCACCCTGAATACCTACCTAAGTCACCAAACTTGGCTCTGAAAGACTTGCTTTCTTCCAAAAAAGAAATCAAGCCTCAAAGCATTGTCATATTTGTGGGGGAAAAAAAATGCCATAATGAAGAATGTTCAATAGAAAGTGATATTTTAAAAAACAATACTGGCCAGGCACAGTGGCTCATGTCTATCATCCCAGCACTAGCACTTTGGGAGGCTAAGGTGGGTGGATCGCTTGAGGTCAGGAGTTCGAGACCAGCCTGGCCAAGATGGTAAAACCCCATCTCTATTAAAAACACAAAAATTAACTGGGTATAGTGGCAGGCGCCTGTAATCCCAGCTACTTGGGAGGTTGAGACAGGAGAATCGCTTGAACCTGTGAGCCAAAATCACACCACAGCATTCCAGCCTGGTGACAGAGTGAGACTCCATCTCAAAATAAACAAATAAATAAAAAATAATAATAATAATAAAAACAATACTCTCCACCCTCCCCAAAAACAGACATATTAAGAGGTATGGTCAATGATCCTCCATTAGAAAATATGTTTAATCTGCCACATTGAGATGGAATAAAGATCCTGTACAAATAAACTTGAGAAGTTAATTCAACCAAATTTATTGATCAAATAGACATTGAATACCTGCCAAGTAGAAACATAACTAAGCTAGTAACCCTGAAGGCAAGAGGAGGTGGATATATGAAGAAAAATGGTCTCACTCTTCATACAACTCAGAAAATGTCAGAGACAAGCAGGTAAAAGACCAATTCTTATTTCCTTACTTTTAACTCTGCAAATAAAGATATATCAGGGGAGGAAATAGGAAGGACAATATAGTGCTTTCCTGTCTGGCATAAAATTCATCCTGTGAAAGGAACAATAACCTAACGGCAATGACATCAGATGAAGTTTGCACTAAAGGGCAAGACAAACTACGTCAGCTGTTTTTTAGGCTTGGTTTTGTTCTTCTAAAAATGGGTGGCATTGCATGTGTTAACTTTTAACTTGTAAATCAGAACCACGATCATAAATAAGTCAGGCTTTCTCTTCTACTCCTCTCATCCTCAATAGAATTATGAAAGTATAATAAAATGAAAAAGTTAGAGGATTTTTGGTCTGCTCAGATCCAACAGTCATTCATCTTGAGGGAGTAAGCTCTCCACAGTTGACCCCAAAACACCTTCCAGGTGCCATTCCCTATTATATTTCAGTGTTCAACAAATACACCATGGATTTTCATTCTATTTCACAAATAAGTATCCAATTTTTGTGTTCAAATTATTTTGCAAAATGTGATTGTTAGTGGTGTCTCTGAAGGGATTAAAAGAATCAAATAGCACAATCAAATCATATTTATTATAGATCATATTCATTGAGAATCTCCCGCACAGTACATTTGCTCATTCTATTCTATCTACCTAGATACCCTGCTAGTTGCAATACTGTTGAACCTTGTTTGAAATGATTTTCAAAACATAAAAATGCTTTTTCTCTTTTCACTTTCTGACTTTTTGGAAATTTTACCCCAGTTGTTCTAGTGTATCCATCTGTTTGAGGGTGAAAGAGGGGGAATATTAGGAATTTAGGAACAGAAACAATATTGGGAGAAAGGTAACTTTTTGTTTGTGACATTTAAAAAAATGATATTGTTGCAAAACAGGCACCTTACAAACCACCCTATTTGCTTAAGAAAATATTATCTAAGTTGTTGCATTTCTCATTTAATATATCAAGAGCCAATCTACTCTCTTATCACAGAGTTATATGTAAGGAAGATCCAGATAAGAGGAGGAATAGGGGCAAACCCATCCCCCCTTTTTAGACCCTAAGAAATAATGGGAAGGAGAAAAGAGAAGGGAAGAAGAGCAAAATTGGGTCCCAGTTTTCTTTATCCTAGGTCAAAGTCCAGTAAGAAAAGTTAATTAGATGAACAACAGTAGTACTGAAGTCAACAAAAGAGTATTTGTTACTGGACCAAAATGGTCTACAGGCCACTTCCTGCACCAGTGGGAGGCCATGGTGAAGCAGAGGAGTGGCCAGAGGGAAGTCTTGAGGCTTTACTTCCCTGAGCTACACTTGTGTGACCCGTGGGACTTGAAGCTGCTAAGGATGTGGTTGGAGGCTTCTACAGGGGTGCTGTAACAGAAGTAAGATCATTCTGTTTCTAGGAACATAAAGCAACCCAGTTCAGCCAGGTCTTGCTGGAGATCACAGCCAATCCTCAGAGGCATCTGTGGTGCCAGTGGGGACAATCTGAGGATGAGTCTGATAGGGAGCACCATGCACCGAGGGATGCTGAAAGAGATCTACTCAAGACTACTGTGAGTGACCCTTAGAGACAGCAGTGCAGCAAGAAAATGATGAAGGAATATTACTTAGTGAACAGGAGCCAAAGAACACTGTGACCCAACGACCACAATCTATCTTCTCCACAGAGACTGAGAGAGCCATACTCCTTTACCCACACACCTGATGGCATTTTGAAGAGTATCTTGGAGGTGGTGATGGAAATCTGAGATACTGATCATTTTGTATAAGATAGTAAACTCCTTCAAAAGAAATTGTTTGAACTGACAGATTGGACAGAGCTGTAAATCGGAATGGACATCCATCAGTAGTTTTTTTTTTTTTCTCTTCACTAATGAGTAGGTCTAAAGAACTTAGGGAGAAATAAGACCATATTAATTGTAGACAAATTAAAAGAACTGCACACTAAAGTTGTAATATGTGCTAAAGTTGTGAGTCTGCTTTTATTCCAGGCTCAGCATAAATGCCCCCTTATCTGTGAGATTTTATTCAGCTTGAATTAATCACTTTCTCATCTAAGTTCCGTAAGAGCTCACTTTAGAACTGGCTTCATTCAGCCTTGTTTTGCAGACAGTCTTTATATATCTTTGTTACAAAATTAAAAACTATTTGAGGACATCTATCCCAGTGATCATATAAATTTCACATCTTGAGTTAATGAACCAAATGAATTTAGAAGCTAAGTGACATTCTTTTCTAATTAAGAACGTTTTGTTTCAAAGGTCTAATCCATGCTCTACAGTTCATATTTCAACTTACACAATTAATTGGGGACCTATGAAGCTTATAAACCAATTTATCATATTAAAACCTCAAAGGATTGGAGAGGACAAAACCTTCTTTTGTATTGATTACTGATTATTGTCTAGCAATTGTTTTTATTGGCCTAATATGGATAAGGTCTCCTATTTTTTTCTGGCAACAAACTATAATCTGCAAACATATAACCAGTGCTGAGACAAACTTGGTACCCATCCAGGACAGGCAGAATTTAAGATGCTCCCAAGGTTTCTGAACTTGGGTGTATACACCCTGTAAAATCTCTTTCCCTTGAGTGTGGGCAGCAAAAGTGATTATAATGAGATATCATTCCCTTGATTAGGTTACCAATCAGTTGACTTTGAGTTAATGAAAAGCAAGATTATCCTGGATAAATGTCAATCAGGTGAAATGTTTAAAAGGTGAAGCATCAGAGACATGTTCTCTGGAAGGCCTGGAAGAAAGCAAACAGCCCTATGTGAGAAAAGGGGGCCCCTTGAGTGCTGCCTCTAGAAGCTGAGAGTGACCCCTGGCCAACAGCCAGCAAGAAAGCTGATTGGATGGGCCTGGATGTAGAGGCCAAACTAGAGTGAGAGTTTATAAAGACACCTGTGTTTACACACAACTGCTATTGGAAAAGGCCAAAAGATAGGGTAACAGAGTGCTAAAACATGACTTCTTAAGCACTGTGAGTTCTAAACTATATTTTGATATTCAGTTCAATAATGTTTATGTTAGTAAACTATATACAAAAGTAGATCTAACTGCTCTAGGTTTTATTTTGTTATAGTTTTTGTCAAATTAAAATACTTTTAAAAAGTGTCTTTGGGTTATAAGGAAACTGTTCTGGATGGGAATATAAATGCATTTCTCACTGTCAAGCTATGCCTAAGATTTATTTTTTTTAAGATATAGTAGCTGTAGCCATCTTTCCCTAGTGATAAAAAGAAATCCCCTTAGTAATCCCTACAAAATCCTAAAAGGCTAAAAAGCAATGAAGAGGATTTCTAATGGTAAGTTATAAATCCTTTTAGAGAACATCTTGGTTTAAAATAATTTCAAAAAAAAAGAATGCTTAGGAATTGAGTAGTACTATTTAGAAATCCTTCAGCAATGTCAAGGACACTCAAAAGGATTTCACATTCAGAGCTAAGATGAAATGAAGTTACATTTGTGATGGTCACGGATAGTAAGAAACTAAAGTTATCAAAGAAACAAGAAACAACACTATGGTCTCTCAGAGCTTGATGGAAATTCAGTGGCCATTTATTCAGCTTAACTCAAGTCCAGACTCTTCTCTACATGGGTGGTAGCAAGGAATGATCTCATCACCTCACAAGTCAATGTGTTTCTCAGGTTAATTAAGCAGAAATTTAACTCAATGCAAATTTTGATCTTTCTTACAAGTTTTGTTCTCCGGCATTCCAGAGAAGAAGCTCTACCTTTCTTCTGTCTGGATGTTTTTCCAGTATTTGAAGGTAGCAGTTACTGGTATTAACTTTCATAGACTGGATACCTATAGGACCAGGTATGAAATACAAACAGACATAAAGATATGAGATATAAAGACACAATGGAGTGGTGATGACTGTGAGACTGATGCCCCATCGACTCATTCCTCATCCCCACACCGTGACCTGGGAATCAATCACAAGCTAGAAATCTGGATTATCAAGAATAAGAATATACTTTCTTTTAAAAGCTGTAATTAATTAACCTATATATTAAGAAATTACATTTGATCCTTCTAAGTACATCATTACATCAAAACATGCTATAAAAATGGAGACTTTAGAGCATCATTTACATCTTAAAGCTGTTTGCCAGTCGATGTTGAGAAAAAAAATCTGAAATCAACATCTATTTAAATACAAAGAAATGAAAATCTTGGAACCTTTCATCGAATTTCTGTAACTGTGACCTGAGAGGCTGGAATTTTCTACATTGAATTAATCCTGGAAAATTGAAACATCAAATCGTGTGGGATGCCAATTAAATCTCCAGGAAACATATTGTGTAAAGATCCATTTGTCATAAAGATCTGAAGACATGAGAAGTGCTTCAGATGCTCTTCCCAGGAAGGCACACAGCATATGGCATTTAGTATATAATTTCAGAGGTTCCTCTAAACCTTTAAAGGTATTTATTTTATTCAAATCTAAATACCCTTCAATAATAATAATGATGATAATAAAATCTAACATATTAGGCAAGAAAAAATAAATTTACTGTGAAAGCTAAATGAGATAGTAAGTGTGCTATCTCAGATTGTCTTTGTAAGAATGAAATAAATCAATACACATAAAGGGTTTGAAAAACACGTTATCTTAATTGTCATACCAACCCTCAAATTTAATAAAATATTTTAGAGCAGTATTAGATTTATAGAAAAATTATGAAGAGTACAGAGTTCCTATATCCCCACACAGCAATTTCCTCTATTATTAATGTCTTACATTAGTATTAGTATGGTACACTTGTTGCAATTAATGATTCAATTTCAATACATTATTAACTAAATAAAGTCCATGCTTTATTCAGATTGCCTTAGTTTTAACTTAATGTCCTGTTTTATTCCCCTGTTCTAGGATCCCATCCATCCAGGATGATTGAGCCATCTGTCTCTTTAGTCTTCTTGGCTATGACAGTTTCTCAAACTTTTTCTTGTTTTTTATGACCTTGATAGTTTTGAGAAGTACTGGTCAGATAATTTATAGAACATTGCTCAATTTATATTTATCTGATTTTTTCCATAATTAGACTGGGATTATGGGTTTGGGGGAGGAAGACCACAGAGATAAAGTATGATTTTTATTTCATTATATCAAGGGTAGATAATATTACGTTGGTGCAAAAGAAATTGCAGTTTTTGCCATTAAAAGCAATTAATAAATTACATTAAGAATAATGGTGAAAACTGCAATTACTTTTGTTTGTGTTAACTTGGCTGCGGTAATCTTTGCCAGGTTTCTCTATTGGAAAGTTATTCTTCCCCTCACCCACTTTTCCATCCTTTACACTTCGGAAGAAAGTCACAATGCAGAATTCATACTTAAAGAGCAGAGAGTTGTGCTCTCCCTGCTTGAGGGTAGATTTTCAATCTAAATTATGTGGAATTCTCCTGCATGGTACATTTGTCTTTTCTCCTCCATTTATTTATTCGATCATTTCTTTATATCAATAAAGCCAATGGATATTTATTTTGTACTTTGGCTTATAATCCCATATCACTTTATTCATTTTGTTGCTCATTGCTCCAGTGCTGGCTCTTGGGAGCTCTTCAGTTAGTTCCCGTGTCCCTTTGACTCTGCGATTATGGAGTGATGTCTTTTTTGAGCCTTTTCTTGCTTACTGGTGCTACAAGATGCTCCAGGCTCATCTTGTATATTTCCTGTCCCATTCCTAGAATTATCCAATTTTCCAAAAATCTCTGGTCTTTTCAATTGAGTAATATTATTGGAAACTATGATCTGGGCACTAAGTGTGCTCACTGCTATGTCAAGGAAATATACGTGTATAACAATCCCACATATATACACATTTAACCCATGCTTTTGTGGAATACAACTTTATCAACCCAATCTCAGTGCTTACGCACAGTCTTATTTTCCTTTAATTTTACAGACTACACATTTCCAAAATTACTAAAGTCAGCATTGTTTTCCCCCACTGCCTTCAGTGAAGGTGTTTTATATATTTTAATAGAATTAGGATTTTTAGTCATATTCTGCATTCATCTGGGATTCCCCTGTTCTTGAAATCGGTTTTTTAAAATCTGCATACATTAAGGTCCATTGTACGTGCATTCAAGTTCAATGGGTTTTGACAAATGCGTTTTGTCATGTGTCCACAATTAGACTATCGTACAGAGAAGTTTTTCTGCTTTAAAAAAATCTTCTCTGCTCCACCTATTCAACCTTGCCTCCTCCTGAACTTCTGGCAACCACTAATCTTTTTACTTTCTCTGAAGTTTTGCCTTTTCCAGAATGTTTTGTGGTTGGAATAATATAGTAGGTGGCCTTTTCAGATTGGCTTCTTTTACTTAGTAACATGCATTTAAGTTTCCTCCATGTCTCTCTATGGCTTGATAGCTCATTTATCTTTTTGGCTGAATAATATTCCATTGGATGAATGTACCACAGTTTGTTTATCAATTCACTGATTGAAGGACATCTTGGTTGTTTACAGTTTGGGATGCTTATGAATAAAGCCACTATGAACATATGTGTGAGGGTTATTGTGTGGACATAGGCTTTCGAATCAGTTGGGTAAATAGCTAGGAGTGTGACTGCTGGATCATAGGGTAAGATTATGTTTAGCTTTGTAAGAAACTGCCGAACTGTCTTCTAAAGTAGCTATACTATTCTTTATTTCCATCAACAATGAGTTCCTGTTGTTCCACATTCTTGTCAGCATTTGGTATTGCCAGTTTTTAAGATTTTTGCCATTCTAATGGCTCATTGTCCCTTATCAGAAATGTATTTTGCACATATTTTCTCCCCAGTCATGGCTTGTCTTTTCATTCTCTTAACAATATCTTTCACAGAGCAGAAGTCTGTAATTTTTAATGAAGTCTAGTTTATTGATATTTTCTTTCATGGGTCATGTTTTAGGTGTTGTATCTAAAGACTTGTCACCAAATCCAAGCAAGATTACCTAGATTTTCTCTAACCCTCCATTTTTCAGAAATTATATCCTTTATTTTTTCAGATGGCAAAATTGGGACGTGAAGGTTAACTGGGCCAAGGCCACATAGCCTAAATTTCAGCTTAGATTGTCTGACCTCCAAATCCTGTACTCTCACCACATTTTTATGCTTCTTAAGCACCACACTGCTTAGTGTGAAGATTAAATAGAATCATGCATGGAAAGTGCTTGGCGTATATTGAATATGATCTATTTATTATTATTGTTCTTGTTATTCCTCTTAGGCATATACATTATGTCAGGTTTTGATTTCAGTTATAACCGCATAAATTCATAGTGAAACCTCCTTAGCATACTGAGCTAATGATGCTTCATTGAATTTAAAGTAGTTTTATGGAGCTTTATATTGATATGATTAAATAATGCAGAAATCTGAGTGTCCTTCATTTCACAGATCAGCAACAGTATATACAACCTCTAAGCAAAAGTGCAACTTTCTTTCTTATTAAGACACTTGGACTAAGATTGTAGGGAACTCCCCACTCACTCACTGGGGTCTCTCTTTTCTTCCCACTTAAAAAAAATTGACGTGTATTATTTAAAAAACAGGGACAATAAATTCTCCTTTGAATGTAATACATAACCAAATACAGTATATGTAAGAGGAGGTAGTTTGAAAGGGCAGTTGCTGATGATAAATGTTAACATTTTGTGAGCTCTTTGTGTTAGACACAGAATCAAGAATTTAGCACATAATATCCTACTTAACCTCATTTATTATTATTATATTTATCTGAAAACCAGGAAATAGAGGCCCAGAAAAATTAAGGAACTTGCTCAAAGTCACACAGTGAGAAAGAAACGGCATGAGAGTGTGAACTCTGGTCTCTCTGAACCAGGAACCTGAGCTCTCGAACACTATGCTCCTCCAACCAATAGAAATCACAGAGTTAGGGGGCCAGAACTTAATCACACCAAATTTTGTGCAAAGGGAAAGGCCTTATAGTACCTAAGAAATTGAATGGGAGAATTTTAGAAGACTATATTAAAAGCTATATCTATGCCATGTGGCCAGGAGTATCAAAGCATCACAGCTTCTATACTCAGAGATCAATTCCTGATTGGTTTAATAAGGAAATAACATTGTTTCAAGTGTGCTTGGCAAATTAAGGAAATGCCTGAATTCTACAACAACTAGAAAGCATGAAAAGGACAGACAAAGCATTTGGACCATGTTGAGTGTCAAGAGTTGTTGATGTATGTCAAGGAAAAGACCAATATCGCAGCTGATCCATTCCTTCTAACAAGCAAATCCAAGAAACCAATACTAATGTGTTTTACTAGGGTACTCAAAATTAACTGAGAAACAGCTTTGACACAGCCCAGTGGCACACTGCAGTAGACACATATATACATAGGTAATATTGGGAACAATATTGCCTACTTTGTAGTTAACTCTTCTTTATATAGTCTTTTTTTGTGCGTATAATAACCATCTGAGGTTAAGGCAGGCAAAAATCAAATAACTTTTTATGAAAGTCAAGCTCGAATTGATTCAATATTGGAAGAATGTGCTAAAGGCTCTACTGGCTTTAAGCAGAACTTTCCCACTGGCTACAACGGTAAGAAGTTCTAAGCTGGGTAAACTTTCTGATCACAGACATTTACCGTGAGTGCAGTTACTAAACTGGAGGTCATTATGCAGAAAGATGTGGCATGTGACTTATTGTAATATACTGATAAAATTACTTGGAACACGTAAGTTGCGCATCTTCCTGGCTGGGTGTGGAATTCAAGGAATCCACACAGGCTTGATGACATTTCTCCGAAGATCTAATATCTTTCATATACTCCAGGGCCTACCCCCTGACTCCACAGGGAGCTTGGGGAAAGAACACATGAAAGTAAAGGGAAGGTATCACTTTTGGTAATAGCACTCTGATTTCCTCCTGGGATATTACTTCTCTTAACTACATACAACCAAGCTAGATCAATGAGCTCTCTTTTGAGATTTTTAATATTAAGCAGAAGGATGCAAAAGGGAAAAAAGACAACAAGAAAATAATGATGACATTCACTCATTCCAGAAGTGACAACTTGAAGAGACTATGAGCTAGATCTGGGTGCTATGTCTTAAATTATGGACACAGTTTGATTTTTCCCTTTTAAAGTTATTTTTCCAACATTTCCTTCAATTTTTCAAGTCTCTTGGTAGTCATCCAATAAATTCAGTTTCCACTTACATTAGCTGGAGTTGGTTTCTTTTTTACTGGCAACAAAGTGTCGTAACCGATTATATCATCCAACAGAATCAAGTACTGACTTCTGTTGAAGTGCAGAGGAGCTAATAACCTTACTACCTGTGTTATGTTTTTACTCTCTCTAAAATGATTTTTTTTAAAAAAAATACCACCATTTGTAAGTTAAGTTAGCTGGGCCCAGAGGAGGGTTAACGAGAGGGAATGTGGCATATCCCGAGAGTTTCTAAAGATGACTTTTCCCCCTTTGGCTGGGACAGTGGGCTACAATCCCACCCAGCAGTTTAGTGTGTGATTCAACCACATAGCTGAGTGTGTCAGTGCAGCACCAAGTAAAGATTGCACATGGGTCAGGGATGAATAACTCCATGGCAACCATCCCCTTTCTCTAACTCTGACCACCATTGCCTCAACTTTTCACCTTGGCTGGCCTTATTTAGACATACTTTTAAAAAACTGATTGGCATATTGTATGGATAACACCAAGAAAAGGAATTTCAGGTAAACTACAATTCTGAAAGGGGATAAAAGCTGAGAAAATGTAATAAATAGGTGAACGGATACACACTTATACTGTATGAGTGATTCATGGTTTTAATAATGTTTAGTGGGAGGAAAGAAAAGTGACTGCTCATTGCAGGGGGAAGATGTCTCATTTGAAAGCCAAAGTCATCTGGACCTATAAGGAGACAAAAAGTGGAACAAAGATAATAGCAGCTGAAACTGACCCTCTATTTTCTAACTAATAGCAAGACTGAGCATCCCAAAACACAAAGAATATCATGCTGCTTCTCTACTAAAAACTTCTCAATGGCTGCCATTAAATTTAGAAGTGACTCACAGAGCACTATGTGATCTGGCCTTTTTCTCTCATTACAATCTCATCTCTTACCCCTCTCCTCTCCACTTTGCTTCAGCCACACTAATTTTTTTTTTTTCGGCTCTTGAACAGACCAGTCTCTTTCCTGGTCTGATTTGCCCCTCCCCTCCCCAAGCAGCTTCCCGTCTTCATATTACAGGCTCATACTCAGGCTGTTGTCCTTGGGTCAAATGCTGTCTCTTCAGGAAAGCCCACTGTGGCTACCCTATCCTAGGTAACCTCCACTTACCACTTATTTTCCATCTCAATGCTTTTATCTTTATTATGAAGCTCATGGCAGTCTATTTACTTGATTAGAGTTTGCTATAGTTTGGATATTTGACCCTCCAAGCCTAATGTTAAAATGTCATTCCCACTGTTGGAGGTGGGACCTAAAGAGAGTTGTTGATCATGAGGGTGGATTCCTCATAAACGGCTTGGTGCTATCCTCACTGTGAACAACGGCCAGAGTTCTTGCTCTGTTAGTTCCCATAAAAGGTGGTTGTTAAAAAGAGCCTGGCAACTTTCTTATCTCTCTCTTGCCTCACCTCTCTTTATGGATCTCTGCACACACCAGCTCCCTTCGCTTTGTGCCATGAGTGGAAGCAGCCTGAGGCCTTCACCAGATGCCAGCACCATGCTGCTTATGCAGCCTGGAGAACTGTGAGCCAAATAAACCTCTTTTCTTTATAAATTACCCAGTCTCAAGTATTTCTTTATAGCAACACAAATGGACTAAAACAGAGTTTCTCCACTCTAGACTATATGCTTCATGAGGGCTGTCATTCTGTCTGTCTCAATCACCACAGTATTTTTGGTACCCAGAAGGGTGACTAGCAGATGGTAGAATGTCAGTAAATATTTTCAAATATCCAAATTCAGACGGAATCATTATGAAAATGAAGGCATTAGTCAGTATGTTTAGAATCTTCTCTCTTAAATATATCCTTCACACCAGGAAAATGATTTAATAGTTGAGAATAGCATATAGAAAATACACTTTGTAAGTATAAATTATGTGTTATACCTACATATTGGAGCCTCCAAGATGGGCACCAGTGATTATTGCCACCTGGTATTCATGCCCTTGTGCAGTCTTCCCCCACACTGAATGAAACTAACCTGCATAGCCGATAAGATATTGTAGAAATGATGGTGCATGACTTCGAGGCTAGGACATAAAATACACAGCTAAGGCTGCCTTGTTCTCTCTTGGATCACTTGCTTGGGGGAGGCTAGCTGCCAAGTTGTGAAGAGACTCTAGCAACCCCATAAAGAAGTCCAAATGATAAGTGACAAAGGTCTCCTTTCAATAGCCAGCATCTGCTTGCAAGTTATGTGTGTGGGTTGTCTTAGCACTGGGTCCTCCAGTCCCATAAAGCTTACAGATGCCTGTAGCCACAGGCAATATTTGAATTACAACATCATGAGACAATGACCACAGCTGGAACCACCCAATAAAGCCAGTACTGGAAACTGTGTGAGATCATCAATCTTGTTTTAGCTGCTCAGTTTTGGAGGTTATATGTTATGTGGTAATAGATAACCAATATACTACCTCCAAGTGTGTGGAACATAGTAAACATTACAAAAAGGTTAACTAGCAGCAGGAGCTGCATCAGTAGTAGCAGCAACTGTAGGGTGGCTCACTGAATAGAGCTTGGGAAGAATGGGTACACGTGTTAGGCAAAAGACTGTTGAATATTTACAGTCTTTCTCAGCTCTGAGAAATTGAGACATTGTGTATTGCACATCAAAACAGATTCCCTTCATTATGCTAGACTGAAGGGTAAACATTGGAACTTTGAGATGATTCAGTGAGTCAGGTAATCCTGGAGGATATGATCCCTTTGGTAGTAAGTCCCAAGTCTATACCCACCAGACTTTACCTAATAGATGAGCAGCTAGCAAAGCCCTTGATCACAAGAGCTTATGTGTATTCACAGTGATAACCATGGTGAGAATACCTGGTCTGTCAGGATGGTCCCCAGAGGCATCTGTAGGGCCAACTTTCATTTCAGAAGAAAATCTAAAAACCAGGCCTTCAGACAGCTTGGTTTTCCCTGACTTGAGTCACCATATTTATGATGAAGCCTTATAAGTTAGATTTCATTTTCTTCAGGTTTTGATAACTGAATCACGCTTCTAAGGTAAAACAAATAGAAGGTGTTAAATAATAGAAAAACCTTCAAAAACAGGAGTTAGTGGTAACAGGAGAGACAGTTCCAATTATTTTCTCCTTTTCTCTTCTTCCCAAACACAAGCTCATTACAAACCCGGGCCAGGAAAAAGGGGAAAAAAATTGTGATGGAGTTTGGCACTTTCGGACCATGTTTAACTGTGTTTAGGAAAAAAAATTAAAAGTGATGCTGATGAGTTTAAAATATAGGCCCACAATTTCAGCTACTATGGGCTCCACATCTATAGATTTGAACTATGTATTTTTGATTTTCAATCTGAGACAATGAAGTATATATAAATTGTGTGGGATTTATGCTTCTTATTATAGCTGTATTTGTATTACAAAATGAGAAAAAAATAAGTTCCCTAACTTAACAGCAAACATGAACAATATAATGAAAAAAAGTTTTAGGAATGTTGTAGTATTTGTTGATAGAATGATAGCATTTTAACAATTTAAAAAAGCAAAACCTATGACTGCAATTTTGAATCAATGTCTAAACACATTGGAAGCCACAAAATCACAGGCTGAAACTGCTGAGAACACATATAATGTAATAATGCATGTGGGAGACAGCAAATAAACTGGTTAAGAAGCAAGAAGGGACAATAATAATACGATATGCTACCCTCTTAACTTAATTGTCTACGAGAATCACAACATTTCTATGTTGCTTTCCATTTGTTATAGAGCCACATTATCCATTTTGTATCTAACAGTCTTGGAAATTACTGCTGTATAATGTAATATTCTGCATGGAAGGTTAGGCATGTTCCAGGCTGTATTAGTTTTCTATTGCTGAACTAAAAAATCACCACAGATCTAGTGGCTTAAAACAACACAAATTTGTCACTGCACTGTTTCTGTGTATCAGGAGGCTGGCATGTTTCAGCTGGGTCCTCTGCTCAAGGTCTCACAGGGCTGAAATTAATCTGTCAGCTGGCTGTGTTCTCATGTGGAGGCTTGACTGACTAGGTGAAGATGTGCTTCTGAACCCCTCAGGTTGCTGGCAGAATTCATTTCCTTGCAGTGTATGGCCAATCATCCCATTTTTTTGCTAGTCATTGGGTGGGTTTCCCTCTTGGCACCCAGAGGTTACTCGCAGGCCCTTTCCATGTGGCCCCATCCATGAAATGGCAGTTGTTCCTCCAAGGCAAAAGAGAGGACATCTCTGCAGTGTGGAATTTCTTAGACATTTTGTCTCTTCCATTACACCTGTTTTTTAAAGGGCTCACCTAATTAGGCCAGGCCTGCACACACTCAAGAGGAGGCGCTTATTCAGAGCACACTAAGTAGTGAGAACCTTGGGGGCATCTTAGATCCATGCCTACCACCCAGGCATACAACTTGGAGGAAATTCTGCACAGCAGGGCAGCCTGAGCTACAGGCATATGCAAACAACCAGAAGGCCTGGCTTGGTCCTTTTTTTCCTGTGGGGAGATGAAATCCCTGGGGCCCTGAAAAGATAGAGGTTAAAATATTGTTCAGGCCAACTGGACCTACTTTCTTGCCAAAATGAGAATGAGGCCTTGCTGGATCTGAGTTTGGTTCAAAAACCAGAGGCTCTATGTTAGAGCCAGTCCCTTAATGGAAGAAGCCAGATTGAGTAGCCTTGTCCTGATTGGTGACATAAGCCAGACTACAAAAATGCAGTGGTGGAAAAATGAGTCATTTCTTTTGTTAAATCTGGTGGGACCCTACATACACAGAAGATGCATCCCAGAAGTTTCTTGGGGCCAAAAGGAAAAGCTGTGTCCAGGCTTGTCGGATGAAGTTACAGCTTGCTGTAACTACTTAGCTGAAAGAAATAGGAACCTGGCTAAAACACTACTCCAATCAACATGACGAGCTCTAAGCCTATAAACGCACAATGGACTCTACTGATGCTGCATGCTATTGAAATAAAATGAACAGGTTTGTACTGGTGCATGGATCATAGGCAGAAGGAAGGAATAACTTCCAAACGTCCATATCCTTCATACAGCAGCGATTACATCTTATCAAGAAAAATACTGTAAGGTTTTTAAAAAATAATCTCATCTTCTTTTTTTTCACACAATGAAAAATATAAACGGACAGGGTTTACATTCAAACGAATATAAAGCAAAACAGTGAAGGGTCTTCCTGTTTCTAAGTCTCTGAGTCTATTGTTACTCCATTGCTACCTGCAGAAGGTACTTTTCCAAGTGCCAAAATTATAGAATGAGACTGGTGATTAATAAAAGGAAGCATTCTTTATTTACTGTGTGGCCTTGACTAAGCACTTTGTTTTCATCCTCAATTTTCTCTTTCAAAAAATGGGAATAACAAGGGCATCTAACTTCTAGAGTTGTGGTCATCAACTGAGATATGCAGTGCCTGACATATAGTAAGGGATTAATAAACATTAGTAATTACTACAACTACTATTACTAGTGCAAGTACTATCAGAATAGATATTTTAATGAAATTTTTATTGCTGTAAAATTGTTGACAACAAACTGTGTGTCAATGCTCATTTGGTAGTTCTTAAATCTTAGTATGCATCAGAATCCTGTGGTAGGCTTGATTAAACAGTGACTGCTAGACTTACCCTCAGAGTTTCGGATTGTGTAAGTCTGAGGTGGGGCTCTGCAAACTGACGTGACACATTCATGATCACTGTCTACTCTGTGAAGTTTCTCACTTCACTAATAAAATTTTAAAAATAGTAAATCCAGTGGTTAGACAATACTCTACTACACAGGTAACATGTGGTCATATTTTTCACTTTTATGAATTTTTCTGATGGTCTATAAAAATAGCACCAATTAACTATGATATTTTGATATCATTTAATCTGGAAAACACTTAAAAAGCATAATGTGTAGGATCTTGAGGCTCTGCTTCAAGAATAAGAAAATTTCAGAAAACAGTAACTTTATGGGTCTTGGTTACCAAAATGTCACTCCGTATCAGTCAATAGAAAGCAGTATTTCCATTTTTTGCTAACATAGGGCTGAAAAATGCTGCTTTCTAAAAACTATTCATCATTCAATTTGATAATATTCAGGGTAGTCCCTATCAGGCAAGTTGATATTATTAACTCTGACTTCAAACATTTAGTTAACTACATATATAATATTTCTGGAACTTTTTGATGTTGAATTACACCACCTTCTTGGTAAAAACACCTTATCACTTTGGGGAGTGTCAGGTCATTTTTACTCTTCATCACTGTGCTGTGGGGGTGATTAACCTCAGCTCCTAGCATCTGTGGAGATCATGTGACTAGGTCTAGCCAATCAGCATATTTCTTTCTCTGGGCTAGGGTAACTGGGCATGCAGTCCAAGTTAGTCCAATGAGGTACAACTACAACATTTTGCTTGGAAGCACTTGGAAAAAAGTTATCTTGTGCTTAAGGTAATTAAGATGATAGAATGTGAATCAGAAGTTAGGGGTCGCTCTCTTGTCTGCACACAGAAATATTTTGCCAGATATGATCAATCCAAAGGAGAGCAGAGCTCAGAGAGAAAGTGTAATTTATGGTGACATTGAGTAAATGAATCCAACTGTACCTGAAGCCATGACATCATTATTTTTTATTCTCATATGGGTGTCAGTAAATCCTCTTTTTTACTTAAGCCGTTTAAATTGATTTTTATATCCATAACTGAAAGAGCCCTCAATAATATCATTTGGGAATTATTATATTTTTTATAAAACATGAGCAACAATATCACCATGTAGGTGACAATATTTTATAGTATTTTATGACAAATCAGAGACATATTAAAGAGAGAAAAAAGAAAACATCTATCTCATTTTAAGGCTGTCAACATGCTATTATCTGTTTGCCAATGGCTGTTATTCTACATATTCTTTTTTTTCTGACAAAGTATCACATTGTCTACATTGATATAGAAGTAAATTCAAATCGGCCATCATTCTATCCCCTTAATAAATACATAATATATCTCTTTCAAACTATTTCATAATATTGACATAGTTTAAAACCTACCCCCAAATTCTTTAGCATTCACCAAAGACTGCTGGTTTTTTATGTGTAAATCTGTGGTTTTTAAAATAAAGCACACAATAAAGAATAAAAACCCTTAAAAATCATTTTAATCTCCACATGACACATGGAATGATAAAGGAATTTTAGGTTATGTCTTTAATCGGGGGTGACTATGTCATGGTGACTATACTTTCATTTCTACTGCAATAAATTCTAATGCATTATAACCACTGAATATTTTAGCACATCTCCTGAAAGCTCAGTTAACTGAAGAGAAAATCCATATAAAATTTAACTTTTCCATTTTTTATGTTAATATTTTGCTACCTAATATATTGTCATATTAGTGTAAAGAAGACCAATTTTGTGACTAATTGTTCTTTTTCCTTCTTCTATCCTTAGGTGAATGACAGTGTTGGTTTTCTGGGACACCGCTTCTACTTATTTGTACTTTATTAATAGTCTATTTCTATGGAAATTCATGCCAATTGCAAACAAATGTAGTAGTTGAAGGAAAGATCATCTAGGGACATTTTCTAGTCTTCAGGAGTTGAAGGTCGTGCTCAGTCCACTTTTCTTGCATTGTAGTAACATAGCTATCAAATACTGTCAGAATCTCTCAGCTTTTGAGCTCTAAATATCCACATTTCACCAATGTGGAAAGTGGGACCGAGAGAATTTGTGCCTTCCTTAGGGTCACAGAGTCCTAATGGACACCTGGCCCTATGTTCTTTTTCATTCCTCATATCCCCTCATAGTCATTTTCTTCTTCATAAAGTTGTGAGGACAAGATCTAGAATATCACCGTGTATACTGGCTGCACAAGAGACACTGTTAAGAGAGGTTCTGAAATGGACATAACCAGGACCTCAGTGCTTGTAATGATTTCCAATGGGTTTATCGACTAAGAGTTTCAGCTCATAAAGCACAAACCCTTGTTATTGAATGAATTTAAATCATCTCTGGAAAGGTGTGATGCCTAAAAATCACCTTTGTCTTATAGAATACATGAAAAGAAATCCTCACATAATCCTTGTGGTGCAGTGCTATTAAAAGTCATGGTTCATTTTCTCCGGCTTACCTGGGTTATGGAATTCCAACACATTACATACAAGGTCAGTTTTACACTGTATGTAGATCTGCAATTGGCCAATCTACTTTATAATTCTATAATAGGATATGATTTACTAAATGGGAATAGTTATGCTTGAAGTAAAAGGGAAAAAAAGGAAGTGGGTTTATAGGACATCTGGGAGGCCAAATGATACAGTGAGAACAGGCTGTAGACTAGGTAACTGTATATCTTTGTTATTTCATAGATTAGTCATTAACTCGCTGGATGACCTTGAGCAAATCACTTCAGCCTTGAGAATTTCAGTTTCCCCATAAAGGGAGTGGAAAAATTTCACCATTAAAATAAGTTAGAGCTCTATATGGGAAGCCTGTTAGATAGAATATAGTGAATATTTGAACATTTGTGGTTGTTGCTTTTAATCTCTCCTTTCTTTTGGGATTAGCCCCCTTTTCACTCCATATGAGTCCCATGGGCTGCCAATCCTGCTTATGCCTTCTTGGCCTCTGCAAAGGCACGTGATTCAGAACTATCTATAAAAAAATCCCTTCCCTCCCTCCCTCCCTCCCTCCCTCCCTCCCTCCCTCCCTCCCTCAGGACACAACTATTGGTCCATAGCTGAGCACATCATCAAAGAAGAACAATCAATCACTTTTGGAAATTCTGTGGACAAAGGGGTTGGAAGGTTAAACTAATTTTTCTGGGGTTGCTAACCAAAAGGCCAGTGTAAGTGGGGGCTTTCCCATGATCATTTCTGCTACCAGATGAAAAGTTCCTAAGAATGAAGCCAGCCCAAAGGAGAGTAGAAATGAAAAATGGAAAGAGACTTCTGGATTCATGTTCCACATCTTAGAAGCTTGGAAGTTGCCACTTCACCCAAACAACAAGTAAAAAGCTGAATGAATGGAAAAATCACAAACTAATTTTAGGTCCATAAAACAGATGAGGTCACAGGGCAAAATCCTGTCCCCAAAATTGGAAAGACAGATAGGTGGATACAGAGAATCACAATATACCAGGGCAAAAACCTCCCCAGCAACAAGTGGAGGTAGGAAAACCTTTACTGTAATCAATGAATTGCTGAAGGGTTGGTGTAGACAAGTCTGAGAGCTAAAAACTACAAGGGGACGCAGTCATGGGGGTTGGGGGGGCCTTTGACATTTTTGTGACTTTAACCTCCAGGAACTCAACCAGGTTCTCACAGTGAATATTGGAGAAAAATCTCCTGGTGCTTCCAACCAGGAGAGGGAGAAAAGCAACCATTTTGAAATATACCAGAGCACTATGTTCTTAACCAAGTATACCATTAGGAGAAACTCATTACCTAGAGCCTAACTTGATGGGGTTTTATCAGAGCCTAACTGACATGGGGAAAGGACAGTACCCAACTTCAGTCAGCTCAAGTTTTCCATGTGAGAAAAGATAAATACCAATTCCAGCTCACTCTAATCACCCAAGGGGGAAGGAAAAAAACTGAAAAAGATGAAGTTCACAGTACAGAGCATAGGCTTACTAAAATCCTGAAGCCCAATCATAGGACACTTCCCCTCTTCTCACACTTTGCCACCACCTTATTAAGATCTTTTTACAGCAGTTCCTTTTACCCAGTACATAATGTCTGGTTTGCAAGCAAAAATTACAAGGCATACTAAAAGACAAAACGCATAGTTTGAAAAGTCAGAGCAAGCATCAGAAACAGACATGTCAGGAATGCTGGAATTAACAAACAGAAAATGACTGCAAATTTCATTCAAATTAATGTCAGACACCAAACCACAGATCCAGGAAGGTCAGAAAACACCAAGCAGAATTAAAAAGAAAAGAAAAAAATGCCTACACCTAGGCACATCATTTTCAAACTACAGAAAAGGAAAGATAAAGTCGTGAAAGAAGTTAGAAGGAAAAGACACCTTACCTGCAGAGGAGCAAAGATAAGAATTATACCAACTTCCCTTCAGAAACTACACAAGCAAAAAAGAGAGAAAAATGAAATATTTGAAGGGTTGAAAGAAAAAACAGAAGTGTAGATTTTTTTAGTCTGCAAAATTATTCTTTAAAGTGAAGAAGAAATAAAGTTTTTCTCAACCACAAACTGAGAGAATTAGTCAGCAAACATGCCTTAAAGAAGTGTTAAAAGTTCTTTAGAGAGAAGAAATATGGGTCAGAAACTCTATTTAAAAAGATCTATTAAAAAAAGACAAGGATTGAAGAAAAACTAAGTGAGGGTAAAATGAAGATTTTTGTTTTTTTCATTCTTCATTGATTTAACAGAAAACAATTTGTTCAAAATAAAAGTAACAACATATCAATTACATATGCTCATATTACCATATATAGGATATCTAATACTTATTTTTGCTTATATATAAGTAAATTTCACTAGAGAAATGATAGAAGGAATGGGAGGAAGAAATTAGTATTGTTTTGTTATTGTAAGTTATTCACAGTACCCATAAAGTAGTATATTGTTATTTAAAATTTGGCTTGATTAATTGTGAATGTGTATTGCAAACTCTAGAATAACCACTAAATAAGTGAAAAAAGGAGTATAACCACTAAATAAGTTATAAAATAAGTCTTTAGTATAGCATGCTAAAGAAAGGAGAGAGAATTGAATTATAAAATATGTACGATTAAAACCACAAGGCAGAAAAAGAGTCACAGACAAAAATAGGAACAAAGAACATAAACAATAACTAGAAATAGTAACAAATATGGTACATATTAATGAAAGTATACCAACAATCACTTTGAGCAACAATGGTCTAAGTATACCAATCAAAAGACAGGGATTGTCAGAGTGGATAAAAAACAAGGCCCAACTAGATGTTGTCTACAAGAAACCAACTGTAAATATACAGATACCCACAGATTAAAAATAAATGGAGAAAAATATACTACGCTAATATTATTTAAAAGAAAGTGGGTGTGACTGCTGTGGTCTGGATATGGTTTGTTTTGTCTTCACCAAAACTTTGTTGAAATTTGATCCCCAATGAGGTGGTGTTAGGAGATGGGACTTAGTGGGAAGTGTTTGGGTCATGAGGCTTCTGCTTTCATGGCTGACTTGGTGCTGTTTTTGCAGTAGTGATTGAGTTCTCCTTCTGGTGAGACTGGATTAATTCTCACAGGAATGAATGATTTCCCATAAGAGTGGGTTTACAGAGCCAGGATGCCTCTTGGGTTTTGCCTCTTCCTATGTGTCAGCTTCCCCACTGACCTTCTCCATCGTGTTATGGCACAGCACAAAAAACTTCTACACAGAAAGCCCTCACCCAAAGCCAGCAGATGCTGCTGCTATGCTTCTTGTACTTCCCATCTTGTAGATCCATGAGCTAAATAAACCTGTTTTCTTTATAAATTACCTAGTGTCAGGTATTCTGTTATAGAAACATAAAATAAACTAAGACAGTGGCTATATTATTTCAGACAGGGCAGAATACAATGCATGAAAGTTACCAAGGATAAAGAGAGACATTGCACAATGATAAAGAAGTCAATTCTCCAAGAAGACATAATAATCTTTATCTATGTGCCTAATAACAGAGCATCAAAATACATTAAGCAAAAACTGACAGAACTGCAAAGAGAAATAGATGAATCCATTATTATGGTTGGAGACTTCAACATTAGAAATGAATAGATCCAGCAGGCAGAAAATCAGAAAGGACATAGTTGAATTCACCACCACCACAAGTGAACCAGAAAAAATTCGCGTCTATAGATTTCTTCATCCAACAACAGCAGAACACACATTCTTCTCCAACTCACATGAAACACTCACAAAGATACGCCACATGCTAGGTCATAGAATATACTATAACACATTTTTTAAAATATAAATTATAAAAAGTCTGCTCTCAGATCACAATGAAATTAAACTAAAATTTGATAACAGAAAGATAACTAGAAAATCCCAAAATACATGGAGATTAAACAATACATTCCTAAATAATACAGGGATCAAAGAAGAAATCTCAAGATAAATTTTAAAATATTTGGAACTAAATAAAATGAATGAAAACAAAAACACAACTTACCAAAATTGTTGGAATACAGTCAAAGCAGACATAAGAGAGAAGTTTACAGCATTGAATGCATATATTGAATGTATATATTAGAAAATTTTAAAAGATCTAAAATCAATTATCTAAGCTTCTACCTTAGTAAATGAGAAAAAGGAGAGCAAATTAAACCCAAGTAAGCAACAGAAAAGAGATAATAAACATTAAAGCAGAAATCAGTAACATTAAAAACATGAAATCAGTAGAGAAAAATCAATTCAATCAAAAGCTGATTCTTTGAAAAGATAATTAAAATGATAATCCTCTAGCCAGGCTAATTTTAAAAAAAAGAAGAGAGAGAGAATGGATACAAACTACTAATATTAAAAATGATGTCCTTTCATTTTTAATATTAGTACATGCTACAGATCCCATGTACATTGAAAGTATAATAAAGGAAGATTGTGTACAACTCAATGCTCACAAATTTAATAACAGATGAAACAGGCCAATTCTTTGGAAGACACACTCTGCCAAAACTTGCATATGAAGACACAGACATTCTAAATAGGCCGAAATCTATTAAAGCAATTGACACAATCATTAATAACTTCCCTAACAGAAAGCACCAGGTGTCAATGGGTTCACCGGTGAATTCTATCAAACGTTTAAGGAAGAAGTTATATCAGTTCTTTACAATCTCTTTTAGAAGACAAAAGCTGAAGAAATACTTCTTAACTCATTTAATAAGGCCAGCACCACCCAAATACAAAACCAGACAAAGACATTACAAGAAAACAAATCTACAGACCAATATCTCTCATGAACTTAGAGGCAAAAATCCTCAACAAGAAATTATCCAATCAAATTCAATGTATAAAAAGAATTATGCACTATAATCAAGAGGGATTTATCCAAAGTACGCAATGCTGATTCAATATTTGAAAATCAATTAGTATAATTTATCATATCCACAAGCTAAAGAAAAATCACGTGATCATATGAGTAGATGCAGAAAAAGCATTCAACAAAATCCAACACCCATTTATGATTAAACACTTAGTAAACTAGAAATTGATTTTAAAATGTACAAAACACCTACAGCTCACATTATATTTAGTGATGAGAAACTAGAAGCTTTCCCACTAAGATCAAAAACAATGCAAGGGTGTCGCCTCTCACCACTCCTTTTCAATGTTCATACTGGAAGTCCTAGCTAATGGAATAAGACAAGAAAAGCAAAGTATACTGATTGAGAAGGAAGAAATAAAACTCTTTATAGTCCTTTGGGTATATACCCAGTAATGGGATGGCTGGGTCAAATGGTATTTCTAGTTCTAGATCCCTGAGGAATCGCCACACTGACTTCCGCACATGTACCCTAAAACTTAAAGTATAATTAAAAAAAATAAAATAAAATAAAATAAAAAAAAGAAATAAAACTCTTTGTTCTCAAATGGCATGATTATGTAGAAAATCCAAAAGATTTAACTGAAAAACACACCTGGAATTAATAAGGGATTATAGAAAGGTTACATGATACAAGTTTAATATGCAAAAGTCAATCACTTTCCTATATACCAGCAACAAACAGGTGTAATTTGAAATTAAAAACACAATACCATTTACATTAGCATCCCCCAAAATGAAATACTTAGTACAAATCTCACAAAATATCTTTATATGAGGAAAACTTTAAAATTCTGTTGAAAGACGTTAAAGAACTAAAAAAATGGAGAAAAATTCCATATTCATGGAAAAGAGGACTTAATATTGTCAAGATGTCAGGTGTTCCCAGCTTGATCTATAATTTCAATGCAATCCCAGTCAAAATCCCAGAAAATTATTTTGTAGATATTGACAAATTGATTCTGAAGCTTATATGGAGAGGCAAAAGAGTCAGAATAGCCAACACAACATTGAAGGAGAAAAATAAAGTCGAAAGACTGACACTATCTGCTTTCAAGACTTACCGTAAAGTTATAGTAACCAAGACAGTGTGGTATTGGTAAAAAGAATAGACAAATAAATCATTGAGACAGAACAGAGAACCCAGAAATAGATATAGTCAACTGATCTTTAACAATGAACAAAGGAAATACAATAGAGAAAGACAGTGTTGTTAACAAATAAGATTGAAACAACTGGACATTTATGTGCAAAATCAATCAATCAAGGCACAGACTTCACACTCTTCCAAAAATTAGCTCAAAATTGATTACGGACCTAAATGCAAAATGCAAAACTATAAAAATCCTAGAAGATAACATAAAAGAAATTCTAGATGACCTTGGGTTTGATGAATACTTTTCAGATATGACAGCAAAGGTATGCTCCATAAAAGAAAAAATTGATAAGTTGGGTTTCATTAAAATTAAAAATGTCTGTTCTCTGAAAGACAATATCAAGAGAATGAAAAGACAAACCACAGAATTGGTGAAAATATTTGTAGAGGCATATCTGATAAAGGACTGTTACTCAAAATGTAAAACAAACTCTTTAAACAATAAAAAATCAACAACCTGATTAAAAAGTGGACCAAAGACCTTAACAAAATATCACCAAAGAAGGCATAGAAATTATAAATAAGCATATGAAAAGATGCTCCAGATCATATGTCATCAGAAAAATGCAAATTAAAAAAAATGAGATATTACTACACATCTATTAGAATGGCCAAAATTCAGAACACTGACAACACTAAATGCTGGGTGAGGATGTTTGGAACAACAGGAACTCTTAATCATTGCTGGTGGGAATGCAAAATATTACAGACACTTTTGAAGACTGGTGGTTTTTGACAAAACTAAACATACTCTCACCATAAGATTCACCAATTGTGTTCCTTGATATTTACCCAAAGGATTTGAAACTAATGTCCACACAAAAATTTGCACACACATTTACAGTAATTTTATTCATAATTACCAAAATTTGGAAGCAATGAAGATGTTGTTCAGTAGGTGAATAGATAAAACTAAGATACATCCAGACAATGGAATATTATTATGCGCTAAAAAGAAATAAACTATCAAGCTCTAAACAGACATGGATAAAACTTAAATGCATATTATTAAGTGAAAGAAGTCAGTCTGAAAATGCTCCACATTGTATGATTTCAATTATAAGACTTTCTGGAAAAGGCAAAACTTTAGAAATTGAGATTTTCATTTTTAATGACTAATATCCCAATTCATTCATTCATTAAATGAGTATTTACTGAACAACTTTTACATACAGTAAAAGGGTACAGTAGTAAACATAACAGACAAAAATATCTGCACCTACAGAACTTACATTCTAGCAGGACCAGAGTTACATTATATTTAACTACATACAATTCAAGTCTTAGAAACTTCCAACCCACCTATATACAGGAACAATTAAACGCAGAGTGACAAATAACACTATATACCTCACAGATCTTAGCTTTCCAAATGCTTTTTCTCACCAGTGAATTTGGAACTAAGTGTATCATCAGAGCCTGAGCCTGAAGGTACTTTTGTTAAGTTTTTAAACAAGGGCTCCTGCTTGCTGTTTTGACAAAGATATATTCATGCTTTGCTCCATTGTACATTTCTGTAGGAGAGAATTTTGAGTAGTCCCTGTCAACTAAGGTTAGATTTAATACAACCACCAGCCAGCAATTAAAAAAAAAGGCATTGACATTTCTTTCTTTATAATTAGATGTTGCCACTGATATGGAGAATACAGCCACCGTGGTCCTGAATTCTGAATGTTGCCTGGTGGAATTTTCATTGCATTTCCCGAACCCCATAGGAGCTTGTCCTTCTGATTGAACTGTCATAAAACTTGCCAGGTAAAAATCAAGTAATTCTAAAAGATACACGTGATCTTATAAAGGCAAATACTCCATACCATACCCACTTATTTCTCTTTCATTTCATCATTTTATTTTAAAAAGCAATATGATATACTCAGGGAATACATATTTTAGCACAGTATAAATGTTCTATTTACGGGCAAATCATTCTAAATAAAAGAAAGCTGGCAAATCTTTCTAAATAAACCTGTATTGGCAATACTTAACATAGTAAATTATTACACATTTACTTCAGTTGGTGATTATATATATTTACCAATTACTGTTAGGGTTTAGAGCATGTCTAAAGCATGATTCTAGGCCTTCTAGAAGAAAGTGACACATGTTGAGGCTGTGATACGTCATCTAATATATTGGAGTTCTACTATATTTTCTTGTCCAGGATGTCTTCTCACACATTATCCTGGTAACAAAATACCTCTTTCTTCTGTGAAATCCATTCCTTGCAGTTGGCAGAGACTATCTTCACTTTCAATGGCCAGAAGGATGTGGTTGGCTCTGATCAAATAATCCAATTCCTTTGGCCAAAGTGATTAGTTCAGTCGTTGGTAAATGAGCTAAACAGGTCCAATTAAAATTCTTCCTAGGACTGTTCTAAAGAAGCTATGGGGCATGGTCACTCAGCAGGCATGGATGGTGGCCATCTTTTCTGCATAGTGAAAGAGCCAGTCTGTGAGATGGACAGGGGCAGGGAGCACTAACAACAGCAGTTTGAGCCTTGGTTCCAATCACAAATGAAATATAACACAGAAAAATAGAGCAGGAGTTAAGAATGAGAGGCAGAAATATGACAACATCATTTTTCTCCCTATATGCAATACTCTGGGGCTTTGAAAATATTTAGGCAATAAATTTCCCTTTATTTTTCCTTATAGTAATTTGAACTGCATTTCCTCAACTAAAAGAATGCTGAGTGCACACTGGAAAGCAGGTGAATCAGAACAAATATAGATCCCACATAAGTATCACCAAAATTGACTAATTTATAGATAGATAGATTGATTGATTGATTGCTAGATTTGGTCAGTATGTGGTCAGAAAAATCTAGAAAATCTGAGACCATTAGAAAATGCTTCCAGGAGAACTGGAGACACAGAACAATGAACTAAATGCAAATTGCCCATTGGTATGAACATACTATTTCCATTTTACCACTTTTGAAGACTTAGGGGAAAGTTACAAGTTACGTGAACAGAAGAAAGTCAAGGCCAGATGGGAGCTGCTTATACACAGATGCAAAGGGCAGAACCAGGACCCTGATTCTAGACCAGTATCCACTTAATATATACCTGTCCTTAGATGAGGATTATTTCTCAAAACCTCAGCTTTGTGACCTGTGGCCCATTTTCTAAAAGCCCAGCTGTCTCTAAAACTCTATACATTTCTGATGCTATTGAGACCAGAAGAAGAGAGAAAATATTTTTAGATATGTACATTATAAGTGACATGGGTCCAAGACATTTTCACAGCAGTAGATTCCATCCATAAACATTTTTTCAAGAACCTACTACTTTCCAGGGTGATTGCTGAGAGTTAAAGGAAATACAAAGACATACATGATATGGATCTGTGTGGAAAGACAGAAGAAAAAAGAAAAAAGAAAATATTATATTATAAGAACCCTAATGAAAAGTAGAAATCTCTGTGGCCTGATATATTCAAACACAGCGTGATCATACTAGGGATGGCTGAAAACAGGATTTCTCAGCCTTAACATGGTGGACAAGTTGGGCTGAATAACTTTCTGCTATGGGTGTCTTTCCTGGACCTGGTAGTACACTGAACAGCATCCCTGGTCTCCACCCACCAGATGCCAAGGAGCAAAACAGGTTGTGACAGCCAAAAATGCCTCTGGATTTTGCCAAATGTCCTTTCGGTGGGGCAGTTACCTCTGGTGTAGAACCACTGGTCTAGAGGTACTGATGTTTAGAGACAGAATGGTCATAATGTCGAATTTCAGATAAGACATGATCATAAGCACCTATATACAAGAAGTCCTCAAACTCAAACTGTTAATCTAGGATGCCAATAATCCCAGAAGTCTGTGGCAGTCTACCAGGGGTAGGGGTAGTGTAAAGGCACAAGAAGCCTTATGTTGTATTTTCCTGGGGCACAGACTTATCCCTTGAGGATTTAGAAAGAAATTAAGCATTTTAAGTAGTAATTTAAACATCCATTTTTATATTTAAACAAATGCACATATATTACAAGGCAAACCCAAAATTAGAGTAAGGCTTGAAAGAACATTTCCAAATGCTCTGGGCTATTTAAGGCTATAGTCACAACCTCTTCAAGCATACATTTAGCCTCTGATATGAAAAGAACACTGAAGCAGCATGTGAGGACCCAGACATGGATGGGCATGTAAGGGTTATATCCACTTTAAACAGGATTACAGGAAATTAAATGGGCATACCGAAAAACTGACTACTACAGAGAAATGTGGGAGAAGACAACTATTACTAGTTAGTACTGATAATGACGATGATGATGCTCACTCACCTGTAGGGAACACTTCCTATATGCCAGTCTGTATGTTACACACTTTACCAACAAAACCTCACACCAACCCCATGAGACAGCTACTGACATCACTGCCATTTTAAAGATAAGGAAACTAAGACTTCTTACTTTGAAGTATTTTGTCCTAAGTTGCAAAGCTAATGTATTAGTTTGCTATGGCTGCCATAACAAATTACCACAAACGGGGTGGCTTACAACAGAAATGGATTCTTTCACAATTCTAGAGGCTGGAAGTCTGAAGGTACATTATTTCTTACATAGATATTATGTACTCCCTGCCAACAACAACAACAACAAAAATATTGCTTCCATATTACTTAGTTAAATTTTTTTAGTACAGTATAGCTTTCATAACGATTGCATAGCAATTGATGTTGAATCAATTGTCATCAGAAGATCCCATCAGCATATTTGTAAAGAAAATTGTCTGGTTAGTCTCATCTTTTTAATTTGTTCTCAGTGGCTATGGAATTCCAATCTTGCACACCGGAAAAATCTACGTGGGGAAAACAATGGAGAGTTCCATTTGATCATACTTCAGCCACCAAGGTAGATAGAAATGCTGCTCTTAATGCCTCACTTTCTCCCCAGGGTAGAACTGTGCATGCCCTTTGTCATTTGGCTTGGTAGTGACTCCTCCTGTGGAGGGACAGTATGCATTCCTACCCCATTGACTTTGAGGCTGGCCATTCTACTTGCTTTGATCAGTGGGCAGAAATGACTGTGTTCCAGTTCTAAGCCATAATTTTAAGAGTATTGTAACATTTCACCAGTCCTGTTGAGTTTCTGCCCTTTGCTGTGGGAAAAGCATGCCCCAGAGAGTCATTAGTCTTTCAGCCCAAGTCTCAGAACAAAGACACATGAAGTGGACTTGAACCTGACAAAAGCCTAAATACATCTAGGCCTAAAGCTTAAAAATATAACTTTGCTCAGCCAAATTCAGCCAAGGTCAGCAAGACCACAACTGAACTGCAAACCCACAAACCTACAAATGTTTGCAGTTGTAAGAAACTGGGTTTGAGGGTTGTTTGTTACACGGTATTAGGGCGGCAGAAACCTGACTAACACAGCTACCATATATGATAGATACAGAAGAGACCTGTTCATTTTTTTTTTTTTTTTTTTGCAATCCACTTTAAAGCCTAGGCTTTTTAAACCTGAAAAATGTGAAAAACAGAATTTCTCTAAGAAAATTGTATTTTCCTATTGATTTGCATAATAATTTCAGAAACATTTTTGCTTAAGGAAAGATGTTTTCTTCAAAATGATGATGGAAGCTACACTCAAAAATGCAGCAAACTTAACAAACAAAACTGTGTTCAATTCTCTGTTGTTGAGAATGCAAGAAACTATTGAGTATCAATACATGAAAAGGGGAGACACTGGAAGGAGACATCTGACTTTTCTGTTTTCTTGTTGTTTGCTGTTTTAAGTTTCAAAGGCAGTTGCTTTAGATAAGTATTATTTCTGTGAATTCTATTGAACTTCTTCCTTTTCTTGACATTTTTGGTAAAAATGTTACAGTTAGGGGACAATGCTTTATTATCTCTTAAACTTACATTAAAATACCTTTTTATTACAAAATAATCCATGTTTGAATAGTAGAAAAGTACCTAAAATAAAATCTCTCTCCTACTAGATTCCATTCCCTAAATACCACAGTTAGCAGCATGGTATGTATAATTAAGATTTTTCCAACTTTTCTGCTATCCCAACTTACTTTGGAGCTTATTTTTTATTTAGGAAGAAGAGGCAGGTACTGTGACTAATTCCTCATACTTAAAACACTTCAGTGATTTTTTTCATCCTCTTAGGATGGAGCTCAGCATCTTCTTAAGGTTTAAGGAGACTACCATATCTGTCCATGCCCACCATTGGGCTCAAATAGAGACAACCTCAACTTTACTTTGTACGTTTTCCTTTTCAGCCCTCCTGTGCCTCTATGGACACATTTCCACACTCTCTTCCCTATTCTGAACTATATTATAGCCTCTTCCATTCCTGAGTAAATTCCTAGTCAAGTTTCAGGTCTCAGCTGATCCATCACACCCTCCAAGCCTACTTCTTTTACTTCTTTAGACTAGATAACACCCCTTGCTATATGCTTGGAGTGTCCCTTTTATTTCCCTACTAAATCATTGATTAAAATTTTATTTTATTTTTTAATACTAATGATTTAACATAAAGAAATTGCAGGATGTGAACTATTTCAAGATCAATGGAGAAATGATTATTATTCAACAGAAAGGATACTGATATATAAAATAAGGATAGCACAAGAAAAACTGCATTCCATTTCTCTTAACTTTTTAGGTTTTGTTTGTGAACTATACAGCTCTCTAGAGATGCTCCTGTCAAATTCAGATTCCATTCAATGGGATGATGAAGGCACATCATAATGGTGCTCAATGAGCAACTTGCGGTATTCCCATCAGACACATTCAGTTTCTCATCTGTTTTCATTCGTAACACACTGGCAGATGCCACGACCACATAATGGAGACATGGAGGCCAGGTGGTCAAGGAGGTAGAACTTTATCTTGGAGTGACCTAGTCTTCAACCTTTTGCCAAATGCACCATTTTGGAGAGAATTACAGGGCAAGAGAGGGGAAAAGACCTCATTTATCATAATTTTAATCATTCCTGTTTAGTTTTAATTGTCATAATCTCCATGAGAGCAAAAGCTGTATCACTCGGTCCCTTACAGCACCTGGATCTGGTACATAGTAGTTACTCAGTAAATAGTTGTTGGACTAGAGCGAATAGTGCTCTTATAGCTGAAAAGACAAGAAGCACTTAGGAACTAAAGCTGATGATATATGTAGGCGGGACTTTAGAAAGGAAAGGGAAACCAAAGCAAAAGCAGATAAACCAAGAATATAGAAAGAGATCCTATACTTAGAACTCACCTAAGAATGGTTGAAGCAAAGAAAGTGAATAATTTATTCAACATTGATTGAATGACGTTGAAGTGATTGAGTGACATTGAAGAGTTTACGAAAACACCATCAAATCACGTCTTAGGTAATGACTATATCAATCAGGCCTCCAGAATTACCCACAGTGAAAATCAGGTGCCCATTATCATGTGGCTTATGGGCTTGTATTTGTACAAAATCTATATGAAACCAAGTTTACCTAATATGTTGTAACCTTAAGATGAGCAGTGGCCCTTTTTTAAAAAAGTCTTCTCTCCCTTTCTTTGATTCTACTCTCTTTGCTGTGATAAAAAGTTTGTGGCAACTATAGAGTTAGGATGAGCTGATGAACACAGTCCAATTTGACCTATCCATAAGCATTTCCTCAAATATTTCAATTCATCAATCCTACAGGTATGTACTAAAGCCAAACCAATAGAGACATTAAGAAAGACAAAAATAATTGGATACACTTTTAGCTTAGCATCGTTAGTGTGCCACAAGTTTCAGCTTCAGTTTACCTATGAAGATAATTAGCTTCACTCTGACCATAGTTACGTTTTTCCATTGCTTGAACCGGCTTAATAAATACCGCCATGCTGAATAGTCCTACATGTCCTGCAGGAAATGCCTTTAAGCTCTAAATTAATATGTACTACTCTGAGTACACACTCAACTTTCTGCCTTGTTGTTGAGGATTCCATATGAGGAATATCAGAGGAAAAAGTACCACGAAGAAAAAAATATATATTATAATGTGTTTACCACAGAATTTAAAAATGGAAAGACAGAACAAAACAAAATCAAGATAGACACACAGTAGACTCATCATAAAACAGCATTCACCTCTCCCATCTCTTCACATGGGGATTTCATGTAGGGTTTATTTTAAGTCCCCACCCGAGACCAGCTGAATCCAAATATCTGAATTTCACAAGCTACGCAGATGAGTCTTAAGGTTTTTAAAACATAAGTAGTACAATGTAGGCAGTATCCAAAATGACTAGGAAATCAATGTGGGGTGAGAGGTATTTGTTAAAATTGTGCCTCAGGATAGATACTTTTTTATTTAATTCATACTCTAGTCTCATTGGAAGTTCACATTACTTTGCTTGGACAAGCTCAAGATATATAGTTAACTAGGAATAAATGAAAAATGTATCTTTCCATGGTTCATAAAGATATTTTAAGAAAAAAAACTTAACAGCCCACATGGTGTATTTCCTATTCTGTTCTCACAAACTCCTCCCAAAACACATACCTTTATTTACCGCCATAAGAAACTAAGGCTATGGATCTCAAATTTAATGTGCAGCAGAATCCCATGGGCACCTGCTGAAAACATAAGTGTTCCCACTGACACAGAGCAAAAACAGGAAGACTGAGGAACTGCCTGGGATTTACATTTTACCCAGATTCCAAATGACCCTGAGGTTAATGGTCTAAAAAACACATTGTCAGAAACAGAGCAATGAGGTGATGGACTCTAAAAGGGTACTTTTCCTACTTCAATATTTTGTATTCAGAAAACAAATAAAATGAAAAATGAAAGTCAAGTTCAAATGGGTGTGTGGAACTATTTTCAAGAAACACTTAAAAATGTGTTCCCAGTGACATGTTGCTATCATCTTAAACTTATCCAGAAGTATAGCCAGGCTCCCAGCATCAGAAAGACTGCTAGGCTGTAATGAGTGAAAGCAAGATAAGCTGTGACCTAATTAATCATCTCTTTCACTACAGGGTAATGTAGACATAAAAGAAGTTTTGGTGACTGACAATGAATCCTGAAGGAAAAAAAGAATGACAAAATGTTAGAATTCGTTAGTATCTCTTTCTGACACCACTCAAGAAAGAGATCAGGCTGATTTCACATGACTGATAGCAGTTCTTTTGACAGAATTACCCTCAAGTGAAGAAAGACAATTCATTCAACCACAGTAGCTTGATATAAATATCTATGAGGCTTGCCAGCTTCCTTTGTTCTAATTTATCCTCACCAAGCAATCTCTGTAACTGGGTCTTCAAAGTTCACTAACACACTAGGAGAAATTCCCCCACGTCGATGACTAATAATATCAATGGTGACAATAAGAATTCCAGCAGTGACAACAGCAGTATTAACGGCAGCTTCTTTTGGGCCAGGCATAATGCCAGACCCTTCTCCTGCATGATCTCATTTTATATTTGAAGCAGCCTATGAGGAAGGTATAATTACTATCCTCATTTTAGAAATGAAGAAACTGAGGCTCAGAGACTTTAAATAGTTCAAATTAAATAGACAAGCTTTGATTCAGGCCATTTTTATCTGAACTGAGAACTTACCCACTATACTTCTCATCTTGCTCCCCTTTCTTGACAGAGTACCAGTCATTGGCCCAGGGTGTGAACTTCTAAAGGCCCAGAGCTGGAAGTGGGAAGGTCTCAATGAGGCCATGAAATCAAGATGATGGGCAGAGATCTGAGAGGGCAGGCATATTTGGTATGTGCACAAAAGGTAGCTAAAATGGCTTGCCAACCCCAGAGCTGACATTTAAGCAGGGAGTACAGAGCCAAAAATTTAAAAAATGGAAATAAGGACAAGGACAGGGTTGAATGGTAGTAAAGATCAGTCTGAAGCAACATTTAACAAAAGTTGCTTTCTAGGGCTGGATTTCTTGTACTATAAAACAGAGGCATGTAGGTGAGTCTACTGAATGGAAACAGCCAAGGATGAAATGGAAAGTGCTGGTTATTGCACTCAATATATCAGTCTTCCTCTCTTTCAATAAGCCAACACCTACTGAGCATCTACCATGTGCCCAGCCATGGGAATACGATGATGAACAACATTAGTCCTCACCTTCACAGAACTTCCACTCTATGATTTTACCTTCCAAAATTTTGGGTCACACTCCAAGGATTTTATTTGGTGCAAATCAGTCCCTGAGAACATAATCATTAGTGTACCTCCAATTGGAAAGTCTGACCATCTAAAACTGCTGACCAGTCTGGACCTATGAAGACACAAGCATGGTCACAAGTCTTCCCCATTCAAAGTGCACACCTGGCCTTGCATCCATGAAGGAAACAGAAAGCTCCAAAACAAACAAACAAACGAACAAAAAAACAACAAAAAAAATCTCCACTATTCTGGATGATAAAAATTAATCAAAAGAAGCATCACATAAAATGTTGGTCAGCATCAAAAGTCATTGTTCCCTACCATGGTTCTGTCCTTAGTGCAAAACAGCATGGAATTCAGAGTTTAAAAAAACAATTTTCCTCTCTCTCTAAGACACTTAATGGCCTAATGGAAACACAAAGACTGAACTGCAAAAGCCAAGGCTGGTTCTGTAAACACAACATAGATATAAGAGATATTAGTTTCAAATTGTTATAGATACATAAAAGTAAAACTAGATGCTAGTTTCTGATGGTACTCTCTCTCCCTATATATATATATATATATATATATATATATATATATACACATACATTATATACATATATATATAATTTAGAGAGATAACTACTTTCAAATGTCTGTACAGCAAAACATTTAGAAAAATAGCTAAGAAATAGAAAAAAACCTTTAAGACATGCAGAATAGATGCAAAGAGAAAATCATCCATTTTAAAATTCTGTATTAAAGCCAAATGACTATTTAAAATAGCAAACTTAGCAAGTGATGTGGTGGAATCAACCTTGCAAACTTATTCCTATCAATGTCCAAAAAAGTTACGCAGTATGGAATTTAGTGTTCTCTAATTTAGAATTTCCTAAACAGAATGCAAATAGCACTTAGAAATTTAATTACATTAAAATTAAAACTTCTATTCATTTCAAAAGCAAGGAACGAAATAAACATCCTCAAGAATATGAATAGGCAATCCACAGAATAGAATATGGAACAGAGATAACAAGGTCTTATATTCAGAATATAAAATAACTTATACAAATCTATAAGACAAAGCTAGACAACCCAATAGAAAAATAGGCAAGAAATGGAAACAGAAACTTTATTAAACAGAATATCCCAATGGCAAATAATCACACAAACAATTGCTCAACTTCATTAGTAATTAACAAAATGCAAATTAAAGCCACAATGCTACCATAATACTCACTAAAATGGCCAAAATTAAAAGGACTGACAGAACCAAGCACTGGCAAGAATTTAAGACCAAAAAGATTATCATACATTGCTTCTGGGATAAGTATAAGCTGTGTAATGTGTTAGAAAACTGCTTGGCATTTTCTACTAAAACTAAACACTGCTTTGCATATGATGATCCAAAATCCCACTCCCAGGTATGTGCTTAAGAGAAATGCATGACACATGCTCCCAAAACACATATAAGAAAGTTCATGGCATTGTTACTTGTAATAGCCCCAAATTGAAAACCAGTATTACAGAGGATTTCTAAAATTTGTCTTGTAATCATACCATGCAATGATGAGCTGTATCACCCAACATAATCAATTTCACAAACCTGCTGTTGAACAAGTGAAGCCACAATGAGTGTATCAGCCCACCACAGAAAGTTCAAAAATAGACAAAGCTAATCTCTAGAGTTAAATAGAATCATACCTTTGGCCAGGGGTGAAGGTGATTAGAAGGGGCATGAGAAAGCCATCTAAGTCTGATAATGTTTCATTTCTTTATTTTTTTATGTTCACTTTGTCATAATCCATTAAGTAATACATTATATTTGTACACTTCTTTTTTTATATGCTATACTCCCCTAAACACAAAAAGATAATGAGAGGCTGCTTATAAACAGAAGGTGATGTCAAATTTTGCATGGAGGAGACACATAAAAGACAATATTCATGTTTTATTTTTTATCCACACCAAATAATAACAGGTAAAATGAATTTACTCAGATTTCAAGACTTCATTATTGACAAGGTACTCCTAATTTCCTGAAAGTTTGGCTTGAAACTAGGAATATAAACTTAAAGATGGGATGGATATCTAAGAAAAGCAAACTGGCTTTTTTTTTCCCACAAACTTCACACATTCTCAAGAAACTGCTAATTACCCACAGAGATAAGAAGGACAGATGATTTTCAGAAGAATCATATGTGGGCTAGGCCCTTGGTATGTTTTGAAGGGACATCACCTAGCAAGGTGAGAAATTAAAGGCCATCCCAAAAGCTTGAGCTTCCTCAGCAGCCTGGAGCAATTCAATGCATCCTGAGCACTTACTAAAGAGCCAGGCACACACCAATGTTTGATGAATGAATTAATGAGAGGGAGGTGGGGAGGAAGGAAAGCCCAGGCAGGTTGGGTCCCTGGATAAAGGACGGTAAGTAGACAGGTAGAGATACCTACAGAAGAATCAACAATAATCTTATCTCCAGGTGGGGATGAGATAAACATTCTTCTCATATATTAATCATACAACTACAACGTGTCTGTCCCAGTACAAGAGATGAGGCATACAATGGTGAAAGAAAAGGGAAAAAAACAAAAGTCTAACTTCAGTTCTCACGTCTTAGTAAAACATAGGTTTCATTCAATGATCTATCATTACAATGAGAGAGGGGTTGTGTTATGCTTTGGAGTACAACATCACATTGGAATGCTTAAAAGAGACCATGGGAACTCGGAGGCATTTTCAACTTACTGCTCTGGTTTCAGGCTGTTCTGGGTACTTCTGTGGAAAGGGTTAGGGAAGCACACCAGGACCTGTTTAGAAGTTATCCACTGGTTTGTAATTGCCCTGGCAACAAAACTCAAAATCCTCATGATTAATAACAATTATTCCCAAAGAGTAGAAATGTATTATAAAAGACCCTCAAGATGATATTCGCTAGCACACCAAAGGGGGAGCTAAGGCAATAAACATCTCTGAGTTGCACAATGAGAAAGTTGTTTTTTCCAGCTTTCTTTCCAAGGAGAAAGCCTCATGTTGCTAGTAGCATGGAGGACTTTACCTCCTAACACTGCTCACCTCCCTTTTTGACAAGAAGCAGACTTCATGCTCAGCATCTTCTAATGAAAACAACAATGAGTTAGGATTTAACAAATTCATTTTGTTTCCTATTTATTTATTTATTTATTTATTTATTTGAGACAGGTTCTCACTGTTACCCAGGTTGAAGTGCAATCATGGTTCACTGTAGCCTCGACTTCCTGGGTTCAAGGGATCCTCCCATCTCAACCTCCTGAGTAGCTGGGACTAAAGGCAGGCGCCACCACACCTGGCTAGTTTTTGTATTTTTTCTGTAGAGACGAAGTTTCTTTATGTTGCCCAGGCTGGTCTGGAACTCCTGAGCTCAAGTGAGCTATCTGGCTTGGCCTCCCAAAGTGCTGGGATTACAGGCGTGAGCCACTGCACCTGTAATATTCCATTTTAAAGGTGACTTTCTACTAAGGTTAGATGATACTGTGGTTGCATTTACATAGCGATACAAAGTTTTATTTTAAAATAAATTCATTTAAGACAAGAAGTGAATAGATTTAATGCAACAAATTAAGGAAATAACAGTACAAGCTGTAATCTGGTGGAGCAAACCATTAAAATGTTATGAAAATACCAAAGACTGGAAAACACAGCCTTATAGCATCCTTGAGGTTCCAGTCCCTTCTACCTCCTTACATACCACAAACTTCTACTCTCTTTTCCTGCCATTAAGGCTTCTGTATTTCAAGTCCATTCTTCTTTATTGATGTTGGCTCCCCAAATGTGATTTGCTCTATTTGGAAACGTCCTTTCCCTTCTCTTTCCCTTCTTACCCTCACTTTACTGGCTCCTACTCATCCTTCCAGGGTCCCTTTAAATGTCACTTCCTCAGGAATACCCTTCTTGCTGTCTCCCATGCGGACTGGTTCCTCTGGCTACACATCTCCACTTAGTGCTTGCTCAGATGTCTGTCTTCTCTGATAGCCTAGGAGCGTCATGAGAACAGAGGCTTTTAGACAATTGTCTTGGCAGAGTTCCTGACATATAACAGGGTTAAATATTTATTGATTTAAATTGAATGAAGAAAAACAGCATTTCAAATGAGAAATTGAATGTATACCAGTGATTGTTCAAGTGAAGGATGTAGAATAACATCCCGGGTGTTTTTGCAGAACACACTTTCCCATGTCTCGGCCCATAGGAATCTGCTTCATCACATTGGGTTGAAGAGTGAACATTTTTAACAAGTAAAATTGTGGTCCACAGGCCACTATGAAAAATATTAAGTCTATACATATGGCAGTCAACATTCTTTGGGCCTGATATCTTTCTTTCTCTAGAGCAATTTCACATGAGTGAGTAGTTAACCTTTGCTCATTTAATCAAACCTAATATTCGTTCAACACCTCCTTTTGTTAGCAAATGGGAGCTTTCGTGTTCCCAGTATATATTGGAGCTAATCAATAGTCCTGCTTTAGGGATAGAAGAGACATGCCAAAAAATACCTATGTAGCATTTCAGACTGTTTTCTGGGGCAAAAAATAATAATTTTTATCCTTACAGAGAATAAAAATCAGCTCTCTTTCCTTCTGCTTTTACACACACACATGCACACAGCACTTATCATCATAAATGTAGAAAATATGTTGGTATACCTTCTAGCCACAGTGTTTCCAAATACAGACTCTAATAATTTTCTAAGCCTCCAGCCCCGCAAGGTTTATCAAACCTGATATTTGCTTTCAGGTAGGACTTAGAATGCTTTGAAATCGCTGTCATGTAACTTGTGGAGGTGATCTATTTCATTACCATATCCATCCTCTGTCAATCATCTGAATTATTATAAATGTTAGTGTCAACCTAATCATTTGATTCCTTATTCACAGAAATTCACAGCAAATTTCAGGGAGAATACAGCATGTATGACACTTTTTGATGTCCAGTTCCTCTCTGAGGCATATGAATGTAAAGTGTCATATCGATATCCTGGAGAAAAGCAGCTTAATGTTAGTGTTTGGATAAGACATTTGAGTTTTTTGTTCAGGTTACAGATTAGGAACAATTACATTAAATCGTAATGAAGGGAAATATCTTTTTGAATATATTAGCTTTGCATTACAGAAGACCAAGGTTAGCTTTCATCCCTCATTGTGGTTATCTCTGAAGCACATGGCATTATATAGTACACATCTGTGCATTCATTTTCCCTGACATGTTAACTACAGTTACTACTGTTTTGTATGCATTGATTCCCATTCTCAGAGCAAATGACAACTATAGAACTGACTCTGATCTAAACAGAATGTGCTTAGGGGCAAATATGCTATCACAATCCCTTGTATTACCAAAGTGGGTTGGAAATCACCACACAGGTAATGAAAGAATGAACAGTCCCTAAATTCAAAAGTGATGCATGAACAAAATTCTGTGTTTCAATTAGACTGCATAAGCTGTGAAATGATCCAATAACCTTCTCACAGTTGAGGGCAGCTAATAAATAATAAGAAAAGATATACAGGATCCAATAGTCTTCTGATCATAATAGTTCCAATCAAAGTCTTTATTGCATCAAAAATATACTTTGTCTTAAAATGGGAACTTCATCAAGCTATTAATATGCACCTCACTTTTATACCTCACTAAAGACAATGTATCTGAAACATAATAAGTTGCTAGAGTGTTCCAATGCATGACAACGCATGACTTCTAGTTCATTATTTCCTGATGTTATGATGTTGCTGTCCAATCCTGGGGCATAATGAGGAGCTCGAGATCTTATATTATCACTTAATGAAGTCCAATTAAGAATCATTAACCTTTGCTCCACTTCTCATACTTGATGCACAATAAGTGGTCCTGGGATAACTTTAAAAGATGAACTTGGGCAAAACTAGTCAATGGATCTTTTGAAGAATTAAAGCCCTCTCAAACCACCATTTCACCCAAAGCAACGGGGCAGGTATACTATTGATTGATGATAAAACTACACACATACTGCTCAGGTCAAATGTATTGAGTAGTGCAAGAATTTTCTGATAGGATAATTATTTGGGAGGGTTGGTTGAACCAACTGAAATAGATACATGACTTTGATGATTTGTTTCAACATTTTATCTATGAACCTCTGGAACCTAGACACAAATTATATTTCTTTTTATTATATTTTCAATGCAATCCAACCTATTCTTATCACCACCATATGCATAAAATATAAACAGCATCCATAAAACATGACGTTATCACTAAATAATAAACTAAATTGGCTGAAATTGCTAACAAATGTGTATAGTGCATAAAGCAATATGTTTTACATAGGGTTTACAAGAATACAAGGTTTATATACAGAAATGACTTAAGGGCTGTAAGACATTATGTTAAAACTCACATTAAAATGTGTGTATGTTGACAAGTACTTTAAAAGGGTGTTGGATGTTGTTCATGTGAATGTGATAAATTCTGTATTCTATAGGATCAGATAAATTAGTAATAACAGAAGTACCAGTTGAAGCAAGAACCTGGTACAATAATTTCTAATTCCCATTTCTGATATTTGGATGTTAAACTGTTAGTAGTTTTGAATGAAATACGACTGCCTTGTATGTAAATGTCACCACCCCAGAAGCTGACGGCACCATGCATCACACTATACATCTCATTCATTTTTATCTCCATACTGAGAACAATACACAGCACAACACTGGGGCTTTTACAAAGCTTGCTGAATAAAGAAATGAATAGTATCCAATTTTCCACCTGGTAATGTAACACTGAGAAATCCACTAAGGGTTACACTGTTTGTCTGTCTGTCTATTTATGAATTCATTTATGTTTGAGACAGGGTCTCACTCTGTCACCCAGGCTGGAGTACAGTGGTTTAATCATGGCTCACTGCAGCCTTGACCTCCTGGGATCAAGTGATCTTCTTGCCTCGGCCTCACCAGTAGCTATGACCGCAAGCGTGTGCCACCCACACCCAGCTAATGTTTTTTACTTTGTGTAGAGATGGGGTCTCACTATGTTGCCCAGGCTGGTCTCAAGCTCCCCAGCTCAAGTGATCCTCCTGCCTTAGCCTCCCGAAGTGCTGGGATTACAGGCATGAACTACCATCCCCAGCCTGTAAACTGTATTTATCATGTAGTTTAAAAGTAAGGAATGACATCCAGATCTTTAAGACAATGTTTTAGCTCTGCTCTGCTTCTTTCATAACTTAGATTTCACCCTATTTTACAGATGAAAGAGTTGCAACCTCCACTCTTTTCCTTTCGATGTGTGCTAAGAGAGCCCACAACAGATGTCTAAGCCATTTCCAGTCATCTCCGTTAGGAGTCTAGTATTCTGGGAACTTGTCTTGATCAATAGTTTCTAACACTTTTGTATCTAAGACATACTTTAGATAATCAGAATATTTGGAACCACATATGAAGGGAATTTTTAAAAGATAAATCCAAACAGTGCATAAAAAATAATAATTACCCTATTAGCAACATTATCAGTATAACAGTCTCTCACAACAGCTAACTCACCACTGGTTACCCTGAATTTACTTCATAGTTACTGAGTACCTCCAACATCAGTTATTAGACCAAAACTATATTCACTGGAACAGAAAAATTTACTGCCTTGACTTACATAATTCTAAGGAAGTTTTTTTTTTTTTTTTTTTTTTTTTTGTATGTTCTAGTCAGTGCACCATCTTTCTCTGGAGTAAGTTATATTATTTACCTACTGTTGCATAACAAATTACTCTAAATTTCAGCAGCTTAAAACAACACACAGTTTCTATAGATCAGGAGTTGGGGCACAATTTGGCTGGGTCCCCACTAGCCAGCCCCACCTGATTGAGTCTCTCACCAGGCTGCAATCAAGATGACAGCGACAGTTATGGTCTCATCTCAAAGCTTAACTGGAGAAGGATCTACTCACTCATGTGCTTGTTGGCAGGGTTCAGTTCCTTGTAATTTGTTGGACCAAGGGCCCAAGGTTTTTGCTGACCGTTGGCCAGAGGTGGCCTTCTCGTCCGTACTTTGTGTGTTTATGCAGCATTGCAGCTTGTTTCATGAAAACCAGCTAGGCTAGAGAAGGGAAGACCAAGAGTGCCAGCAAAATGGAAGTCACCACCTTTTATAACCCAATCTCAGAAGGCACATCACTTCGTTTTTGCTGTATTCTGTGGTTGTTTTTTCCAGAATAAAGTCACTAGGCCTAGCCCACACAGAGAGAGAGGGGATACAGAAGGTCATGAAAACTAGGAGGAGAGGATCATCAGGGGTCATATTAGAAGCTGCCTACCACATAGGTGATGTTGCTATTCTGGTGACCACACACATAAAGGGCTGCAGAGGCCAGGGAAGAATTGTAAATGACTGAAGCATGTCAGTTGCCAAGAAAAATAAGGGGTTGTAGGGACTGGGGCAAACTAGGAAGTATCTATCTTCTCTAGAAGGGACAGACACCACTCAGCTCCTACTGACTTTTGTCAACTGGCTGATTTTTCAAAAGAAACCATAAATCCCAGTATTTACGATAAATCATCTGAACTTCTTATGTTGGGACAATATGGGCTAATCAAACAAAAATTGCCTGCAGGTGTGATGCTGTTCTCGTTCAGTATCCTTTATCTCTTGTTACTAGTTATCTAATTCCTCTGTCATTTCACCTCACAATCTGAAAACCCAGCTCAACATGAGTCTGACATATATAAATAAAACAGGCTGGATGTGGTGGCTCACACTTGTAATCCTAGCACTCTAAGTGGCCAAAGCAGGTGGATAACCTGAGGTTGGGAGTTCGAGACCAGCCTGGCCAACATGTGAAAGACTCTCTCTACTAAAAATACAAAAAAAAACTAGCCAGGTGTGGTGGCGCACGCCTGTAGTCCCAGCTACGTGGGAGGCTAAGGCAGAAGAATTACTTGAAACTGGGAGGTGGAGGTTGCAGTGAGCCCAGATGGTGCCACTGCACTCCAGCCTGGGTGACAGAGTAAGACTCCCTCTCAAATAATAATAATAATAAAATTATGTGTTATAGGCAGGAAAGAATCTTATGCAAGTGTTAAAATTTGGTGTACACTGGCTGATTTGTTCATAGAGTTTAAGCATAATTAATAATTTATTTGCATTCACACAAGCATACATACAAATAAATGGGGTCAGGTAAATGAAGGACAGATGGGAAGACTGTCCTCCCAAATTTCAGGAGCATGCATTCAAGCAAAGTCACCTTATTTGACAATCCAAAAGAAACTATTTTCTACTTCACATGTCTATTATCCAATTCATTTATTTGATAATTAATAAGTGAAAAATTCTAGCATTGTGCGGTTACATCAAGAAGAGGCAGATTAGCTGATGTTACTTTGGAAACTTTACAAACATTTTCAGTGTTCTCCAGGGCTGGAGTTGCAAACAAGAGGTTCTTTAATAAATCACTAGATAAGTGCTTGTTATTACATTATTATTTAATAATTTACAAACACAAGGAGTACAGAAAAAGAAAACTCCTAGTTCAATTTTTACAACTTCATTTTCTTTAAAAATGCAGGCCAATGTTAAAGGAGGAAAAATGGAAAGATGAACAAAATGAGCAGGAACAACATGATCCAAATTTTAAAATCCTAATGAGGATCAGAATTCCACTTTCATTCTGTAATACTTGTGCACTTAAGTTAAGTTCTGAAGGTTGTTTAGTAATATAGGGTTGTAAAGCCTAAAAATATTTTCTACATACAGAGGGAAAAAATCAAAGAAATATGCTGATCTGGTATATGTCCTAGAATTTTAAATTTTAAAAATGCCAAAAGTAGGGTTTCTGTTCAGGGAAGATGAGTTGACATAAAATATAGTTTTCCTGGAAGTAAGTTATAACCTAATGAAATTATGAATGCTGATGTGTGTTTCAAAATAGCAATTATGTAGTCTTGAGTGGTTCTGCCATAAAAAAACTACTCTTATTCATCAAATAAGTGTGTTCTTAGCACCACCTTCTCTCCTCCTTGATACGTTAACAGTAAAAACATATAATATCTCCGAGTTTATCACAGAATTCACTGGCTACAAAATAGCCCCAGACATGTGTGTTTGGGGATTTCCCCTTTGATACATAAGTAAGCTCAGAGAGATACTATTGACTTTCTTCAAGCCATTCTCCACCACCAGCTGGAAGCACCTCCTTAAACAGTGTACCTCATTACATCATCTCTTCTAGGGATCTCACTATTCTCTGAATTGAATCTAAACTCCTTATGTGGATAACAAAGCTTTGTGCTACTTTGTCCATTTCTCCTTTTCCCAGCTAATCTCATTATTCTACCTTACCTTCCTTGTGGTCCAGCCAAGTAGCTGTCTTTCAGATCCTTGTGCATGCCAAGGTATTTCCGCCCCAGGGCATATATATCTGTTTCTCTTTTAGCCTGGAGTGTCTTTCCTGAGCTTTTTTTCCGGCCTGTTTGTCAGTTAGGTAACAGCTTTATACATACCTCCTCCTGGATGCCTTCCCTGAACAATCTGAATTAATTCTCATACCCATCTCTCCATTATTAATTTCCATCTTAACCCCTTGCTTGCTTCATTCCTAACACCTATAAAAAATCATGATCATTTTACTTCTTTGTTAACTTTTTTGGTCTGTTCCTTCCACTACAATATTAAATAATAAGAAAGGGATTATGCCAACCCTGCTCACTATTATTTCCAGCATTGAATCAGCATGTCTGGCACAGTGGAAGCAACTGATAAGTATGTGTTGTATGAGTGAATGAATGAGGAAATAGATGACAACTTGAAAATACATTTTGGTTAGGCCATCACACAACTTAACATAATAAATAGCTACCATATACCACGTATGGTGCTTTGCACGGTTATGTATTTTTTTTTTTTTTTTTTTTGGGACGGAGTCTCGCACTCTCACCCAGGCTGGAGTGCAGTGGTGCCATCTCGACTCACTGCAAGCTCCACCTCCCAGGTTCACGCCATTCTCCTGCCTCAGCCTCCCGAGTAGCTGGGACTATAGGCGCCCACCATCACACCAGGCTAATTTTTTGTATTTTTAGTAGAGACGGGGTTTCACCATGTTAGCCAGGGTGGTCTCGATCTCCTGACCTTGTGATCTGCCTGCCTCGGACTCCCAAAGGCTGGGATTACAGGCGTGAGCCACCACACCCAGCCCAGGGTTATGTTTTTAATTTGGTAACCATCCTCTGAAATATCTACTATTATTACCATCAGAGTTTAGAAGGAGAAACTGAAGGTCATGGGTATTAAGTCATGTGCCCAAAGCCAAGACAGATTATAAAAGGAGTAGGAAGAGCATTTGAACTTGGTTCTGTCTTCCTCAAGACTTCCAGCTTGCAACTATTACATTCACCATTAATAGTTAAGCCCGTGTGGTAAATTAGGAGTTTCTAATTATTTAGATTGGGACTACATTTTAGATAACTGCCTAAAACCACATTTAAACTTGTACCCAAGATGACAATATATCTAATCACAAATTGAATATAATAGGAGCTTACTCCTATTATATTCCTGATTACTACAGCTAGAAGTCTCAGGATGACAAGTTTCTCTCTTCAAAAGAGCAAGGTAGTAGTGAAGAAGCTGAAGAAGCACAGAATTCCAGGACTTTTTTCATTAGTGAGGTTTTCCCTTTAGCCATGAGCTCTGTAGCTACAACTAAGAGAAGTCAAGTGTGAATCTCAGTTTTCTAAAAGAGCTGGTTCTAAACTTCTCTGATCATTAATGTTGATTTACCAATTAAATATCCCAGAGCAAATTTGAGGGTGCGTGCCTTGGTGTCTACTTAGCAGAAATATATGGGCAACTAAGGAATTTTCTGCGTCCTACTTTGATGAAATATGTTACCAATTCTACCTAATTAGAATTACTCCTTTTCTCTTTTAATTGCATCCCTATGCATATTTGTCCTCATTCATAGAATATAAACAGTTGACACCATCTGAGATTCTGTAATATTTACAGTTTCAGTAAGGTCTATGAAGACTTCAGTGAAAATACCAGTTCTCGATGATCACCAGTCTATAAAACATCTTAATTCAAATGCCACCAAGAACCAGATGAGCAATATAGTGAATCATAAACAACTGAATCAATTTCCCCCCACATTCCTCCCAGAACTAGTAAACAATCTACTCCCAGGTTGAGCTTTTGTGCTGAGTTTCATCCCAGTGTACAACTTTACAATGGAGTTTTAAGCCCCAAAATTGCTGATGTAGCCTTAATTATAGCTATGCTGGTGACACCATTCTAATGAACTCTTTGCTATTTTATGTGGCCTGGGTGTCCCAGGAGGGGCATTGTCTAAATGAACAAACACATTGGTCAGGATTTAGTGGGAATGGAGAAGTGGTAAATATGTATGTGTATGTGCATGCAACATGAATTATGCAAATTTTAATGAGTATGATATCAAAATGGTAATAGCACTTCCCACTATGGGAAGTATTTGAACTAATGCAAATCCTGTCAATTAAAAAGCTTTATCAAAATTATAGGGGAGACTAAATGATCTGTAAACTTTATTATTTACTTGGTGGAGTCTCACTCTGTCACCCAGGCTGGAGTGCAGTGGTGCGATCATAGCTCACTGTGAGGTGGAACTCCTGGGCTCAAGCAATCCTCTTGCCTCAGCCTCCCAAATAGCTAGGACCACAGAGACCTGACACCATGCTCACCTAGTTTTTTCAATTTTTGTAGAAACAGGGTCTCAATATGTTGCCCAGGCTTGTCTCAAACTCCTGGCCTCAAACAATTCTCCCACCTTGACCTCCCAAAGTGCTGGGATTGTAGGCATGAGCCGCGGCATCCTGCCTGTAAACTGTATTTACATTCATGTATTAGTCCATTTTCATGCTGCTGATAAAGACGTACCTGAGACTGGGAAGAAAAAAAGGTTCAATGAATGTACAGTTCCACATGGCTGGGGAGGTCTCACAATCATGGCAGAAGGGAAAGAGGAGCAACTCACATCCTACGTGGATGGTGCAGGCAAAGAAAAAGCTTGTGCAGGGATACTCCCATTTTAAAATCACCAGGTCTTGCGAGACACATTCACTATCACAAGAACAACATGGGAAAGACCTGCCCTCATGATTCAATTACCTCCCACTGGGTCCCTCCCACCACATGTGGGAATTCAAGATGATACTTGGGTGGGGACATAGCCAAGCCATATCATTCCACCCCTGGCCCCTCCAAATCTCATGTTCTTACATTTCAAAAACAATCATGCCTTCCCAACCATCCCCCAAAGTCTTAACTCATTTCAGAATTAACTCAAAAGCCCACAATCCAAAGTCTTATCCGAGACAAGGCAATTCCCTTCCACCTATGAGCCTGTAAAATCAAAAACAGGTGAGTTATTTTCTAGATACAGTGGGTAAACAGGCAGTGGGTAAATACAACCATTCCAAATGGGAGATATTGGCCAAAACAAAGAGGCTACAGGCCCCATGCAAGCACAAAATCCAGCAGGGCAGACGAATCTTAAAGCTCCAAAATGATCTCCTTTGAATCCATGTCTCACAGGCAGGTCACACTGATGCAAGAGGTGCGTTCCCATAGTCTTGGACAACTCCGCCCTTGTGGTTGTGCAGGGTACAGCTTCCTCCTGGCTGCTTTCATGGGCTAGAATTGAGTGTCTGAGGCTTTTCCAGGTGTATGGTGCAAGCTGTCAGTGGACCTACCATTCTGAGGTCTAGAGGACAGTGGCCCTCTTCTCACAGCTCCACTAGGCAGTGCCCCAGTAGGGACTCTGTGTTGGGGCTCCAACCTCACATTTCCCTTCCATACTGCCCTAGCAGAGGTTCTCCATGAGGGCCCTGTGCCTGCAGCAAACTTCTGCCTGGATATCCAGGTGTTTCCATACATCTACACTAGGAAATCTAGGCAGAGGTTCCCAAACCTTCATTCTTGATTTCTGTGCACTTGCAAGCTCAGCACCTTGGGGAAGCTGCCAAGGCTTGAAGCTGGCACCCCCTGAAGCCATGACCTGAGCTCTTCATTGGCCCCTTTCAGCCATGGCTGGAGCAGCTGGGCTGCAGGGCATCAAGTCCCTAGGCTGCACACAGCATGGAGAACCCTGGGTTTGGCTCACTTTTTCCTCCTAGGCCTCTGGGCCTGTGATGGGAGGGGCAGCCATGAAGACCTCTGACATGCCCTGGGGAGATTTTCCCCATTGTGTTAGGCAATAACATTGGGTTCCTTGTTACTTATGCAAATTTCTGCAGCAGGCTTGAATTTCTCCTCAGAAAATGGCATTTTCTTTTCTATCGCATTGTTAGGCTACAAATTTTCCAACTTTCATGCTCTGCTTCCCTTATAAAACTGAATGCCTTTAACAATACCCAAGTCACCTCTTGAATGCTTTGCTGCTTAGAAATTTCTTCCGCCAGATACACTAAATCATCTCTCTTAAGTTCAAAGTTCCACAAATCTCTAGGGCAGGGGCAAAATGCTGCCAGTCTCTGCTAAAACATAACAAATGTCACCTTTGCTCCAGTTCCCAACAAGTTCCTCATCTCCACCGGAGACTGCCTCAGCCTGGACCTTATTGTTCATGTCACTATCAACATTTTTGTCAAAGTCATTCAACAAGTCTCCAGGAAGTTCCAAACTTTCCCACATTTTTCTGTCTTCTTGGTGGCAGGAAAGACCTGCCCCCATGATTTAGTTACCTCCCAGTGGGTCCCTCCTACAACATGTGGGACTCCAAGACGAGATCTGAGCAGGGACACAGCAAAACCATATCAATTTACTTATTTCCTCTATTGCAATGGACCACACTTATCTTTTAAACCAAAATAGCAACCACCATTTTTCAGTTCCATGCAAACCAATGCTTTTCAAAATATAATGCACCTATAAAGCACAATCCAGTTAAAATTCAGATTTTGATTCTGTAGGTCTGGAATGGGGCCTTTTTTGCATTTCTCACAAACTGCTAGTCCAAGTCATTGTTTATTTGGAATAAAACTTCTATGAGAGGTTTTAGTTATCATTGCACTGTTTTTATAACATTCGATAACCACTTTTAAAATACGTTGGGTGATAGATTCATGTCCCAAAATATGCATTTTCTTGCAAGTTAGAAATATATATTTTTTTAATTAAATATCCTATAACCCTGTTATTTGAACATTGTTTAAGTGGCAGTTCTACTGCTGTTTCAAAAACCAAAAAGCTTCTGAAAAAAACAATGACTTTAAAAATGAAGGGAAGGGAAGGGCTCTAAAAACATTATAAAGGAAGGCAAAAAACCAACACAATACACCATGTTGCTTATTTACAAGGATCCTGAGAAATATCAGAGTTAATACTGAGAAGACAATAAGCAATATGAGAGTGAAGACTTGTCGGTCTCCACGCCCCATTCTATAAATGTACTCTCATAGGAAAATGAGTCTTGAATTCTTCAAGTTTCTTAAGTGTTTGAAGTTTTTAAAATAGGCCCCTCATATAAATATATGTCCCCTTACATATTTAAAATCTAGAATTCCAATTCGTGTATGTGTGGCTGTATCACTGACATTTCATCAGACATAATGTCAAAGTTGTGAATCACACAAATCATTCAAGAGCCACTTTGCAAAAACTTGAGTGGCAGCTCACACCCAGAAATGTATGTGTTTTCTGACAAGTTAGAGTTGTAATTCATCCATTAAATATGACAGAATATATATTTATTTATATAGGGCTCTTAAGCAGCCTCTTCATGTTTCTGTGGCAGTTTTTACATCTTAGTACATTTGAGTAATGTACATATTTCAAGTAAACCCGCTAAGCTTAATAACAGTATCTCATGTTTCTTGTGTTTTCTTTGATTTTTTTTCAGTGTAGGAATTGGAATCATTAGTCATGGAATGTAGCTTTTTTACATAACCATTAGTCACATACTGTGGCTTATGGGATACTTTTTTGTACTGAGCTCAAGGACTATAGCTCTTGAGCTAACCCTCCATTTTTCCTTAAAAAAAAATCCTCAGATTTTCCCTAAAAGTAATACCCTCATGTTGCAAAAGAGCTGTGCCTTTGAGTATATTCAGAGTTGTGCAACCATCTCTAATATGTAATTTTAGAACATTTTACCACCCTAAAGAGAAACCCCTGTCAATTTGCATAGCAGTCACTCTCTATTCCTCCCTACTATCAGTTCCTGAAAATACTAATCCATTGATGTCTCTACAGATTTACCCATCCTGAACATATTTTTATAAATAAATAATCTATTATGCAGCCTTTGGTGACTGCCTTTATTCATTCAACATAAAGTTTCCAATGCTTATCTGTGTTGTAGCATGTATCGGTATGTCATTCTTTTTTATAGCTGAGTAATAGTCTCTTGTATATATAACTTATTTTATTTATTGATTCAGCAGCTGAGGGACACTAGGGTTGTTTCCACTTTTTGGCTATTATGAATTATGCTGCTGTAAACATTTTCAAGGCTTTTTGGCATATACCTAGCAGTGGAATCTCTGGATCACATGGCAATGCTATGTTTAACATTTTGAGGAACTACTTAACTGTTCTCTAAAGTTTCTGCAACCTTTTATAATCCCACCAGCAATGTATGTATGCATGAGGGTTCCAGTTCCTCTCCATCCTTATCAACAGTTGTCACTTTTTTGTTTTAGCGTTTTAGGAGGTATGAAGTAGTATTGCAGTGTGGTTTTGATTTGCCTTTCCCTAAGGTTTAATGATATTGAGCATCTTTTCATATGCCTAGCCTCCATAATTTCTGGTGAAAAGTCATCTGTTAGTCTTATTGGGGAGCCTTTGCATGTGATAAGTCATGTTTCTCTGTTGCTCTCAAGATTCTGTCTTTGTTCTTCAACAGTTTGGCTATGACTTATATAGGTGTGAGTTTTATTGAGTTTATCTTAGTTGGAATTCATTGAACTGCTTCAATCTGTAGATTAATATTTGTCATCAAATTTGGGAAGACTTAGACTATTATTTCTTCAAATTTTTTTCTTCCCCTTTCTCTCTCTTCTCTCCTTCTAGACTCAGTCATCTATATAATGGTACACTTGATGGGATCCTAAGGTTTAAACACACACATTGTTCTGTTCATTTTTCCTCATTTTGTTTTCTTCATTTTGCTTGAACTGGACAATCTCAATTGACCTATCTTTAAGTTTGTTAATGTTTTTCTTCTTTCGTCCCCTCCAGTAGCTACTTGATTTGCCATTGATTTTTTTTTCATTACAGTTTTTGTAATTTTCAACTCTAGAATCTGTATTTGGCTCTTTTTAGTGTCTCTTTATTGACAATTTGTATTTGGCAAGACATTGCTGTCATACTCTCCACAATTCTTTAGAGGTAATTTTAGTCCCTTAAACATATTTGTAATTGCTTAAAGTCTTTGTATAGTAAGTCCAACATACATCTTCCTGAGAGATAGCTTCTATTGATTGGCTTCTTTTCCTGTGTACGGGCCATATGTTTCTTTTTTGGTAGTGGACTTTTAAAATATATAATCTGGACGCTCTGAAAATCAGATCCTCCTTCACCCCTTATTACATTTCTATTGCTGTGAAACAAATCACCAAAATTTAGTAACTTAAAACAACACAAATTTATTATTTTGAAGTTCTGCTCATTATAAGTCTAAAATGTGTCTCACTAGGCTAATATTATGTCAGAAGGACTGCATTTCTTTCTGGAGGCTTTATAGAACAATCTATTTTCTTGTCTTCCAGCTTCTAGAGGCTGTCTACCTTCCTTCACTCACAGCCCATTCTATCTTCTAAGTCATTAATGACTATTTCAGTCTTCCTCCCATTGTATCACTCCAACACTAACTCTTTTACCTCCCTCTTCCACATTTAAAGAACCTTTGTGATTACATTGGGCCCATCTAGATAATCCAAGATGATATTGCTATTTAAAATCCAGCTGCTAGCAACCAGAATTCCTCCTTGCCATGTAACGTGTAACATAAATTTACAAGTTCTAGGGATTAACACATGGGCTTCTTTTGGGGAGAGCATTATTCTGCCTATCATACTTCCCCAGGGCTTATTGTTGCTATTCGTTCTTGTTTTGGCTGTTGCTGCTTGTTGGCTTAATGAGTTTCCTGGATGAATTCTGTAAAGTATATATTTGTGTGTGTACGTGTGTGTGTGTGTGTGTGTGTGTAGCCTGTATCCATAGAAGTCTCTATATCTCTGCTTAACTGGCTTAGTGATCAGGCAGTGACTGAACAAATATTTCCTTAAATGACTTGAATCAATAAGTCCCCCAGCCTCTGTTGAGGGGCTGTGTGTTTATGAGCATGCCTCCAATGCTCTGGTAGTTTACAGCTCTGCCCTAGCCTTCACTTCCTACTCTTTGCTGAGCCTCAATGCCAGTCAGAGATTAAAGCTTGGGGCATTTTCGGTTTATTTCTGGGGATAAGCACAGCCCTGCACATGCATGTTGCCTTCTGGATTCCCAGAAATATATTGGAGAATTTCAACTGCCTCTATGGATATCTCATATCCCAGTTTTTCCTTTAAAATATTTTGGTCAGCCTCCTTTTATGCCACTTGTACAGCTGCTTCAGAAAGCTGCAACATTAAACAACTGCAATTGATTATTTTTGGAAAACACCCTGGGGATAGGGCTGTTTGCACAGAGAAATTTCAGTCAGATTGTATAAAAACAAGCCCTGGACTTTGGGCATTTATAGGGAGCCACTGGATAAGTAAAATAGTAAAAATTTTCTGGGAAGAGGGCTTTTGGGGAGCCCCAAAACTGTTTTTCCCTTGAGTGGCTGCTAGACTGTTGGTTTCTAACAAGTACCACGGTTGTGAGTCTATTGGTTTTCAAGGATACTGCAGATTTGAGGACAGGGTGATGAAAATAAGGCACACTAAAATTCCGTAAATCTTGCTCTTCTTACTGATACTCATGTTTTTTCTGAATAAGTGCTCCTTAGACTGTTATAAGCCTTTAGTTAATTTCCAGAGCTCTAGAAATTTACATTTGAGGACTTTTGCAAGTGTTCTCATTGCCTTTATGGAGAAGCAGATTTTGGGGAGTACTTATTCTATCATTCTGGAAGGGTTTCTTGAAAGGTCTTTCTAAACTGCCAATATCTCTCTACCTCTTCTGTAAGTAACAAACTTTGTCATTACAAGGACATCAAATCTTCTGGCCAGCTGCTGAAGGCACCCAGCCATCAATCTTTTAAACATTTGCTCCAAATTGAAGTTGCCTTTCTCTACCTCACCCATATACTATTCTTGTAATGCATAGTTAAAAAGTAACTTTTCTCTAAAAATATTCACATCACCCACAGAGTGAGATACAGATTCATTGTCATGAAGTTTGGTGTGCATCAAATATTTTGAACTTTCATTTGTTATAATCTTGCCTTTAGCCATAGAATTCTACATTCATTATTTATTGCAGAGTAATGAACTTCCTTAAGACTTATGAGCTTAAAGCAATGATTATCATTTGTTGGACATAAAGTTCTATCTACTAAATAAGATGTTCAGGGATATGTGATCAAGCAGCTATTGCTGCGTGGTTTCTGTGGGAAAGGAAGTAGAATTTGTTTGGTTAGGAGACTCCAGTTCAGGTTTCCTCATTTGTAATCAGATATTGACTAGGTCTAGAAGATTCACTTCCAAGGTGATTCAATCACAGAGCTGGCAGTTTGGCACTAGCTTTTATTCAAGGGCCTCAGTTCCTCTCAACTTGGGTATCATCAAAGGGTTGAATGCCATCATGACATAGCAGCCCGTACCCTCCAGAGCAAGTGATCCAAGAGAGTAAGGAAGAGGCTCCAGTGCCTTTTATGACTTAGCTTTGAAAGTTGCACATCATCACATTTGGCATATTCAATCAGTCATACAAGACCAGCCTTGATTCAGTGTGGGAGGGGCACAGATATATGGAGACATAAATCGTTTGGGAACATCCTGGAGGCTAACTACTACAGTATCTATTTTGTCTAAGACCCTGTTTAGAATATAAAAACTTATAAATATGACCATTCCTTAAAGAATAGCAAATTTATTTCCAGAGGAAATGGCATGCATTCCAATAACAAAAATACTACTATAGATAGCTGATGTGTTATAAATGAAAGAAAGACAATATACTTCAAAAGTTCAGAGAAGGTAGAAATTGCATCCAGCTTCCAGAACAGCGACTTTGGGCTGAGAGGGACTCCTCGCTATAAATAAGAAATCAAAAAGCAATTGTCTATTTTTTAGTCCCAATAAATTCTTAAGATAAAAAAGAAAATATGCACATTTGAATTGCTGAGGTCAAAAGCAAATTTAGACCCCTTGTGTAGAAATAGACTTGCAACCTCATGGCAAGCAACACAACTCCAAAATAATCAGGAATAATTTTTAGCTAAACCATTGGTACAAGAATGCATTCATCACAATTATAATTTGCTACCAGGATCTAAAGAAAAGACAGTCATTTCTGGATTTCAACTCCTAGACTGGAATAGAATTAAGAAGACATTATTTATAACCAGTCGAGGTCTACATTATGACTATTTTCAGAAATGTAAAGTTATATCGCTATCAATTATTAATACTTGCTTTAAAAGCTGGCATATGTGTAAATATACAAGGGAGAATTAACATGTGGTTACTAAATACACATTCTGACATTTCAGTGAATGATTTGCACCATCATTACTAAGTCTGTTGAACTTGATTCATAGCACATATTCAGATTTTTAAAATTCATAGAGACACATTTATTCATCAAGTTTCACTGTAATTACAGTAATTGCCACTGGGCTAGAAAGAATAGAACCCAACATAAGAGATAGTGGTTCCTGTGATTTGCTGTTGAGCAAAACAAATCAAGCCTTCTTTTTTTTTTTTTTTTTTTTTTTTTTTTTTTAGTATCTGAAAAGAAGCTTATTAGGACAAATAAATAGACCCAAAGTTTCAAAACTCATATAATTATCAGTGGCCCCTAAAAATGGGAAATTTTGAAGTCAAAACTGATTAACAAATAGAGGACACCACCACAGGACAATGACATTGAAAGTGACTTTTACATTTAGGTGCAAAGTTGTCTTCACAGATTCTTAAAAAAAACACGTGGGTTCTCCTGTTTTTAAGCTTTGTCCTGGGAATTATTTATTTATTTATTTAATATTTTGGGTGTAGGGGGACAATGTCTCTGTTGCACAGGCTGGAGTACAGTGATGCAATCTTGGCTCACTGCAGCCTCCACCCTATCTTGGGAGTAATTTAGACTTCTGTAACTTTTATTAAACTATTTCAACCTGTGTTAGGTGTTCTTTGGTACAGTGGTTCTCAAACTTGTTTGTCCCTGGTGCCCTTGTTAAAAATGCAGATTCCTTAAAAATGCAGATTCCTTACTACGTAGTGTGGTTGATCGATTGAGGCCCCCATCTCTGCATTTTTAACTTTTTTTTCTTTTTTTTTTTTTTTTTTTTTTTTTAGATGGAGTCTCGCTCTGTTACCCAGGCTGGAATGCAGTGGCTTGATCTCGGCTCACTACAAGCTCCGCCTCCCAGGTCCAGGCCATTCTCCTGCCTCAGCCTCCCGAGTAGCTGGGACTACAGGCGCACGCCGCCACGCCCGGCAATTTTTTGTATTTTTAGCAGAGACGGGGGTTTCACCATGTTAGCCAGGATGGTCTCCATCTCCTGACCTCGTGATCTGCCCGCCTCAGCCTCCCAAAGTGCTGGGATTACAGGCGTGAGCCACCGCGCTCGGCCGCATTTTTAACTCTTATGCAGTGATTCTGAAGCAGTCATCTGACAAAACTTTGAGAACTGGAGTATTACTGTATGGGAGCTACGTTTTCAGAGCATAAAGGAAACATCCCACCAGCAAACCTGAGTTTATGTCCCAACCACAACACTAACCAGCCAAGTGACCTTGGGAGACTCATTTAACCTCCCTGAGGCTCATTTGAAAAATAGTGAAAATTCCTGTTTTGTGCTGAATAGTGCTAAAGACGAAAAGAGGCAGCGTTTGCAAAACCTTTATAAACCTTAAAGCCTCCACCAACAATATTGAGAATATTCTTACTGCTGAAGCATCTGCCAGAGGTGGCCAGTTTACATCCTTGATCCTATTTATCATTCAGAAGATATTTACTGCATGTCTACTGGGTAAGGCTTCACGGCAGATGTACTTCCCCTGGCCCTTATACAAGCCTATAAGGGGATTCCAGGACTCACAAATGGGCAATTAAACCTCCAGCCTCTTCCTGAGAGTTCTGCCCTCCATTCGATTAGCAGAACTTTCTTCTGATGATTAAATTGGCACCTCTGTACGAAAATGTTCCCTTCCCATCCTCCAGGGAGGGGTGCTCTCCCATTATGCGCTTCACAAGGGAGGAGTGTGGCAGGCTTTGCTGTATATTGCACACTGTTAATTTTTAATGTGAAGAGTCAGACTCTGCCGGCTTCCTTTATGGTACGAATTGTGCTGCAGGCTTCTTATCCACTGTGCAACACACCCCATTGGCTGTTGCAGAGGTAGCTTTACCTTTCTAGGGGTGTCAAAATGGCAAATGATTTAGTTACTGTCTAAATAAGGGGGAAAGAGGACTTAACTCTGCTCATTGTAAGGGACTAGTCTGAAAGAGCCTCAAACGCATGATAATATAATTGCAAGATAGACTGCCTGACAAGTGAGAGGAAAAAGAAAGCACTAATAGGAAGGAGGAAGACACAAAGAGCTACGGGGAGAAAAGTAGCTCAGGAAAGGGGGAACCTGAAATGCAGATGGGTTTAAGGCCCACTACGATTAAAACTTTTAGGTATCCCCATTGTCCATAGGATAGCAAAATCTTGTCCCTGCAAATAAGACCTTAACAATGAAGTTTCAGCCTACTTGTTCAGTCTCCGGTCTCTGGCCACACTGAATTTCAGTATTGGCAATGTGCTATGCCTTTCATACCTCTATGACTTTGCGCAGAATTTTCTATCTTCGATCTGGTATTGCTATGTCTACTCACATCACTTTTCAATTTCCTATAGACCGTTCAAGGTTGGGCTGGAGTTTTCTAGCTCTTGTAGCCAGAATGAACTATTCCCTTCTCAGTCCTCCATGACCATTTAAAATATGGAAATATTGTACTAGATTAATTTGATTCACATTCCTAAATATTTGAGTGTATACTATGTGCCAGGCACCGCAGTAGATGCTGGGGATATAGCAGTGAGCAAAACGAAGCCACTTGCCTTCTAAGCTTAACTACTCATGTATTGTCCATCTTTCCTTTTAGACAAGAGGGGAGGGTTTTGTCTGTTTAGTTCATCACTGTATTCCCACAGCCTTAGAAATGTGCCTGGCACACAGAAAGCACTTGATGAATAAATATTTGTTAAATAAATAGCCTTTACCTTAATACTAAATTCTACTCTAGGATGCTAGTTAATTATGCTTTTCAACACGGACGTTAGGCAATTTGAGAGTAGAAGCCATACCTTCTTTGCCTTTTATATCTGCAGAGTAGAGCAAAATAGCTGGTATGTAGCAAATGTTCTGGAATGAATTAAATTATCTAAGCTTATTATTGTAGCTGCTTCTATACACTTCATATTCAAAAGCTGGGTAACTATGTTAGACAATTATTTCTCCTGAGACAAAACCAAAGTGTAACCCTAAGAAATCTTTCTCTAAATATAGGGCTTCAGACAGAATTGGGAGGGGACAGAATCTGTGTGCATGGGAGTTGCTTATTAGGCAGTTTTGCTGGTGAAAGAAAAGGTTTTGGGAGTTCCCACCTTATGCCACAGAGATTGTTGCAAATTTACTAACATTTTTCATTGTTAGAGATGTTGATACAGAGAGTCACTCATCAGATAGAAGGTGAGATTCTAAAATTCCAGCAGTTGATAGTTCTCCATGCACAAAACATCATGGACTTCTGAGCTATCATTTATTTTCAGATTCTCTTTTGGGTTGCTGTCCCTTGGCCTGAACTTTATCCTTCTTAAACAACTGTGCAAAGAGTTCATGTATGAACAGCTATTCTTTGTTTATTCACAACATAGAAGGAAGAGGATTCATGGACTTCAAAATACAGGCATATACATAACAGCATTTAAGTAATTGGATTTAAATATATTTTAGGGAGTTGGGGTGGGAGAAATACATTCTTAAAATGATATATCTCAGAGGATATGCAGAGGTGTTTATACAGCCACTAAATGAGTATTGGAATGAGAGAAAGGAATAAATTCGGTTACATTCCAAGTGGATTGGGGAAGTAGAATTGCAGGAAAAATACATCATAGATAATCCACAAAGTGGGTAATCATATGTGAAAACTTGAGAGCTAACCCTAAGAACTGGATTTTAATTTCCCCGTGTAACTACCTCCTACACACACACACACACACGTTGCAAAAGGAACAAATGTGGTAGATGAGATCATGAGGCAAAAGCTGGGTAAAAGCAAAGGTGCATAAAAAATGGGAGGGAGAATGCAATGAAAAAGAAAAGATTCTGCAAAAATGAAAATTTGTCGAGTTTACAAAAACTGGGAATATTCTACAGAACACACCCAGGGCAATTACCCAAGGGGGAAAAAAAGGATTTATTCAAAACTTGCCTGATGACACCACTATGAAGTGTCAGTATTTCAGGTGATAGCATAAGTTACAACACCTTAAAGGCCCTTTTCAGAATTCTACTTGAGTGTGTGTGAATTCCACAATAGTTCATGTACATTAAACAGCTTACTTTGAGATTCTGTTTGAAAAAATACCATTCAGAGGCAAGACTTAAGTGAAGTTTCTACTCTGAGTGAATTTTTATGGCCAAATTAGGAACCCGGGAAGAGAGAGATTGTAATAAACGTGCTGACTCAGCAGTGAACTGCAGAATGGCAATGGGATATTATTTTAATGATGCTAGAGCTGAAATGCATCATTCCTGAGATTAGCATATCTGTTAAAAAAACACATTCAGCAATCCAAGCTAAAGCATTTTGCCAGTGGTCAGCAGAAAGAGGGTTTTTGCACAAATGGGAAGACTGGGATATAGGATCAGCTCAGAAAATTTTGAAGAGATTACACAATTTATAGACCTAAGAGTTTAAACTGCAAAAGTCTAGATGGGATTTAGTTTCTTTTTGTCCTGGAAGTGTGTTCTTTAGCAAGTTCCCTGGCAGAGTTTGACTGGTTACACGGTCTACTTACATGCTCCTTCCCATCCTTCTAGTAGATCTTCCAGTTTATTAGTTAAAAATTAAGTCTCTTTAATTAGTTCATCCATCAGAAAGTTATTTAGTACTGATGGCAAACCAGGTACTTAGGATACTGTAATGAACAAAATCCAGCTTCTACCCTTAAAAATGTCATAGTTTAAAAGGGAATACAAACAAAACAGCTAGTAATTTCAGTCCAGGGTGAATTGTGCCATGATAGAGATAAATAAGTATAAAAAACTATGGGAGCATCATAACACTATGGGAGCACAAACATATCTGACCGTCGTTTGGGAAGATCAATGAAATCAAAGGTTGAAGTCTTGACTTAAGGGTGGACTCAGCCTTTACTCTACTTTTCTAGAATAACTAACACATTCAAAGTGCAGCATCAACTTCATCAGACACTAAAATCAGTTTAATGTCTACATATGGGTGGAACCAGTGGATGAAATGGAGACAGCAAGTATTGGCCAAAGGTAATACAGCAAGGACATTGCATATCTTATAGGGAAATAATGTTGGCTAACTCCCAGACCACAGGCTTAACCCAGTGTACTAAGCTGGAGCCACCCTGTGATTTTTCACCATTGTCAGTACTTAGTTAAAATCAAACTAACACACTGGAAAAGGATGATTAATATGTAGAAAAGAGTAGTCCTTTGGAAGATTACATAGAAAGAAAAATAAATTGTTATGCCCTTGAAAGAAAAGCTACTTACTTTTATTTAATAAAGCTTTATTTGTTCTCTAGTTGTTAAGTTTATAGAAATTAAAAGTCTTGACTATTTGTCTTTTGCCAACATGAATTTAAAAGTGGTTTTAAAAAATCTCATTAACATTGTGCTTTTTTTTTCTGTCCCAAGCTGATTCAATACAAAACAGATTACCTCCTGTCTATGCCACTAAAGTGCACATAAATATTTCACAAACCAATTTATCTAAAAATTTTGTCATTCCTCTTTCTGAGTCTGGACATAGAGTGCACTAGAAAGCACTTTAGGTTTTCCAGATAACATAATCAGAGAGGCAAGAGTATATTATATTTGCTTTTCTGCCTCTTGTCTGGGCTTAAAATATTTCACCTGAAGTGTTTTCAGAATTTTATTATGTCAGATTGGCAAACACACAGTTAATGGACTCCCAGAAAATACTTAATTGAGATAATTTAATAGTCATAATAAAGTCCACACTATTGAGCCATAGGGGAAGGAGCGAGAGAGTAAACTTAGTTTTACCAGTTATGGTAGAAAAAAATTATAGTCTTAATGAGCAGGGTGGTCCAGACCAGGGGTCCCCAACCCCTGGGCCATAGACAGGCACTGGTCCATGGAGGTGAGCGGCAGGCAAGTAAGCATGACTGCCTGAGCTCTGCCTCATGTCAGATCAGCCGCGCATTACATTCTTATAGGAGCCTGAACCCTATTGTGAACTGTGCATGTGAGCAATCAAGGCTGCACACTCTTTATGAGAATCTAACTAATGCCTGATGATCTGAAGTGGAACAGTTTCATCCTGAAACCATCCCCCAACCCCATCTGTGGAAAAATTTTCTTCTACAAAACCAGTTCCTGGTGCCAAAAAGTTGAGGACCACTGGTCTAGACCACTGAGAAATACGTGCAAAGAAGAGTTGAGGAGCCTTTGATCCTGAAGTCAAAGTTAGGAAACTGAATGGCCCTCTTCTGCTATTTATTATCAGGCTTTATGTGAGAAATCTATTGCTTCTAGACCAGCAATTGGCAAATGTTTTCTATAAAGAGCCAAAGAGTAGAGAATTTGTGACCTATAGGCTCTACAACCTCTGTTGCAACTCTTCAGCTCTGCTGCTGTAGTGTAAAAGCAGCCACTCACAGCTGATAAAAAAGAAATGAGCATGGCTGTGTTTCAAAAAAAAGTTTGCGAAAACTGGTGGTGGGGCAGTTTTGCTGACCCATGGTCTAGAGAATTAATAATTATGAATCTGAAGGTAAAACCCAAAAGGTACCAGGGAACACTAATCAAGGAGAAATGATCAAGTCTCCATGCCAATAAGACTAAATATAAGTAAACAAGGCCCAGCTTGAGGAAAAATATGAACTCAAAATAATAACAAAATGGGGTTTGAGTCTGAAATCTTAGCTTTGCTATCAAGATCTATGCTTGTCTAGTTTTCTCACTAGCAAAATGATATAAGCAAACATTTATTTCCATCCTACTATCCTGCCTACCTTAAAGATTATTTTGAAGCTGAAAATGAATTATATTTTTAAGTATTTTGGAAAAATGTAAGGTGCTATACAAGTGATAGAAATATTATAAAATGATTTACACAACTCCTACATTGCTGGATTCCATCACCAAATTCTGGGCCCTAGAGTTTCTAATCGAGCAGGTCCGAGGTGGGGCCCAAGGTCTAACATCTCTTATCATTTTCAAGAGATACTGATACTGCCAATTTGGAGACTACTCTTTGAGAACCCCCACTGTACCCTCTTAAAATAGAACATAAATCCAGTGGTAGAAGTGGAGGTTAAGTACACAGATGAAATTCGAAACTAGAAAATTTAGGATTAAGTACAGATTTACATATAGTGAGTATCCCTAATCTTAAGCCTAATTTTTTTGGTTCAGCATATCATAGCATTATACCTTCTATGGGAAAATTTATGTCCTTGGGATAGAGGTAAACATTGTTTTTGTAGCTTCCTAACAGATCCAGAGAAATACACTTAGATTGTGTTGACATCAAAGTATTATCATAGCATTACATATATGTATAGTAAATATAGTTATGTAGAGTTTCAAACAAAAGCAATTAAAGGCATGGTCCTGATTTCTTTTAAGATGTGGATCTAAATGGATAGTGACCCACACACTTAACGCCCTGGGTATTTGCATTTTGACCCACTTGAAATCTACACACTGTGATCATTGAGTGTGTGGACCATTATCCATTGAGTGTATGGTCAGAAAGGCCAGTTGTGACAAGGCAGCATGGGCTCTGCGGTTAGCCAGACCTGACATAAACCCTTTCGCCTCCAGCTCTGAGAGGGCATTGGAGGTAGAGTTCAGATAAAAGCACAGGCTCCAGACCCTGACCCTCTGAATGGAAATCCTGTCCCCACTTTTTAATAACTATGTGATGGTAGGGAAATTGATTAATTGCTGAGTATTACCAAAAATGGCTAATGAAACAAGAATTGATTAAGTGCTAGGTGCTATTATAATTGTTTTGGAGATGTTACACTTAATTCTCACAACTCTGAGGTGGATACTATTATTATGCCCACATTATAGATGTGAAACTGATGAATAGGGAGATTAAATATCTTCTGAAGAGTCACTTAGCCAGAAAAAGACATATCTGGGGATATTATCTTATGGGCGGTTTGACTCCAAAGCCCATTATGCTCTACTATAAGAGTTGGCACACTAAGGCTCTCTTGCTAAAGCCAGTCACTGCCTGATTTTGCAAATAAAGTTTTATTGAAACACAGCCACGTCCATCATTTACAATATAATCTATGGCTTCTTTCATATTACATTGCAGAGTTGAGTGGCTGCAACAGAACAAAGAATATATGGCCAACAAAACCTTAAATATTTACTATTGGTACCTTTATAAAAAATGGACACTTACTCCTGCTCTATGAGGCCCTACAATTAGCTGTCTTAGCTATCTGGCAAGTTACTTCATTTATTCCAGTCACAGTTTCCCTCACTATAAAGTAAAGATACCACCGACCTTGCAGAAGCCCAAGAGCTTTCCATTTCTACTATACACTTATTCACTCTGCCTATTAGAGGAAATGTAATCTAAACACAGGTTTGGTCACTTGATGCTTGCAGAGTCCAATTAACAAGAGCCAGGTCTGGTATAAAGAAAAGTGACTTTTTATTCCAAAGCTAGCTAAGGGGAAGAAGTACAGCCTTCTTCCCTTAAGAAGACTGCTTCGATTTTGCAGCAGAAAGAGGATGATTTTAAAAGGGGCGACTATATAGTGATAGAAATGAGCAGGTGGGGGTGGTCCATGTGCTAGTTTGGTGCCTTATCTACTGAGCAGCTGAGCTGGTATCTTCATGGGCATAAATAGGTTTTAATGGTGGCCAAAAACTTTCCAGGTGGGAGAAAGTTTGTAGTGGGCATACTTAAGGTTGTAAATCAACTGTTATCTCTCGGGGCAACCTCCTGGTGGTTGAGAGTTCTGTTCTGGAATTTGCCCTGTAGGAAGTGTCCAGTGAAGAGGAAGTAAAAGGCTATTATTTGCATCTCTAAAAAACTAAGTAGGAAGAGGGGAGCAGGGGGAAGTGGAGAAGAGAAAAGAACAAAAAATAATTTAAAAAATAGTAATTCATTCTCTTTTCTTAGAAAAATGGGGATACTCAATTACAGAAAGTGTTGCTAATAATTTCTTAAATTGTTTGACCACAGACGTTCTGGCATGTTTTGCCTCTCAAAGTCTCCCGTTAATACCACGAAGAACTATTTTTTTCAAGGAGCACAATTTGCGGAATTTTAATAGGCTCATGGTCCAGCTGCCTCATTTTCACATAAAGAAACAACTCAGGCATTTTGCATAGGATTTCACTGCTAATCAGGCGATGAGGGGATTTGAATCAGCTCTCCTGATCTCAGAATGGGGCTCCTCACCCCTGCAGGTGGTGTGCTGTCATCTTCTATCCAGTCCTCCCCATGTTCTTTCAAGTCACATGGCTTTCCTTCTGTCTGTCAAACCTTTCTTTCTCAAGACAAGACTGTGAGCTCTTCGAAACTAAAATTCATACCCTTCTTATCTCAGCCCCCAGCAAACTGAACAATGCTTGTAATGTGGTTGGCATTCAGTAATTGCATATTGAATGAATAGGAGATTGAACAAAAGCCATGCCCTTCCCCAGCATTTGGGATTTCATTTCTTCCTTCAGTCACCATCTTCTTTGTCTAACTTTGATATGAGGTGCAGATTTTCCCTATTCAAACTACAAAAATTTCTCTTTACTTCAGTATATGCAAAATGCCCTCTGTCACAAAATACATATATGATGCTGTAGCTTGCATTTATTTCAATTAAATTACATGAAATCAAGGGCATATATTTGTAAAAGAAAGAAGAAATATGCAAATGGCAAAGGATCCAAAAAATGTTAAGGTCATCACAAAGTGAGGCCTTCTCCTCTCAGAGTACAACTCTAGCATTTAATGATGTATTCTGCATATGGCACAGCCCTCTATTCTAGCCAATGACTGTACCTTATATTCAGCTGAATAAAGACTAACGTTTCCTAACCCTGAAAACTTGACTGGGTAAGACTTTTTGATTGATGAGACCTCACAGACATCTCCAAGCTGACATGAAAAATGGCCACAATGTATCTGGTATCTATGTCATCAAGATTCAATAAAGAGAAATGTATATCAGCTTCATAAGCAAGTCATACAACTTACACCTTACAAGTTGAATTTGAAACCAGCCCCTACCTGCAATGCCCTTTCACTATACCGTATGCTGCACACATTCATTGCTTGCAGAGTTATGAATAAGAAAGTAGGGATTCCCAAAGCTTGCTGGGAAGCTAGCTGCCTGGACCCACATCACAGAGTGGGGAGGCACTTCTGAATCGGAAATGTGGCTGAGAAATTTCAACAATATGAATGCCAGTGTAAAAGATTTGCCAAAATCTGAAGGCCATTTCCTCTCAATCTGGGACTGTCAGGCGAATAAAAGGCGAGCAGAGCCATTGGACTGGGCCTCAATATTTGGGTTGCTTTCCAGGGGCAGATTTTGTAAGGGGGTTGGGTGAAGCCTCATCACAGATTTTAATTTCCGCTCATTCTAAGAGAAAGCTATTGATCTTAGACTGAGGGAATAGATTGTTAAATCCAAGACTGAGGGAATAGATTGAGAGTAAAGGCACTCAAATGTGAAAGTTGGCCAGACCTCACAGCTTTTCCTCATAAGCCAAAAACCAAGACACAGTTTTTCATTATTATAACTCAAGTCCTTCAAACCAAGTAGACTTATTTTTGTTAATAATAAAACCAAAGGTGATATCTGTCTATCCACCTAGCAGTTGATAATGCTAACAACAGTTCTGAAATGAAATTTGTAGCCAGAGCTATTTGGAGATAAACTGAAGAAGCCAGCCCTGTTTGGGAATGACTAAAGAGACCACATATGAGTTTTTATTATCTTGGTTAAATAAATGGGAAACATAAAACCTGGGAGATGAGACCATAAGATTTCTTAGTCTTTTCTATTGATTAGAAAACATCTCCAGAAAAGACTCAAAACTGTTTAAAAATAAAACTGTATTTTTTTTCCTGTTTGCTCCTGTGCCTTCCAAGAAAGGCAAGGCTTTTTCCCCTCCTCTTTACAGCAGCTGGGAGAAATGAGTTTCCAGTAAATAACAAGCTTACTTATCAGATGTTCTTGATAGAGCTGTGATCATCTTTATTGCAATTATTTTTAATATCTCTTGGCAATGTTCTGCTTTCTGATTTAAGATCATGGACCTATAAAAGTTTCCTACCTGCCGCTTAACATTGACCTCAGCATGAATTTCTACAGGATGCTCAAGAGCATGTTGTAAGCACAAAGACAGCAAACAAAAATAGAGAAAAGCAATGAAATAAAAAATAAATGTAACAAATAATAATAATAATAGCTTTCCCAGCTTTCTGAATATGCTCCAAACATGTTTTCTATATCACGGTTATTGTTTAAGTCAATCTGAACTAAAATACAAGAGCTGGGCTAGGATAATCTGGCATTAAAATATAAAAGTTTGTTAATATTGTCAGAAAGAACGTGAGAACATTTTCCCCAGGGCTTATAAAGGCAGTAAAGCACAGTGGTTATTGGCGACAGAATTAGGATATCTGAGTTCTAACTCATCTTCCTCATTTCCTCTCAGAGAAGTAACATAACCTCTTTGTGCCTCAGTTTTTCATCTATAAAATAGGGATATTAATATCAACATTAAAGATAAGGATGGCATTAATTAAAGCTAGTACAAGACTTATTATTTTCCCTGGCACAGAACACATACTCAGTAAATTAGTTATTATTAATATTATAAAGATGAAAATGATTCTGTTCATCATTTCAAAGTTATATTCATTGTTAAATACCCAATTCAAAATGTAGGTCACTGAACTGTTTTCCCTTCTAGATACAATACAGATAAAACAGGTTAACATTAATGGATCATTTTATTGCCCTACAAATATGTGCTGAGCAATGTTTATGCATTTACTCATTTAGTGGGCACAGCAGCCACAGTATCTGTTCCTATTTTGCAGATGAGGAAACTGAGGCCTAGCAAAGTCATGTAGTTTGCCTAAAATCTCACTTAATAAGAAGCAGACCCAGGAGAAAATAAAACAACCAAGCAGACAAACAAGAACTTCTACCTGATTTCCAATCTGATGCTTATGACTACCAGGCAGCGTCGCTTACAAATTTAGATTGCATGCCTGCTTTTGGATCCTCATTCCTTTTTATTTCCCAGATACCTGGTTAGAAGGGCTAGCCTGAAAGCCAAAATCTCAGAAATATCCTGACTGCTGGTTTAAGAGTCTGTCCCTTTCTCCAGACCTTATTCAGGATGCTGGATCCTCCCTCCCTGATTCTGCTGCAGTAAGCCCAGTTTGGTGCTTGTGCTTTTTTACCATGTTCCGGGCTAGTATATTCTGCCACTGCACTTAGTTTCTTCAAAAGAACTCAGATGTCAGAAATGGTACCCTTGGGCCAAATACAGTCTGCTTGACCCTGGGGTTTGGACCACCTGGTACTCGAAGATGGAAAAAAAGTAGTAACCTAATTATTGCAACCACCTGCCTGCAACCGCTGTTGTGTTCCTGACTGCTGCCAGGTGCTATGCTGGCAGGCTTGGATCAATTAGTAATTGTAACTGAAGCTGAATGCAATTAATTATATAACTTTAAGCTGTTCAAGTTTGACACCCTGCAATTACTTCATGAAACTGGGATATAATGGAGGTTTACAAGAAATGAAGAGAAATTATTATGAATAAGATTTCCATCAGTATTTTCTTCAGGTTTGGATCATACTCAATCTTCACGTATCATGTGAAGCACTTTCCATTTTCCCTTTATGGATGGAATGATTTGTTAATTTCCAACTTGTGGCCCAAGACTTTTAAAAGGGGTGGCTATGATGCTCATAGATCACAAGGGACAATCACTTCCCTTTGGGCCACACAGTGACAGGACTTCTACAAGGCATAAGAGAGTGGAACAGAGTGTGAACTAAGGAGTCACAGGGATTAGGGTTTGAGACATGGCTCCATCTGAAATAACGGGGCAGGTGATATCCTCACTCAACTTCCATACCCTCATCTGTAAGTTAGGGATGATATTAATGCTGGAAAAAGTAAGCAAGACAGAATCTACAAACTGACTAACATAATACCTGACATAAGGTAAAGGCTTGGTAAATGCGAATGTGCTATCCCTGTCTGCTAAGGCTGCACAGTTCTGGGGGTTGACAAGCCTTCTACTGAGACTGTCATAGTTATAGCTTCCCCACTGACCAGGCACTGCAGAGTCACGCACTGGCTAATGACCCAGGATTTGGAGTCTGCTGTACGTGGGTTCTTGTCATGAATGCCACCTAATGAGGAGTATGCCCAGAGATGAGTAATACAATTTACTCAAGTCTCAGTTTCCACATCTTAAAATGGGAGAAATGTTACTTAACTCATAGGACTGGTTTGTTGATAAGGCATGGGCCTGATGTAACTGGTTTGTTGATTAACTGGGTTGTTGATAAGGCATAACCCCGATATAAGTAATCAATATAATCAATGCATCTCAACTTTTATTTATGGCAAAATTTTAAAATTATGATTTGTATTTTTCTCTTGGTATTTTTCCCTATCTTCATTGCAGAATGGTAGCCAAGCCTTTCTATGCTCTCTTCCTCCATTATGTTTGGTGGGGGGCAGAAAATAGAAGTTAAACAATGTCCCAAGGGCACTGGGGAGAATAGAAGTGTGGGGTGTGTGTGTGTACTTAAGAAAATGACAAAAGTTCAAGTTGAGGGAGAGGAGAACTACCCCCAAGGCAGGGCCCCCAGAACAGGGAAAGTCACATGTGTTCCCTGGCAAAGCCTAGAGTATTAGCAAGAACACTGAGCAGATGGCTATATGGCTTCTCTAAGAAAGGCGGACCTGGTCTCTGGACTCCCATGTGGGGATGAAAGAAGAGACACATGAGCCTCAAGGAAACAGGAGTTTGGAACAAGAGGATTGCCAGCTGCAATATTATAAGCTAAAGAGGCTCCACTTTGCAACTAAGTTCCCTAGATTTTACTATAATCTAGAAGCAAAAGGAAGCCCCAGTAATAATTGTAGCAGGAGGTGGCTGAATGCTCACCAAACCCACTTTCCTGCTTAGGTACACTGGGAAATTACATTTATCAGTTTTCCCTGCAGTAAAGGTGGGATCTTGCAGGTGGATCTTGCAGGTAGATCTGGCCAATGGATTATGGGAAAAAGTGATGTAGACAATTTCTAGGTCTCTAAAACCCTTCAGGTGATGTGCCATGCTCTTTCTTTTTGCTTATTAGCTGACTGGATGCAGAGGATGAAGGAGGGTTATCTTAGGATGTTTTAGAAAATACTGGCAAAAAGAAATGGACAGATCCAGGATCCCTGAACACCAAATGAAAAGTCACCTGCCAAATAAGCAATCAGACAATGGCAACACTAAGAAATTAATTTGCTATTAAACCACTAAGAATTGGATGCTGTTCATTAAGCTGGCTAGCATTAATTACTCTTACTAATAAAAGGCCTGACATAGGATTTTTCATCAACCCTAAAGGATGGGAGTTAGAAAACAGAATTAAAGTGATTGAAGGGGAACAGAATATAAGGAAACTCACACTTAAGTTTGTGCATAGCTTTCTTATTATAAAAACTGAACTTTTCACGCAGCAATCTAAGCAACATGTAGGCAATAGCAATGAAAAAAGGCAAGTATTTCTTACCATGGATTGTTCTGATGACTAATTCAGGGGAGTCATATGACAGGGTTCTCTCGCTCAAGGAAAATGTCAAGGTTGGAGTGGCTGTCTCTTAGCCATGAGAACACCATGGATTCATCAGATGGAAACAAGAATCTTAACCAACCCATGAAGTTCTCTCTGCAAATACAAGTGATGCTAATTCCTGGCAGTTTACAATAAGTAAAACATGAACAAATAAAATAAAACGAGTCTGTGAGAGCTCAATTCCAAAGACCTTCAAAGCCATAGGAGAGCTTTGCAAATGACAGCTCAGAAACATCCTCATTTCTATCCACATCTTTCAGCTTTCCCAGCAAAATTCCTATTCTTTCCACTCTCTCATCTACCACCTTCTCAGCTTCTAATCATGACCTCAGAGCTCTCTCCAAACTGCAGCACTTTTTAACTGGTCCTTGAAAGTGTCCTGTGACCTGTCACAAACAACTTTATTCATTTCAGTGATTTGAAGCATCTGGGAAATAAATTTTATTAACTCCACTAATTGGGTCTGATGTGAATAGTTTGCTATTGGATCTATATATAGATACACCTGGTTGAGCACTGGATCGTGTTAGATTTTGTATCATTTAAAAATATTTGCTGAGAAAATTATGCTACCAATAGTCACCTAGGGGAAAATGATAGCTTGACTATGAGCAAAAAGAGTAACTCATTTTGTCCATTCATGAGTGAGAAGGACATTCATTGATTTGTCTGCCCAACATCCATTCCCTCTCCTTGTACTATTAAGACTCAACTTCCCTTTGGGGACCAAGCCTCCCTTACTCTCAGTTCATGTGGCTTATAAGCAGCTGGTCCCACTCTCCATTCCCTCCTCTCTCTAGTTTCAAGACTTTGGAAAAGATTCAAGTTTGCCCAGGGCATGCCACCCTGCTGATTTCTGCTTGGTTCGGAGAGGAGTTACCCAGGCCCAAGTCCCTAGGACTTCTCAAGGAATTACACTGAAAGATGAACTCTTTCCATTGGGAATTTAAACCTGGCAGAATATAAGCCTGGAGATGGTGGGGGCCACCTCATCACCACTTTGGAAGTGCTACTTAAGAATAAAGCCAACACAGAGGAGAGGTGAACCAAAACATGAAGAGAAAAGTATCGGTGATGATTATGGTCGAGCACCTAGATCTAGCTGTATTTTAAAAGAGCAATTAATGGCCTTTTGAGCTTCAGCTACTTTGATTTGGGTTTCTCGAAAAGCATCAAGTCTTCATATTATGGGACTGAATTTAACCGACAGCATTAGGGTCAGATTTCTGTGGTATATTCAGTCATCTTTGACTTTGGACTGTCAAAATTGTCTTGCTCACTGACTTGCACCAGGGTTTTACAGCACTATCACTGTGTTTACTTCTTATGGAACTTGTCAAAAAGTCATAAGCTTTTTACATGACTAAAAATTATATAGATGTCTGGGAGGTTTGGGAAAACTGCAAAAAAAAAATGCAGATTCCTGAGCTCTGCACCCAAAGAATCTGACTTAGCAGGTCTTTTGAACGTTCCACAAACCAGCATTCTCAACAAACAGCCTAGGTGATTCTGATGCAGGTAGACACACTTTCAGAAACAGTGCTGTGGCAAAAAGATCAGAACTCAGGGCTCTGAGTCATATAGAAATGAATTTCAAATCCTGCTTCTAAGGCCTACAAAATTATTCTTTGGGCAAATTTCTTAATCTTTGTGTCCCTCAACTCCCTAACTTATAAATGAAGATAATGCCATCATAGAGGGCTTTGTAAGATAATGTTTATAAAGAATTTACCACAGTGCCTATCATGTAGTAAAACTCCATTAAATGATGTCTATTGGTAATTCATTTACATGAATGAGCTTCTCAGATAAGCTAATCATTGCTAATTAGAATCCAGTAGCATATAAGATTTTGTAGCAATGAGACATAGAATGTATAAGTTTTGGTGTAGAACAGGGGAAGCAGGCTATATTCCTCAGTTCCATAGTTTGAATGTGTTCCCCAAAGTTCATGTGATGGAAACTTAATCCCTAATGCAACGGTGTTGATTATGGTGATTACATCATAAGGGATCTGTCCTTATAAATGAATCAATGTCATTATCACAGAAGGGGGTTAATTATCTTAGGTGTGAGTTAGTTATTGCTGGAGTCAGTTGCTGATGAAAATCGTGAGTTTGGTTCCCTTTTCTCAGTTCTCAAGCTTTTTTGCCCTTCTACCTTCCACCATGGTATGACTCAGCACAAAGGCCCTCCCTTGCCTGGAACCTTGATACTGGACTTCCCAGCCTCCAGAACTGTGAGCAAGAAATTTCTTTTCTTTATGAATTACTAAGTCTGGTGTATTCTATTATAGCAACACACAGCAAACTAAGATATTTAGCCTAATAAATGTTCTGGTATACAAAGGACAGGAAAATACCAAGAAAAGCTGCCTACCTTACTTTATAATCTTGCCTAAAGCCACTTAGGACATTGTCAATATAATTTTAGCCTTCACACTGAACATTTTTGTACATTAAATAACAATAGCTTAAATACATAAGTGAGTAAGGCAATGGAACTGGCATAGTATTACAAAATATGTTGCAGCTTGTGTAACAGTTATGGGTATACAAAGGAGAATGTTAATGGTGAAAGGTGTAGAGGGAATCAAGAGGATAGCTGTATGAGGTATAAGTCTATGTGGCATTGTTATGTGAAATACAACTTTTGAAGGATGGCCATCCTGAGTTTAAGTCATAGAGGCCCCATGTCAGCAAGTCACTTAGTTTTTTAGATTCTAGTTTCTAGTGTATAAATTGAGGAAAATAAAGCCAATGTTATTAGGTTGTGTTGAGGACTCAACAAAATGACTGTGCAACACTCTTAATAAAGTGCTAGCCATAGGGCTGATGCTCAACAAAAGTAGCTATTACTATTATTTCTTATTATGGTTTTACCGAAGATCTTGTTTTTTAAAAGCTGGCAAAAATGAGGATTTTTTTTTCTGAAAAGAAACATTTTAAAATTTTTTACAGACATGACAGTGAGGAGAGGAAGCAATCAGAAATAACCTAGCTCATCAATTTCAATAGGCGGGAAAGAAAGAAAGAAGTAAATGAAGGGTTAAAAGAAGTACTTTCTGCCAGTACCATCTTGTAACACCTCATTTCTCAGATGAGGCCTTGGTTAACATTCCTTTCGGTGAAGCAGCAAGAACCCACTAGTACCAGTCATGGCTCTCATGTTAAGGAGTCTCCAACAGCTATCTCCAAAATCCATTTTTTAATGATTTGCCTTTGTTGCCATAACAGTTGCAAAAAGTGAAAATCAATTCTACAAATTTCTTAATTTCCAAACTGCCCTGGGCTTTGGCTGATAAAACAATGATTTAAGTCAATGGCTGAGGTGGGAATTTGAGCATGTTCTTCAAGGATAATCACAAGGCTCCTCCTTGAGATGCATTTATTTTTAACCAATTACTCGACCTCTGAGTGTGGCGATTAAACAGAGAAGTGTAGGAAACACAAAGAGTGGGAACTGCAAACCAGCTTCATTCGTCTTTGTATCTTAGGAAACTGCAGGTGTGTGTTAATGAATTACATGACTGGTAAAACAAAATTAAAGGCAGCTGCATGTGTTTACGAAACTGCAGCAGCAAATTACAGGTATCTGTAGCATCCATAATTCATCCATAATTTGACAATTTTCATATTACTGAAATAAAGAATCAAGTCATGCAGATGATTACAGTATTTGCCTCTCAGCACAAGAGACCTTGCTTCACTACCTATGCAGTATCTCAAATGAAATAAATACAGCTTTTCAGGTGGAGGTGGACCTTAAGATAAAGGAAGAAAGTATTGCAGACAACCCAGCCCCCAGCTCCATGTCCTATGCCTCTAACTTCTATTTCCTTGTCAATAGAAGAAAGTTTGCACACAACCTTTAGAAACACACGTGCTAGGTCTTCTTTTGACATTGCTTCCTAAATCTAGAATCCTGAGGTAAGTTTCTCAAGACTCTGCTAAAGTTTTGAAGTTTGTCCTCCCAAATATCATGTTGAAATTTTATCCCAAAGCTGGAGGTGGAGTCTAATCCGAGGTGTTTGGGTCATGGGGACAAATCCCTCCTGGCGGGCTTGGTACCATCCTTGTTGTAATGAATGAGTTCTTGCTCTATTCATTCCCACAACAGCTGGCTGTAAACTACAGCCTGACACCCCTCTCTCTTACTTCCTCTCTTGCCATGGGATCTCTGTCTCCACACACTGGATCCCCTTTGCCTCCACACACTGGATCCCCTTTGTCTTCAGCCATGAGTGGAAGCTCCTTGAGACCCTCATCAGAAGCAGATGTTGGTGCCATGCTTCTTGTACATTCTGCAGAACTGTGAGCCAAATAAGCTTTTTTTCTTTATAAATTGCCCAGTCTCGGGTATTCTTTTATAGCAACACAAAATAGACTAAGACAGACCTTATGCCTTCATTTCAATTTATTTATCTGTGAAATGGGATAGCCTTAGTGACTAACAGAGTTTCTATATTTACTTTAGTTAATTAAGACTAATTGACCTCATACACATAAAGTGACTAGTGTAATGGCTCACCCCAAGTAAGCACTTAGGGAAAATTTAACTATTAATATCTCCAAGCTTCAGTTTTCTTAACCATAAGTTGAGGGTAAAAAACGTTGCTTACTACATATGGTCATCAGGAGGATGGAATGAGATAATGCGTGCAAACAGCTTAACTTACTTCCAGGCACACTCAGTATTACAGTCAGTAGTAGACATAATAATAGCAGCAGTTGTATCTCAAATAGGCAGAATAAAATAATATTGCTAATCATTTAAAAATTTCTTTTATGTATACATTCCAAGGCAGGCTTATCACTTCTTTGAAAAAGAAATTCATTTTGTTATTCTATATTCCATTTCAGAGTGATGTAGATATTATTGGAGACTGGATTTTTACAAAGCATCTTGTACTTGAATAAATTTAATCTTGATAAAAAATCCCTGTATGAAGGGATGTCCTGTGCCTTGGAGGGATAACCCTTAGCTCTGCCTCCCCAAAGAAGGCTGAGCAGAGCTGCACCTGGGCTTCTCTGCTGCTTGATGAGGATGAATCAGGAGGCTGCTTTGGAAAGCTGCCGGAGTTGGGAGGAAGGCTGAACACAGCATGGAATGTGACAGAGACAGCGCTGAGAAGCTACAGAGACACAGGCCAAACGCTTTTCTGAATTCTCTCTGACATTCCCCAGAACGAACTTTCTCAAACACCTGTCATTGCACAGATGAGATCAAGGGCCTGGTGTTAACTGTTACAATTACCATCACTGAAATTTTGGAAGACAAGACAATGAAAATGTATAGTAAATTTAAAATAAACTTTCTGAGCCAAACTGATCTGAACACATGTCAAAGCTTATTGCCCATTTATAAGGGCCTCTGCAGGCAGAATACATTCATGCAAAATGATATGAGAGAAGGAGGTTAAATACATAAGGCTTCTTGCAAAATACAGACTGCTATGCTACGTCAAATAGCTCAAAAGGTCATATGTTTACCAGTGGTAGGATAAATTTGTGGCACAATATGTAGCCATCTTCAGATAGGACCCATTAGTCAAAAAACAACAAGTAATCTATGAGAGAAAAAATGACAAGCAAATTGATCTGTGGCTATTAATTAGACAAACTAGGTAACAAAGTTTCTCCTGCCTCTTCTACACAGAACCAATTAGCACTGAGACTCTGAGCAGAGGTCAAAGACAAGAACATTGGCAGAAGCAGAGTCCTGCTTTTTCTCAAATTTCTGTAGCATATAATCAAAGGCACCAAACAATTGATTTATTTCTCAGAAATTGAGGCAACATTTTTCTCTCACAACAATAAAGATAATGTTATATTTTATATGTGTTTGGCACATCATTTTACCAAGTGTGTTTTCTCTGCCACATTTAATGCTTACAATAAGTCTGAAAGGTAGGCAGGGCAGGTGTGAGCCCTGTTTTATACACAAGGATCAGGAAATCTAGAGAAGTTCAATGTCTTTGCTCAAAGCCTATCATTAAGCGGAAGAAAGAGCCAGGGATGGAATTCATGTTCAATAGAGCTACAAAAAAAAATGTTTTGCCTTCAAATCTTTCAAGTGTTTCAAGAAAATTGTCTCTGGTTGGAGCCTGTGGTAGACACAGATAGAGACATGCATTCAATGCCATGGGTGGTTTTGAGGAGTGTTTCATATTCTTTCATGTGACGGTCAATCAGGTGGGGCCACTAGAGGAGACAGGGGAGGCTCAGGAAAGCAAGCTTAACATATTAAGAGGCCCTAGAGATTGAAGGCATGGCATGTTGCATGAGGCCACATGGGAGAGACACTAGGCTGGACAAGAGGCAGAGGCAGGAGCAGAAAGTTGGGAGGTGGGGATATTTTGCAGCCTTTTTTGGAGTTTTATTGGGAAAGGCAGGGGTGGGTAAACTATTGAAGATCAACTCTTTTGGATAATTTGGCTGGCTCTAAACTATAAGAGTGGCTCCTAGTTGCCTGATACCTGGCCCTGGAGTGGTTAAAGCAGAGGAGTGTTGCCTTCTGGGTATATGGGCCAGGTTAAGGAGGTATGGCTCAGGATTACTTAGTTTCCATAACAAGGGTATGCTCCTGGCTGAGTCCACTAAGAACCAATTATCTCTAGGACAGGCAGTCTCTCCCCAACTAGAAAGTTTTTGTTTCTTTTTAAGATGTCAACACATCATTATATATAGAATATATATACATACACACACACACACACACACACACACACATATATATACACACACAAGAGGTATTTTAAAGTCCTTATTCTCTCTTTCCACTAAATCTATCAGCTCCAGCATCTCCAAATTTCCAGCCGATTTAAGCCATTTAAGTCTTTTCAAATAACAAATCTGTTGTATAAATGTAGGCTTACCACTTCAGAAATTATCACCTTTAGCATCTAATAAACAATGTTATTAGATGAGCTATTTTAGCTGTAGGATTTTCCCCAAGTGTGTTCTGTTAGAATTTCCTATGCTTACCCTGGCAGACCTCTCAACCTCAGTTATAAATTGGGATCACCCGGGGAGAGTTAAAGAACTACAGAAATCTGGGTTCCACCCATGAGATTCTGATCTAGTCTTAAGATATTTGTAGATTACTTATAGGGGAAATCTAGAGTAAACCATAAGAAACATGTTTTTTAAAAAATAGCAGGACTTTTCAGAGCCTTTAATACATCCATGCATTATGTGGGTCTCCAAGATGGGGAACTATGGTTTATGGTGTTTGGCAAACTTATTTTTATTCCACAGTCCTTTGGGTGTTGAACATCTCCTGAGATTCTTGTTCCACACTAGCCTCTGAACGCTGGGAGAGGAGGAGGAATGTTTTGGTGGGATCTAAGCTTTATCAAGAGTCAAAGGCACCTCTTAAGGAGAAAGACGGCATCTAAAGATAGATGAGATAAAGACAAACTTCCTCATCTACACCTTGCTACACAAAGTGTGGTCCCTACGCCAGCCTCAACAGAACCCCTGAGAGCTTGTTAGGAATGGCAGAATCTCAGGGTCCCCCATCTTAGACCCACTCAACCAGAATCTGCATTTTGACAGGATTCCAAGGCAGTCATACGCATGTTAAAGTTTAAGAAGCAGTGCTCTAATACCCCAGTTTTTCTCAAGCTCTTCCAAAGTTCCATCATTCTGACTTTGAGGAAACTTCTACCAATGTATCAACAGAGGTTCCTTCTGTAGAAAATCTTTAACATTCTATGGAAAAAACTGATAAAATCCAGGGTTGTGGTTGCACAAGCTTGAGGGACAGGGAGGGCAGTGATAGAGAACATGAGGTGGACCATGTCCCCCGGGTTGTGTAAACCAAAGAAATTGTTTCAAAATGGAGGCTATACCCTTTGAAAGATGAAGGCTTTTTACGTCAATTTTGTCCAGGAGCTTTAATGAATTCAGCTTTATCAGTACAAGTTAATACTTTTTGTGTACTTCATAGGGCCTAGGCATCTTTTTTCTTTTTATTCTATATGTATTTTATCACATAGTAAGGAATGCTGAGGTGCTTAAGCCATCCAATAAATTGAAAATACAAACTTTACATTTCTATATTTGTCAGTATACAGGATCCTGAAGATGAATCTTGAACTCAGAGTGATAAATCAGTTTTCAAGGAAAGCCACATAATCCGTCAGTCTGGCTAACTGCTGTTCATTGGGTATTGGGGGAAGTGGAGCAGGCTCTGATAAGGGAATAAACTTGTTAAAGGAAATATCCAGGGCCCCTGCAACTGGCTTTCTGGGCAGAACCATTCTTGTGGTGGAATCAACTTGCCATCCTTGTTCTAATAAGCCTTTCACAGCCTCTTCTATAGGAAGTCCAACAAAAGCTGCAAAATCATCAGTGATGATTGAAGTATATGCTTGAGAGACCAGGGCAAAGGCGTGTCTCCTTGTTGCATCTCTAAGTGCTTCCATAATTGGCTGGACTGTCTCAGACCACTGGTGAGCGTTGATGGTTGTATCGATCCCAGGGAAATCTCTCTGCCAGATTCTTCGTCCTACTGACCAAATTCCCCCAAGTTCAGAATTTGCAGATTTTGTAGCAGGTGGTATTCTTTTCCAAAGATATCTTGCATTATTCATGTCATTATGGAGCAAACATAAAGCTAGACGCTGACCATACACTGGGGGTGTAGCAATTCCTCCAGGGGCCTCGAGCTCCTGGTTCTCGCACTGATCCAGCAACTTTTTGAAACTAAAGGTGCTTTCTGCCATCACCGCCACTGGCATCTTCACAGCCGGTCTCCGGGCCTAGGCATCTTGATGCCACTTTATAGTCATTATTTTATATTATCATCACAACAACTCTCTAAGATATGACCTATTACTATCCCCAATTTTTTGATGAGGAAATGGAATGTAAATGTAAAAGACATTGTGCTCAGGTTAAAAGTCAAAGAGTTTGGAGTTAAAAGAAGCAGAAGCTGGGATTTGACCCTAAGTTGAACTCTGAAAACTGCACTTTTACTACAGAAAAACTAGGTTAAAAAATTGTAAGATGGACTATTGAAGTGGGAAATTAAAGAAGAGTCCAGGAATCGCATTTGAAGAGAGATTGATATAAAAGGTGTGGCCAGGAAACATATTCTTAGTTTTGCCTAATTTTAAATAAACTCTACATAAGTAGCCAATGGGGAAACAAATATTTGCCACATGATTACAATGTCCAATCATATTAACAAATAATTTTCATAGCAATTTTGAAATCTACAAATAGCTACCATCTTGTTTTGTCCCCACAGCTGTTCAGTGGAGAGTTTTACCATCCACATTTTTTAAGTACGAATTAAAGCACAGAAGTCCTGAGATCTCAAAGTCAGGAAGTGATGGTCATAAGATTAAAAGTCAGGTCTTAAAACATTCAAATGCTGGGCTCCTTATACTTCAGTACGGCCACCTTCCCAACCATCAGATAAATAGTATGTTCTTCAAAATAAAAGACAGTGCATACCTCAGTTGGCCAGCCCAACATGGACAGGCAACATACAGCAAAGGAAAGGGCTCCTAGAAATAAATGGATAAAACAACAATAACAAAATTTAGAAAATGCCTTCCAAGAATTTTTCACACTTTAGCAGACGCTCGATACTAACAAATGGTCGGTTCTGGTACCTAGGAGCACAGAAAGTTATTTTCCCACAGCCCTTAAATTTGTTTTTTGGGTTTTCTTTTTTTCCTCTTTCAAAAAGAATGTTTCTGCCAAGTTTTCTCAAAAAGTACTTTAAAAAAGAAAGAAAAAAAAAAAAGACTGCTCCAGGGTTCCTGCTGACATAAAGGGCATGTTGGATATGCAGCTGCCTGTCAGGCACAGTCATGAGGGTCCACAGGGACAGGGACACAGAGGAACCAAACTAGGTTATGGGTAAAAGTACCCTGGAATTCTAGGATCGGCAGGGATCTTAGGAGGTCATTTAGTGCATTCCTTTGTCTCCAGGAATGACTCATCTTTCTCTATTAATTTAAAACAAGATTCATTCTATTTTAGGGAATCTGTAAAACAACTACTGTTACTCTTGGTTTGGCTCAGTGGCTCTCAACCAGGGGTTATTTTTCCCACTCTCTTCCCCACCCAAGGAACACTTGGCCATGTCCGAAGACTCTTCTGGTTGTCATAACTGGGGATGTCATAACTGGCATCTGGTAGGTTGAGGCCAAGTATGATGTTAAGAACCCTACAATGGACACAACAGTCCCCACGACAAGGAATTATCTGGCCCCAAAGTAAATATGCTGAAGTTGATAAATTTTGCAAAAGAGAGAAAGGGAGACGATTGTGCTTTGTATATTGCTGTCAGAGTGTTAGTAGAAGGATGGATAATGTGATGTTTAAGAATACAAGGGCCTATCCTGTAATGGGACTAAATTGCTTATGATTCAGAATCATAATTCTTCATAAGCCAATGTAGTACCCATTTTTTGTATGTGTGGCCCGACTGTCATAAATCCCTACTTAGCTATTAGACAGTAAGTGCCATGAGGGTAGAAAGTATATATGGTTAATCTCTATTCTTCCAGGACCTACCACAGGGAATAGCACATAGTGGGTATTTAAAATGTTTTATATTTCTCTATCTAAAACTTTAAGTCATCTAGTTATGTAAAAATAGCAAGATGGATTTTCACTAAATAAGGAATATGTACTTGAGATTTTCTGTCTTGAACTTAAAGGCCATTTTGTGTACTTGATATTTTGGAGTTCCCTAGGTGAGGCATCTTAAAGAGTCTTCCAGAGCAATTGAAACCAAGAAGTTTTTGTGACTGTAAGTGGGGCACGACATGTTACATATATGAAAATTTTGTACACTAAAAAAATAAATAAATAACGATTTCCCACGTGAGTCGCAAAGTGAAAATCACAGGAGCAGATTCTCCAAATTGTGAATGTTGCTTTGCTTTCCAGAAGGGCAACCCTGTTTAATTATGCACCGGTCCACTCCATGGAAATGAGCTGCCTCTGAGAGGAATATCTTAGAGATTCAGAGCTGAGCAATTCAAGGCATGGGGTGTATTTAAAGTGCTCTTGGAAAGCTACCAACTACCACTATCATAGACACAATCCATTTCTGTTTTAACAGGAACTTCTTTAGCCCACCCTGTTAGAGTAGGAGGTTTTGCCAACTTCCTTTAGACTTTAATTGATAACACACAAATCTGTTGCCACAGATGGCTGGGTGGGCAGCATCTGAAGCTGAGATCTAGAGAAAGGCTTCCCACCCCCAGCAAATGCAAGAACGTTCAAGGACTGCACATGCACAGTGCACCATGGAAACAGAATTGAAGGAGGAGCTCTGGGCGCCACACTAAAGCACAGGGGGTTTGGATGAAAGGCGTCCTCAAATGCAGAAGGTTGCAGGTTCCCAGCTTGCCTTTCCATCACATGCAAATAAGACGCATGGTTTTGAATCCTAGTTATACCAGCTACTAACTGTGTGATCTTGGGCACTTTAACTTCTCCAAGTTTCACTTTTCCCATATGCAATAGAGATTTATATTAACATTTTCCTTTGGATATTTAGAGAAGCTTGAATGAGAAACAAAGCAATTTTTTTCATTAGTTATTAGCATTTCCTCATGTATGGAACAAAACTACCCTGGAGATAATCTCTATTCTTTTTTATCTTTCCCCAATATGCCATGTGGGATCTAGGTAACTCCGCTAAGCTAGAGGTAAAAGGGCAGAAACCAAAAGTCAAGGAGTTTGGTAACTTCAGATTCTTCAGAGATTACTGATGGAGATTCACAACATGCCAAGTGCTCACAAGAAGCTAAAAGTGACCTGGGAGGGAGAACATCTTAGAATGAGGATAAAATTTGCTGAACTGGTTCTTTTCAGTGGCAGATGACTGAAGTCAATCAAAGCTGCCTTAAGGAATAAATAGGAAGACACCTGTCAACCCTCATCAGAGATGAGAAGCACAGTGGAAAGCTTCAAGCCAGGTGGTATCCAATTATTCAAAAGGAAGAATCAGGACTCTATCTCTTTCAGTGTTTGGCCTTGCTTTCTTCTGTGTTGGCTTCACTGTCAGCAAGGTTCCCTGAAGCAGTGGCCCTGAGGAGCTCCAAGCCTACATCCTTTCACTGTCAAGGGCAGCAGACCAAAACTTATCTTTCTCAATAACTCTGGTATAGGTATTAGGATTTAGTCTGATTTGATCAGGCCTAGGTCGTGTGTCTAGTTGGGCCGTGGGCATCCCACCAGAACTGGGTAGATTGTAAGGGCAGAGGAGTTATCAATAAAAGGAGAGACAGAAGTCAGTTAGGCAAAAACAGAAGCATCCACTGCACTTGCTGACGACCTGAGTTCTCTCTCTTAATAAAGGGTTTGTCTACTTCTTTCTCTCCTGTCATATAATGAGGATGATTATGGAATTGAGGCGAACAAGGCCTGGAACTGTGAGTATATTATGTATAGCTGGGCTGAAAGGAGATTCTTGTGAGGTATATACATCTCATTAAAGAAGTGTCCACCTTAGACATAGGGGCCACATAAATGTTGCTTATTTCTTGTGCAGCAGTTTGACTACATGAGAAAAGTAGATTCTCACAAGCTGCTGTCCACCATTGACCCGTGGCACCTGTTTGGTTATTCTTAGACTCCAAAGAGCTGAGGTTATTAATGCCAGAAGGGGAGACTAGCTTAGGTACAGTACTTTAAGTATAAATTCAGTCTGACAACCTCATAGGCAAGCAGAAATTTGTATTCATTCTAGAAAATTTCTGCCATGTCGTTCTCTAACTCAGGTTTGGTACGTTTCTTTTTAAGCTCATTGAAGTCACTTTAACAAATTATACATGGTTTTAAAGACAGCAGAGCACCTGGGATTCTTAGTTGTATAGAGTGAATGATAGGAAGCAGCAGGGCAGTAAAGGGGCTAAATGCCAAGATTTTGAAGGTAGGTATAGTGGGCTGTAAAGCCCTGGGCAAATTATTCAACTCCCATGAGACCATTTGCTCTTCTATAAATTAGAGACAAGGTTAATACTGACTATTGCCACTGAGCACCTTCAATGTGTCCTAGTCTTAGTGCTTTATGTGCTTTAATGCACTGAATTCTCATACCCAACTCCATGAGGTAGCCATCATTACCTTCATTTTACAAATGGTGGCACAAGAAGTTTAGGAACTTGACCAAAGTTGGAAGTCAAGTAAGTGGCAGGAAAGTGCTCAGCCCAGGACTCATGCAGGGTAGGCACTCAAAAAATGTTTGCACTGGGAGAAGAGTTGGTAATACATGCACTTCCTCTTTTAGAAACGTATAGTCCAAATGTAGAGGATATCATCCAAGATGACTGAGGAGGAAAACGTATGATTCCTCATTGGAAAATGCAGTAGCTTAATCTTTCCAGAGGAGGAGGTTTGTTTTCAGATTCTAGTAAGAGAGCATCATACTCAGCCACCTCTGAAAAACTGCCCAAGCTTCTTCCTTCGGAGTTTTGGGAGCAGATCACCTTTATATGCAGTAAGTGAAGAAAGGCATTGGCCCCAAAGCCTGCTGTATTTTCTGAATCAACTTTGATAACCAACGTCAAGTGCTGTTGTCACCAAATTACCCTCCCACGTAGGCTGTGAATAGATGATATGACAGGCTAAAACCTCATATTAACTGAGGCCACCTCAATTAACCCACTATGTATTCTTCACTGCAGTTTGAGATGCAAGAGTGAAACTTGCATCGAACCACAGGAAAGCCAACTTGGGTGACATCTACTATTTATTGACATATTTAGAATCTCACTCCAGTATTTCATTTAGTCTTAACAACCACTCCATGAGGTACTATTATTATCTCCATTTTGCCGATAACAAAACAGGTTCTTTGACATTACCCAATATCACATACAGCTAGTAAGCCATAGAGCCAGCCAATAATAAACAACTTATACTCTTAACCACTGTATTCTCAGTTTCCCACATTGACATGGGTTGAAATAGAGCAGGAGATGAGTTCAGATAAGTAAGATGAGGCTTGTTATTGATTGCTTGGGATTCCTGTAACAAACTCAAGGCTTAATCAAAATGCAAAAACTAAAGCTGGCATAATTACATGATCTTAACTTTTTCATGCCCTTAGGGTATTCAAGTCATGAAAAAATTGCTGAGGCCCAAGAAATCTCCTAGTTCATTCTATAAAAGGAAGCAATCTAAGTGTCCCAATTATAATTAGCAATTCCATATATTTACTTCTTTTTTTTAAGAAGAGAATAAGGAAAGAAATGGCCACAGACTCTTTCTTTATTATAACAAGACCCACTGTGCCCAAAGTGAATCAATATTTCCCCATAATGTTACTTGTTTTCCATTGAATTCTTGGCAAATTATACAGAGAAAAGCAATGCTTACAGACATTATTACATTGGTGTTAGGTGGGGAATTATTCATTCCTACATATTATTGAAACAGTGTTCACTCTACGGAACCTATTCCCAACTCTAACTTCCAGTGGTGTGTATTTCTCCTCTTACTGCTATTTAAATACACAATTACTTTCTAAAGTTAATTGATCTGATATTTGGTATGTCAATGTTTGCAAGAGATAACATAAATAAATATTATGTATATAATGATGGATATAACAATGCAGTAGAAATTCATTTCCTAATGGAATTTTCTTAATTAGAGTATGTTGGTGTTTCCAGAATTCCAAAGGCACATCTAAGATATAGGACAAAAACAATCTGCCTGTTTCTACATGGTCACACTCAAGGGCAGTAATTAACGAAGCAGAGGAACTGTCAATATGCTGGTTCATTCTTAGTTGCTCCCTTTGACAGAGGCCTATAGAGCCTCAGTTTCACTACTCCTGGCAACTTCCAGTAATGTCAAACATATCCTAACTCTACCCTGAAAAGACTTGTAATGATTTAGTCCCTTACTAAAGGCAACCTTACTGTTATGAAAACCAACTATCAATAGTAGCAAACATCAAGGGCAACTTCCAGTATTAGTGAATACACACCATGTGCTCAGTTCTGTGCTAAGTGCTTTATACTAGTTATTTTATATAAACTGCTCATGTAGACGGAGTTTCCATCTTATACATGAGGAAACAGAGGCCAAGATAGTAAATAACTTGTCTCATGTTCCATCAGCTCGTAAGTGGTGGAGTTAGGATTCTAATCCATCTCTGCTTAATTCCAAAGCTCACAGTTTTAAAAATTGCTCCACCACCTTTTACATAAACTAAACAAAATGGCTAAAGAAAATCAGCCTTGATAACAAACATTTCGTGTTTATTAGTCAGGATAGAAGAAGCTGTGCTGTGGTAACAGACAATCCCAGAATCTTTGACTAAACATAAGCCACAAAACCCGATGTACAATATGTTACTTTCCTAGAGCTCTGTATTCATTGCAGTGCTCCTGGTGACTTTTACCTTGTTGCTCCACCATGTCAACATGTTTCTCGTGGTGAGGCACCTAAAATCTGAAGGGATCTTGCACTAGCTCTTAAATGCTTCAGCCTACAAATAGCACATCAGTTCTACTCTTGGCCACTTCTTATCACATGGCTCTGCTCAACTCCAGAGAGGCTGAAGAATATGGGGGAAAACATGGATATTCACTGAGCAGCAAATGTCTCTACTATGAAACTCTCAATGATTGTTAAGTAGGAAGAGACCTAATGGGCTGCTTTCTCACCTTAGGTATATACAAATATATTCCACTAGGCGTTTTCAAATTCTTTGCCCTAATTTTCGGGAAGTAAATATCTACTCATTGAATCCACTTTTTTTTTTTTAATAGTAGCGAAGATTAGTCATGTGTAGTAACAAAGAATTGGGATATTCGGCTATAAGAAAATACTTTTCATAAAGGTAACTGTGGAGTAGCAAGGCATGGATCTGGACATCTTTAGTGCTTTAGGGCTACTAGCATAACATTGCTATTTTTCTCTCAACAGTTTTTATGGGGAAAAGATCAAGTTTAAGTGCCAGCCAGATGTGAAGATGACCTATTTGGGCCTTTCCTTACAGGCCTCTTGTGATTTACTGTTTATGGTTCACTTTCTGGCCACAGCTGACCAACACTACCACAGGTTCAAAGGACGTCCACATGAAGGCAATGACTTGTGTGATAGGCATCTTTCCTTTCATCTGTTTCTACTTCACTCAAACCTAGAGGTAAGATTTCAGAGTGGGAAAACCTCTGCATCTATACATTTACTAGTCTTAGTTTCATTTGTGTTTTCTGTACTCCAGGAACCTATCAAGTTTCTAGAACTTTCTATCATGCAGTATTGCACGGTCCCACTTCTTACTGCTGCTGTTACTCACAGGTATGCTGCAATTTAGAACATACTTTCTCAGCTTAAAGACAAACTCTCATTTTCTGAATATAATCCAATGGGATAAATTATTTAAGAAAGCCAAAACATTGAAGGGAGGTCAACACTTGTCAAGGCTTGCTCTTTAATTATAAAATTGAAAGAACAACAAAAAATAGAACCTTTGGGAACGAAAAGAAAAAAAAAGCAGGACATCTATATGAAATAGTTTGAAGTGACTGAATGCTTGAGGTTTTTTTGTTTTGCTTTGTTTTTCTGTTTAGAGGAGTCTCTTAACTTATTCCGTGAGAACAGGAGAGAGATTTTTCCCATAAAGTACTCCTATTTCTGGATCTTGAGCAAAGAGTTTAGAAAACAATATTCCTCAGACATAATAGGAAAATCATTCTGGTGCTTTCAGTCTTCTCTTTTAAAAACTTATATTCTTGAAAAATTATTCTGAGATTTTTCCCTCAGCCAAATCCTTTGGGTCTGAGTGGCTGATGACAGTCCTTAATGAATAGGTAAAAAGAACACTGAAGTATCCTTTGAAATTGCAGCAAACCACTGGGCTAAAACTTGGTATCAACTGCAATACAGATTAATTGATCCAAACCATGTCTCTCCAAGATGTACACTGATGGAAGAGAGAATCCAATGCACAGAGTGAATTTTAATCACTTCTTTTTGACCCATATCCATGGAAGTAGGAGGTAAATTAAGCAAAAGGAAAAAAAAATCTTCTGCGCTTTCCCTGGTGTCTGTTACTCCCTCCCTTTTTCCATTTAGGAACTCAAACACACATATTCCACTTCCTTCCCAATGTGTTCATTTTAAAAAGAGAGAAGCAACGAGTGCGCCCTGTGAAGGGGTTGCCATGGAGAAGCCTTTCCAGGTAAAGAACAGTCACTACGGAACAGTGGCATGCAACTTGTCAGCAGAAAGGCTGCAGCGGCCCCAGAGCGATCATAATTTCTGTCCCCACTAATATAAATACAACCACATTTCTGCTGGTCTCCAGAAAAGGCTCTGTCCTTTTGTGGGTGTACCTTTACTTTACAGCAGAGCTTCAGCCTGACTATTTGCATTTAAGTCAATGTATATTTCAAATGCATGCACAGGGTGCCATATTTAACCGAACCCTAATGACAATGCTTTGTTGAAAGCCTTTCCTCCTCCTATATAGCATTTCTGTTTTCGGGTTGCTTATATTGGTTTAAACTTATAGAATTCTGACTCCTGACCTCTGCCAGTGTGAAGGAAATATAGGTCTATCATGTGTTGCCTTAGTTTGCCCTCATTCTTGAAACTAGGCTATCAGTCAAAATCAGAAGAATTTTGACTGGTAATTGACTGATAAAAAGAAAACTATTCTATTTGCCCTCATTCTTGAAATGAGCTATGAGTCAAAATCAGAAGAATATGTGCAAGTCAATCTTTCTGAAATTCAATCTGTTTTTCTCTGCTGGCTGAGAACTATTTAAGAATATGTAAGTAAATTTAGGCTTGTTCATTAGACTTCAGCAAAATTTCCCCGGTTTTAATGAAAAGAAATACATTTATATGCACATAAGATTCACCTCCCCCCAAATGTGTGTGAAACATACATCTGGCATCATATCTACCATTGTTTAAATGTAAAAGAAAAAGGGAAATTTTGATAAATTAAAAGAAATGAAAAAATGGCTATTGTCATTCAGTAACAGCTGTTTAAACAAACTGCTGTTCAGAAAGCCAAAATGGTTTAATCCTTAAAGGATCAACTTCCAACTTTGAGCATACAAAAAATACCACTGATATTTCTTAAGCATCTATTGTATTACAAGCACAAGGCTAGGTATTTTCGTTAATCCTCAAAGCAACTCTATGAGATGGTGGTTTACAAGCAAGAAAATAGAGGCTTGGAGCTGCTATGCAACTTGTCAAGTTAATTCTATTGTGCTAGAGCCAACCTGGGGGTTTGAACCTGGGTCTTGTAGACTCTAGAGTGTGTGCTTCTTTTTCCATGCTGCCTGGAAATCAGGAAATTCCCAAATTCAAATGCAGGATCTCAGATATGCAAAGCATGTGCCTGCCCTACCACTGAGTCCTGGGACAATGTCAAAGAAGAAATTATAGGCTTTGTTTGGCCAGAGCTAGCTACCCTGGAGATGTATTACAGTAGATGTTGTTTGATGACTACCCGAAATCGATTTTCCCTTCTCTTTACTAACAGGTGGCAACGTGCCCAGTTAAAAAAAACTGCATTTTCCAGGCTCTCTTACAGATATGTGTGGCCAGTGGAATGTAAGTAATTCAGCAAAGCTTTTTAAAAGAGTCTTACTTGGCTGAAATGAGACCTTTTTGCTTCTCCCCCTGCCTTGTTCTTCCAATCTAGAACACCACCTCCCTAGCCACCAATGGCTGAAAAATGAGCAATAAGTCATAATCACAAAGCAAGCCAGAAGATAGAAATCACATACTAAGAAATTTTGCATGCCTAAAGACAGTGCTTGAAGTTCAAGCATCATGTTATGTAAAAGAAAAATTAACTTCTATCTTATTTAAGCCACTATTATTTGGGGTTTCTTTCAAATGAAGCCAAAACTAGTTTCAACAGAAACTTACATATTGTTTGAATAAGAAAGAAAAGGGAACTGATTCATGTCCTTACCTTCCCAATGACAGTAACCTCCTGGAGGCTAGAGACCCTATCTCTTATATTTCCTTTTAATATCTCCCCAGCATCTAGAATTTTTCCAGACAAATAGCATGGAGTTGATAGGTATTTGTTTACTTGACACAGTGGCCATTTTAGAAGAAGCACTGAGCAAAGTCTAACTTTCTGGATGTCAGCTTTTTTTAAAGCTAAACCCAACTTAAATATTCTAACTATAAGAAAACGTATCCTGGACAGATTCCAGCAGGCCACTGACACTGACTGACAGTAAGAACCAACCGTTCCTCAACCTGAAGAAAGCAAGAACCCAAAATTAAATTTCTCTGTCTAAATGTCAGTGGCTAACAAAGGAGCTATATGGATCTTTAAATAATTACAGTTGGCAAAGAAACAACCATATGTACGTGTATATATATAATATGTATACACACACACACGCAGGCAGTACTTTTAGAAACTTATCCTATTAAGAATTTGAATGTGACTTGAGTGTTGGTCTCCTGATTTAACCTCCTTTCCTTTCAGAACTCACTGTGTCCTTGTTCACCTTCAGAACATTGAATCCATTCACTATCAAATCTCCAATCTCCCTTCCACTCTTGTGCCCACTTTGCATATTCACTCTTCCCTTTTGCACAGGCCATTCTAGAAGGCTTTCCTCTCTAGCCAAGGACTCCAATCAATCAATCATTGTTTTTTTTTTTCTCATTTTTTTTTTTCCAGTTGTCATCACACTTGTCATTTCAGCTGAATCCTATCTCTACTCTGAGGTCCAGTCCAACTCCCACACTTTTCAAGGGTCCAGTCCTGACCATTATGACCTCAGAAATATCTTCATCTTTTGTGAGTCCCTCTTTCTTTAACTCTCTGTCCAATTAATTGTATCTTTACTTAGAACTACCCTTTTTCATATGGATATTATGTCCCCTCGGCAAGTTTCTAAGGTTTTTGAGGGCAAAGACTGTGTCCTCTGCCACTTTGGCATCCATGGACTGCCATGCTCCCTAATATCTAGCAAGCTTTTGTTAGTGAGGGCAGTTTGGTTGTTTGCCTTTGGGGTTTGGATACAAAATCAATGTGCAAAAACCAAAAGCATTCCTATACACCAATAATAGGCAAACAGAGAGCCAAATCATGAGTGAACTCCCATTCACAATTGCTAAAAAGAGAATAAAATACCTAGGAATCCAACTTACAAGGGATGTGAAGGACCTCTTCAAGTAGAACTACAAACCACTGCTCGAGGAAATAAGACAGGACACAAACAAATGGAAAAACATTCCATGTTCATGGATCAGAAGAATAAATATTGTGAAAATGGCCATACTGCCCAAAGTAATGTATAGATTCAATGCTATCCCCATCAAGCTACCATTGACTTTCTTCACAGAACTAGAAAAAGCTACTTTAAATTTCATACGGAACCAAAAAAGAGCCCATATAGCCAACATAATTGTAAGCAAAAGGAACAAAGCTGGAGGCATCATGCTACCTGACTTCAAACTATACTACAAGTTTACAGTAACCAAAACAGCATGGTACTGGTACCAAAAGAGATATATAGACCAATGGAACAGAACAGAGGCCTCAGAACTAACAACATACATCTGCAACCATCTGATCTTTGACAAACCTGACAAAAAAAAAGCAAGGGGGAAGGATTCCCTGTTTCATAAATGGTGTTGGGAAAAGTGGCAGCCATATGCAGAAAACTGAAACTGGACCCCTTCCTTACACCTTGTACAAAAATTAACTCAAGATGGATTAAAGGCTTACACATGAGACCTAAAACTATAAAAACCCTAGCAGAAAACCTAGGCAATACCATTCAGGACATAGGCATGAGCAAAGACTAAAACACCAAAAGCAATGGCAACAAAATCTAAAATTGACAAATGGGATCTAATTAAACTAAAGAGCTTCTGCACAGCAAAATAAATTATCATCAGCGTGAACAGGTGACCTACAGAATGGGAGAAAAGTTTTCTAATCTATCCATCAGAAAAAGGGCTAATATCCAGAATCTACAAAGAACTTAAACAAATTTACAAGAAAAAAACAAATGACCCCATCAAAAAGTGGGCGAAGAATATGAACAGACACTTCTCAAAAGAAGACATTTATGCCACCAACAAATATATGAAAAAAAGCTCATCATCACTGGTCATTAGAGAAATGCAAATCAAAACCACAGTGAGATACCATCTCACGCCAGTTAGAATGGTGATCATTAAGAAATAGGAAACAACAGATGCTGGAGAGGATGTGGAGAAATAGGAACACTTTACACTGTTGGTGGGAGTGTAAATTAGTTCAACCATTGTGGAAGACAGTGTGGTGATTCCTCAAGGATCTAGAACCAGAAATACCATTTGACCCAGCAATCCCATTACTGGGTATACTCAAAGGATTATAAATCATTCTACTACAAAGACACATGCACACATATGTTTATTGCAGCACTGTTCACAATAGCAAAGACTTGGAACCAACCCAAATGTCCATCAATGATATACTGGATAAAGAAAATGTGGTACATATACACCACGGAATACTATGCAGCCATAAAAACGATGAGTTCATGTCCTTTGCAGGGACATGGATGAAGCTGGAAACCATCATTCTCGGCAAACTAACACAGGAACAGAAAACCAAACACCACTTGTTCTCACTCATAAGTGGAAGTTGAACAATGAAAACACATGGACACAGGGAGAGGAACATCACACACTTGGGTCTGTCCGGGGGATGAGGGGCTAGAGGAGGGATAGCATTAGGAGGAATACCTAATGTAGATGACGGGTTGACGAGTGCAGCAAACCACCATGGCACGTGTATACCTATGTAACAAACCTGCACGTTCTGTACATGTATCCCAGAACTTAAAGCATAATAATAAAAAAAAGGTTAAAAAAATAGGGAGTTTATATGATCATTCCTATTTCACAGGTAAAAAAGCTGAGACACAGAAACTAAGCAATATACCCCATTCTACGTCTGCTAAATGGCAGAGCCAGGATTCCCAGCGAGGCTCTTGGGCTCTAAAAGCTGAACTCTAGCCAGGATACTACAGTGATTGTAAGGCATGAGCCTTGAACGCTGATGGCTGTATGCAGCCCAGCCCCTCTGCAGCAGGGCTCACAGAGCATCCGACTCTGCCTGCTCAGTAGCTAAGGTCTGGGCTTATTCTTTGTGGATGTAAGAGCTCACAGCAACAGCTAAAAACTTTGCTTAATCTACTTGGGAGCAGCACTAGTAAGGACAGTAGCAGTTTGAAGAAGAGCTGAAGCATGGCAGTGGGGAGTCTAAAAATAAAAATAAGGATGCAGGAAGGGTAATACTTGAAGGTAATTAAACGGTGCTCTTCCTCCCTCTGGGGAGAACAAAAGCCAACTAATTGGCCAGCTTAAACAGCTCTGACAGCACCTTAGAGCCCAGCTCTCCTCTTATGTGTGTGTGCGCATGCGTGTGTGTGTGTCTGTGTGTTCAGAGATGATTATGGCAAGAGGGTATTACACATTACCCAGATCGTGGGAAAATATGGGATCTGAGAGGAATTATAATAGAGTCACTGATAAGTGCAAAAAATAGCCATTACTAGCTATGGTTTCAAAGGTCACATGCATGACTAGTTATATATGGTGCAGGCAATCTCTCTGGGAGAACATAACTCACCAATTCACTCATTCCTTATGTGCTTATTTCCTAAAATATTTAATAAGAGCCCACTATATGCCATGCATTACCCAGTTACTAAGGATGAAATGGTGGAGTCGAAAAAGCTCCCCGTTTTCGTGGAGCTTGTCTTTGACACCGGGCAGGCAGACCACAGACACACCCACCAATGAATGAACAAGAAAATAACAAGGAAAGAGACAGTGCAATGAGCTAGAAAAGGATAAGGAGACTCTAGCCAGGGAGGACAGGGAGGTAGCTAACGGAAAGGTAATATTTGAGCAAAGGTGTCCAGGATGGGAAGGAGCCATTCCTACAAATTGATGGTGAGAAGGGAGGCTTTCATGCAGATGGATCCAGAGGTGCAAAGGTCCTGAGGCAGAAAATAGTCTGATGTGCTCGAGGAAGGGAAATGTAACTGGAATGTAGTAGGAGGGGAACGTAAGATGAGAAAAAAGTTGGAGAAGTGGAAAAGAACCAGACAGAAAGGGCTTTGCAGGCAGTGGCACAAACTTGGCATTTTATTCTAAGAAAAGAGAAGCTTTTAGAAGGTTGTAAGAAAGGGAGCACGGTGCTGTGCTGTGGAGAGTAATTTGATTACTGGGTGGAGAAATGGTATTCAATGGAATTAGATGAGAAACAGGAAACTAATTGGGAGACTGCTGTGGAAGCCTGGGAGGTTTGGTTGAGTGTGGTAGCAGCAAAAATGGAAATAAATGAAAGGGTTAGAGCTGTATCTTGGAGAAAGAACCACATTTGCCTTTTACCCAAAGGCTCCACTGCCCCAAATGTCCGTAGCAAACTGCTCTAGTGCCTAAAATTCTTGGAATTAAATAATTAAAAAGTTAATGGGTTATGTTAAAAAGCAATTCAAAAAATAATTTTAGGTAGTTTTCTTCCAGCCCTAGCTTCTTAAATGAATGGCTGCAATGCTGTCCACTAATTCTTTACCTTCACGGATACCCTTTGGGCTCTTCATTCCAGGGCAATGCCTGCCCTGTTTTCCTGGCAGGGTTGTCATGGGAAGTTAATTAATTAGTATTAAATAAAATAAAAGCCTTTAAGGCTTTGTGCCAGTTTCCAAACTGAAACCTGTGTATAAAATTTTGCTCAAAGAAGTGTGAAAATTAGTGTTTTATAGTCAAAGACACATATAGGCTTCTATATTGCAGGACTTATCAGAGCCTTTAATGAGCTAACATATATGAGAGTCTTCAATGAATAAGAAAATAACAAGGAAAGGAACAAGGAAAACAAGTCTGCTATATTTCTCAAACTTACTTCAAGAAGGAACTTTTTTCTTTCAGGCCATGTGGTTACAATTCCCATGGAACCCAGTATGTCAAACACTGTATTACAGAGATGAGAAACACTATTATTGAGACACACCAGGAGATCTTTCACAAGGGCTTTTGAATTTTAAAATTGAAAATTTTCCATCAAGGAAAATATATATATATATATAATATGTTATAATATGTAACTTACAATTATCCATGCTTGAAGAACAATTATCATGTTATGGAACCAGCATCTTGCCTAGGTCCAAGACATAACACATTGGTCTCAGAATAAAATGGAAAGGGATGCTTATGAAAGACACCTTGGAGATGTTTTCTCCCTCAACCTACACAAGAAACCTGTGAGGTAGTAATGATGATCCCCATTTAACAGATGAGAAAACTGGAGCTTGAAGAGATTGAGTATCTTGCAGTAGTTCATCCAACAGATGTGTAACCAAAAAGTGTACTTCTAACCTTTATACAATACAGCTCTTTTTAAATGCTGGGATTGGGTGTAGCATTCCTTCAACTAGTGTGGCTTCTATTCTAATTCGAACCGCAAGTAGCAGCGGAGAACAGACAAGACAGTCACAAGGTTTACATCCTGGCTTTACCACTTACCAGCTGTCTGATGTAAGGCAAACTGCTTAACCTCTCTGATTTCTGGCTAACTTATCTGTACCAGACAGAAGACAACAATCCCCCTCCTGCCCCACTCGCCCTTAGATTTGTCATGAGTATTAAATGGGACAACACCAGTCAAGTACTTGGCCCAACTCCTGACAAGTGGGGAGCCCCTATGAAATGTTTAGACTAGCTTGTCACTTTGTATAATATCATTTGTAGAAGTTGGGATTTTTTTTTAGAGAAATGACCTACTGAGGTAATTTTACATCTAGTCCAGTTTAAATGACAGAGGATAAAAGCTGAAATTTTCATTTCATCTAGGAGCACTACCTTGTTCTAGAAATCAGTTTTGAGTAAAGGCTTCCTTTTCTCTCTTTCTTCTTTGTTTCCTGGAAGCACTCAGTTTGGAGTTAACTCGCTGAGCCTGAGTAATAAGAGAAAAATTGGAATCCCAGGGAGACATAAGGACTTAGTTGCTGATGGCTAAATGATTCCCAGAGTCCTGCTTTAAGTACCAAATATTTCCTCTCCACAGAGCATATCCACATTGCATCAGGTGGGGAGAAGAGCAGAGAGGACCAATCATAACAATTTGGCAGACAATCAGATACAACAGTTATGCATGTTTTGGTGGGGAAGTCTGCTCTAACTACAAATCAAGCTTCTGATTTAAAATCACACCTTATTCTTGCCTTAGTTAAATCTACAGGAAATCAGTTTTTGACCTTTAAAACACAACATCAGCTTGTTCATAGTCCCCTTGTGAGTTACTTGTCTACTTAATGAAATTGTTGCCTGGCTAATAAAGTTGTGGTTGGAGTCCTGCCTCATAGCCATTAACCTCAGGATCTGTGAACAATTTCCTATTTATCACACTCTAAAGTCCCTTAGCAGTGGGATGTATGGTCTTGCTTAGAACTGAATTTGGATGGCCTCTAATCATGATGAGTTTAAAATGGGATGCAGGATGTTAGATTAGTACAAAGACTACATGGAGTTAAGTGTGTAGCCTCTGGAGAAAGCCTGCCTGAGTCTGAGTCTTGGCTCCACTGATCATTAATGGTGTGACCCCTATAAGCTTGTTCTTTCAGTTTTAAAACCTGAATAGCAATTATGATAATAATGATACCTACCCTACATCAGTGACTGTTTATGAGGACTCAAGGAGAGGTAGAGCTTCCGAACCACAATAAACACTAGTTATCATTATTACTACCAATATCATCATCATCACCACCACGATCACCACTGCCATTAGCATCACCACCACCACTACCAGTGCCATAAGCATCACCACCACCACAACCAGTGCCATAAGCATCACCACCACCACCACTGCCATCAGCATCACCACCACCATCATCACCACCACCACCACTGCCATCAGCATCACCACCACCATCACCACTGCCATCAGCATCACCACCGCTACCATCATCACCACCACCACCACCACCACTGCCATCAGCATCACCACCACTACCATCACCACCACCACCACCACTGCCATCAGCATCACCACCACTACCATCACCACCACCACCACCACTGCCATCAGCATCACCACGACCACTGCCATCAGCATCACCACCACCACCATCACCACCGCTACCATCATCACCACCACCACCACCACCACTGCCATCAGCATCACCACCACTACCATCACCACCACCACCACCACTACCATCAGCATCACCACCACCACTGCCATCAGCATTGCCACCACCATCATCACCACTGCCATCAGCATCACCACCACCACCATCACCACTGCCATCAGCATCACCACCGCTACCATCATCACCACCACCACCACCACCACTGTCATCAGCATCACCACCACTACCATCACCACCACCACCACCACCACCATCATCACCACCACCACCACTGCCATCAGCATCACCACCACTACCATCATCACACCACCACCACCACTGTCATCAGCATCACCATCACTACCATCATCACCACCACTACCATTACCACATCGCTACCATCATCACCACCACCACTATCATCACCAGCACTACCATCATCACCACCATCATTACCATCACCACCACCAACATCACCACCACCACTACCATCATTACACCACTACCATCATAACCACCACCACTAAGATCACCAGCGTGACTACCATCATAACCACCACCAAGATCACCACCACCACTACCATCATAACCACCACCACTACCATCAATACCAACACCTCCACCATCATCCACTACTACCATCACTACCACCACTACCATCATGATCACTGTCACCTTTGTCCACAACAACAGCAGCCGTGCCATGTTTCACCCAAACCCATTAGCCAAAATCTTCAAGACCTACTCAATGTATTATACAACATTATAATCAAACAACATTACAATATTATAACCAAAAACAGCTTGAAAGCTAGCAAGATATTAGACAAAAGCTTTACTGGCAGCAAGGTTGAGTCATTAGTGCTGTTCACTTTAGTCTCTTTTAGATAGTTTAATTAAAATATTCTGCCCTTTGTCCATTTTCTCTCTCTCACACATTGCCAATGACCTTAACATTTTATTATTAGTCATTAAACAAGACTCATTCTCTTTTTAAAGTTTATCTATACAGACCTCCCCCTCCTTTTCAGTGACCAAGAGGAGGCAGACTTGCTCAGGAACTCCATAATTTGGATTGGTGAATTTTGCTTGTGCTCTGATTGAGTGAAAAGTCAGCTAAGATTACTCATGAGTTTGCAGTTTCCACTAATTGTTCTGGCAGTGAAGCTCTAGTGTATGCATTTTATCTTTTCAGGCTACATAGTAACATCAATTGTTCTCAATCAGTATCTGGAAACCTTGAGTTCATCAGATTCTGCAGATTAAATGCTCCAAACCTTAAGTCTTTTCCTCTAGAAAAGATGAAATTATGAACCCATTGCCTTGAAGAGTTCATGCAGATCACCTTTGTGTACTGAAAGTGGGTATGTGTCCACACATTGAAAGAGCATCCCACATTCTCAAATCAGCCTAGGAGGCCTGTTGTGTTGTTATGTTTGCAAGTAAAATGTGTGGCCAATTGAATGTCCACCTAACATGATGTGCCTCTGATACCAGCTTCCCTTATTGTGCCCAAATATTGCCCCATGATGTAATGTTAACTGTGCATCTTTCCATAAGCTCCCTCTTGAAAGGTGTGTACCAAATAGTTCACCCTCATCTATTATCCAAACCTGGGGTGGGCCCATAACAGGATCAATGAGTGTAGCTGACTTATAAAACATTTATATGTTTGGAATATACACATTTTTGAAAAGATAGAGAATCAACAAATTTGCCAACTTTTTCTCTTCAAGATTTTGGGGGAAAACTGAATACTTGCCAGGACCAAAGATAGATGTAAACTGGCAAGATATAAGAGCCCTCCAAGGAAGATTTTGACATCCTTTACCACATTGCTGGTGCCACATTTAGTAAGTACAATTGAGCAGTACCCTACTGATCTTCTCATTATCAAGTTCCAGGAAGCATGTTTATTAATTCACTCATGGACTCCATCATTCAGCTAGCATTTGCCAATGCTTATGGGTGGCCAGATGCTGTGGTAGGCTCTGGGGAGGCAGCATGGAACAGGACAAATGGAGTTTACAGTAGATTTGCACAAAGACATCAGTTTGATCAGTAGGGTTTTGGAGCAGTTTATGTCTTACTTTGGGTCCCCAGAAACCAGAGCCTGAGACAAGGACCTGAAAGGTGATTATAGGAGACAGGAGTGAAGGAGCAGAGAGAGTGATACAATTAAGGTTCAAAATCAATTAATGGATGTGTTTTGAAGGCCTCTGTTGCAGGCGTCAGGGGTTCCTGAGAATCCACAGAGCCACTGAGAAGCATGCGGAACACTTTCTAGAATCATCTACCTGGAGGATGAGGGGCTGCATAATTTACCTACCAGTCTTTATCTCCATTGGTGAAGGTTGCGTTGGGGCTGCCCTTACACACAGGCTAAGCACACTCAGTCAGTGTTGAAAAAGGCCTTGAAGCAGAAAGATAATTGAAGTAACCCCGAGGCAGGCACTACATGTATAAGGTGAGTCTGAGCTGCCACAGCACTGCCCACCACAGCAGTGGCTAAAATGAGGGGTAAGCTGAGGGGATGTGATGTAGGACACCAGAGACAGTCACAATCATTCTTTTAACAAGCATTTAAGCCTGCTTCCAGGGCTTTCAGTGACTGGCCCCATGCTAGGATTCCATACGTGAGCTTAATAAGACAAAGGGCTTGCACATCTCAGATATTACAATGGCCCCAGGCAGGGGCCATGTCTCTCACCAGTGTATTTAGAATATCATTCAGCTCATAGCCACAAACCAAATAAACAGATTTGGTGGTGAGATTCACTTTCGCTTTTTGAAGAGTTTTAAATGTTAGTTTTCAAAACAACAAGCAGCAGTAGCACTTGTAATAATAATAATAGCAAAATTCACAATAGCAGCACAGGTAGCTCTTGCTACATACCAGGCTCTCTTCTAAGTGCTTTATGAATATCAGCCCTTTTCATCCTCACAATAATTCAGTAACGTAAGTACCATTATTATCAGTCCAACTTTACAGACAAGGCAACTAAGGCACAGAGAAGTACTGTGCTGAAATTCACCCAGGGTGAAACAGACAGTGGGATGCAGGATAAAGATTCAAACCTATGAACTCAGAATCCAGATTCTGTGCTCACTACATTCTACTCCTCTAGGTCTAAAGGAAAACCTGAGCATTTCTTCCACCTTCCAAGTATATGCATCCTTTTCATGTCTATTTCGAGCACATTCAGGTATTACAAGAGTCTCGGTCAACGCCAAGTGGATGATGATTTGGTTTGCTTCTATTCCAAAACTGAAAGAAAATGCAGAGCTTATCCAAGGAAACCCCAACTCTAACCTGCCTCCCCTTATTTTTACCCCCTTACCCATACTTACAGAAGCTCTAAGACAGCAGAAGTTCTGCCTTTTGGACAGTGACATGTCACAGGTGGGTAGTGAATGAGCAGATTTCAGAACCTCTGTTCACTCAAGGGGCTAGGAGCACAGGCTCTGGACCTAGACTGACTTGGTTCAAATCCTGACTCACATAAATTCTCCAGGCACTGGTTTCCTTCTCTGCAACATGGGCACAAAAGAGTGCCTAATTAATTAGATAATATGTGTAAATTCCATAGTACAGTGTTTAAGACACTGTGGAAATAACATAGTAGAGCACTGGCTATTATCATTATTTCTCCCCACTACCATACACTTGCATGGGAAGAGCCCAAACTATTAACTTAGATGTTCATGATTCCATTTAAGAATGAACAAAATGCTATGAGTAGGCTTCCCTCACAAATTCACATATCACACAATTTTATATACAGTCTCAGAGACATTGTAACCCACTGAGCATCCTTATGGGCCACATACAGACATCTCTAGGAAGACCATGTAAAGTTATCTGATAACTCCCATATTAGCTGGGAAGTTTTCTCAGAAAGTACAGAGTGACAAAAAGCTGCATCAACTGCTGAGAACAGTGAGACCAGACAGAAAGAAAATAGAAGAAGCTTCTGTCATGTTTTATCCCCCAATAATTATAAAATCCCTGTTACCATCGAGTGACAAGGCTTACAGCCAGCACATTTAAAACTTTCATTAATTAAGCTGAAGGCAACATTAACTTACTTCAAATAAAAAAAAGAAACCCTCAAGCTCTCTATACATGAAGGCTAACACAGATAATCAAATCAGCAAACGCTTCAAAAATTTCAACATTAAAAGGACTCCAGACCCTCACACCTAACATAGTCCAATGGTCTGACCTGAGGAAGCTTTTTTAAAAACCCAAGATTACTGAAGGACAGTGATAGCTAAAGTTTCTAGTGAATTAAAAGAAAGCTTTTTTTTTTTGGAAAAAAAAGTGTTGTTCTTTGTCAGAGTATAAAATCAGGGTAGATATCCTCCTAGAGCATCTGGTTACAGAAAGCAAAAGTGGCTTATTGCAGTGGGACAAATAACCAGTTTATTATTCAATCTGAAACCATATTCAGGTGAACAATCACATGGATTTAGAAATACTTCCCATGGACACAATGTTAAACCAGTTGGTTACTAAAGGCAACTTTAGACCAAGCCACTGTGTTAACTGGGAAGAGATGAAATCATGCTGAATGAAATAGATTCCACCATTTAATGAAAACTATCAAGGGCAGACCATCTCTTTTCAGAAAAGTGAAAAAGTCTTACCAGACTGGAGATCACTGCAAACATGTCAACCCCATGTCACTGCAAACACTGCAAATATGTCTCCTTGGGCAATATAGTAGGGAAAGTTCTATGTTATCTCAGGCAGGACTCCTCTACATTGGGGCAAAGTTGCGCAAGAGGAAATGACTGTTTTCCATTCTCTCTATGTTCCTCTTCAGTGTCCTTCATCCGTGTGTTTTTACTGGACAACATCCCTCCTCCCCAGGTACTTTGGGAAATATGTAAACCAAGTGGACCCTTTGCCAAGCCCTTAAATGCTATGCCGAAGGCAACAGCCCAGTCTCTGCTCCTGTCGCCCCTTCTCCCTGGTGAGTGCCTCTACTTTCCTCCACTCTTCTGCACTCACAATGCATCTTAGCATCTAAGGATGTGAACCTAAGAAGGAGCTTGATGGAGTGTCATCAAGAGAGAAATCATGCATTTTCCTAAGGCAAGAGGAAACGTTTGTGCAAGAAATGTCTGGGGTAGGGAGGAAAAGAAGGAAGGGAGGAAGGGAGGAAGGAAGAAATCTACAGACAGATTTTTGAAAAAAAAGGGTTTTTTTTTTCTTTACTGCTCTTTCTAGTAGGTTAGCCACCTCTCCCTAATGAGTCATGAAAACATGGTGTATGTGTGTGTGTAAAACATATACATATTTAATATATATAGATGTAAAATACAGATGCACATATGAAAATGTAAAAATCTGGTGTATAATACACACATACACACACACATACACACACATACATATATATATATACACACATATACAGAAATGACATGAAGCAAGTTATGGTAAAAGCAACTGAAATTTTCATATAAAAATAAATTTCTTATTTATTTCAAGTTCTATTTATGGGATTATAAGCAACTTGCTTTTTTTTCAGGCTTTGCCTTTTACAAAACAAATGTAAAGTATGCCAATGACAGACTATTAGGTTTATCTTGACATTGAATTTCATTAGGATATGGTCCTAAATTCATATTTAACTCATTTTCTCTCCTGATACAGGATTAAGTGTTCCTGTCATGTGGATTGCTTAAGTTGCACATTTACATCTAGATCCATATAATCTTTTCATTCTATTGTCTTCATTTGCGATTCTTTTTCAATCTTCACTTCCTCTAGGACACATGTGATTATTTAATGTTTGATAACTGGCATTACACAGAAGATAAAACATTCTTCTGGTCAAGTGTGTTTATAAACATTTTGAAATTTGTACATTGCAGGGGTCACTTCTCCTAGTGTTGGTATCATTGCCAATGGGAACATGAAATGCTGGCCATATGCTGGAATGGGAAATCCTCAAAATCATTAGGAAAGTTAAATTACATAGAAAGCCTCAGAATTAAAAAAATATAAAGAACAGTCATATCAGAGACCTAGACAGAGAAGAGTATCATGAAAATTTGACTCTTGAGTTAGACAGAATGAGGTTTGAATCCCAGATTCAGAGCTCCATTTGTTTCTTGGTAAAATGGAGTTAAAAAGAGTACCGACCTCATGAGATAGCTGTGAATGTAAAAGAACAATACAATGAAGGGCCTAGCAGAGTGCTTGGTTTTGAGAGTATATTGAGTGTTCTATAAACATTAGTTGGCATTATTAATGAATGCAAAATACCTCAATATAGTTATAAACATCCTGCAATTAATCTTCCCTCCTCCCAGCAACATTACAGAACTCATTCCAGGATGCCTGCAAAATTACAGATACTTTAAGTAAGAACCACACTTAAACTTTGGAAGGGATGGACACCCCCCTTTGAATTCATTGTCAATTGATATAAATGGCAGTGTATGCTACGTTTTGATAGATCTAGATGACAAAGGTATGATGTTGAACAAAATAGTAAATTATGTACATTTATATACTAGTATTTTTATATTCAGCCATGAACACTACATAATTTTAAAAGAATTAGAAAAACTCATGTTATTGAATTAGGGACACGATGAGAATTTAGTATCCCAGCTGGTTCATTTGCACTCCAAACACACTCTGTTCTTATTCAACTACAGCCTGTACATTCAGTTCAAGAGTGTTCTTCAAAAACCTTGTTAGTGAACTTCAGATTTCTTGGAACACCAAAAATAAGCTTGTGTATGTGAAAGATCCAGTGACACAGAATAATGAGTTCTGCCAGGGTTTTCAAAAACACAGGGAAATTGTCTTATTTTCTCTCTATCATTTAAAAATTATTGAGCCAGAATGACTTGAGTTAACTCATAGGAGCTCTGGTTAGGAGTATATACATAGTATACACACACACACACACACACACACACACACACACACACACACCACACACAATTAATGTACAACATTTGAGAAGTCTAAATTAAAATGTGTTCTGTGAATAATTAGAATAAGATGCATTATAAAAAAGCATTTTTCAGCCTGCACTGAAACATTATGAGTAAAGAGAAATAAAATATACTTTTCCTTGGAGAAATCTATATTTTGGCTTTTCATCCCAATACTGATGACTCAGTAATGGACATGAGCTGAGACAAAAAGCGACTGTAAGCAAGAAGAGACTATTGATTCCAAACAGGAATTGAATTTGTGATTTAGGCCTCCATCTAAGTCATGTATGAAGTTCTTAAATGGTCTTTAATTAGCCTCCTCAGGTATGTGTCCATAAAAACTGGAAATAATCATCACATTCCTAAAGGTGATAGGTACCTGGGAAAAATATATTAATGCCTTTAGTATTTCAGACAGTTCTCTTTATTTTTTTAGGAGAATGAAATCCCCTGAGGAGATCCCCTACCATAGGTTTCTAATAACGATCCCCAAAGACTCATGAGAAAACATGCTTCTTCCATAAACTTTCATAAAACAGCAGGCACACAATAAATATCTGTTGCACAGAAACATGAAGTTAGGTAGTGCTTTCTCTTCATGTGGCCCTTTTCTTTAAGTTTGTGAACCTCACCACAGGTAAGATGAGGCTGTATCATCTCTGTAACCCTGTCACTACAGCAAGAGATTTACATAGAAATATAGAGGTTGGCCACGTGCAGTGGCTCACACCTGAAATCCCAGCAATTTGGGAAGCTGAGGTGGGTGGATCACTTGAGATCAGGAGTTCGAGACCAGCCTGGCCAACATGGCAAAACTCCGTCTCTACTAAAAATGTAAAAGTTAGCCAGGTGCAGTGCTGTACACCTGTAATCCCAACTACTTGGGAGGCTGAGGCATGAGAATCACTTGAACCCAGGAAGCAGAGGTTGTAGTGAACTGAGATTGCACCAGTGCACTCCAACCTGGGCAACAGAATGAGACTCTGTCTCAAAAAAAAGAAAGAAAGAAAGAAAATGAAATATGGAGGCTTACTATGAAAACCGAATGACAAAATCTTGCAGGTAAGCAGGACCACTTGAGTATTTTTTACTGCTCTCCCACATCCTACCCTGCTCTGACTTTTAAGGATTTCATAGTTCTCTTAAAGGAAGAATGGACTGAAAACACCTAGCAGACATTTGCATATGGATGCTCCTTTTTTCCCCTTACTTTAACCTAGGTTAATAGTTCTCAAACTTGAGTATGGAGTATACCTAAAATTTACTTTATAGAGTTGCAAGACACTAGGGTATGTATGGGTAACCCAAATAGCCAAAACAATCTTGAAAAAGAGGAAAAAGGTTGACGGTCCCACACTTCCTAGTTTCAAACTAATTACTATACAACTACAGTGGTAAAAACAGTGTGGTACTGGCATAAAGATGGATATATAGACCAATAGAACAAATTAGAGCACTCAGAAATAAGCCCTCACATATCTGCTCAAATGATTTTTGACAAGGGTGCAAGATCATTCAATGTGAAAAGAACAAACTATTCCAAAAATAGTGTTGAGAAAACTGGATATCCACACGCAAAAAGAAAAAAAAAAAACGAAGTTGGACACTTACCATATACCATATACAAAAACTAATTAAAAGTGGATCAAAGACTTAAACTTAAAAGCTCAGAAGAAAGAATAGGGGAAATCTTCTTGACATTGGATTTTAGCAATGATTTCTTGGATATGACACCAAGAGCACAAGCAACAAAAGCAAAAGTAGATAAATTAGACTACATCAAAATTAAAAACTTATATGTACCAAAGGAAAAAAATCAAGAGTGGAAAGGCAATGTATGGAATGGGAGAAAATATTTGTAAATCATGTATCTGATAAAGAGTTAATAGACAGAATATATAAAATACTCGTAATGTTCAACAACAGCAACAACAAAACCAAACAGCTTGATTAAAGATTAGGCAAAGACTTGAACACATGTTTCTCCAAAGAAGATACACAAATGGCCAATAAGCACATGAAAAGATGCTCAATGTTAGTAATCATTATGGAAATGCAAATCAAAATCATAATGAGATACTACCTTATATGTATGGCTACTATCAAAAAAAACACAAAAAACAGAAAATAAGTTTTGGCAAGGATGTGGAAAAATTGTGTCATTTGTACACTGTTGGTGGGGATGAAAAATGACGTTGCCCCTGTGGAAAACAATATGGTGATTCCTCAAAAAATTAAAAATAGAATTACCATACGATTTGGCAATTCCATTTCTGTGTATATACCGAAAAGAATTAAAGCAGCATCTCAAAAAATATTTATACATCTGTGTTCATAGCTGCATTATTCACAATAATGCACAGATGGAAGTGACCCAAATGTCTATCAACAGATGAATGGATAAGTAAAATGCATTATATACACACAATGGTGTATCATTCAGCCTAAAAAAGGAAGGAAATCTTGCTATATGTAACAACATGGATGAATCTTGAGTACATTATGCTACGTGAAATAAGTCAGTCACAAAAAAGACAAATACCGCATGATTCTAGTTATTTGAAGTGTCTACAGTAGTCGAATGTATAGAAACAGAAGGTAGCATGGTGGTTGCCAGGGGTTGGGAGAGAGGAGGAAATAGAGAGTTGTTGAAAGGTATAGAGCAGGGGTCCCTAACCCCTGGGTCACAGACCAGTACCAGTCCGTTACCTGTTAGGAACCGGGCCATACAGCAGGAGGTGAGCGGCAGGTGAGCAAGGGAAGCTTCATCTGTATTTATAGCTGCTCCCCATGGTTTGCATTACAGCCTGAGCTCCACCTCCTGTGAGATCAGTGGCAGTATTAGATTCTTATGGTAGTGAGAACCCTATTATGAACTGCGCATGCGAGGGATCTAGGTTGTGTGCTCCTTGAGAATCTAATGCCTGATGATCTGTCACTGTCTTTCATCACCTTCAGATGGGACTCTCTAGTTGCAGGAAAACAAGCTCAGGGCTCCCACTGATTCTACATTATGGTGAGTTGTATAATTATTTCATTATATATTACATTGTAATAATAATAGAAATATAAAGTGCACAATAAATGTAATGCGCTTGAATCATCCTGAAACCATCCCACCCTCGGTCCATGAAAAAAATTGTTTTCAACAAAACCAGTTCCTGGTGCCAGGAAGGTTGGGGACCACTGGTCTAGAGTTTCAGTTTTGCAAGATGACAAGCTCAGGAGATTGGTCACACAACAGTGGGAATATAATTAACACTAGTGAACTGTACATTCAAAAATGGTTATGGTAGTAAATTGTATGCTGTGCATATTTTACCACAATTTTAAAAAATGTATTGGCCACATAAATAAAGATCAAAGGTAATTTTAACTATATGAAAACTTTCATTATAAATTAATGAAAATTTTTAAGACATAACACTTACATTAAGCTGTGATTCCACTATACTTTCGGGCTATTTGTTATTGTGTTCCCTATTTATAAAGCAATATAATTACGATAAACTATAAACATCACCTAACCCAGATTTTTCTGGTTACTAAAGAAGAGACTGTGAAACTATCATTTGCAGAAGTGGCCCACTGCCCAAGGTTATATAGAGAGTTAACGGGATTAAAAACGTAGAAATAGTTCACTGTGCTTTTGCTATCTATTGAAAGATAGTGTACTTCATCCCTGAATGCTGATAACCTATCATTAAATTCAGTTGGGGATTATAGCAAATCATACCCGCTACTCTAATATACCACATCCCATCCTTATTAACTTGGCTTTCCATTTAACTTGTAATCTGATACACTGTTGCCACTCCTCTGAGAATGAAAGAGAGCTTGGGAAAAAATCTCATAGTATGTAATTAATGTGCTCCTGAGAAGTTTCGCGTAAATTGATTCATATCTTCCCATATCTCATTGTACTTTAGCATAACCAAAACCCCAGACCGGCTCCAGGGGAAAATGAAGGGCACTTAATAATGCAATGAGGGGAGTAAGTTTCCAAGAAGAGACCACAGTGTAATAAAACAATTAATTAAGGATAACATGGAAAAAGAAACTTATCTGCGCAAAAGAGAGCTGCTGAGAGGCACTAATAAATGATTATTTCATTCATTCAACATTCAACACATGTAGAGAGCCCACTCTACGCTAGCCATTTTCTAAATCAGAGATCAGCACGTGGTTTCTGTAAAGGGGCAGACAGTAAATATTTTAGGTTTTGCAGGCCAGATGGTCTCTGTCACCAACTACTCAACTTGCATGGTGGCATGAAAGCAGCCATAGACAGTAAGTAAATCAATGGGCAATGCTGTGTTCCAATACAACTTTGTTTACAAACCCAGGCAGGTGGGCTGGATTTGGCCCAAAGGTCATAGTTGCCAACCTTTGTTCTGTGCCTTGGAAGACAAGGGTGAACTAGGTCCGGAGGTCCTTGTTTTCATGAAGCTTATATTTTAGCAGAGATGAGGGGGCAAGCAGACAAAGATAAATCGGTAAACAAAACAGTATCATGCGATATTGACAAATTTTGATGACCTGAAACTAGGGTAGAGCTTGGGGAGCATTACTTTTTAAAAAGTTCTCCAGGTGAGACCTCTGGTCAAACAACCTTTGTTTCTATAACTATGGTTGGGAATAATTAGATTGTTAATGTTAATTTCATTGAAAGAATAACAGAGAAATAGCGAAGTTGAATGAATGATCTACAAATAAATTAGCTTCTTCAATATACAAAGGCCAACATATATGTGCATTATAAGTAGCATGGCTGATTGAGATACTTACACTTTATTTATATAAGAAACCCAAATAAAATTTCCTTATGTGTATAATATAAATATCATGTTAATCTTTAAGGATTTCTCAGATTTACATTTTTTTGTTTGTTTGTTTGTTTGTTTTTGCGACGGCATCTTGCTTTGTCGCCCAGGCTGGAGTGCCGTGGCGCGATCTCGGCTCACTGCAAGCTCCGTCTCCTGGGTTCATGCCGTTCTCCTGCCTCAGCCTCCCGAGTAGCTGGAACTACAGGCGCCCGCCACCATGCCAGGCTAATTTTTGTATTTTTAGTAGAGACGGGGTTTCATCCTGTTAGCCAGGATGGTCTCGCTCTCCTGACCTCGTGATCCGCCCACCTCGGCCTCCCAAAGTGCTGGGATTACAGGCGTGAGCCACCGTGCCCAGCCCACATTAACATATTTTTATTGGAGGGTGGTCTTCCATATCATTACTAGAGGGTGGTTCATCCCCAAATTTTATTTTTACAGAAATGTTTTGTGGTGACAACAGGACATGTGTTACACAAGGATTACAAGCAATTCTAATTCATCCCTAGTTACATTGAGCAGGCTTTGAATTAGATAAACAATCGTCTTGTCACACACACAAAAAATAGGATGGGGAGCAGCACATGGGAATAAACCAATAAGGTGTAGGCATCTCCTGGTTAGCATTCTGCTGTGTTTTCTGCTGACCGGTCTGCAAAACTGAGAGACAGGGCCACACCTCCGGCATGACTGACCGTTCAGGGAGCAAGGAACAAAGCACTCTAAGGAGCACCTTAGCTAATGTGGGTTGCTACTCAAAATCACATCAAAACCTCAACCTGTCCCATTAAATGACTAATGGGACAGTCATTAAATGTCTGTCCCATTAAATGACAGACATTAAATGATTGTGAGAATAGTCATTTTTCACTAATCCTAGGGCTCATTATTTGGTCTGTATGCCAGAACTATTGTACTAGCATTCTACTTTTACACTTAACACCCCAAAATGATAAAGAAGGATTTAACGCTTACCTGGCCAACCCATTTTTTTGCTTCACAGATGACATAGTGGCGGTATCATCCGGGAAGCAATAATGGGCTGATTGGGTTGTAAGCAACAGATTCACAAATGCCACTCTTGAACTCCCATGATGCCTCTCTCTCTTTAACAGTTTCATTATAGAATATACCATGCTAACAGTAAGTGCGTAAAACATAAGTGCACTAACTAATTAATTACCGTATAGCAAACTGTCATGTAACTGCCACTCAAGGAAAGAAATAAAACTTTGCCAGTGTTCCAGAAGGCTCCTGGTTGTCCCTTCCCAATTATAATCTCCTCTTTCCCTTCTAAATGTAACCAGGGGTTCTGACATTTTTACTTACCACTTCCTTGTTTTTCTTCATACATTTGTCTTCTATGAACTATAAATTATGTTACTGTTTATTTTTGCCTTACTTGCCTTGTTTATTTTGAAGCATTATATAATTGGAATAATATAGTATGCATTCTTTAAATCTGACTTCTGTTGCCCAATATTCACCATGTGAGTGAAAAATTAACTGTAATTTTTCCTTTTCACTGTTGAATAGGATTCCATTATATGAGTATATCACTATCCATTTTACAATTGATGGACATTTAAGTTGTGTTAAGTTTAGGGCTATTATAAATAATACTGATATGAACACTCATATATATTTCTTAGTATACAAATGCACATAGCTAGATTTGAAATTGCTAGTCTGTAAAATGTTTGCATTTTCAATTGTATTAGCTAATGCAAGTATTTGTCAGTGTTTCATACCAATTTACACTCTTACTAGCATCATGTAAAAATCGAAGTTGCTCATATCGTTTTTAGCACTTGGTATTGTTAGGCTTTAATTTTAGCTATTCTGGTAGCGATCTCATTGAACTTTTGTTTCCCTAAGGATCAATGAGATTGAGCATCATCTCATAAGTTTATTGGCTCTTGTATATGTTCCTTTGTGAAGTAACTTATTTTAAGACCCTTGCCTATTTTTATCATTTAGCTGTTGCTGAGTGACAAACTATTCTACAACTTAGTAATGTAAAACAATAAGCATTATTTAGCTCATAGTTCTTCTGCTCTAGGCTAGGTTTAGCTAATTGTGACTGGTCTGTGGGGCATATACAGGCTGAATGGGGGCTGGATGGTCTAGGATGGCCTCACTCACATGTCTGGCAATTGGCCAGTTTAGGATGGGGCTGTGGGGAAGACAAGGCCACGTCTCCTACATCCTCCTGTAGGCTATCTGGGATCCAAGAGATCTAAGGGCACGGAGAGATCTGTACCAGACCAGCCTGGCCAACATGGTGAAACCCTGTCTCTACTAAAAATACAAAAATTAGTTGGGCATGGTGGCGGGTGCCTGTAATTCCAGCTACTCAGGAGGCTGAGACATGATAATTGTTTGAATCCAGGAGGCGGAGGTTGCAGTGAGCCGAGACTGTGCCACTGCACTCCAGCCTGGTTGGCGGAGTGAGACTCTGTCTCATAAAAAAAATAAAAAAATAAAAAAATAAACTACACCCCAAACTATCACGCTGTCACTTCTGCTGCATTTTACTGGCCAAAGCAAATTACACAAGACTCTACCTTGTGATGAGAGTTACTGCAAAGTCACAAAAAGTATGGATAAAGGAGGAAATGAATGGCCAGGGCCACTACTGCAACTAATCTACAAACCGCTTTTCTATTGAGTTTCTTTTTTTCTTAATACTTTGTAGGAACCTTGCATAGGGTCTTTATACAAACCTTTTGATGATTATTTGCATTTCATATTTCTTCCATGCCGTGAGAACCTTTCTATTTTCGTTATGAAATCGTTTAATGAAGAGAGGTTTTAATGTATCTAAATGTGTTGATATTAATATTAATGAATAATATTGAGTCCTATTTATTAAAATCTTCCTCTATCCAAGCTTATATTCTCCCATATTTTATTTTCAATCATTTACTGTATTACCTTTCACATGTAAGTATTCGATTCACCTGGATTTGATTTTTGTATATGGTGTGAGTCAGGTGTGAAGTTTGCTTTTTCCATGTGGGTTTCCAATTTTCCCAGCACCGTTTATGGAAAAGATCATCACTTTCCTACTTCTCTGCAGCACCACCATTCTCTTGAATCAAGTGTCCTTATGTGTACGTGTTTATTGCAGAAATCCATTCTGTTCTATAGCAATCTTTGCCTGTCCTCATAATAACATAACACTGCCTTAGTTACTGTAGTGTTCAAATAAATCTTGGGATCTGGTGGGAAAAATTGCTCTCAGCTTATTGTTGATTTTCAAGAGTGTCTTGATTAATAGGGCTTTGTATTTCCATATACATTTTAGAATCAGCTCACCAATTTCTAAAATTCTACCTGTCAAGTTACTGACACCCAACATTGAGTATAAAAAGTAATCTAAAAAATTAATTTGAGGATAATTGATAACTTTAAGATTAAATTTCTTCCAGTCTATGAATATAATATATATTTATGTTTAGGTCTTTTTCATTTCTTTAAATGATGTTTTGTCATTTTATTGATAGGAACATTCCATATCTTTTATAATTGTATTCTTAGTATTTGATTATTTTGATAATATTATAAATGGTATTTTTAATTCATTTTTTTCTGTTTATTTTTGGCATATAGGAATTTAATTGATTTTTATATTTACCTATTCAGCAACCTTGCTAATATCACCTATTAATTATTTTAACATCTGTCAGTCAAGAATGTATTATTTCTTCATTGCCAATCCTTATTTTTTTCTTGCATTACTGAACTATCTAGGGCCAAGGATACAACATTAAAAAATAATGTTTATAGCAGGCATCTTTTGTTAGTCCCAGACTCTAAGGGAATGGGGAGGGGGTCAATATTTAACCATTAAATATAATATCTATTTATGGTTTTGGCCAATATAATGTATTAGATTAAAGAAATTCTCTTGTTGATTAGTAAGAACTTTTAAACTCTGAAAGAATTTTATCAAACACTTTTTCTGTATTAATTGAAATGATTTTCTTCTTTTATTCCATTAATGTGGCACATTACCCTTAAAAATTAAGAAACATTAAACAACTTTGAATTTCTGAATAAGCTCATTCAGCAGGATGCATAGCTGAATTCGATTCGCTAATTATTTGTTTAGAATTTCTACGTCTACACTCATGAGTTAGACAGTCCTATAATTGTCCTGTCCTGTAATTCCTTTTTTGAGTTTTGTTGGGAGGGGCCCACTGACCACAGGGAACAGATGCCCACTGTTAAAGCTTGCCTTGCTCTGTCTCTTCTCTATATGAGTAAAGCATTTTTTTTTCATCCAGTGCTTCACTGTGTTATTTTCATTGGTGACTGTGATACCAAGATGCAATGGACAGAAGTGCTTGAACTTCTACTCCTGATAATAGGCAACAGACGTTGATTACCCAACAGTTAGTGTTTTTATGGAGTATCTTTTCCTATTCTTTTAGTGAAATAACTATCTGAAAAATAACTGGCTTTTAATTGGGGCATTTAATGCAATTATTAATGTATTTGTAAACAATCTACTAAGAATACTACTAATGTCCTAACAATCTACCAAGAATTTGTCCTGCCCTACATTTCTTCTCTCTCTCTCTCTCTCTCTCTCATGTTTGTATCATGGATTATTTATTCCTACTATTCTTTTTAAGAATTATAATACACTTTTTGAAATTATTTTATTTGTTATCCTAAAGATTAAAACATATTTTCTTAGCTTAGCATAATCTAATGATGATTAGTGTTTTTATTTTTACCCTCTTCCTCAGAATTTCAAGAAACTTAGAACACTTTTGCACAATTAATCTGATGTTTATGCTGTAAGTATTATATATTTTAATTCTCCTATGTCATTTATATTCATAATTAATTTACCATTTTACTCTGAATCCCTTCTTAATTCTTTAAGTTTCTCTCTGGGAACATTCTTTTTCTGTTTGTAAGATCTTTCTTTAGTTTTTACTTTGGGTATTATTGTCAAAAATCACTCACTCTTCATCTATATATATATTTATTTTGCCCTCCTTTTTGAAGGTTATTATTATTGGGCATAGAATTCATGGTTGGCAGCTTTCTTTCTTTTGGAACATTGAAAATATCAGTTCATTGTTCTTTTGGCTTCCATTATTTCGGTTGAAAAGTCAGCTACTAGTAGATCGCACCTACCCAAAATATGGTCTAGGAAATAGCCGCATATTATACCTGGTTATCTTTGATTATGTTTTGGAAATTTTATTTTAAATGTTGCTTGTAAAAAACAATTTGATCTGTAGTGGTAGCCTATATTTCTATAGGAAAGATTATCATTTTGTTTCAGCTTGGCAGCTATGCCCTAGCAGCTCAAGATCACATTAATTCTAGTGTTAGAGATTGAGATTTGGGAGGAGCGGGGCATTCAAACAACTCTTACTGTGATGAAGTCTTTGTGATGTCTGCTTTACCTTTGGTTCATCCTTGTTCCCAGGGAACCACCCACCTTTCAGGATCCCAGACCAAAGCAGAAAGGGTTTATAATAGAACCCACCAATGGTAGGCTCTGGACTCCAAGTTTTTTTTCATTTTCCAAGCACTATGAGCTATCAAAATTACTTTTATGCCAAAGAACAGCCTCTTTTAGATAGGAAGATAGCCATAGTTTATCTCTTTCTTCCACATTGTACATGCAATTCATCACCAAGTCCTCCTGGTCCTACCTCCAGAATACATTCTTAATGCATGATGGCTCTCAGTCTGCATTGTGTGACCTAAATATTGTCCTACCTTGCCTCCTGGTTTCCACTCTTGGCTTTCTTAATCCATTCACTAAACAAATGTTTAAAATTAACCACATACGATTCCTCGAATATCTGGAGGCAGAAATACTATTTGACCCAGCAATCCTATACTGGGTATATACCCAAAGGAATGAATATAAATCATTCTATTATAAAGATACATGGATGTGTATGTTCATTGCAGCACTATTCACAATAGAAGAAACATGAAATCAGCCCAAATGCCCATCAATGATAGACTGGATAAAGAAAATGTGGTACATATACATCATGGACTACTATGCAGCCATAAAAAGGAATGAGCTCATGTTCTTTGCAGAGACATGGAAGGAGCTGGAAGCCATTATCCTGATCAAACTAAAACAGGAACAGAAAAACAAACACCACGTGTTGTCACTTAAGTGGGAGCTGAACCATGAGAACACATGGACACATGGTAGGGGAAACAACACCCACTGGAGCCTGTTGGAGGGAGGAGTTGGGGGAGATCATCGCAAAGAATAGCTAATGGATGCTGGGCTTAATACAAGGTGATGGGTGGATCTGTGCAGCAAACCCCCATGGCACACGTTTACCTATGTAGCAAACCTGCACATGCTGCACATGTATCCCAGAACTTAAAAGTTGAAGAAAAAAAGAAAAAATAATAAAAATTGGCCACATAATCACATGAATCATATTATGAGGCTCTGCAGTTTAAAAGTCTCTAACAGCTTCCAATTGAACTTGAAGTACTTTGTTTTTCTAACATCAGACTTCTTATTCTGGTACTCAAGGCATTCCACGGTTTGGCCTCTACCATTCTCTCTAGACATACTGAAATAACTTTTGTTCTATGAATAAACCAAATTAGTTCCTTCCTTAGTTTATTTGTACTCATAGTTTCCTTTATCTGAAAAACAACAACAACAACAACAATTTTCTTAGTAAATCTCTTTCTTCATAAATCAAGAGGAGCAGCCTCCTCTTGGTCATGCAGTTTCTCCTGGAATATTACCTCTTCTAAGAGGCCTTCACTCATCATTTCAGCTAAAGTCTTCCTCCTTTACCAATGCTCTTGTGCATTACTCTATTTAATTTTTTACATAGCATTTGCCACTTTGATATTCTTTTTATTCCATGCAATTAAACTTCAAAGATAACCTGAAAATATTTTTTTTCCAATTTAAAGAAGTGTGCCTGAAAATGGCATAATTGATTAAAAAATCAAGTCAATATGAACAGATAACACATGAAAGTATGTCGCACAATGATGCCACATTGCTGAAATGGAGAACACACAGCACTGGATCTTACACATAAATCATCAGCCTTCCTATGGCCTTCACTCCAAATCTCCAATTTAATATAATGCAATTTCCTTCTCAAGAAAACACCTTTTTTTCTTTTCAACTCAAAAATCTGCTTCTAACCTATCCAAAGGGACTGTCACAGAAGCAAGCAAGTAATCGAGTCAACAATGCACACCATAATAGAGAAAAACTTTATTCATTAACAGGGCTTTGGCTAAGTACATTTAGAGCTTCATTATATGCAGCCTTGAGGAAGATCTGTAGGTATTTTCATGGAAGAAGTTAATGATAAATTAGCAATTGAAAAAAATGTGTAGTATATGACAATATGATAGAATTTTTATTTTTAAAATCTCTCTGTATATACATATATATGTATAAGTCACCTCTACAGAGTGGAATGGGATTGGTTAAATATTATTATTTTCTACTTCTAGATCTCTGTTTTTAGTATTTCATTTACATACTATGTTTTTATAATAATAAAAGACAACAGCTACTCAGAAATTTTAAAAATCATATTCTATTTTGTTTTGAACATTTCATTTAGGTATATTTTTATACCTTCATCTAATCAGCAATGACAGTATTCTCCAGATGTTAAAAATTACTAATGTGCTTGTCAAGCTTCATGCTCTCTAGATTAATTTTTTCATGTCTAGTTTGGCAATGATTTCCAGGAACCTTAATACCAAGGCATTCACCAACAAATGTTGTGGAATCCCAAGCCTAATACCGTAGGCACAGTAGCCAGTGGCTAGAGTGTGTCATAATGCTTAATTCCACTTTATACACACACACACGCGCACACACACACACACACACACACCTTCAAATAAAACATCTTTCCTACTATCTTGGCTTTATTACATTGAATATTTCATAGAGAAAAGTTACTTCATGTAAACAAACATTTTTGTCTTTTTTTTTGTCTTGGGACCATTGATGCATTAGAAAAATAATATTTAATACAATTCAGTTCAACTAGTTTGTTGCATTCAAAAGGAGTTCTCACAGCTCTTATCTAACAAGTTTCTACTTTTTTGACATGAAATAAACACTTTAGAGGACAAAAATAATAAGCTATTATATACCATTTGACACATCTCTCTCATAAAGTTATACAATAATGAAAGGTGAAAGGTGACTTCTGTAAAAGGTGATTTTTATAAAATCCTTAAACAACCTGGTCAGAAATATTAGAACATAATGTGATTAGAAAAACAAAATCCAATCAGCCTGTCATTTTCTGCACTTCCTCACCCATACATTATAGCATTGAATCACCAGGGTTTGGCCTGAGTAGGTAATTTAGTTCTTAACAAGTATTTAACAGAATTAGTACCCTAATGACTAGGGCAGAACCATCCAAGGGCCTCTGTAAAATCAATAAAAACACAAGTGGTAAATTGGAATAGACATTAAATTATGTACTAAAAGACATTTGCTCTTTGAATTTGGATTTAAAACTAGACTCTGTTAATTGGTGCTATGTCAGAGTATCAGAAATCATATTAAATGCAGCCACTCCTGGAAACTTAATTGAGAGGGAGAATTCTAAGCTCTTTAGTCTCATAAAAGATATGACATATCTCTAAAATTCATTTGATGGACTAATAGCAACTATAGCTCGCTTGGCAGTTCAGAAGTACCTTTCAGGTCCAAACAATTGTGACAATTGAAAACATTAGAAGAAAATACTGTAGAACCAGATCCCAAAGAAAAGATTTAGCTTCATTCATGTTTGTGCTTTTATTTTTAAAGGAAAGAGAGTGTGTGCTTTTGCATATATCAGTAGTTCATTATATTTTGTTGCTGAGCAATATTTCATTTATAAATGTAATACAATTTGTTTATCCATTCACCAGTTAATAAACATTTCCATTGTTTCCAGTTTGGGGCAAGTATGAATGAAACTGCTATTAACATTAATGTACATGTATCTGGATGAATATGTTTTCATTTCACTAGGACTAGAATTGCTGGACCATATGGATTGCTTTACTGGTAAACATTTAATAGTTGACTCTTCCCCTTTCCCCAAAACAGTCTCTGATTTGTAGCATTTGCCAGTTCCTGCAGTGTAAATATTCCTACTCTAACCCATTTCAGTCTCCCAACATGGCATCACTGAATGTGGAGTTAGAAATAGATGTGCATGATTGGCTCCTATGAACTGGTAATGTTTGGCTGCAGCACAATGCTAGTAATAATGGTAAATCTGTATTTTACTTTATAAGAAACTGCCAAAGTCTTTTTCAAAGGTGTTTTGACACTTTGCATTCCTACCAACAACGTATGAGAGTTTCAGCTGCTCCACATACTAGCCAGCATTTGACGTTGTTTAGGGGTTTTCCCCTTTATTTTAGCCATTCTTTTAGAGGTATAATGTTATATCTTGCAGTTTTAATTTGAGTTTCCCTAATGACTAATGATGTTGAACACTTTTTCTTGGGTGTAGTTGCCTTTTTCTGTATTTTTTTATTGAGGTATATGTTCAAATCATTTGCCCATTTGGTTTTCTTAGTATTGCATTCTGATAATGTTTTGTAAATTCTGAATACAAATCCTTTAGCAGATATTTCATTGTAAGCATTTTCTCCCAGTCCATTGACTTGCCTTTTCACTTTCTTAACAGTGTATTTTATAAAGCGTAAGATTTTTGTATTCATAAAGCTTAATTTATCTTTCATCTTTCATTGTTTGTTCTTTTTCACCCTAAGAAATCGTTGCCTTACTCAAGTTACAAATATGTATTAGCTATAATTTCTTCTAAAACTCTGATGTCCAACACAACAATCACCAGTCACAAATGGTGCCTTAAATTTAAATTAAATCAAATCAAATTAAATTAAAACTTTAGTTCCTCAATTATACTAACCACATTTCAAGGGCTCAATAGCCTCTTTGGCTGGTGGCTACTGCACTGGACAGAACAGCCACTGATCACTTCCATGACTGTTCAGTGTTCCACTTGGATAGCACTTTCCTAAAAGTTTCATAGTTCTAATTTTATATTTAGTATTTTATATATTTCAAGTTAATCTTTGTATATGATGTGAAGTATGGCTAAAGTATTTGTTTGTGGTTTCGTTCGTTCTTTTTTTTTGCATATGAATTCCAAATTGTCCCAGTAACATTTTTGAAATCTACTTTTGTGTTTATCACCATGTGATTTTTGTGTGTGAAAGTTAGATAGAAGGGCTTTCTTTTGGCATTTCAAAATTTCTTTTAAACAAGCATACCTGGGAATAAAATATTAGATATTGAAAATTGTGGTTGAATTAGGCTCATCAAATTTACCAAGCAACACTTGCATTACCTACAGTAGGCTGTCTCTCAAGCCAACACCAGTTTCTGACATATCCTGTCCACAAGTCTTTAAGGGATTAACCTGTGAATACCTGATAGATTAGGCCTGGTTTACATAGGCAGGCAGCTGAAATCTCTTGCAAAGAAATTATTGAATAATCTAATCAAGGTAGGAAAACATCACTGTATCCCCTTAATAGAGACATAGAGACAAGCCTCTGCAAATGATCCTCTGTTAGTGGCAAAAAAGTGTGACTGTATTTTTTTAATAAGTTTACTTAGCAGAAAATAGGTATTTCTCACGTGAAATTTGGTATTTATCTTCTCCCATTTTAATTCTGCTTTAGATTAAACAAAGTAAATACTTGATTCTGTGTTTCGTCACAATACCTTCTATGGTTGTTGTTGTTTTTCATCTCTTTTGCTTTATTTGGTCAATTTTGAAAAACATATTGTTTGCTTAAAGAGCAGTCATAGGATTAAGATAACCTCACCTTGATTTTGTGATACTTTTCAAATTCTGGTAACAATAAAATAAAACATGTTTGTTTAACTGGCTGAACATTTTAGAGTCTAAAAATTATTTTGACACGACTGTGTTTCTGTCCATTTGCAAAGTCTCAAATGTTAGCGGACTCTATGGTACTACTGGAATGTGTGCCAACCAATATTTTAGTTTTGACACTGATATATTTTGAATGTCCCCACCAAATCTCATGTTGAAATGTGATCCCCAATGTTGGAGGTGGAGTCTGGTGGGAGGTATTTGGATCATGGGGCAGGTGCCTCATAAATGGCTTGGTGTTGTTCTCACAGTAATGAGTTCTCGTCCTATGAAGATTCACATGAGATCTGGTTGTTTAAAAGAGTGAGGCACCTCCTTGCTCTCTCTTGCTCCTGCTCTCACCATATGATACATCAGGTCTCCCTTTGCTTCCACCATGACTGGAATCTTCCTGAGGCCTTAACCAGATGCAGATGCCAGCACCATGCTTCCTGTACAGCCTGCAGAACCGTGACTCAAAATAAACCTCTTTTCTTTATAAATTACCCAGTCTCAGGTATTCTTTTATTGCAATGCAAAAGCAGACTACTACAGACACATAGTTTAGAGGAGGTGTCATCAAACTACTTTTTCCCACAAAGGATAGATAGTAAATATTTCAGTCTTTGCATGCCCTAAGGTCTCTATCACAACTATTCAACTCTGCTGTTATGGTACAAAAGCAGCCATAAACAACGTGTAAACAAATGAGCTTGGTCATCTTCAAATAAAACTTCATTTATTTATTTATAAATAAAACTTTATAAAAGGCTCTGGGCCAGAGTTGGCTTCCAGGCTATAGTTTGCCAATTCCTGGTGTAGAGTTACAGATCTTTAGTTCCACTCCCTCAAAAAAGAGAAAATTCATTTGAATGTAATTTGTTTAAAAATAAATAAAATTTAATGACAATATATTCCATTTAAAGCAGACTATATATATTCTAGGAATGTGATATTTTTAACCACAATAAAAGTAATCAAATATTGTTTTTATATAAATAAAAAGTAATAAATTTTTCTGTTAATATATTTTACAATTTTTACATATATTTTCCACATTTAAAATTTCTATATTTTATCATACACTTGAAAAGATAATAAAGACTTAATTGAATGTTGTAAGAATTCTTAGACAATTGTCCTTGTAATTATTTTATCTAAGTTCATCACCCTAGTAGTTAGCTAAATAAACACAACAGACCCATATTAATCTGAGTTTTTTTAATCCTCTCTGCCTCTTAATGACCAGAATCAGACTAGTATAAAGTAGCCATGAGTACAGAATGTGAGAGTTATTATAATAAGAGCAATAAATACTAATTATTATACACAAGATGATCTAACATTACACTTTAAATTCCTGTGATGCACTGGAGACACATAAAGGATGAGTTAGTAAATCAGGCTGATGAAAGACACATGCAAATAAAGTGGGAAACTTAAGTCAATGGGAAGAAGCTGTCTGAAGACCTGGGTTCAAATCCTGATGCTACCTTCACAGGTAGGAACTCTGAGATTCGAGAAAATCATTTGTATTCTCTGTGCATCATTTTTTTATCATCTGTGTGATGAGGTAATAAAAGTACCCACTTCACAGGTTCAATGAGAACTGAAGGTTATGATCCATCTAAGGTGTTTAGGACAGAGCCTGGCACATAACAAATGCTCAGTGAGTATTAGCTACTGGTATTTAATTATTTTGATGATGATGATGCTGGTGCTGGTGATGGTTGTAGTGGTGGTGATGACAATTAGAGTGCTGAAGCTTAAAAGCTTAGCAGATTCAGGGAATTCTGATACTCTTCCAGACACTTATTAATTCAACATGAGTGAATTATACTAATCTTGTGGCTTTTCCTCTGAGCATTGGTAGGTGACTGGCTAATAAAACAAATGCATACAAATATGTTAATTGGTACTGCTGAATAATAAAGATGTATTTTCCCCTTTAATAATTATTCATATTTTAACAAAAATTTAATGTCTAAACTTAGGAATGAACGGCTAAGGCTGGAATTATTGTGACATATAATTAATAAGCATGTTTAAAAACAAGGAAATCTTTAACCACACTTACCACACAACACTTCCTCCTCAAATATGTTGGGGCAGCCCTTCCTGCAGCCTGCAGCTAATTCCCCTGCACTTTCTCCTAAAGGGTGGGAATTAACAGTTCTAAGCAAATCTGCCTCAACACTCACAGGGCCTGAAGCAAGAGTACAGATTGAAACTTCTGAACCCACTTCCCCTCATCCTCACCTCTGGCTCCAGCCTGCACTGCAGGGAACAGAACACATGACTTTGGACACCAGAGCCCTTTATCTCCAAACTTGGGTAATGGGTAGTCGTTGGTCACTCCATGCATGCATGCACACCCCCAGCATTCTTCTCTGACCTTAAGCGAATAAACTCAGGGAAAAAAGAAACTGGAAACAGATTCAGGGCCACTTATGCTGAGAATCCTAGGGTCTCCGGTACCCAGAACATGATTTGGGTAGGAGGACACTGGTTCTGGATGGACACAGCCCTTGGCCCAAGCATTCTTAGTTCATAGGAGCACAACCACAAGAAAGCCAGAGCTGGACGCTTAAGCCCAAGACCTTGTGCCAGGGCTAGTTGGCCTGGTCTAAAGGTGGTACAGACTGTAACTAATTGAAGAGAAATCTAAGAATCCAAGAGGTTATATAACTTGCCTCCTGGCCAATGGTAAAAATAAGTTAAAAGCAGAGATAACCTGCAAGTTCAGGCATCTTTTTCCTATCTACTTAGAAATGTACCAATAAACTTATAATAATCATAATATATAACAGCAAGTTCAACAAGTTTTTATAGGAGTGCTGACCTGAGCCTCACCCCTGGGTAAAACTCCAGGAATTCAGTATGGGAAAAAAAATGAGAGCCAGCCTTCTATGCATTTTAATGGTTAACTCACATTAATGTTTCTACTTGGTTCCTCTATTAATTATGGTAGGGTAAAAATCTTGCTATATACATAATTGAATGGTTGGACAGAGAGCTACAGAAAGTTGCAAAATTGTAATATCACAGTTACCTGGGAAGTAGATAATTAAATGGTAGTAAAAAAGTAGGCTTTTAAATCTTAGTCAGAGTATTTAAAGAATTGGACAGGGGTTTTAGAACTTTCATAGTAGGAGAGTTAACAGACTTTTAAACGTTAAGAGATGCCATCAGCCTCTCATATTAGGCCAACCTTGACGTTTCTACCTAAAATGAATTAGCATAAGAGGAAATAAAGGAAGCATTTCCACTGAATCTAAAGGCATAATAACTTCCAGAGTCAAAATGTCAAAAAGGTATCAGCTACTCTAACACCTTCACCTTTATTCTTGTAAAAAATGAAACAAAATCTATAATGCATTTTTATTTTTGACAAGACACTTGATTAAAAAATTGGTCTGACCCTACCGCACCTTGAAGAATCTAGACCTACTTAGCATTCTTCATGCAATTTTCTCTATCTGTAACCATCCACTTTGAGATCTGTGTTAATATGGGTCTCAAAAAATGTGCTTAAGGAGTAACTGGTCACACAAGCATCAGGAGTTGTCCAAAAGTAAAGAAAATTTCTGCTTGGATATAGGAGGAATTTGCCAGTTTTTGGAGAGCACTCCATGACATGACTCCACTCTAAAATACCTGAAGTCTTCCCAAGAGAAACCATCTCCAATAGAACCTAGCAATGGTCTCAGTTCTCCATTGCATTTCTCAGCCTCAGTCTTCTCACAAGACATGGGAAGTATTGCTTTTTAGTACTGCTTGTGCGCTCCTCTTTCCTCTTCAAAACATGGAAGGCTATTCCTTCTGAATAACTTTTTGACTTGTCATTCAAAGCCTTTGAAATCACACCTTCATCCATGTCCCTACAAAGGACATGAACTCATCATTTTTTATGGCTGCATAGTATTCCGTGGTATATATGTGCCACATTTTCTTAATCCAGTCTATCATTGTTGGACATTTGGGTTTGTTCCTAATGCTAAATGATGAGTTAATGGGTGCAGCACACCAACATGGCACATGTATACATATGTAACAAACCTGCACGTTGTGCACATGTACCCTAAAACTTAAAATTTAATAATAATAAAATTTTAGAAATATAAAATAAAATAAAAATAAAAATAAAAAAAGAAATCACACCTTCAAGCCTTTGAAATCACACCTACCTTGAGGGCCTGACCTCTCCCATTTCCCATATCTAAAATAGGGGTCCGTATCAGAGGATGGAGGGTGGGAAGAAGGAGATGATCAGGAAAAATAACTAATGGGTACTAGGCTCAATACCTGGGTGATGAAATATTCTCTACTACAAACCCCCATGACACAAGTTTACCTATGGAACAAACCTGCACATGTACTCTTGAACTTAAAATAAAAATTAAATGAAATCAACCTCCCACCAAAACGAAACAAAACAAAACAGGTGTCTAAACCTCTAGTGGCTAAAGTGAATGAACAGGTAACTAAACATGCGATGCTGGCTAGGTGTGCCAACATATATTGTTTTCCCGCCTTTTGTTCCTGCTGATGGCTTTATCATGTTTTGTCTTGTGCTATCGTAATGGGTATCTTTCCTACATCATTTCCTAGGCTGGAGGATTCTTAAGAAGAGGGATGAAATCTCATTCATTCCTGATTTCAGAGCAGAGTATCTGAAACACAAGGTATGTTCAAAAAATATCCCTTTATTGAATTATTGAAAGAGATATCAGGAAATATGCCTTTATTGATTAATAGATCTATATTGGGTCAATAGATAGCTGGAATCATTGAATGATAAATGACAAAAGAGTGCTTAGAATGGAATTGAGCTGAGTGGAGTCTAAACATGCATGAAAGACGTATTGACAAGCAGTATCAGACACTAAATTTGGAATTGAGATTCAGAAAGCAAAAGACCAATCCGGTGACCATGACAGTCCCATGCTAAACCAACACCCTCTGTTGCCCAGGCTGGAGTGCTCTTGGCCCACTGCAACCTCCACCTCTCAAGTTCAAGCAATTGTCCTGCCTCAGCCTCCCGAGTAGCCAGCATTACAGGCCCTGCCACCATGCCCGGCTAATTTTTGTATTTTTAGTAGAGACGGGGTTTGACCATGTTGGCCAGGCTGGTCTTGAACTCCTAACCTTAAATGATCTGCCTGCCTCAGCCTCCCTAAGTGCTGGGATTACAGGCATGAACCACTGTGCCTGACCTTTCTCCATGTTTATAGCTTTTGGGTTTTTTTGCTTTTTTAATTCAATTTTTAATTTATATTCAGGGATTGTACGTGGAGGTTTGTTTCCTGGGTATATTGAGTGATGCTGAGGTTTGGGTCTGATTGATCCCATCATCTAGGTAGTAAGCATATTACTCAATAGGTAGATTTTCAGCCCTTGTCCCTCTCCCTCCCTCCCCTTTCTAGTTGTCCCCAGTGTCTATTATTTCCACCTTTATGTCCATGTGTACCTAATGTTTAGCTCCCACTTATAGGTGAAAATATGTGATATTTGCTTTTCTGTTTCTGTGTTAATTTTGCTCAGGACAGTGGCCTCCAGCTGCATGTATGTTGCTGAAAAGGGCATGGTTTCATTCTTTCTTATGGCTGTGTAGTATTCCATGGTGTGTATGTACCAAATTTTCTTTGTCCAATCCATTCTTGATGGGTACCTATGTTGATTATATGTCTTTGCTATTGTGAATAGTGCTGCAATGAACATACACGTGCATGTGTCTTTTTCATAGAACAATTTGTCTTCCTTTGGGTCTATAGCTAGTAATGGGATTGTTGGGTTGAATGGTAGCTCTGTTTTTAGTTCTTTGAGAAATTGCCAAACAGCATTCCACTGTGGCTGAACAAATTTATTTTCCCACCAAGAGTGTATAAGTGTTCTCCACAGACTCACCAGCACCTGTTGTTTTTGACTTTTTAATAATAGCCATTCTGATTGGTGTGAGATGGTAGCTTATTGTGATTTTGATTCACATTTCTCTGACGATTAGTGATATTGAGCATTTTTTTCATATATTTGTTGACAATTTGTATGTCTTCTTTTGAGAAGTGTCTGTTCATGTCCTTTTCCCACTTTTAAACGGGGTCATTTTGGTTTTGCTTATTGAATTAAGTTCCTGATAGATTCTGGATATTAGACCTTCCTCAGATTCATAGTTTGTGAATACTTTATCCCATTCTGTAGGTTATCTGTTTACTCTATTGATATTTTCTTTTGCTGTGCAGAAGCTCTTTAGTTTAATTGAGTCCCACTTGTCAATTTTTATTTTTGCTACAATTGCTTTTGAGAACTTAGTCGTAAATTCTTTCCCAAGGTTGATATCCGGAATGCTATTTCCTAAGTTTTCTTATAGGATTTTTACAGTTTGAGGTCCTAAATTTAAGTCTTTAATTCATCTTGGGTTAATTTTTGTATATGGTGAGAAGTAGGAGTTCAGTTTTATCCCTCTGCATGAGGTTTGCCAACTACCCCAGCACCATCTATTGAATAGGCAGTCATTTTCTCCAGGGCTTATTTTTGTCTGCTTTGGTGAAGATCAGATGGTTGTAGGTGCGCAGCTTTATTTCTGTGTTCTGTATTCTGTTCCATTGGTCTATACATCTGTTTTTGTACCCATACCATGTTGTACCAGTTACTGCAACATTGTAGTAGAGTTTGAAGTTGGGTAATGTGATACCTCCTTGTTCTTTTTGCTTAGGATTGCTTTGGCTATTAGTAATATGCTCATAGCATTTGTATCTCCCTCTACCATAGCACTTACTACCCTCCATTGGAATAATTTGCATAAGTCCATCTCCGCCCACCACCCTATCTTTTGCTCCTCCAAGCAGATATGTCATCATTTAACTGGCACAATGCATTGCATATCACCAGAGGCCACTAAATATTTGGTGAATAGATGAATCAAAAAAGAAGACCCTAGGCAGACACAGGCCTAGTAAAAACTCACTAAGATATAGAAGTTAATGCCTTTATATATTTACTTTTATTCTTTCCATTTTATGGTTTTGGAAACTGAACCTCTGGGAGATCTAGCAACTTCCCCCAAGTCAAAAGACAGAAGTGGCACAGCATAATAGAAAATTCTGCTCTTCTTAAGAAGACACCAGTCATTTAGATGCATGTAACAGAAACATTTAAAAAAAAAAAAAAAACAGTCACACCTTAAAATATCTCGAGTTGAGAGGTTGTGCTTTTTTTCCCCCATTTGATGCATTCAATTATTGACTTCCATCACGATTCTGTTAAAACACTGAATCTACCGCAAGTTTCATTTGAAAGGAATAACATAATTCTGCACAGTGAGACCACAACAGGTTCTTTGCAGTCAACAGTAGCTACAGGTATTGACTGTCCATCATGTGCTGGTCACTAACAAGAGCATCATATGCATAATTTTCTATTTCACATTTGAGAAACCTGAGGCTTGGGAGGAATAACCTGCCAACACTTTCAGGCCTGGCAAATGTGGAAGTAGGATCTATACTCTTATTTACGTGACAATGGAGGCCATATTTTATTGTGCCATGCTGTGGGAATTCTCTTTCTGAGAGCGTCTGCCTCAACTCTTTATTCCCTTCCCTGCGGGAAATCAGTCCAGCACTGTACATTTCCATGGTCCTCTAGTAATCCTTCTTTCATAGCTCTTAATCTATTTTATTGTGCATACACTCATTCAACAAGTATTTATTGAGCACTAAGTCCCAGGCACGCACTGGGCATAGCAGTGAACAAGATAGACAAAATATCCTGCCTTACCCTTCTGCCAGACTATAAGCCACATACAGGCAGGGGACATGGTTGCCTTCCTTCCTCTCATATCTTATTGAATGAATAAGATCATTAAATCGACATGGATTCAAAACACTAAATAACTGCTTTGAGACAACAGAATACAAACCCATATTATGCATAGAGCCATTTCATCCAATGCTCACTTTACGACAAATGAGAAGTGTTTAGTATTGGTGTGCCATGCAGCAAACACAGAACCAAACACAAATGGGGAAGGAAAACAGAGACAATAACTTGTTTTGTTTACTCTCACATAAGTAGAAACAAACTGCTCTTCAACCTGAACATAATTGTTGTGGCCTTGAAGCTGAAAGGTGTTCATTTCAAATAAGGGCTACTATGAGAAAAAAAGTTTCATGTATAAAAACCTATGTTAATGAAGCTGAGATTCTGTAATTACAATCACGTGAAACCCAACCCCAGGTTACACTTCCCATTGCTTGTGTGTCAGGCGATCATTTCTCTTATGATATATTCATGGTTGAACACAAGGTCGGAAAATGCATCTACAGTGACAAAAGACAATTCTTTTGCTTAGGAACCATCCCAGAGCATCTGTTATTAAATCTCTCAGCTCACAGAAGCACAATGTAGACAGAAAGGAACACCTAGTGAAAGAAATATTCAATCAGGCCCCAGATACCATTTTACCTGCTGAAGGTGCCTAGGGGTATACACCTGCTGGATGGCAATTAGGTGTTTTCAAAAACTCTCCAATCTATCTGATTGCTTTCCACCATTACCTCTGAGAATAACTTTCTCAAACTCTCACTTCTAAGCTATATAAAAGTGCTTTGCGATTCTAATTCTCTTAAGGTGCAGGGTGTGTGTGCATGTGTATTTGTGTATGATCTAGACATACTCCATGTTAATGACAATGTCTTTCTTGTTAGATATCATGCCTCTATAATAGGTGTTAACTTAGCCTGTAATTTAAGAGTACAGGCTTTGTTGTCCTATATCCCAGCTTGGCTGTGAATACAAGCTGTCTGACTTTGGAGAAGTTACCTAACTTCTCCGAGCCTTAGTTTCCCCAGCTGGAAAAATGTAGCTAATGCTCCTACCTTACAGGATTGTTGAAAGAACAAAATAAGATGATGTATCCAAAGCATTCTTAATAAAGGAAATTCTCTGAAGTCAGCTCTACTATCTTGGCAAGGCATTTAGCCTCTCTGACACCAGTTTCCTGATCTGTAAAATGAGAACATTCATTCATGGGCAATTTTGCCAGGATTAAATTAATTAATATGTGGATGGCAAAGATATGGAATCAACCTAAGTGTCCACCAATGGATGAATGAATAAAGAAAATGTGGTACATATATACAATGGAATACTATTTGACCATAAAAAAGAATGAAATCCTGTCATGTGAAGCAATGGGAATGGAACTGGAGGTCATTATGTTAAGTAAAACAAGCCAGGCACAGAAAGACAAATATTGCATGTTCTCACTCATATGTGAGAGCTAAAAAATTTAATCTCAAGGAGGTAGAGAGTAGAATGATAGAGAGTAGAATGACAGTAGAATGGAAAGTGTGTGTGAGTGGGAGGGGGAGAATGGAAAGAAGTTGGTTAATTGGGTACAAACACAGTTAGACAGAACAGTTAAAAACAATGTATTGCATATCTCAAAATAGCTAGAATAGAGGTTTTGAAATGTTCCCGACACATAGAAATGATAAATGCTTCTGGTGATGGATAGCCTATCTACCATAACTTGATCATGACACATTCTATGCATGTAACAAAATACTATGTGTACCCAATAAATATACACAAATATTATGCATCAATAAAAATAAACAACTAAAGTTAAACATACTTCCTTAAAATTAACTAATTAATGCATGGAAAGTGCTTAACACAGTGTCTGAGATGACACAGTAAGTAAGTGCTCAATAAATGTTACCAATTAGTAGGGTTGTTACTTTTATTATCATCACTATCATCACCACCATCATCATTATCATCACCAGATAATCTGATTAAGGGTGAGGACCATGTCTTACAAATATTTCCTCAGCCCATGTTTTGGTAAGCTAAATATTTCTTAAAATCTGTGAGGGCTATCATGAGAATTTTTGGGTGAAATCTCTGCGGCATAAAGACGTAACACCATGGAAAGTGGGTCCTGATTTTAACAATAAGACATTAAACCTATTACATTAAAACCCAATATTCCAGGACCAGCATAGAAAGCTTTTTATGTCTGAGTGCCTACAGGCTTGAATAGCACGAAGCAAGGGTATCTCTTTGCAAAAATATTTCCGAATAGCATTCTTTGAATTGATAAAAACTGTTTTTTTAAATGACACCACTTAAATGAAACTCAGAGATATTTCCATTTCAACTGATATCAAGATCAAAGGATTGCATCTCATGGGATGTCAGAAATGAGAGAACTTGTAAGTGGCAGAGGTTAGAACCTAAGAGCTATATCAAACGTGGGAAGAACAGGAGTGTCCAGGGAGCTGTAAACCCACTTTGAAAAAAAGCCAATCAGATCTCTCTGGCTTGAAGACAAAGAACCAGAATGCTGCCTGCCTGAAATCAAGCCACTTAAGGGCCTCTGAGAGGGTCACAGGCCATTTCCATGATGGGTGACCTTGTATAGTCTGCCATAGGAGTAATTCTCTGGAACTACCAACAGTTATTCTATAAGATGACTCCTTGTTAATCAGAGAAAAATGACCAACAGGAGCTAAAGCAACTTCCAGTTATGATAGAGGACCAAGTTTGTGTTCAATTTCTTTTTTCTCCCTTCTCTTCTCTGACATTTCACATCACCCTATAGGTTAACACCTGTGATAGTGAAGCAGCAAGAACACTAACATCCACTCAGTACTTGTGATATAAGTACAACACTATAGGGTAGGTGGCCATATCTCTATTTTACACTTGAGAATACTGAGGCTCATGGGGGTTAAATAACTTGCCCGAGCTAGGATTAGAAAAATTGATCTCTCTCCTTCTATCCTTCCATGAGAACTGGCTCAGTATGTCTGTTCCCTACTGTAACCTCAGCACCTAATTGATACTTTCTAAGCATTCTTCAGCAAATATTATTAACAATCCACTTTCTCAGATACAAACAAAATCTGACTTTCTTAATATTTGTCATAAAATGCACATAGGAAAGTCTGTTTCTTTTATTCCTTCCTTTAACAGATAGTTACAAGTCCCTACTGTGTTCCAGGAACTGGAGATACCTCCGGGAATATAATAGACTAAGAGCCCTGCCTGTGGACCTCATCTTCTAATTGAGGAAGTGAGACAGTAAGTAACAAAGTCAATAAATAAACAAATTACTTAGGATGCCAGAGAAGGATTCTTTGGCTCAGAGAAGATGAAGAATAACAACACCCACAAACCCACCAAAGTTGGAAATCATGATGGATGGAATTAGAGTTTTTTTAGGTATCATATTTTTGAAAATGTTAAACTGGTATATTTTTTATATTTTTCATTCATCTTAAATCACAGTATCCTAGGCATCCACCCCCCACTCTAATGGGTTTCAGCACCTGAGAGAAAGAACAGGCATCCTCTACAATAACAAAATCCTTACACATGTTGACTGTCAGATTAGATTTATTTTGAGTCCATAACATGAAAATAGTTTTGACAGTCAGGCATTGTCAAAAAGAGAAAAATATATGTAAATTGCAAAAACTTCCTTTCCATATCAAGACACAGGCCTGGTGACTATATCTATGAGGTTTTTCTATATGCCATGGGTAGAGGAAACTCAGGATAGAATATACTGTAAGTTCTCATTTAAGGGGGAAACAGAGAATGCTTCTAGGTGATAAGAAACTTGGATTCTTAGTTTTCATCAACCTTTATCCAACTTTGGTAGCCAATCCTCAGGGGGAGTAATAAAAACACAAGATATATTGATATGGGATGCCATAAGCAGCTTTCCCCCTATAGCTCTGAGGGAATGCAACTAGCAATGTGCAACCTTCTGACCTGGAGCAGCTGCAGAAGAATACAAATGGCCACATCACATAGTCAGACAGAAAGTGACCCATTAGACTGACCTACCTCCCCAGATCCCACCACAGTGCTGCAAAGATTGGGATGATTGGGATAATATAAGAAAGATCTAAAAGTTTCTGGGATCTCTTAGGCACAATAAATAGTAGTAGAAATTTAAGAACCAAGAAGGGCCTGCCATGGGTGTGCTAGGGAAGTTTTTAAGGTCTTCCTCAGAGCTGAAATAAGGGGGATGGAAACTAGTTTAACATCATCATGGCTCAGACCCAAAGGTAGTGAAATTAGACCAAGTTATGGGACAGGAAAGAGGAAGTAGGAAGGAAAGCCTAGGTGGGAAGAACACATTCATCAGCTGTGAATTTGAGAGACATATACAGAAAGAGGCTCAGTGACCAGGCCGGACAAGAATTAAACTCAATGAAGGCCAAGAAGAGCCCAGGTAACAGTCCAGCTACCGCTCACTCCAGCATTCTTTCCTCCATCACTGAGAGTACACGAAAGCTTTTTTCTTTGTTTAATGCCACCCAGGATTTTGAGGAAGGACAGGGAAGACTTTTGAGAGGAAATAAACATACATAAAGTGAATTTCATTTATTAATCTGACTGATTATGTATCCAAAAGAAACTGAGCTAACCTGAAAGAGACTGTTTAAAACTAGCAGGTAATAAAATACTTAAAATTAAGTTTTTCCCAGCCAGCCTTGTTCAGCAGAGACAATAAAGCTAACGGAGTTGTAGTGTGTACATCTTGGTCTCTGGGTTAAAGGGATACTAACTCAGCCATTATGATTTATCCTGCCTTCTTCTGTATGCACATGGAGGCTGCTGATTTTATTTTGGTACATTTGGGGAGTGCGATTGCTATTCTGGTGGGTGTCCAGATATTAGGAGTTTCTGTTTATGACTTCTGAGAGCTGTTTGTTGGAAAGAAGTGTTCTTTTGCCTGCTAATGTACCTATAAACTCTTTAATGAAAACTGGTTAATAAGCCCCATGAAAGATTTACCTGAGATGGAAGGAGGAATTTACTGGCAGAACATGACTCACTTTCCTTCCTATTTTCTTGTCCATTTATCACTGGTCTAAAACTCTTCTTGAAAAGTTGAAATCTCTCCCCACACTGGTATCTGTTCTTCATAGCTTCTTCCCAAGGAGTCGTCCTTCACCCAAAGCATGTAAGAATATGTGCTGACCTCCACCTTCTCAGAACCTTTTTCTCTAAATACCACTTAGGCTTCTAGATCTTTCTGACTTTTTCTCTATAACAAGTCACTGTTGACTGAGCTATTTTCCTCTTCAGGTATATTTACATTTTGTCAGGTTTTATCCCAAATCTAGAATCAGCAGTTCAATCAGGGATAAAGTCTTTAGGCATCAGAAAAAAAAAAGGTGTGTGTTTCATTCATTAATGCTCTCAAGCCAAATACCAATAAAAATGCACCTTAATTTGAACAATGTTGGGTTTATTCACTTGCTGCAATGAGGGAGAGCTGATGCCATTGGGACTGAGGTGAGTTGGGTATTAGAGAGGGCTTATTACAGAATTTGGGCTTATGTTTTGTGATTTGGGAGATAATTCCAGGAAATGGGACATTGCTTTGAACTGGATGTTGTCTAGAAGCTGGGATAATTCTGTGACTGGGTATCTTAATAATTCTTACTTAGGAGATGAAAACACAGGACAAGGTGAAAACTGTTAAGGAAACCAGCAGTCATTCAAACTGTTATAGGAGATACTTGGTCATTTTTTGTGGTCTGGAAAATGTTTATGCTTTTGTCTGTGTTCTTAAATGATTAGAGTTCTTGTCTCGATCCCAGCATCTCATCGTGGTCTTGTGTGATATTGATGTTCTGTGAAATCGTTTGGGTTAGCCAGGTGAACATGGGCCACTGCATGTGTGAGGCTGGCTCCTGCCTCTCAGGGCTGCTTTTTTCATCCTCAGTTTGCTCATTCATTCATTCATTTGTAGTGGTTTATCAAAATTAATGAGTATATAATTCATTGATCTGCTTGCTTGATTTTGATCTGTTCCTTATATTAGAAAATAAGCTCTATAAAGTCAGATACCATGTTTGCCTTGCTCATTATTTTGTACCAAGTGACTTTTCAGTGCCAAGAAACAAAGCACCTGGCAGACTGAGGAGTCTTGGAAGGTCTCAAGTCAGATACTGATAATTAAGTTAAATATTATGATTTAAAGCACTGGAGAAGTGAGAATGGATAGAAAGTCAGCCAGCTATTTCGTGCTCCAAAAAGCCAAACTTTTCAATGGAAAAAACAATAAACATACTAACTTTAAGATATACCATTTGTTCTCAGGGCTAGCCATAAGGGCACACTTCTTTATTAGACTACTTGTTTCAGATAACTGCCAACCTATTTAAAATGCCCAATTTTCAATGTTCCATTATCCCCAGAGAGAAGTCTGTAGGTGTCCTTGGTGATGAAAAGAAAGGTTTAGGGAAATACTAACTTATATTGTCATTTTATAGGGTAAATCATTCAGCTAAGATTGTCCAGCTGATTAGAACAACATTAGACAACGAAAAAGTGTTCCTCATCAAGAAAGCTATTCTGAAGCAGATTATTTCTTCAGACTTGATTTCAAGACATTTCAGTGCTTTCCTAATACTTAGCTCAGATTGGATTGTTTTAAAAAATAATATTTTTCCCATGTGTCTGAACACATAAATATTTCGGTTGTTTTGTTAGCTGGGAATCTTTCTGAAGATAACAGATTTGGATTCAAAGAAGCAAAAGTCTTACTAACATTGATTTTCAGCCGCATTACCACTAACTTCCTGGTTGTCTCTGACCCGTCTTTCAGAAATGCACTTCTCTCAGCTGGGCAGATTAATTGATTCTCTCACCCAAGTAAAAGTCATCCAGCCTCTTTGAGTGCCAGACACTTTGCCAGATTCCATAAAAACAGTAGTAAATAGCAGGTATAATTTTTGCTCTCTGAGGTTATAGTCACAAAGGACAGTCAACATTGAACAAAGAATCACTGATGAGCTGAATGTCCCCAATGAGAGGCACAAAACACCACTAGACATGCAGAATGCCTATCCAGAACCACAGAGTCACAGGTGGAGGGGAACAACATGGGGTACAAAGCAGGAAAAACAGCACTGGCTAAGATGTCTTTGCATGTCTTGTGGTTTTGAGTTGTGGTTTCCAATCTGACATTTATAATTCTAATGATACCAAATCTTAATGTAAAAATGAATTGTTAGTATCCTGGTCATGATATTATACTACAGTTTTACAGGATGGTACCATTAGAGGAAACTGAGTAAAGGGTACACGTGATCTCGCTATATTATTTTGTACAAGTGCATGTGAATCTGTAAGCATCTCAAAATAAATGTTTGATTCTAAAAGACAGAAACATATCTTGCAGGAATTTGTTTGTTTTATGTGTTGGAGAGAACACTCTTGGGTTATTAACCAATGACAACTCAGCTGTCACCACTCCAAAAACACTGAAATTCTCAGCTATTTGGATGCCTGGCTCACATTAATTGCTCTTCACGTCTTTGGTGATTGAACGAATGAAGGAATTCTTAGTGAGTAGAAGGGCTCAAGCTGCTAACCTCAACTGCAAAGTCTTGGTCATTATAGTGAAATATTCACTTCGTGTTTAAGAGGGAATCTTAGGAGGTCAGCCAGCCAATTTCATTCTCAGAGATCACAAGTATAATAGCTCTGTGAGTCATGAACATGTTTTCAAACTAGAAATTGTAATTCAAGCCAGTGTTGTTTACATTTGTCCCTTTAATATTTTATCCTTTATTCCTAACAAGACCTAGCCCAGACATTGAGGGACCAGCTAAATACAGATGGCTGAATTATTAAAAAGGATTCTCTCTGAGTGCCTCAGGAACTACACAGGCTTTTCTAGTTAACATTTCCATCTAGGCAAGAGGGGTCAGGACCACATTTCAACCACAAAGATTGGAGTTGGCAGAGTCAACCATGATAATATTCCCCTGGAATTCATGGCTTGGGTTTCCCTGGAAGGTGTAATTAATAACCCGCATGCATCCAACTACTAATATAAATAAATGTCTAGTATTTGCCTTCTCTCTTATACCCTACACTGAAACCAGATAAACTTATTTTCTGTCTTTTCCAAGACGGTCCAAACCTCTGAATTAGATTTAAAGAGTGTTCATGTTTATTAACTAATTAATCACCAATCTGTCCACCTATACTTCCATCATTGTAATGAAGAGGAACAGCTAATGTTTATTATCTACTTGCTACATAACAGCCAGTGTGCTGAAAATTTTATAAAATTCATATTATATCATTTAAACTTCACAAAAAGTATTACCTCAATTTTACAAATAAGTAAATTCAGGCATATCAAGATTAATTGCCTTACGATCACTTAGCCAATACTGAGAACTCCCAAATTTAAATTGGTAGCCCTGAACTTTCTCTTGAGTTTCAGGCTCACATATCCAGCTTCATATTCAAACATTTCCAGTTGTATGTCTAACAGGTGCCTCAAGCATAGCACATGCAAAACCTAAATGTTGACTCTCCTCCCCCACTCATCCTCATGAAAACCTCAGGACACTCCACTCAGTGAATGGCAGCTACCATATAACCAGTTGATTGGGCCAAAAACTGTAGAGTTATATTGAACATCTCCTTCCCTCTCCCACTACATCCTAGTTACCAGCATGTCCGATCAGCTCTACCATTACATAGAGCCAGAATGTGGCCGTTTCTCACCATCTCCAGTGAGACTGCTACAATCTCTCACCTTGTCAACTGTAATAGCCTTCCAGCTGGTCTTTCCACTTCTGCATTTGACTTTCTACAGTGAATTCAAACACATATAGTGAAGATAATCTTTTATAATTTTATATATCAAATCACTCCTTGGCTCAGAGCTCTCATTGTATTTGTTGTTTTGCCATCCCTACCTCTCAGCTTGGCTTTGACAGATGGAATCAATATTCATAACAGGGTCCTTGACCATTTCACTGTTAACTTCCAGTAAAAACAATGAAAAACGCACAGGTTCAAAATTGCTAGACTGACAGAAACTAAGAAATTATCCAGCACTGTGCTCTCATTTTCAGAGCAGGAAACCGAAGCTTTGGAATATTTGATGACCTCCAAAGGTCAAGTAGCTAATAATTAGTTGAACTTGGTTTCATACTGAAAATCCCTGGCTCTCAGCCAGTGCTTTATACGTGATATCACACTGTTTCCACCTTCCTGGTTGCTCTGAGCGGAAACCTCTATATGTGTCAAAACCACAAATGATCAATAAAACCAAAATCTATGAAAAAATAAATTCTGAGCCTGATAGCACCAATTTACTGTGGCTGTGGAGGCAGTCTGACAGTATGATTGCTATATTATTTTTCAGCTAAATTAATATAGGCTATGGATGCTTTGTGAGTACATATTATTATTTCCAAGTCCACATTATGGTATTATTTATGTAAAATATTTTAATAGCCTTGGGAAGTAATAGCCAGCTGTGTTAACCTTCTCACTGATGATAAAGACTGTCACAGCAAAAATAAATGTTGTTACTTCAAACTAAATGTAAATGATCTTGTTTTATTTATTTATCATAGTAGTACAGAAAGACAAAAACATGAGCTGTGTCTAACATGGTTGTAGTCCCAGAACCTGGCACATAGTATCAGCTCAATAAATGTTTATTGAATGAATAAATAAATAAGTAAATAATGTTTATACAGAAATGCCTATAATAGAAAAAATTTTTTTAAATATATAAATTCCAATAGTAAGAGATTGTATATATAATTCAGGGGACATTCACAAAATGAAATAAAATTCTCATAAAGTAGAGGTATATTTATTGGTATGGAAAACATTCAAAGTATGTTGCTTCATTTAAAAAGTTGGTTATGAAAAGTTAATGTTTAATATAATGCTATGTTTTAAATACAAGGATGGATGGATATATGGACAAACGGAAGAAAGGAAAGAAGGGTGGGAGGGAGAGAGGGAAGGAAGAAGGAAGAATGGAAGGAAGGAAGGAAAGAAGGAAGGAAGGAAGGAAGGACGGAGGGAGGGAGGGAGGAAGGAAGGGAGGGAAGAAAGACAAAAATCCTGAGGACATTTTCTAAAATGTTTTCTGTAGGTGGTAGTTATAAATAATCTATTTGTATATATTTTTGTGTTAATAAAATTAATTACTTGTATCAACATTAATTATTATTTTTTAAATGTCTGGTACAGATAGTCAAATTTCATTGGCAACCTCGTGTCCTCTAACTGAGAGTGAAAATATTGATAGTAATTATTTTCTTTCACTACCACCACCAACAAAAAACTTCCCAAACCAAATTAACATCTATTTCCCAGCATTTTCAACTATTGTCTCAAAAGGATTTCTACTGAAGTAGCTGAGTATGAGAGCTTTATAGATTTTATAAATCAGATTCTATTCCTTTCTAAATGCAATTCCTGTACAACAGTAGGTATCCAATGGTAACTAAGCAAGGTTATTTGAACAATGCATAAATATTTCATAGTGTGCAAAAAGCCACAAATGCCAAACTCTAAAATGTCTGCAAACATGCAAGATTTCCAGTCCCAAGAATGTAATTATTGTCTTGGGATTTGCGGGGTGTCTTGTTGAAGACCCTTTTCATTTTGATAAAACGATGTTGCAAGGAGAATAATGCTCTAACATCCTATGTTAACCTCAATGGTCCTGATCAAGGGGAAAGATTCTTTTTGTAAATGATTTAAGAGAACACTACCTAAAGTCTTTTGTTATCTGTTAGCATAAAGAATGCCTCTCTACTAGTCCACTGTCTGGGAAAATAGGTTTATATCACAATAGGATGTGTGGCCACAACTCTGACAATTTCAAAATCATTATTATTGGCAAAAGCTGCTATCACCATTTAGACTACATTAAAGGTAAGTTTTGGTATTTCATCTTCCTTTCCCTTCATTCTCATTATAGAATAAATATACTTTTAAAATATCCCAGTAATTCAGATATAGATTTTAAAATTAGAAGGAAAAATTATAGTCAAAATGTTTTTTATACAGTTCTATAAGAAGTTTATAAGAATAAGTGAAAATGCAAAGTAAGAATGCTGTTTTAACATGCAACAATCAGAGATGCTTCCAAAACTCAGACAATTGAGACATACAAAATACACATGCTGCTGAAATCAGAGGACAAAGAGAAAGAAGAGAACTTCTGCAAATTGTAAAGGACTGCCCAGAAATTCACTTGCATCTCCAAGAAGCCCTAAAGATACCCTGCACTCTACACAGTTACTGACACCTGACCCTGGTTAGACACTTTACTGGATAAGCTCAATGACCAAATGCCCTCAATAACCTGGAAAATATGCTGGAAGTGTCTGTGACCCTAGTCTACTTTGAGAAAGGAAAGGAAGTGACCTTAGGTGGTTTACCTCATAGACCACTACTCACATCAGAACATCAGGTAATTCTCCACTTCCAGATGCTTGGTTAATAACTGCCCATTTTAGTATTAATATTTACAAATGGGCTGTACCTCATGTAAACAGAGACAATTCCTTCAGGGCAGAGGGGAGAATCGTGGGCTCATCGAGCGTCAGATGTTGACTTTCTAAAACACCAAAATTACTGAGTGTTCAGCTTCTGCAATAAAGATCCAGACCTGTGGCTAGAACCTTCCATGTTGGGCACACCTGTTCAGGCATGGCTGGACATTGTGTTGCAGATTCACTACATGAACTGTGGAAAGAGATTTGGGGAAACGCTTCAGAAGAATACTAAGGGAGTATACTTTGAGGGAGCTGATTGAAAACCCACTCAGCTAAAGAATATCCTTTCCCTACTCTCTGAGTGGCTAGGTAGTTCCTGTGATTTCTAAATTTGTGACAGGAACTTGGATTATTGGAATACGCAGATATACTCTTTGGAGTGGATAAAAATCAAAAACAAATAAAAGCCACTTCAAAGCTCTATGGAAGGCAGCAGGTTGATCTTCAGTCTCTTATGAAGATCAGGAGTGATGATAACCATCAAGAGCCATATTTGACAATGTACCAAGAAACTGTCATGTTTGATATTACAGTAACATTTAACCTCCAGGAGAATCACTGAAATGCCCACTCTAATTCAGGCATTATTATTCACCTTGGCATGCTCAAAATGTGCTCCTTTGTGCACTAACCCTGCAAGTTATTCCTCAAAATATGTAATCATAATCAAATAAGTTAGGAAATGTTGCATACTCTGTATGCTTAGGGGTTTCTAATGAGTGTTTCACAATTAAGGCCTTGATAAGTCCTGTTGGAGAGAAAACTGTTAGCTTTCTTTAATTGAATGTCTCCAGATTTCTTTAACCACAGAATCCCTTTATGGTTACTGACTTTAGACTTATTATCCACTATTTATAAAATAAAGATAGCAATGCCTTACTCTCAGGAATTATAAAAAGGGTTAAGTGAGAAAGTCCCTGACTCACAGTAGGTGAGAAATCCTATTGTGAGTCCATTTTATCATTTCTATATTGTAACCCCAAAGTGTTTCATTTGAACCCACATGTTTATAGTGTGCTACTGATGCATGGATAACGAGACAAAATTTTTATGACCTGGAGTTCACATTACAATGGGGAGGAAAGTACATACAGCAGTGACTCTAACATAAGGACAGATATTTCAAAGTGCTGCAACAAAAGTACAAAGAACTAAAGAGTAAAGAGTATACGAGAGAACGCAGCCGATTCCCACTGAAGTATGGGGGCTACTTTTTGTTTTTTTGTTTTTTTTAGACGGAGTCTTGCTCTGTCTCCCAGGCTGGAGTGCAGTGGCGCTATCTCGGCTCGCTGCAACCTCCACCTCCCGGCTTCAAGCGATTCTCCTGCCTGAGCCTCCCAAGTAGCTGGGATTACAGCCACCTGCCACCGCGCCCAGCTAATTTTGTATGTTTTAGTAGAGATGGGGTTTCACCATGTTAGCCAGGCTGGTCTCAAACTCCTGACCTCAGGTGATCCACCAGCCTCAGTCTCCTAAACTGCTGCGATTACAGGCGTGAGCCACCATGTCCAGCCGGGGACTAATTTTTTAAAGGAAACAAGACTAAGAGTTAGAGGTGAAACCTGAATTTTGGAAGCATCCTGGCAGAGAAATTTTTTGGACTGATCTTCCAAGCACAAGGTATAATATAAGAAAGGCACAGCAGCATAAAAATGTGGCAGAAAAGAGCTACTGATATAACAAAGACATACATAAAGAGAAATTATTATCTTTTCTAAGCTGGATGTGAAAAAAATTCTTCTAATAATCTATTTCCAGTGCTAAATATATATTTTACACATATAAAAATAACATAACAACTCCACTAAAGAGGTGCCTGCCACACCTATATTCCTCGATCAGGGAAATTTCCCAGCTCATAGTCCTTACTTAGGGATGGCCCTAGACTGCCATGTATTATACCCATCACATCACGTGTTTGGTCACCTCCAGAACTGAGGGTACCCAGCCAATTAGCTGGCCAGGAGCCCACGTGGTATACTGGCATGAATAGCATTGCTTACAGAGGAATGAGCTGAGCCATTAAGATTTTCACTCTCTGACATTTAAATAGGGAAATATGGAAAGAAGAGTCTTTGCAGTGATGTCTGAATTTGAATGCATGCAAAGAAAAAAGAGGTTCCTGTGGTAATATACAGGTCGGGAGGGACACTAACAAGATATGTGGAGAATGTACTGCACTTATGAAGAAGCAGTGATCATGAAAAATCAGAAGCTGAGGGAGAGAAAAAAAAATATCAAGGCTGAATGTCAGCTAGTTGGTAACGGACCAGAAGCAAGAAAAGATGCCAGAAGAAGTCAAGACCAAGAAAGTAGCTGAAGCTGGGAATTGCCAGAGCATACAGGATCTTCTACTGCTCAGATCTGCAGTGATGCTTCCCATTTAACTCCATTTCCCATGAGCCACAATGGTGTCAGAATGCCTGTTCACAGGTTGTCAAGAGAGCCCATCGGCCTAGTGACCATAAACATCCATGCACTTGTGCTGGTCTGAATGACTCTGTTCCATGCCACTAAATGAGCTAAATTAAACCAAGTTTGGAATAAGGAAGAACAAAGAAATCATCTATAATCTCAGTGTTCACACATAATGATCACTTCGTGGTGTTCTTCCCTCGTCCTTTTAATGTATTATTTTACTTGAAATGTTTTTCACATAAAATCTATAGAAAACAGGCAATTAAAATTCAGATAATTCAAACAAAGGCAAAAGTGATTATCACCTAAAATATTTAACTACTTAGAAGTTAATAGGTTGGGGCTGAAGGTTTGGTGCAGTTGATAGTCTCAGTTAATTTCCTTACTGCCCAGAATGTATTTTGTTTCTGGATAGAGCCCTTCTCTGATTTTAGAAGCTCTCTCTCATTTGATATGTGCATGACATAAGACCTAGCCCTCACATTTTTCCATTCGGGCTCCATTATGCTGGTGAGTACTTTGCAACTACAAAGAAAGGAGTGAAATGGAAGGCTGTGAACTTCATTAATATTAAATATTAATCCTTCACAAATTAAGGTACAATTTGCAATTAAATGTTAAATACATTCTTATAGCATCCCTAAAGGGTAGGTAGAATACTTCCTCCTTGTATATGGAGAAGTGGATAAACCAAGAAGGCAATGACTTTCTCAATGTCAAACAGCATAATTAGTAATGACAACCAGGACTCGATAGCTCCGAAGCTCCACTTCCTTCCATTTAGTCTTACATTTTTAGATGCCTCCAAAGTAGCTGAAACTGTGTCAGTCTCTGAAAGACACAACATAAATACAAATCATTCCTCCCTTCAAGGCCCTCACTGTATAGTGTGACAGGCAGACATAAACAAAGTATTATAACACAATATAAAACTAAACTCATCATCATCATCGTTATCATCATGATCAACAGCAACAGCATAGCAATTGCTTTGGTACTAACTTAAACTCTTTCAGTGCTCAAACAACCAAAATAATTTAAGTACTACGCATTTGTCCATTTTACAGTTGTGGAAACAAGACTTTGAGAGATTAATAATTTGTTTGATGTCACAAAGCTAGAAAATGTTATATTTTAGGACCTGACCTCATGTCTGTCAGACAGCAAAATTCAGACTTATAACCCTATGCTGATGTGCCTCTTATATTTAAGGTTTCTATAAATTGCTTCAGGAAAAAAATGAGGAATAAATTAATTAGGAAGTAGGAACAGGGGGCAGGAGCCAAGATGGCCGAATAGGAACAGCTCCAGTCTACAGCTCCCAGCGTGAGCGACGCAGAAGACGGTGATTTCTGCATTTCCATCTGAGGTACCGGGTTCATCTCACTAGGGAGTGCCAGACAGTGGGCGCAGGTCAGTGGGTGCACGCACTGTGCGCGAGCCGAAGCAGGGCAAGGCATTGCCTCACTTGAGAAGCGCAAGGGGTCAGGGAGTTCCCTTTCCGAGTCAAACAAAGGGGTGACGGACGGCAACTGGAAAATTGGGTCACTCCCACCCGAATACTGCGCTTTTCCGACGGGCTTAAAAAACAGCGCACCACGAGATTATATCCCGCACCTGGCTCGGAGGGTCCTACGCCCACGGAGTCTCGCTGATTGCTAGCACAGCAGTCTGAGATCAAACTGCAAGGTGGCAGCGAGGCTGGGGGAGGGGCGCCCACCATTGCCCAGGCTTGCTTAGGTAAACAAAGCAGCCCTGAAGCTCGAACTAGGTGGAGCCCACCACAGCTCAAGGAGGCTTGCCTGCCTCTGTAGGCTCCACCTCTGGGGGCAGGGCACAGACAAACAAAAAGACAGCAGTAACCTCTGCAGACTTAAATGTCCCTGTCTGACAGCTTTGATGAGAGCAGTGGTTCTCCCAGTACGCAGCTGGAGATCTAAGAACGGGCAGACTGCCTCCTCAAGTGGGTCCCTGACCCCTGACCCCCGAGCAGCCTAACTGGGAGGCACCCCCGCAACAGGGGCACACTGACAACTCACACAGCAGGGTATTCCAACAGACCTGCAACTGAGGATCCTGTCTGTTAGAAGGAAAACTAACAAACAGAAAGGACATCCACACCAAAAACCCATCTGTACATCACCATTATCAAAGACCAAAAGTAGATAAAACCACAAAGATGGGGAAAAAACAGAACAGAAAAACTGGAAACTCTAAAAAGCAGAGTGCTTCTCCTCCTCCAAAGGAATGCAGTTCCTCACCAGCAACAGAACAAAGCTGGATGGAGAATGACTTTGACGAGCTGAGAGAAGAAGGCTTCAGACGATCAAATTACTCTGAGCTACAGGAGGACATTCAAACCAAAGGCAAAGAAGTTGAAAACTTTGAAAAAAATTTAGAAGAATGTATAACTAGAATAACCAATACAGAGAAGTGCTTAAAGGAGCTGATGGAGCTGAAAACCAAGGCTCGAGAACTACGTGAAGAATGCAGAAGCCTCAGGAGCCGATGCGATCAACTGGACGAAAGGGTATCAGTGATGGAAGATGAAATGAATGAAATGAAGCAAGAAGGGAAGTTTAGAGAAAAAAGAATAAAAAGAAATGAGCAAAGCCTCCAAGAAATATGGGACTATGTGAAAAGACCAAATCTATGTCTGATTGGTGTACCTGAAAGTGATGGGGAGAATGGAACCAAGTTGGAAAACACTCTGCAGGATATTATCCAGGAGAACTTCCCCAATCTAGCAAGGTAGGCCAACGTTCAGATTCAGGAAATACAGAGAACGCCACAAAGATACTCCTCGAGAAGAGCAACTCCAAGACACATAATTGTCAGATTCACCAAAGTTGAAATGAAGGAAAAAATGTTAAGGGCAGCCAGAGAGAAAGGTCCGGTTACCCTCAAAGGGAAGCCATCAGACTAACAGCGGATCTCTCGGCAGAAACCCTACAAGCCAGAAGAGAGTGGGGGCCAATATTCAACATTCTTAAAGAAAAGAATTTTCAACCCAGAATTTCATATCCAGCCAAACTAAGCTTCATAAGCGAAGGAGAAATAAAATGCTTTACAGACAAGCAAATGCTGAGAGATTTTGTCACCACCAGGCCTGCCCTAAAAGAGCTCCTGAAGGAAGCACTAAACATGGAAAGGAACAACCGGTACCAGCCGCTGCAAAATCATGCCAAAATGTAAAGACCATCGAGACTAGGAAGAAACTGCATAAACTAACGAGCAAAATAACCAGCTAACATGATAATGACAGGATCAAATTCACACATAACAATATTAACTTTAAATGTAAATGGACTAAATGCTCCAATTAAAAGACACAGACTGGCAAATTGGATAAAGAGTCAAGACCCATCAGTGTGCTGTATTCAGGAAACGCATCTCATGTGCAGAGACACACAGGCTCAAAATAAAAGGATGGAGGAAGATCTACCAAGCCAATGGAAAACAAAAAAAGGCAGGGGTTGCAATCCTAGTCTCTGATAAAACAGACTTTAAACCAACAAAGATCAAAAGAGACAAAGAAGGCCATTACATAATGGTAAAGGGATCAATTCAACAAGAAGAGCTAACTATCCTAAATATATATGCACCCAATACAGGAGCACCAAGATTCATAAAGCAAGTCCTGAGTGACCTACAAAGAGACTTAGACTCCCACACATTAATAATGGGAGACTTTAACACCCCACTGTCAACATTAGACAGATCAACGAGACAGAAAGTCAACAAGGATACCCAGGAATTGAACTCAGCTCTGCACCAAGAGGACCTAATAGACATCTACAGAACTCTCCACCTCAAATCAACAGAATATACATTTTTTTCAGCATCACACGACACCTATTCCAAAATTGACCACATACTTGGAAGTAAAGCTCTCCTCAGCAAATGTAAAAGAACAGAAATTATAACAAACTATCTCTCAGACCACAGTGCAATCAAACTAGAACTCATGATTAAGAATCTCACCCAAAACCACTCAACTACATGGAAACTGAACAACCTGCTCCTGAATGACTACTGGGTACATAACGAAATGAAGGCAGAAATAAAGATGTTCTTTGAAACCAACGAGAACAAAGACCCAACATACCAGAATCTCTGGGACGCACTCAAAGCAGTGTGTAGAGGGAAATTTATAGCACTAAATGCCCACAAGAGAAAGCAGGAAAGATCCAAAATTGACACCCTAACATCACAATTAAAAGAACTAGAAAAGCAAGAGCAAACACATTCAAAAGCTAGCAGAAGGCAAGAAATAACTAAAATCAGAGCAGAACTGAAGGAAATAGAGACACAAAAAACCCTTCAAAAAATTAATGAATCCAGGAGCTGGTTTTTTGAAAGGATCAACAAAATTGATAGACCGCTAGCAAGACTAATAAAGAAAAAAAGAGAGAAGAATCAAATAGACGCAATAAAAAATGATAAATGGGATATCACCACCAATCCCACAGAAATACAAACTACCGTCAGAGAATACTACAAACACCTCTACGCAAATAAACTAGAAAATCTAGAAGAAATGGATAAATTCCTGGACACATACACTCTCCCAAGACTAAACCAGGAAGAAGTTGAATCTGTGAATAGACTAATAACAGGATCTGAAATTGTGGCAATAATCAATAGCTTACCAACCAAAAAGAGTCCAGGACCAGATGGATTTACAGCCGAATTCTACCAGAGGTACAAGGAGGAACGGGTACCATTCCTTCTGAAACTATTCCAATCAACAGAGAAAGAGGGAATCCTCCCTAACTCATTTTATGAGGCCAGCATCATTCTGATACCAAAGCCAGGCAGAGACACAACAAAAAAAGAGAATTTTAGACCAATATCCTTGATGAACATTGATGCAAAAATCCTCAATAAAATACTGGCAAAACGAATCCAGCAGCACATCAAAAAGCTTATCCACCATGACCAAGTGGGCTTCATCCCTGGGATGCAAGGCTGGTTCAATATATGCAAATCAATAAATGTAATCCAGCATATAAACAGAACCAAAGACAAAAACCACATGATTATCTCAACAGATGCAGAAAAAGCCTTTGACAAAATTCAACAACCCTTCATGCTAAAAACTTTCAATAAATTAGGTATTGATGGGATGTATTTCAAAATAATAAGAGCTATCTATGACAAACCCACAGCCAATATCATACCGAATGGGCAAAAACTGGAAGCATTCCCTTTGAAAACTGGCACAAGACAGGGATGCCCTCTCTCACCACTCCTATTCAACATAATGTTGGAAGTTCTGGCCAGGGCAATCAGACAGGAGAAGGAGATAAAGGGTATTCAATTAGGAAAAGAGGAAGTCAAATTGTCCCTTTTTGCAGATGACATGATTGTATATCTAGAAAACCCCATTGTCTCAGCCCAAAATCTCCTTAAGCTGATAAGCAACTTCAGCAAAGTCTCAGGATACAAAATCAATGTACAAAAATCACAAGCATTCTTATACACCAATAACAGACAAACAGAGAGCCAAATCATGAGTGAACTCCCATTCACAATTGCTTCAAAGAGAATAAAATACCTAGGAATCCAACTTACAAGGGATGTGAAGGACCTCTTCAAGGAGAACTACAAACCACTGCTCAAGGAAATAAAAGAGGATACAAAGAAATGGAAGAACATTCCATGCTCATGGGTAGGAAGAATCAATATCGTGAAAATGGCCATACTGCCCAAGGTAATTTATAGATTCAATGCCATCCCCATCAAGCTACCAATGACTTTCTTCACAGAATTGGAAAAAAACTACTTTAAAGTTCATATGGAACCAAAAAAGAGCCCACATCGCCAAGTCAATCTTAAGCCAAAAGAACAAAACTGGAGGCATCACGCTACCTGACTTCAAACTATACTACAAGGCTACAGTAACCAAAACAGCATGGTACTGGTACCAAAACAGAGATACAGATCAATGGAACAGAACAGAGCCCTCAGAAATAACACCGCATATCTACAACTATCTGATCTTTGACAAACCTGAGAAAAACAAGCAATGGGGAAAGGATTCCCTATTTAATAAATGGTGCTGGGAAAACTGGCTAGCCATATGTAGAAAGCTGAAACTGGATCTCTTCCTTACACCTTATACAAAAATCAATTCAAGATGGATTAAAGACTTATACGTTAGACCTAAAACCATAAAAACCCTAGAAGAAAACCTAGGCGTTACCATTCAGGGCATAGGCATGGGCGAGGACTTCATGTCTAAAACACCAAAAGCAATGGCAACAAAAGACAAAATTGACAAATGGGACCTAATTAAACTAAAGAGCTTCTGCACAGCAAAAGAAACTACCATCAGAGTGAATAGGCAACCTACAAAATGGGAGAAAATTTTTGCAACCTACTCATCTGACAAAGGGCTAATATCCAGAATCTACAGTGAACTCAAACAAATTTACAAGAAAAAAACAAACAACCCCATCAAAAAGTGGGCAAAGGGCATGAACAGACACTTCTCAAAAGAAGACATTTATGCAGCCAAAAAGCACATGAAAAAATGCTCACCATCACTGGCCATCAGAGAAATGCAAATCAAAACCACAATGAGATACCATCTCACACCAGTTAGAATGGCAATCATTAAAAAGTCAGGAAACAATAGGTGCTGGAGAGGATGTGGAGAAATAGGAACACTTTGACAGTGTTGGTGGGACTGTAAACTAGTTCAACCCTTGTGGAAGTCAGTGTGGCGATTCCTCAGGGATCTAGGACTGGAAATACCATTTGACCCAGCCATCCCATTACTGGGTATAAGGACTATACCCAAAGGACTATAAATCATGCTGCTATAAAGACATGCACATGTATGTTTATTGCGGCATTATTCACAATAGCAAAGACTTGGAACCAACCCAAATGTCCAACAATGATAGCCTGGATTAAGAAAATGTGGAACATATACACCATGGAATACCATACAGCCATAAAAAATGATGAGTTCATGTCCTTTGTAGGGACATGGATGAAATTGGAAATCATCATTCTCAGTAAACTATCGCAAGAACAAAAAACCAAACACTGCATATTCTCACTCATAGGTGGGAATTGAACAATGAGATCACATGGACACAGGAAGGGGAATATCACACTGTGGGGACTGGTGGGGGGTGGGGGGAGGGGGGAGGGATAGCACTGGGAGATATACCTAATGCTAGATGACGAGTTAGTGGGTGCAGCACACCAGCGTGGCACATGTATACATATGTAACTAACCTGCACAATGTGCACATGTACCCTAAAACTTAAAGTATAATTTAAAACAAACAAACAAACAAACATTCAAAAAAAAAAAAGAAGTAGGAACAATGGAAAAACCCCTATTGGCTTGTTGACTTCTGTGTGGGCTACTTTAGAATTCTCTTTTATCAGACTCTCATCTTCAAAGACTACTACACCACAAGTAAAAACACTGGGTTCAGGTCCTTGCTTTTCCATTCAGCTTTCACCAAGAATGCTTAAATAACAGTGGAACAACCCAACAAAAATCACATTTCTGTGATGCTCACTTGATTCTGCTGATGGAGATTTTTCCTAAATGATTGGGATGGATTTCTTTTTCCTATGAAAGATAGTGGATCAGCCAGGCACAGAGGCTAATGCCTGTAATCCCAGCACTTTGAGAGACTAAGGCAGCAGGATTGCTTGAGCCCAGGAGTTCAAGACCAGCCTGGGAAACATGGTGAAACCCCATCTCTACGAAAAATGCAAAACTTAGCTAGGCATGGTGGCATGTGCCTGTAGTCCCAGCCAGTAGGGAGGCTGAGGAAGGAGGATGGCCTGAGCCTGGAAGGTCAAAGCTGCAGTGAGCCAAGATTGTACCACTGTACTCTAGCCTGGGTGACAGAGCAAAACCTTGTCCAAGGAAAAAAAAAAAAAAGGAAAGAAAAAAAGATAGTCGTTCTTGGTCCATCACCAGTAGTGTTGACATTGGCTTCATTTTTCTACCCACTTGAGACACTTGGGAAATTCTAAGTTAGAAAGTTGACTAACTTAGACAACATCTTAATTGCTGCTTCTTCACAATATGTAATAAAGTGGCATTTACTTTCAACAGCCCCCTTGTTAAAGTCATTGGGATTTAAAATGGTGTAAAATGAAAGCAATTCATTATAATTCCACTGAAGTAAAATTTCTTTGTGGGGTTGAATGTAATATCATAGTAAGGTTTTCAATATTCTTATCACAAACTACAAGTTGGTTTCTGAATCAGCTTATAGAAAAGGAACAAAGGGGAAGGAAACTCACTGAAGGTGACAAATAGTCTATTAGCCTAGGAGTAAGAGTCAGAATCTCAGAGGTCACAGGCTTCAATGGAAAGGCAAAAGGCAGCTTATTTTACCCCTGGTGCCAATAGTATATCTATACAGAAGGTCAGGCAATCACTATGCCACCAGTACAAAGTAGGCACCACCTCTGGCCAGTCTCAATGCAATATTGTATACAAAAGAAATAGGCAAAAGTTATAGTTTCAGACACTTTTCCACTAACAGTGTCTATTGGCCCTGGCTCTGTCTTCTGTGATTCTACTTTGTCTGGTCCTCAGTCTTGCAAGCCAAAGGTACACTTTCGTCACCTGCCAGGTTCATGGGGAAGGTTAATCATCCATGATCCAAAGGACTACTCTTTACAATGGAAACATCTTGTTGCAACAATTTCAGAGAATTCAGAAATGCAACATTCTGTATGTTGACAACTATCCTGGAATGGCAAACACAAAAATGACCTAAATAGCTTGTTTTTCAAGACTCAAGAAGTAATTTTCAGGATTCAAAATTGAAGCAATTTATCCAAAGAAAATGTATATGGTGGTTATGAGACAAGCTCAAGAGTCAGATAGACCTGATATGAATTTCAGCTCTGCCATAAAATAGACTTCGAGATTATTTCATCTCCCTGAGTCTCTGTTTCCTAATATGCAAAATGGAGGTAAATAATCAAATCTCTCTCGCAGTCAGGGTTACAAATTTTGTCAGAAGCCTTATATACTTTTTTCTTTTTCATTTTAGTGTCATCATATCCCTTTGCTGTAGGCACTTTTGTTTTCCTTCTTTTTATTGATGAGGAAATTGAGACTTCAAGAAGTTTAATATTTGCCCAAGGTCATAGAGCAGGAAATAGTTACACTGGGATACAACCTCAGGAATTTGAACTTGAGCATCAGAGTTTTCTGTTAAGCTTCTATACAGCCTCTAAGGCAGGGGTTCCCAATCCCCAGACCACGGACAAGTACCAGTCCACAGCCTATCAGGAACTGGACCACACAGTAGGAGGTAAGCAGCAGGCGAGCAAGTGAATTTTCGTCTGTATTTACAGCAGCTCCCTGTCACTCACATTAAGCCCTGAGCTCCACCTCCTGTCAGATCAGTGGCGGTATTAAATTCTCATAGGAGCAAGAACTCTATTGTGAACTGCATAGGTGTGAGATCTAGATTGTGCAATCCTTATGAGAATCTAATGCCTGATGATCTGTCACTGTCTCCCATCACCCACAGATGGGACTGTCTAGTTGCAGGAAAGCAAGCTCAGGCCTCCCACTGATTCTACATTATGGTGAGTTAATAATTATTCATTATACATTATAATGTAATAATAATAGACATAAAGTGCACAATAAATGTAATGTGCTTGAATCATCCTGAAACCATACCCCCCACCTACCCCAGGTCTTGGAAAAACTGTCTTCCACAAAACCTGTTCCTGGTGCCAAAAATGTTGGAGACCACTGCTCTAAGCACTCACTAAACACATATCATCATCACCATCACCATCATCATTACTACCTCCACCCCTGCCTTTCTACTGTAGCTACTCCTACCACTGCTGTGGCTGCTGCTACTACAACTGCTGTGCTATTCTCACCACCAGTATAACTAATATACATTGGAGAAAAAAAAATATTGTGTATAGAGATGCAATACTTATCTTTTAAATATGGAAACAGTTTAATCCCAACAGAATTTTCCAACTAAACCTTATTGGACAGCTTGAGAGTAATAGGCTATGTCCTGGTGAGGAAAGTTTTCCCAGACAACATGGCCACCCTCATAGTGCTATATTTATTCTTATGTTTATGTTCCCTTTAGCAAGATAAAGAGGAAAAAGAAAGAGTTAGGAGGTGGGGGATATATTTGTTAATGCTGCAGAATAAGAATCAGCATAGAACACTGAAGAAGCCCATTGCTCTAGTCCAGCGGACCTTTGCTAGGGCCTGGCTCTGCCATGTGTTGAAGATGAAACCTGGAGTAAATCACTCAACCTCGAGGGATTTCTTCTTTCTAACATGTAAGATCAGGTTGCCTCTAACTCTTATGTTCAGTAAATCTATAAAAATACCTTCGTATAGCAAAGCCCTAGGTAGAAGTAATCCTCCAAGAAACCCAAAAAAACAGAAAAGCCTACCCAAAGGAGGTCTCTTCTGCTGGTTTATCTACTTATGTTCTAATTAACCAAGAATAAGGATAGCCTGTCTTGAAATTTTCTTTGGAAGCCTGGAATTTAAATGCATGTCATTGCACACAGAATTTTCTCTTCAGAAATCCTTCTAATGAGCCAGGGGAAGAGTACATTGTTCCTTTTTAGGTAAATTTCATTGGAGTTCTTTGTATTCTAACAAACTAATTAATGCTGAAGACTACAAGAACCGAATAACACTGATCTGAATGCTTTATGTTTGTAGTGTTCTTTTCAGTTTACCCAGAGCTTTCGTTTCTACTAGATCACGTGTTTCAAGCTTCAGACAAAACCAGTCACTAAACTTCAGATCCATAATGTCCAACTGCCTGTAGGCATCCCTCTGGGGACAGCCCACAGTTGTCACAAACTCCACAGCCCAAAACTGAACTCACTAAATCTGTAAAAACTCCATTCTGCTTTATCTCTGTGGTGTCACCATTCACCTAATTCCAAAACAGAAACCTGGCTCTTCGTCCCTCTCTTCTTCCTAACCTCTCCCTTTAAAATCAGGACGTGCCTATTTTATCTCCTAAATGTTTCTTGGCTATCCTTTCTATCCTTGTCCTATCTCTTCCCCATCTGTCACCTGGACTCCTGCAGGTCTGCTTTACTTGTCACCCTGTCTCTGGTCTTATTTTTCCCAAATCCATTTTCCACATTTCTACCCTGGAAACAACTAAAACACCACCCTCTGTAACTCCTGGGAATGGTTCTCCATCACTTTAAAATTCACGATATAAAACTCAAGGACCTTCACAACCTGACCTCTACCTACTTCTCTAACCTCACTTCCCGTACTTCACACTCAAGCCACACGAGGCTGCTTCTCGTATCTGTGCTGTTGCTCATGATATCTGCTCTGCCGCAGAGGCTACCTGCTATTGCCACATCTGGTCCTTCACTAGGCTGACTCTTCCTCACCCTGTAAGCCTCAGTTCAAGGATTACATCCTCCAACCACAAAAATATAAAGAGAGAAAATATTAAACCACTCTTAACAATGTTCCTGGAAGTGTTCTAAGCAAATTACAGGCATTGGTCTATTTAATTATTGCAGTGACTATATGCATAAAATACTATTGCTATTCTCATTTTATAGATGGTGATATAGTTTAGATATTTGTCCTTACCCAAATTTTATGTCTAATTGTAATTCCCAATACTGGAGGTGGGGTCAGGTGGGAGGTGTTTGGGACATGGGGGCGGATCCCTCATGGCTTGGTGCTATCTTTGTGATAGCGAGTGAGTTCTCCTAAGATCTGGTCATTTCACCATGTGATGTGCCTCTTCCTCGCTTTGCCTTCTGCCGTTAATAAAATCTTCCTGAGGCCTCCCCAGAAGCCAAGCAGTTGCCATCACCATGATTCCTGTAAAGTCTGCAGAACCATGAGCCAATTAAATCTTTTTTCTTTATAAATTATCCAGCCTCTGGTGTTTCTTGGTAGCAATGCAAGAACAGCCTAATACAGAGGGGAAACTGAGGCACAGAAATGCTAAGTGGCACAACTAGCAAGTGGCAGAGCTGGCACAAGAGCTGGAGCTCCCTGGCTCCAGAGTTCTGTTTCAAACTCCTATACCACACCTCTTCCAGTGAGCCTTCCCTGATTTCCCTCCATCACCCCATTCTCCCCACTGATGATGTGATTTCCATCCGATATAGTTTGGCTGTGTCCCCACCCAAATCTCATCTTGAATTGTCTCTCCCACAATTCTCATGTTTGGGAGGGACCTGGTGGGAGGTTGTTGAATCATGGGGGCAGGTCTTTCCCAGGCTGTTCTCATGATAGTGAAAAAGTCTCACAAGATATCATCTGTAAGGGGGCGTTTCCCTGCACAAGCTCTCTCTTTGCCTGCTGCCATCCACATAAGGTATGACTTCCTCCTCCTTGGCTTCCGCCATGATTGAGAGGCCTCCTCAGCCACATGGGACTGTAAGTTCATTAAATCCTTTTTCCTGTATAAATTACTCAGTCTTGGGCATGTCTCAGCAGTATAAAAATGGACTAATACAGTAAATTGGGACAAGGAGAATGGGGGACTGCTGAAAAGGTACCTGAAAATGTGGAAGTGAATTTGGAACTGGTTAACAAACAGAGGCTGGAACAGTTTGGAGGGGTCAGAAAAAGACAAGAAAATGTGGGGAAGTTTGGAACTCCCCAGAGACTTGTTGAATGGCTTTGAACAAAATGCTGATAATGATATGGACAATGAAATCCTGACCAAGGTGTTATCAGATGGAAATGAAGAACTTGTGGGGAACTGGAGAAGGTGATACTTGGTACATTTTAGCAAAGAGACTGGTGGCATTTTGCCCATGCCCTAGAGATTTGTGGAACTTTGAACTTGAGAGAGATGATTTAGGGTATCTGGAGGAAGAAATTTCTAAGCAGCAAAACATTCAAGAGGTGACTTGGGTGCTGTTAAAGGCATTCAGTTTTATAAGGGAAACAGAGCATAAAAGTTCAGAAAATGTGTAGCCTGACAATGCAATAGAAAAGAAAATCTCATTCTCTGAGGAGAAATTCAAGCTGGCTGCAGAAATTTACATAAGTAACTAGGAGCCGAATGTTAATCCCCAAGACAATGGGGAAAATGTCTCCAGGGCATGTCAGAGGTCTTCATGGCAGCCCCTCCCATCACAGCCCCTCCCATCACTGGCCTAGGCGGAAAAGATGGTTTCCTAGGCTTGGCCAAGGGGCCCCCTGCTGTGTGCAGCCTAGGGATTTGGTGCCCTGCATCCCAGCTGTTCCAACTGCAGCTAAAATGGGCCAAGGTATAGCTCGGGCTGTGGCTTCAGAGGGTGCAAGTCCCAAGTCTTAGCAGCTTCCATGTGATGTTGAGCCTGCAGTTGCACAGACATCAAGAACTGAGGTTTGGGGACCTCATCTAGATTTCAGAAGATGTATAGAAATGCCTGGATATTCAGGTAGAAGTTTGCTGTAAGGGTGGGACCGTCATGGAGAACCTCTGCTAATGCAGTGTGGAAGGGAAATGTAGGGTTAGAGCCCCCACACAGAGTCTCTGCTGGGGCACTGCTTAGTGAATCTGTGAGAAGATGGCAATCATCCCCCAGTCCCCAGAATGGTAGAGCCACTGACACCTTGCACCATGCACCTGGAAAAGCCATAGACACTCAATGCCAGCCCGTGAAAGAAGCCAGGAGGGAGACCATACCCTGCAAAGGCACAGAGGTGGAGCTGCCCAAGACCATGGGAACCCACCTCTTGCATCAGTGTGACCTCGATGTGAGACATGGATTCAAAGGAGATCATTTTGGAGCTTTAAGATTTGACTGCCCTGCTGTATTTTGGACTTACATGGGGCCTGTAGCCCCTATGTTTTGGCCAATTACTACCATTTGGAATGGCTGTATTTACCCAATGCCTACAACCTCATTGTATCTAGGAAGTAACTAACTTGCTTTTGATTTTACAGGCTCATAGGCAGAAGGGACTTGCCTTGTCTCAGATGAGACTTTGGACTGTGAACTTTTGAGTTAATGCCGAAATGAGTTAAGACTGTGAGGGAAGGCATGGCTGGTTTTGAAATGTGAGGATGAAGTTTGGGAGGGGTGAGGGGTGGAATGATATGGTTTGGCTGTGTCCCCACCCAAATGTCCTCTTGAACTGTATCTCCCACAAGTCCCTTGTGTTGTGGGAGGGACCCAGTGGGAGGTGGTTGAATCATGGGAGCAGGTCTTTCCCGTGCTGTTCTCATGATAGTAAATAAGTCTTACGAAATATGATGGTTCTATAAGGGGGAGTTTCCCTGCGCAAGCTCTCTCTTTGCCTGCCACCATCCACATAAAATGTGACTTGTTCCTCCTTGGCTTCTGCCATGATTGTAAGGCCTCCCCAGCCACATGGAACTCTAAGTTCCTTAAACCCTTTCTGCTGTATAAATTACCCAGTCTCAGGTATGTCTTTATCAGCAGTGTGAAAATAGACTAATACACCATCTCAGAGATTTATCCATTATGGTGCATACAAACCATTATTTTCCGAAGTCCAGTCTTAGCAACACTTTCATTACAACGTTCCAGCATATGTATTAAAAACTGCAGCTACTCCTTTTCTTAAAACCATCCAAAAATGCATAGCTCTGCACCTCCCCCAGATCTCTTGAATTAAACTCTCAAAGGGCAGAGCACAGGAACCTGTGTTACTGACAACCTTTGTATTAGAGTCTATGAACATACAATAATATGGGGATTAAATCAGATAATGCATGTATGGTACTTAGTCCGCAAATTCTCACATAATAAGTGCTCCAAAATGTTAGCCCCTGTTGTTTTTATGGCCATCGTTATTACTGTCTGATACAAAGGAACAAGACTAAACAAGATCTAATGAATTTTCTATTTACTAAGAAAAAAAGTAGAAGAGAGATGACAAACCACGCTACTAGAACCATAACACATGAGGTCTTTTGTGATCAGTCAAAGAATAATTTTGAAGGAAATAAGAAGTTTGTGCTTTCCGGTTCCATGTTCTCTCGGGTTTGTCTTAGGTAAACCACAGGGGAAGAAAAAATACAGATATATTTTTATTTTAGCAGTTCTATTCCTGAGGATAGTGGCGCCTACTTAAGTAATATGACCCCAAGTACAGGAATTAGGGTGATTAAAGATTTAAAAGCTTAAAGCCATCAGCACTGTTATACTATGAAGTCTCAAGCCTCAGAAAAGCAGAAATAGCCAGCTAATATAAACAAGAGAAATCCGTCTGAGCTAGAAATAAGTATCTTATTCTGGAAAAGAAGATCTACAGTAAAGTTAACCCCATGAGGAATGCATTAAAGTCCTTGATAGACAAAATGACATCTTAAATATAATATCCCATAGCTTCGAAATCTTGCTCTTTCTGTATGTCTTATTTTATATGTATCACTTATTGAAACCAGTTATTTAACTTATCTTTCATCTAATGGTCAGTTTGAAACTTTTTTTAAGTTAAAAGTGTTTGCTTAGCATGTATTAATTCCTAATCTCTAGTCAACAATGCCCAAAGCCAGGTGATCTGCTATGACTTATTTTCTTGAGTTGCTGAAGACATTACTGCCATGTGGAGAATTGCAAGGATGGCAAATGTCAAAAGAAGCAACAAGAAGTGTTATGGAGGCCGACAGTAACATTTTTTTTTGTCTTGTTTTTGTTTTTTGTTTTTTTTTTTTTTTGTAAAGCATTTCCTAGTTCCTTCATTAGAATAAGTATTGTTCCTTATTATAATTGTTTATGAATCTTTCTACTACTCCTGGACAGTAGGGACAGGGTCTCATTCAACATCGTGTCATTAGATTGAGCAAAGAATAGGCAATCAGTAAATGTTTGTTGAATTGAAGGAAAGAGGGAATAAAGGAAGGAAGGATGGAAGGAAAGGAAAGGAAAAAGGAAGAATAGAAGGAAGGAAGGAAGGAAGAAAAGTTGGCTACCGGATGGTCATAATGCTTAGCAATTTACAGTTAAAATGGATGCAAATTCAAAACTTGCAATAACAACACAGTAAAAATAATCCTGTAAAACCACTCCCTCTACAAATAAATAGTAAATGCCTACCACGTGCAGGAGCATGCTAGTTCCTAAAACTAAGTGCTTGTATTACCTCTCAAGCCATGTACTAAATAAACACAATAACCACATTCCTCACTCTCATGGAGCCTCCACTCCTGGAGGAAAAAGGACATTAAACTTTTAATAGAAAGTCAGTTTATTGTGGTCATTGGGGAAGTAATAAATGATGGAGTGAATAACAGAAAAGTTGGTGAGAAACTATGAATATATTTAATGAAAAAATGATGAAGGAATGGGAGTGTTTAACCTGGAGAAGATTAAGAAGATCGTAAAAATGCTCTGGGACAATTAAAGAGGCAAATCCTTACGTTAGGCATATTTAGGATAGCCATGGAATGCAAAACAAGGACCAAAATGTAGATGTCACAAGGAAGTAGATTTGGGGTTAATTTGAGGAAAACTAATCTCATTGTTGACCTCCAACTTGAATCCTGGCCAATATTATGGAGACAGTTAGAGCCTACTGCCTGGCTCTACGCCAGTCGCCCAAAATCAAATCCAATGAGAAAGTTTATGACTACATGGAGTTGGCCATCTTGCTTGATACCATGTCAAAGACTTTACAGCATTGACTATTTTTATTTAATTGCCCCTAAAAACCCCTGTGCCTTATGGAAATCTGTCACTCTCCCACCCTGACAGAGAAATAGAGGCATCAGCTTATAAAAACCCCAGAGTTCCCTCCTCACGTTCTTCCCAGCTATTTTGTATATCTTCCTCTCTGTCCTGAATTCAGCAGATCTTAGTCCCAGGTTATCCTGCCTCAGCTTTTTGTTACCTCTTGATGCCTTTTATAATCTTACCATAATTCCCAGAATCACCTGAAGGTTTCCTCTTGTGAAAATCAGAAATTATGTCTTCATGGTCAGCTCGTCTCATGAAATATTTGGCTAATCTACTGTATCTCAACCTACAGTAGAATTCTCCTTCTACCTGGTTATTCTGTATAACCTGGGTACTGCTCAGTTCTTTGCAACCTGAAATTATTTTATATTTTCTAGAACCGTCTGAGATATATACCATTCCTGCACCATTCAGATAGAGAAAAAGATGTGATGTTCTTTAGACTGACACATATTTAAAAGCAGAAGCATAGTGCTTACATATATCTACAGAGGGGTGTATATCCCTTCTTTGCATTTATTTATTTCCTAAATATTTATCAAGCTCCTACTATGTGCCAAGCACATTCTAGAAGATGGAATATAGCACTGGACCAAAGATAAACTTATCTGCTCTCATGCAACGAATTCTTTGTTGGCAAAAAAAAGAGTACACAAACAATACACTCACCAACACAGAAATGTGTACATACATATATGACACATACGGCTTTATTGATATATAATAAAATGTAAATATTTCATGTATGATTTGATAAATTTTGACATATGCATTCACCTGTGAAACCATCACTACAATCAAGAGAATTTCTGCCTGCTGCTTTATAATCTCTATCCAACCCCCTCCCAAGTAACTACTGATCTGCTTCCTATCACTATTGTTTGTATTTTCTACACATTTATGTAAGTGAAACCATACAGTATGTACATATTTTTGTCTGGCATAATGATTTTGACATTTATCCATGTTTTTGCACATTTCAATAGTTCGTTAGTTTTTATTGGTGAGCATCCTATTGTATGGATATATCACAATTTATTTCTCTATCTACCTGTCAATGAACATTTGGGTTATTTTCAATTTTTAGCTAATAAAAATAAAGAGATAGATAGATTGATCAATAGAGGCATATGTAATGTGTGTGTGTATATATATATATATGTATATACACATACACACAAACATCTATGTATATACACATATGTATATGTCATCTCTATATCTACCTATGTATATATACACACATATACAAATTCATCTATGTCTCCACTCACAATTTGTACTCTCCAGCACTTTCACTGGCTCCCTTGTGAGTTCTAAGTCAAAACGCATTGATAGAAATAGGTTTGGAAGGCTGTGAACAGGATTCAAGCATTCATCAGGAAAGTGCTCAATAACCTCAAGGGTTTCTTTAAACATAAAGGGGAAGACACTGGGACCCTCTCAGTCGTTCATTACGTGCCCTTGTAATGTGCTTGCAAAACACCCAATACATTGCCCATCATAGCAAGATGCTCTCATTCTAGTTGAGAAAATCTCCCAGACCTCAAAGATCACAGACTCTGATTTATGTGATCAGATAAAAATGTATTCTGCAGTCATCCTTGGAAAATCCCAAGTAAAACAAATTAAAACAAACAAAAACCCCTGCAATATACCAGGAGAGCAAATCAAAACTGAGAAGCTGTGCCCCAATAAAAATTAAAGTTATAATAGACATACATAGTTAGTCGCTCTCTGTCTATTGTAGAGGTAGAAGTGTTCTGATCTCCCTAATTTGAGGGCTGTTACAATTTAGATAACAGATGACACGAACTGAATATACAGTCAAAATGAAACCACTTACAAAGCTTAAAATCTATAGCCTTATAAATGATTTTGCTCTTCTTGATGGATCTACCTTTACTCATGAACCCATAGCTCTGGGAGGCAACCAACCATGGAAAGTGATAATTAGCTAAGATGTACATATCAAGGCAATTAGTTTATTTTTTTCTCAAAAATGCTGATATTCCCCAGAAAGAATAAAGAAAAGAGTTTAAATGAAGATAAAAGATTCCTAGAGCTTGCATCTTTGCTGATCTTATTAAATTTACAACACAAGACAACTTTATCATTAATATTATACAATGGCATAAACCACAATAGGATACTTCTCAAGCAGAAAATGGCAAAAAAAATTACACAAAACACAAAATATTTTCTGAGGAGTTAAGAAGCTTTCTTGGACAAGTTATGTTACAATAAAATATTAATATATGCTCATTTATCATGTGTTAATTAGCAGAATAAGCTGTAGGAAGTCCGGATTACCATGCAAATGTTAATTAGGTCATAATTTATGTTAAGCATTTCTAAGTTTAGGAGCACCGCGTCTCATTTAGCAGCAGTTGAACTTTAGAAATAATTTGCATGTGCAACTGCTCGTTTTCAATTTTAATATGACAGTCACTTCATTTTAATAAATACAAGAAACTGCATTTAAATAATAGCAAATTCTGGACTAATTTGGTCACAGCCAGTGCATTTCCCTAGGAAATTGAAACTTTGTCCTTTCATCACTGTTCAGGTAATAAAAAAAATATGCTTCAGAAGATATTTTTCCTAAAAGAGCCTAGAGAGTCCTCCTGACTCCTCATCAACTATCCCCATTACTTTTTTCGGAGAACATGTCCTCCCAGCTGGTTTTTCACGTGATCCAGGTTGGCCGTCTTCCTTTCCCACCTCATCATGTTTTTACCCCTCCACTTGGGTTTGCTACACAGCAGCATTCTGCCGGTTCTCCCCTATTTTGCTTTTACATATTTGAATTTATTTTTCTTTAAGTTGTCAACTTATTAAGTTTTGTTTTTTATTCTGTTGCAGAGCAATGTAGGATTTCAGCTGAATTCCTGTAAGCCACAGGAAACTCACATTGGAAAGGTAAAAAGTCCTACCTGGGGGTAGGAAATCTTCGGAAAGAAAAGCAATTCTGGCATCGCCAGAGTGGGTAATCTTTTTATTTACTGCTACACTGGTTCCGAACAGCCTTCCTAACTTTTCTTGTGCCATGGACTCCTTTAGTGGTCCAGTGAAGCCTATGCATCCCTTTTAAAATAAAGTAAAGGATTAAAAAGAAAACTAATTATAATGAAATAACATTTTAAAAATGTGTGATATAATAAGATGTATGCTTCTTTATTAATGCATTAAAGAACATAATCTGACTGCAGGTCTGCAGGTCTGAATAATGACTGTAATTTCAAAATACCTCTAGTAAGAACCCTAAGTGATTTTTCAAGCCATCTGCATTTCAGCAGTATAAAAATACCTGAGATTTCTATTGGTGGCAAAGTCACAAGACTCTAGAAAGATATTTTTAATCAATGTTTCCCTAACTTAAATTTTACATTATAATTATGAAATGTAACCTTTTAAAAATATTTTTGCTTTCAAAAACTATTTTCATTTTATACTTCTTGTCCATGTGCAAACTTTTTTTCTAAAACATATGTATAATTATGGTGCATGCCAAATTTATTGCATCTTTAATGGTTTCTTATTACCAGTAGCAGTAGTATTTAAAACGTTCTCTAAGATGAGACCCACTGTTAGCTCAAGAAGGGAAAGCATGTAGCTCAATGACTGGGGCCTGGGTAATTCCAGCACTCATCACCCGCAGCCCTGAGTTTATTTTACATATGGGATTTCAAATAAGCTTTGATTCACACTTTTCCTTTTTAATGTGAATTTGCTGCCAACATTTTAAAATTCTAACTTGCAAATAAAAACCCAGATTTCGAACTTCTCATAGGCAATGCTGGTGCTGCATTTCTACGTGGCAAGGATCCACTGGAGCTGAGCCTGTTTTTTAAATCTGGATACAGTGTCCCATTCTCCAAAATCATTTTTCTTTTTAGGTTACGTGTCTGGCCCCTGTGGGCATTTGAGTTGGCAACCACCTGTTAGACGATAAAGTTCAGACTTAAGACTGCCACTGAAGACTGTCAAAAACTAGTGCTTTTAGCTAATTGCTTTTGAGAGCTTTTGGTGTTACTATTTCCCCAGCAAAGGAATTGGTAACTTTCCCCACCATGGAGCATTTCTTCCCTTCATTCAACCCATGAGGACTGCTTCTGCGTTATGGTTATCTCTTAACCAAGCCACATCCAAATTTCAACTCATAATTCAAATATTACCTCTTCTATGAATCCTCCCCTACTACTTCAAACTGAAATATTTGTCTCCACTCTTGATGTGCAGCTAGCAGAGAATAGGAATTTCAACTTATGGTTTAGATTTTTCCATTGGAAAAACCCTAGGGTCATGCATATGTATAGGAAGTCACAATTCCTTGTTGATTTTATTTTCATTGGTTTGGTCAAGAACCTGCTTTTTGTTTCGTTCATGCTTTGTTCTTGCTGTTTATTTGTTTGGTGTTCACTTTCCCAAGAATAAATTATTCTCCAGAAGTCATGAACTAGTCTTTCAGGGCCTGCGCATTATTTTAAATGACAAAAAAACTTTGCTTATTTGACCATGTTTGTGGCATCTCTTTGAAAGATTTGCCTAGGATCACAATATTGGGCCTGAAGCCCCATATGGCAACTACTGGTTGAAACTGAGTAGCAGAAGTCTCCCTTAACAAAAGCATAGGAGCTCCAATTTCCTGCAGTACTCACCATCCCCTGTTGCGGTGCCCTTCATTCACCTTGATAGTCTATATTACCTACCTCCTCCCAACCCCAGAAATAGCTTGGTTTGAGACCACTTAGTCTACACAAAAATAAGATTATTAAAGAAAAAAATAGGTGATAGTCACTAAGAGGTTTTGGCTGTTAGAAATGTAGTAGCAAAAGATCAACTGATAGCATCTAAAATAAAATACCATATACTTACATCTAGTATATGTTTTTTGGAAGCATTGAACCCCCTACCATGTCTTTGGAAACAAAAACCGTATCGTTTGAGGTATCACTTCTACATTTCCCAATAAAAAGAAAAATTTCTCTTTGATGAGGGATAAATGTGATATATTCAGGGCACACAAAAAAAAGAGAAACCATGCTGCACCAGTGGTTCAACCTCCCCCTCCTTTCCTGAAGGGTGTTTTGTGGAGAAAGATGACCTCATCCTCAAAAATAGAGATATTTCTTGAATGTTCATAATGTACCTTTAATCGTCAACTACAGTTTTATTCTTCATGTACATATCTGCTCTTTTTTGGAATCTACTTCCCTTTCAAGACACTGCACATGATCAATAGTGCTTATGACCTATGCAAAATGCACCTGTGATTCTGGTCTTAAATCACTGCTTTCAAGCTTTAAGCAATTCCCCTTCCCAGCTTTCAGTGATGTGATAAACAAGTGTATTTTCATCCTGCCTGTACCCTCTTTAATTCTGAGGATGTATATGCCATTCCTACTCAGATCTTGTATCCCTGCACTGATTCCCACTATGCCTTTTAACCTGTTCTCATGGAGAAATCATTCTAGCATGCTGAATGCACTCGGTCTCCTTTCTCAGGACTTCTCTCAGGACACACAGACTGAATTACATGTAGAATTCCTGAAATGGGAAGTTTATACAAACAGAGAAATTTATCAAGCACCATAATTGTTTCTAAAATTATATATCATTTTCATAATCAAGATGAAAACACAACTCTCAACCGACACTTAATAAATCTCCTTTTCAAAGTCTTCTAGCTGATATATACCATCTGCATATAGCATCAATGAGAGAGACAGACTTGCACATGCCATGTCATGGAGCTTTCCACAGGGAAGTTTCACAGTATTCTCATTGGCTGCTGTCCACTCGGTTTAGGCAGATATTTATTTTCTACAACTGTTAGCTCCATCTCCAAACAAAGCTGAGAAAGAGATCCAGAGAGAGCCAGCAAGAAAGAGAGTACACACACGCTAAAGAGGAATATGGTCAGTACACACTTGAACCTATGTCACACCCACTGTGGATCTGTTGAATCATCCATCCTGACAAGCTGGTTTGTGATGGTGAGACTTGAACAAATCCACATTTTCATTATATAGAGCCTAACCACTAACAAGAGCAATCAAAAGCCAGCTAATTGAATTATCCACAAGCCCATTTAAAGAAGAAATATTGCTCAATAAAATTATACAGCCTCTCTCAAGCCCACCCCTCCAACTCTTTTATCTTTTCTCTAAGGTATATGTACCTGACATCCATGACAAAGACCCACAGCTCAACAGAGACTGACCCAAGAGACATGGAGGCCAGTTTCTCCACATTCACAGGGGCCAGAGTAATGTTATGCATAAGCAAACAAGAAGCTTACTGTAAAAACATGATGCAAGGATTTCTGGAGAAGGACACACCATCTCATTTGCTGGTCTAGAATAGTCCACACACCTGTCCGCTTCTCTGCCTGAAATTCTACCGGCCTAGTTTCACTCCTTCAAGGTAAAGTGTTATGGCCTAAAACAATGTTCTTTAAAAATATCTGCCCCAGGCTAACTTGAAGTTGCATCAGTCAGTTTTATGGCCAGTGTCTGCCTTTGCTTGTTTCTGCCCATGGAAACCATGTAATTGAAGCTGCTGTGTGGAGGTGGTGCCACAGGAGAAGGCTGAGGAAGACAGGGATTGTGAAAAATTGTGAGGGCACTGGCAATTTAGGAAGTTGACATCCCCAGAGGTAAAAGGGAGATTCTGAAAGACACACACACACACACACACACACACACACAGTTGCAATGGTGGACTTTTGAGGTGATGAGGCACATAAGTCAGAGAACAATATGGAGGCATCAAAAATAAATTTCCTTCCCAGTTTTTTTTGTGTGTGTGTGTGTGTTTTTTTTTTCCTTCAGTGAGCCTTGATTATACATGGAGCAAGCCCCTTTAGCATTCAGGAGTAAATGCTCACTTCAGCCAAAAGAATGCCGTGTGCTTAGCTGGCTCCTCTAGCCCCCAGAGGAGGAGGCCAGGAACAAGCCTGCGGGGGCTCCCCAGCTGCCTCCCAGGAATAGATTTATTTGCACCCAGCAATTTAGGCTCAGGTGCTCTTCTAAGTAAAAACAATTATGCTCACTCCACCCTGGCACTTGGGTTAATAATTCCCAAATGAGTCAGTAAATCAAACAAGCACGCTTTTACAAAAGATCTTATTTTCTCTGATTCTTTAATTCATTTAGCTAGGGCTGGCCCTTGGCTAAACTGTGGACTAGATAAAGACTATTCATTATCGGCTCCCTATATCCCAGGCCCCTCTGTCATTGTGCAGACACACACTGAGTGACCCTTTCTTACTGTAGAGGTCAAGATACTGCTGTGGTCCCTTACCTGCATCTGCACTCTCTACCCAGCATTCCCCCTCTTGCTCTCAAAACCCACCTGTCCTGTGTTCTGCTCTCTCAGAGATGTGTACTATTCCTTCCAGGGTAGCTTATTAGTGGGTAGAATATAGGCTCTGCAGCCTGGCTCCCTGAGCTCAATTCCCATCTCTGCCATTTACTAACTCTGTGACCTTGAGGAGGTTACTTAGCCTTTCTGTCTCAGTTTCCTCATATACGCATTCAAATAATAGAATCTACTTTCCAGGGTTGTTATAAGGAACAAATGTTTCATATATATATATATATAACATTTCTGGTGTGTGTGTGTGTGTGTGTGTGCGTGCATGTGTGTGATTAGTGTGTGATTAGCGCTGTGCCTGGCACTTTCCATGCACCCAACGAGCATTTGCTATTGCTACTATTATTATAAATGACATATAAGTCATAGTCCTCCAATTGTATGGTCTTCTTCTCCAGGCTGTTCACACAAATTTTCTCCAATATGTCTTCTCAGCTCCTGGAGAAAGTTTGAAGAGTCAGTAAAGAAAGTGCTTTGATATCATTTATACCATGAAAGTGATAGAAAAAATAACTTATTACTCATTATCATGTGGGAATTTTATATATAATAGCAAATATCTCCACAGTTTGGTCTCATCTTCAGCAATCACTGGGGGGCTTCTGATCCTGAAACCTCCCAATTTACAACCCTTTTTTGCCTTGCCACCAGAGCTCATCTTTGTAAATAGTTATGGACTGAACCCAAAGATACAGCAGCCATAGAAAACATTATACAAGCCTTTTTCTATGGACTATTCATTTAAAAATAATAAAACTATAGCTTTTACACGTCTGAAAACAGGTATCAATATACAACTCTGTTCAACAAGCAGCAGCCAGTTGTTTTCTGAGAGACATTACTAAATGTGTGTGGCTTTGTGTATTGTTTTAAGAACATTTTTTTCTTTACCTCTGGAATTTAGAAACTTATTATATTTTCAAAATTGACTCAGGAGTGAAAAACTGAGAAGTCAATCTCAGCTATGTCTATTAATAACTCAGAGATCTTGTGAACATTCATTATCTTCCCCAGGACTCTATGTGTCTATCTGGGAAATGGTAAGAGAGAGAAGGGGAAAACGATCTTACAGAATTGATTCAAGCTTAAACACCAATATGTGAGAACACCTTATAAACTGAGATCATCACAAAATAAAGATCATTATTGTTATGTTGCAATAATAGTCAATGTTTTTGAGCTGTTATTATGTACTGAGAACTCTCTTAAATGCATTTTCTAAATTATCTTGCTCAATGCTTATAACAACAATATAAGATACAAATCTTTATTTCCCCCATCTTACAGATGAGGAAACCAAGCCTTAAAGTTGTTGCATAACTTTCTCAAGGCCACATAGTGAGTAAGTGATAGAGCTGTGAACTTGATTTCACTAACTAGATTATCAGCATCTATACTATAGTTCCAGCAGAAGTAGAGACATCACTGCTTCCACTTCAGCTGCAAAGATGATTGTCATCCTTTACACCTGTGATTAGTTTCTTATTGCTGCAGTAGCAAACTACCATGAACTTAGTGGTTTAAAATACAAAAATGTATTACCTTGCAGTGAGATCAGAAGTCTGAAATGCATTTCAGGTGGCTTAAATTAAGGTGTCAGCAGGGCTGCACTCCTTCTGAAGGTTCTAGGGGAGAATCCATTGTTTGCCTTCTCCAGCTTCTAGAAGCCACCCACATCACTTGGTTCATGACCACTTCCTCTGTCTTCAAACCAACCATTGCATCATTCCACCCACTGCTTCTGTCGTCACATTTCCTTTTCTGACTCTCACTGGAGGCTGTATCTTCCACTTACAAGAATTCTTGTAATTACATTGAATCCACTCAGGTAGTCCAGGATAATCTTCCCATACCAAGATCCTTAATTTAAAAACACCTGCAAAGTCCCTTTTGCTGTGTAACCCATTCACAGGTTCTGTGGATTGGGATATGCACATCTTTAGGGAGAGCCCTTATTTTGCATATCACACACTGCAATGACCAAGTTATAAAATTACAATTAAAAAATTGTTTCTAATGTATAAAAAGGGAAAGGAAGCAGATTGCTTCCACCTTAGCATATTTCCTGAGATGAAGTTCCATATTTAAATGAAGGATTGAAATTGATATTGTCTCATTAATGCAGTAAAATGATTAATGTGATGTGCAATAGAGGGATGAAGAAAATACATAGGATCACCTCTTTTCAACACTGATGAGAAGGAGCTGGCCTAGGGTGAATACAGGAGTTCAGTTTCAAGTGATGAGATTCGGCCCCATAACATAGATAACTGAAATATCTCTAACTATGGACCATTAGACAGCATTTGAATTATCACACTGCCAAATCTACAAACTATGAGTTTCTATTCCTGGCTCCCAATTCAAGAGGGTGAAATATACATTGATTCGGGTTCAGGAGAGGATGCTCTGCCCTCACTGGGGAAATCGAATTGCTGGCCAAGGGCAGAGGAACCTAAAACGTGTGTTAGAGAAGAGAGATGATGGGCAGAATTGTAGCTTTTCCCATAAAAACTCCTGTAATAAGTCGTGACCAGTCAGCCACTCCCTTACTATGATGATGTCAACTTAACATGGGTCACAAATGGATCTGGGTATTGCAAGGGATGAGCAGTAACAAATGCTAATTTTCCCTACTCGTCTCATCCAGACCCCTCAGTGTCTCCCACCAAATTCCTGCTGCCAATGTCTGCATACTTAAGCCAGAATTTGCTTTTTTTCTTGGAACTACAATCAAACCATACTATTCATGGCCAGCAGGCTGAAAGTGCCTGGAATTTAAAACCCTGTAGGAGTAGCCCTTCGCCAATGACTCTCAGAAATTGGCATGTAAATCTCCCACACCCTTGCTTCTCTACTGGGAAATTTCTGAAGCATGTGTTTTGCCCTATTTCCCGGAGTTTCCCATGGGATTAAGCTCTGGTTGCTCACTGTGATATCTGGCTTAATAATGTTTCTTTGATTGATTGGCTGTCTTATCTTCACTGTATCATATTAAAGCGTTTTGCATCTCCAAAATAAACCTGGATCTATCTCAGGATCTAATTCTGGAGTAATTACACAGTTGAAACTTGGGTGACCACCCATCTGGTTTGGTAAGGACAGAGGGTGTTCCTGGGACATGGGACTTGCAATTTTAAAACCAAGACAGTCCTAGGAAAAGCATTTCAAATTTGCCTAGAACTTGTAGCTTTTCAGGATGTGTGACTTTCAGTACTAAAACCTGAGAACTTAGGCTGGAACTCAAAGTGGTCCTAGGAAACAAATCTCTAGAATTGGTCTTTGCAGCTAGAAACTAGCAAAATGGCAACAAAATTACCATTGCTAGTCACGAGTGGAATGGTGTGCTATGAAATCATAACTGCTGAGACTCTTACCTAAGATTGAATTGGGATGGGTCACAGCTGGAAGAGGATGCACTAGCTTATGCAATTTCTCTAGCACTTGAGAGATAGGGTGGCATTGGCCATTTGAAAGATTGTGGAATTGGATAGTTGGGCCAAGTACCATCAATGAGCTGAAAGAAGAAAATGACAGGCTCAAGTGAGCTGAACACCAACCCAGGGTTCAGTATGGAAAGCCAGAGGCCTCTCCGGCATCATTTAAAGAGACTCTCATCTTCTGCAGGCAGAGAAAAGATCAGGCTGAAAATCGGGGCTAGGACCTGATGTGAGAGATCTGTCTAGAGTGTTGAAGCAACAGCCCCAGCCAACATTCTAAGGCAGAGCATAGATAAAGAAGATGGGAAACCCTGAGATATGTCCAGGGAGAGGGACATCTGGGTAAATGCACTCCAGACTCTTGAACTCTCAGATTCTCCTTAACCCTCTGAGACTTCAGAAGTTATCTACATCTTATTCTTAGAATATAGCATCCTTTCCTTGCTGGGAGACCAAGCAGAAGCTTCACCTAGGAGGCAGCCTTGGGAGATGATACTTGCCTTCCTCAAGATCTGTCCCCACGTTCTAACGTGGCTTGAGTAAGGAAGCACTTACTCTGCTTCAAGAAGTAAAGAATTATTTAATAACCGTGTTTCAAGTTCTGGTTAATAGGTAGCTACCGAAACTAGGAAAACAGGTGTGGCAGTGAACTTTGAGAGTTCTGTACCCTTGGGGTAGGGGAAGGGAGCAAAATATAGTGCTGGGTAATGGAGTTTATTGATATGGAGGCACTCACCATACAAGGCAAACAAAGAATCAAACCACCCCACCTCTTGCCCCCCGCACACATACACACACATGAGTATCTACCGATGACACTTAAGAGTTGGATTATAAATTCCTCTGCTCCTCAGCCCTTAGGTGAGGTGTTTCTGAGTTGTGTGCTTTACAGATTTCCCAGAGTTTCTTCAGGGGATTAAGTTTCTATCGCGTACTATGGCAAGTGGCTTGGTAATTAACTCTTTTTTGACTGCCCTCCCTTTCCTTTCATACTTCCCCACTCCTGGTCGTGTTTTCTTACCATCCAAATAAGATGCTTCCACCAAAACAACTGCCTGAAGGTCTGCTTGTGGGAGACCCTAAACCAAGGCATAGAGGTACATATCTCATTATAAAAACTTCAGAGCATAGTCTACCCCAAATAAATAAAAGATAAACATATGTAGTACTAGATTAAGAAATTGAGGATCATCAACTTGTCTAATAACGTAACTAGTGCTATAACCTTAGATCTTAAAATAGTGTCTGGCAAATGGTAGCTACTTGTTAACTGTCTGTTAAATAGATGAATAAAAAAATGAATTAATAATATTAACCCCAATCAATTAAACTCAGAGGTTGGCAAAGCTTTGCCTGTAAAGCACCAGATAGTAAACAGTTTAGGCCTTGTAGGCCATACAGTATGTGCTATGACTATTCACCTCTGCTGTTGTAGTGTGAAAGCAGCCATGGACAATATGTAATGAATGAGTGTACCTGTGTCTCAAGAAAACTTTATTCACAAAAACAGCACATCAGATTTGGTCCACAGGCCACATGTCTTCTTAGTCTATTTTGTATTGCTATAAAGGAATACCTAAGTCTGGGTATTTATAAAGAAATATATAATTTATAAAGAAAAAGGTTTATTTGGCTTGTAGTTATGTTGCCTAGAAGATTGGGCATCTAATAAGGGCCTCAGGCTGCTTCCACTCACAACAGAAGGTGAAGGGGAGCTGGAGTGAAGAGATCACATGGACAGAGAGGAGGGGAGGTGCCAGGCTCCTTTTAACAGCTAGCTATGGTGGGAACTAATAGAGTGGGAACTCACTCACTACCCCCCCTACTCCCCTGACCCCTGGCTCCCAAAGGGAAGACATTCATCTACTCACAAGAGGTCCATCTCCATGACCCAAGCCCCTCCCACTAGGCCTCATCTTCCAACACTGGGGATCACATTTCAATGTGAAATTTGGAAGGGACAAGCATCCAAACTATAGCAACATAGTTTGCCAATTGCAAGTGCAAATAAAAATTAAAACTTCATATCTGTGAAGGGGAGTCCAGAAAACTTGTGATTTCTCTGATGGCTATTATGATACTTTTTAAAATGTAAAAATAGGTCAGTCATGGTGGCTCATGCTTGTAATCCCAGTGCTTTGAGAAGCCAAGGTAGGAGGATCACTTGAGGCTGGAAGTTCAAGATCAGCCTGGGCAATATAGTAAGACCTCATCTCTACAAAAAAATTTTAAAATTAGCCAAGTGAGATGGTGCTTGCTTATAGTCTGAGCTACTTGGGAGGCTGAGGCAGGAGGATGGCTTGAGCCCGGAAGTTCAAGGCTGCAGTGAGCTATGATTGCATCACTGCACTTCAGCCTAGGTGACAGAGCGAGACCCTATCTCTAAAAAATAATAAAATAAAATCTAAAACTATTTTCCAAGGAACCAATTTCTCATTTTTTTGTGGCTCTGCTTTGCTGGAAGCTTAATTTGCCATTTGAGTGTCTCTACATCCCACAAATTACTGTGAAATGCAATGTTATCAAAATGAAGAGCAGAGGCAGATTCCATCGCCTGCATAAAAGTAAATAGATACATTAAAATACAGATGCCAAGGTTTTGGAGGAGAAATGTAAAGAGAGTATCTAGTAGGTAGACCTGATTTTGTTTCCATTCCCACTAGAAAAAGTACCATCAGACTCTACAGGTAGTTCATGCTCATGACTTAAATGCCAACATTTGTCACATGTAGATTAAGGTCTTTATCACATCTGTTAAGATTTAAATAGGCAACCTATGGGGAGTAAAACTAAAAAATCATCAGGGGAGTTCTCCTTGGCTCCTCCATCTAAAGAAGTCCCCACCCCCACCAACTACTCTGTTTCCCAACACACTACTTTATTTCTGCCATTGCACTCATCATATCTGCAATGTTCATATTTGAAAATTGTCTGTGCCAGTGTTAGAAAACGTCGTGAAGACTTTGAAATGGACCAGAAATGACTGCTATAGAATGCTGGATGAAGTTTAACAGATACTCCAGGGGTAATCTGATTTCACTGGGTACACACACACTTTTGATTGTCTTTCAGGAGAAAGAAGTTAAATTGCTGATGGTGTCAGTGAAGTAAACATTTCCTGTCCAATGCAAGGCAAATTATTCCTGCTTGCGGCAGTGAAAATGAATATTGTCCAGTAGAGATTATAAATCTTTGTAAATCCAGTTATCATTTGAACCAATTATAAACTCTTCCTGTTCCCCTTATTAATTAGTAAGTCACATAAATCTTTGACATGTGTTCATGTTGTATTTGTGGGAGTCATGATTTTACCTTTTTGAAAATTATCCCTTAACACTAGACACAATATTCATAAGTGAGTCAGATAGAGGATGTTGTCTTATTCAATATCGTGCCAGGCACATAATGGAAACAATAAATATTTGCTGGTGAGTGAAGAAATGAACAAATGAATTAACAAATAAAGTGAATGAAGATGTCCAAATAGGATGTAAAGCCAGGGGACAAACCTAGCTACAGTATAAAACTTTCAGAAATGCCAAGTAAGAGTGTAAGTTGTTCGCTGATCAAGAGCTCCCAATCAGAGTTCTGTGTCCTAGTTTATGAGATATATCTTCTCAGTGGATTTCTTTCTTTAATGAGTCCAAAGTTCCACATGGGCTAGAGGAGGATTTAAAAACATTGTGAGGACATTGGAGGACTCAGAGTAGTCACAGGAACCTGGGGATGTCTAGGTGAAATTTGAGTACCAAAACAAAAAAGAGTGCCATTGAGAAGGGATGGTTTGATGCAGATGGCCTGTTTAGGGCCATTGTTTAATAAAAGTTCTCTAGCAAATTCATCTCTCAAGTTGAGAGAAGATCTCAATACTTAGAAAATAAGAGAAAGAAGAGGTCATGGTGGTTTCTTGACAGCAAAGAGCTATTAACAATCACTCCAGTGTGGTGAAATTCAGTACAGAAAGCCTTTTGAATGGGGATATTCCATTTCAAAAATCATGAAGTCATAATATTGAGAGTCAAACAGGTGTAAATAATAGCTTTGCACACTTTTCATTGACAGAGACACCTTAGTAACTTATGGAAAAAAAGACTTCCTTAAATTACAACAAAGATGAGGAATTCTGGAGTCTGTCCTTTATCTTCTCAAATTGTCCTATATTCATAGAAATTATAGAATGCAAAGAATGTCATTTGTATTCTTAAAAAGACTCTCCAACATTTAAAATTATTTTAGAAGAAAATTAATTATGTAGTTTTGTCAGCTAGCTACCTGGTGTATTTTTTAAATGATAGTGGTGTTAAAAAAAAAATTCTCACCTAAATTGACTTATCTTGACAAAATATTTCCATACATCTTTTCAAAGCCTGTGAGTCAGAGAAATCATGATGATAATTTGCAAATCATGTGAAATACTACGATATAAACAGTGCCATATATTAGAGGGTAAAAGTTCAGAAGTGATATATACAAGCAAAACGAGAGTTTCTTAACCTGAAAACTAATGTCATTTTGAGCCAGGTAAGCCTTTATTGTACAGAACTGTCCTGTATTAAAGGATTTTTAGATTTTACGGACCTCTACCCATGACATGCCAGTAGCCCACTCTTCCCTAGTTAGGACAATCCAAAGAACCTCCTAGACTTTGTCAAATATCCCCTAGGTGGCAAAATTGCCCCTGGTTAATAACCACTGATCTGAATCCATGCAGTTCTAATAGGTTATTCAATTTTAACTAGTAAATATCTCTGCCAGATCTGATTCTTAGTAAGAATCTTAAGAACTATTCTGTTGTCTTCTCTCCAATAGAATTGCAGTGAGTTCTGCCAGGAAGAAAGCACAATAATAGTAGAAATTGAAATGAATATAATAGAAACATTCATTCACTTCTTCTGTAATCCACATACTCTAAGCCTAGCATATGGATTAGCCTATGCAGTCCATCTCCCCCAACAACCCTATGAGCCAGGTATATTTATCATCCCTATTTTACAGATGAGAAAACTGATGGTTAACAATAATAAATGTGTGCATATAGTTGCCAAAGTAGAAAGTCATCAAGCTGAGATACAATACCAGGCAGGTTGACATAGACTGTACTTTTAGTATCTATGCGGAGAAGTAAACACTGTTTGTTCTCACATTATGCGGCTGTAAAGGAAAAGATACTTTGGCTTATGGGCCAAACAATGGCTGGTGGGTCAAATCCAGCCCACCACCTGTTTTAGCAAATCAAGTTTTACTGGAAAGCAGCCACAACCATTCATTTACATATTGTCTTGGGTTGCTTTCACACTAAAAAGGTAAGTTGAGCAGTCATGACAGCAGGGCTGGCTAAGATGACATATAATTATTCTCTGGACTTTTACAGGAAAAGTTAGTCAATGGCTGACCCTTGCTTTAGAAGCTGAAAATCTGGCCCATTAAATGGTAAGTGGCAGAGCCAGAACTTGAATCCAGCCCTATTTGGGATCGAGGCTCTTACCCATAAGGCTCTGCTGAGGACAATAGGAAAGGCAGCCAGCACAGAGGTAGGGCTTACTATATTTCAGGTATTTTTGTACACATTCCTATCAGCAAACTCATTTAATCTTCCCAATAACTCAGTGAAGTATCATTACGTGCCATAGCAGACGATGGTGGTGCCCAGCCCAAATCCCCAGCCAAATCCCCTCAGCATTCACTTCTACACCCTGAGGACTATTTCCTCGCCTTATGAGCACATTGGATGCAAACACAGGACAAGTGGCAAGTGCCATAACGTAAATGGCCCATATGCAGCCTTCAAAGACTCTGAGGGTGATACATTGCACAGGGGCTCTTCTATACTCTCTTGAGTACCCACGTCCTCACAGTGGTAACTGGTTTGCTAATACATCCTTCAATGGTTTTTCCTTCTTCCCTACTGTAATTCCTCACTTTCCAATCTATGTTTCCTGGCATCACCTTCCAAAGGAACTATTTATAGTTGAATTCTTGTTTCAGAGTCTGTTTCTGAGGGAATTAAAACTACGATACACCATTTTTACAGGCAAGAAAACTAAGGCCCAGAGAGGTTATGTAACCTGCACAAAGTCACAAAACTAGTAATTGGAGATGTGAGCCAGGACATCTAGCTCCAGAGTCCACATTCTTATCCAAACCACTCCCACAGAACAGCCATTTATGGGAGTATCTGAGTATTACTGTTCCCCTTTCTCTACAAAGCAGGATAAACACATAATCATGAACACCATCTTTGGGAGTTTATTCAGAGTGGGATGAAAGCCATTTGAGGGTGGAAAAAAAATATGCAGAAAATGCTCTCTCCCTGCTCCTTCCCCTCAACACCTAAAAAGGACAGAGCTTCTGTTATGATGGCAGTCAATTTCTGTGTTGCCAGACAAGTGAGAGGGACAGAGGGAAACTTTCCTCTCTCCAGTCATAGAAATTAACATCTGTACACTTCCTTTGCTTGTGCTCCACTACCAGCCTCAACTGGGAAATATTCCCTCCAACTCCAAGTAACCTATCAGGGCTACCATTTCCCCAGGCCTGATAGTAGTACAATTCTGTCCAGGTTCCATTACTGAGATGCAGAATTCATGTGTGCCCAGCAACACAAATCACATTTCTTCTCCTCTTCAGTGTTGGAAAACAAACAAATAATCACTCTCTTTTCTTTAGGGATTAAAAAAGCCCACACACTTGATTGATAGACAGCTACCATAATTCTTCGTCTGCAGCCCACAATCCTCATACAATGAGAGGCACTGAAATCATTCTGCCTGTCACATAGATACCTGGTGGCTGAGCAAGAGCTGCTCCCCAAGGAGAAAAGCCTTTCTTCAATAGACACTCTAGACACCGTAGGCAAAGATTTAGAGTTTATTTCCTTTTAATAGCCTATGAGTTGTAAAAAAGGAAATTTCTAAGAACTTCAGCAGTCTTAGAGAAAGTGAGTAATCAAGCCAAGGCCACTGCATATAGTTATACATTGTAGGCTATGATTGGTATCCCCCTAGAAATGTGCAGTAAAAAATGTGCCCAGCTATAATGTAAATTAGCACAATCACTATGGAGAACAGCTCAGGGGTTCCACAAAAAACTAAAAATAGAGCTTCCGTATGATTCAGTAATCCCACTGCTAGGTATATGCCCCAAAGAAAAGAAACCAGTATATCAAAGAGATATCTGCACATCCATGTTAACTGCACCATTATTCACAATAGCCAAGATTTGAGAGAAACGTCAGTGTACATCAACAGATGAATAGATGTTTTAAAATGTGGTACATATGCACAATAGAGTACTATTCAGCCATTAAAAAGAATGAGATTTTGTCATTTGCAGCAACATCAATGGAATGGGAGGTTATTATGTTAAATGAAATAAGCCAGGCAAAGAAAGACAAACTTCACATATTCTCACTTATTTGTGGGAGCTGAAAAAATTAAAACAATTGATTTAATGGAGATAGAGAGTAGAATGATGATTACCAGAGGCTGGGAAGGCTAGTGGGGGGAGAAGGGGAAACTAGGGATAGTTGATGTGTACAAAAATATGGAAAGGGAAAATGAATAAGATCTAGTGTTTGACAGTACAACAGAATAACAACAGTTGAGAATAATATATTACATATTTGAAAATAATTAAAGGGTATAATTGGATTATTTGTAACACAAAGAATAAATGTTTGTGGTGATAGATGCCTCATTTATCCTGATGTGATTATTATGCATTGTATGCCCATATCAAAATATCTCATGTACCCCATGAATATATTTACCTACTACGTACCCACAAATTTTTTCTAATTTGAAAATATCCCTCCAACTATACGTGACAGCTCTGCCATAAGCCCATCTTCAATATTCATGAAGCCCACATATGTCTATTTTCCCTAATACATACTTATAATCATAGATATTATATTGTTTAATATTAATGATTTGCAGAGGGAGTATAAGAATGATTCCACTTGTCAGAAACAGAGTACTCAACTAACAGCACTTACATTTCATAAAGCAGGAAGAAAGGAAACAGGCAGTTCTGGGGTTTGTTACCTTCAGGATTCCATGATGTCTAGGCTCTTGGTTGATTTCTCTGCAGTTAAGCTTGGGTTCCTCCTCTTGCTCAGAAGATGGTTACTGCAGCTCTAAGCATCATCCCTTACAAGCATGTGGCCAACTTCATCCATTCGCATAACCTGGAAGGCCCTTGCAGTGATTGAGTCTCCCTCTCTCGTAGGAGAGTGATGGAGTCAGAAGCTTCTGAAATTTCTGAAGTATCTACAGCTATCATATCTATTAGGTTGGTGCAAAAGTAATTGTGATTTTTGCCATTACTTTTAATGGCAAAAGTTGTTGTGTCTATTGGGTGATTATATTGGCAGGTGTCTTCTTCAGGTCAGGTTGTTGTGCTCCTGGGTTCCATAGATGTAAATATTGCCAATATATCCCTCCCCTTCATTACTTACAATAACTTGAGTCTCTATTCCTTATAGCCAAATAGTGTAATCAATCCACTCAACTGTTAACAGAGAAGGGTGTTTCTCCTTGACAGCTGGATCCAGTGAAATTATGTGGCATTTCCAAAAGAAAGAATAGATCCCATTAATTCTGGTTCATTTCAGAGGTGAGGGCTTCCCATCTTCATCAAAAGTGGCTGCTACCCATATAAAATAAACTTTCCCTTCTGTGAAAATTCAGTTGGCTGCTATGCCATCCCTTTGTGGTGAGCCCCTTCTTGAATTTATGCATTTTTCTCATATTTTATGTGAGCTTTATTTCAACTGGAAGGTTGTTCCAGAATTATTTCATATCTGGGGCCAGGTATGTGGGTCTACGTCAACATCTGAAGAAGGATATTTTGAATCTGTATAAAAGTTTCCCAAGCTGAAAGATGTGCTATTGTCCCCACATAAGATCCTAGACTTGTCTAAAGAAAGAAAAACTGCTCTCACTGTCGGTGCTTTATAAAGATAATATGTGTAGCATCTGTAGCTTGCCTACCCTCATGGGGATGAGAACAGTTGAGCAGATAAAGCTCGACTACTTTCAATATTAAAACAGTTTTTCATAGATATCACATTAAGATAATGAATGAAGCAAAAGCTTTATTCAAATATTAAACACAGTGCTTGCATATTTCTAACAACTTCTGATGCAAGAGGTACATACTTGGTTTTTTAAAAAATCAATATGCCTTATGTGATACTATAATACTTGCCAGGATAAACTAATATCATCAGGTTTAACCTTATCTTAGACACAGTACAGCAGCATGTACAGTACCATTCAGGATGTAGAGCTAGGTCTCTGGGGATGACTGGAGGCTGTGTTCAAGTCCTAACTCTATCAATAGCTGACTGTCTAGCCAAATAAGTTACTTAACCTCTCCAAATCTCTATCTACTTATAAGTTCAGTTGGCCTACCCACCATATAAAGTGTTATGTGAATTAAATGAGATAATCCATGAATGACCCTTATCATGATGCTTGAACTCAGTAAGCACTCAATCAATATTTATCATCAAAGAATCAACTTATCAAACATTGATCTTAACAATAAGACAGTTGGACCCTAACTGGACAATTTTGCTGATTTATTTCTGGGATTCCTACAGCCAACCATTTGTTTAAAAAGTTGAAAATGTACCATTGCAAACTTAGCAGCACAATTGTGAGAGAGTGTATTCATCATGGAAAAATTCTTTAATAAAGTTGAAATTAAGTATTTTCTGGAATTAATGAAATAATAATACATTTAGAAGTCTGGTTAACTATGTCTTTGCTTTAAGGATAAATTATTTTATATTCCTACAATCAGAGTCACCTAAATATAACCTTATCAATATAGGCAGCAATACAAAAAAAATCATCTAGACCTGTGTTCCGATTTTTCATGTAGTACAGAAACTAAATTAAAAAATGGATTTGTTTCAAATCCTGAAAACCGCTGCCAGAATCACTATATTCCATCCAACACTGCAGTTGCAAAAGTAAGTATCCTCAGTGGGAATATGGCTTACATAAATAATGGAGATAAGAGAAAAATGAAGGAATTACTGTAAATCTAAGAGGAGCTGTAAACCTATTAGGGGAAAGATACTTCCAGGGGGGCAAATTAATTAAAACATGTCACTAAGCTAATTCCCAAAACTTTAGTATTAATTTATGACAATATCACTAGAATGCTACTTCAGATTATTTACAGCTCATAGTCACTTATGAATAAAGTCTTTTCAAAAGTACAAAGTGTCCTCAGCCTAAGAATGTTCCCTTTGTTAATTTTCAAAATGGAATAAAACTTGAAAAATAACGAAATGAATGATTAAAGAGTGGAAAAGGACTAAAGAAACCATCTAGTCACAGAATAATACATACACATCATCTGTGCCACCACTCCCTTCCCCAGTGCCCACGCTAGACATAATCAATCAAGCCCAGTACCATATTTGTCCTTAAAAATGCAAGGTGACTATTCCCAGTCACTCCATACTAGGACTCAAGTCTCAAGACCAAGCCCATTGGCCATACATCTAGTAGCAGAATCTCATCATTCTACAGATGTTGAAACCAAGGCTTACAGGAGGAGCTTCCCAAGGCCGCACAATTTGTGGTAAAGGCAGAAGAGCCCAGATTTCCTGACTATGTATCTAATTTTCTATAATACTAACTATGGTGGATTACATTATTGGTCCCAGTCCTTCAGCTCTTCCTGTATTCTTATCTTTTGCCGGATACCTTTGTAGTCTATCTAACAAAGAAAATGTAATGCCCCACCTCTAAACATTGGACTCGCACATACGACTTTATTTGGCCGATGGATTATAGGGATAGGTACATTGTGCCAGTTTCAAGCCTAGGTCTTAAGAGGTCTCTTGTATTATTTTTCCCCTATTGCTCCTCTGCCATTGCCATGAGAAGAGCTCCATTTGGATAGCTAATGCCCTTCTACCTAGGCCAGAGAATGAGACACAAGGAGCAGACCCAGACCTCAGCTAACTGGCCCCACGACTCGCAGCAGAAACTCCCAGCCAAGATCAGCACACTCCTAGTTGTATAAGTGAGCCAGCTGAGATCAGCTGAGGTGCCCCCAGTCAACCCACAGAAGCCTGCAGAAAAGGAAAATGCTACTATTTAAGCCCTGAGTTCCTGTGGGTATCTTTCCACACAGCAATAGACGATTCATACAATTACGATGAACATGTGATAATAACTACTATCAAGTAACTTCTCTATGTCAGTAATTTTGCCACTTTATGTCCAATCCTCACAACATTTCTGCAACAACAGTATTATCATTCCCATCTTAAAGACTGGGAGAAGAGACCCAGAAAAATTTTGAAACTTGCCCAAGGTCTAACACCTAGCAAGTGGCTGGACCATAATTTGAATTCTGGCCCAATTCTAAAATTCTAAAATTCCATGTTCATTCTTTAGTAGCACACTTTCTCTCTCTCTACTTTCATCTCCTATTTGACTATCAATGTCAATATATCAATGTAAAACGATGAAATCGTTTTCAGTGTCTTGAATGAAGAGAATATATCTGTTTCCTTAAACCATGGGAGAACCCAGGCCCAGGCTGGAGTGAAACAGCCAAGAGGGAAAGCAGCAGGAGGTGAAGTCAGGGAGGTGACTGGAGGCAGGATTATCCAGGGCCTCTTAGGTCACTGCAGAAAGTTCAGACTTTTTTCTGAGCAAAACAAAGAGCCATAAAAATGGACAACACAAGCTGCTTACCACGTTTTCACTCAACAGATATGTAATCATCATTTTGTAAGGCACTAGGGTTTCAGTGACAAACCATAAAAGAACAAAAGTCCCTATCATCATTGAGTTAAAATGCCAGAGATAAAAGCAAGATATTAATTGAAGAGTTAAAAATAAATGTAACACTATAATTGCAGTAAGTCCTGCAAGGGAGAAGTTCATAATCCTTTAAGAGTCTGAACTAGGAGAGAAGTTGAATTAGGAAAGAAGAATGAAGGAACAAAAGAACGAAGTAATAGAAAGGGTTCCCATCCAAATCTAAGGACACAGTATGTTTGTGAAACATGGTACCAGACTTGGGTCTTCAAAGAGTAGAATCCTAAAATTGAGGACTGTGATTTTCCTAGCCTTTTTGTCTGAGTGGAAAAGGTTGGCTGGGATAATGGGTAGGGGGTTCTAGGTCAGAAAACAGAAATGAATTTTTCTTTCTTTTTATTTTTTACATGTATACATATGTAACAAACCTGCACATTGTGCACATGTACCCTAGAAATTAAAGTATAATAAAAAATACGTTAAAAAAAAACAGAAATGAATTTTTCTTGAAGACTCCTACATGCATTCCTAGAAATAGCCCACTTCAAAATAAATGCCTTCAGCAACAACACAGGCAGGTTTTGACTCTGGCAAGCAACATCCAAGAGCCTGGAAAATGACCTGGGAAGAAAGAAATCTAGGAGAGAAAAAATGTTTAAATCCTGCAAGCAGCCTTAGCCTCTTTTAGAATTCAGAGGGAAAAAAGGCAAAAGTCCAGCCTCACTTTTAGATGCCAGAGAAAAAGAACTCATAGAAAATTCTATGAATAATGGACTCACTTCTTTATTTCTCATGTGTGCCTTCAGATTTTTTCTTCAGTAGCAAAAGCAAAATTGAACTACTTTGAAGAATTCTGATATATATTAAGTGAAATTAGTTTCTGAAATAGACTAAATGATTATGTGTTTTGGTCTGGCTGATCTTTTAATCATCTATCTTGAAAATACATGTCATATATATATATATATATATATATATATATATATATATATATATAGCTAAAAATAAAGATTCGTGAGCAATTTCTTTGAAACTGAGCAGTATTCCTTATTCTATTTGCATAGTTCTTTACTTTTAAAGGAAATTAATTAAGCAAGTTAATCTTTCAATTATTTTTTTAAAACAAGTCTTCTTCCATCCCTTATAGAAAAACTCAGAGGCTCAGGGGACCTAGGTGGCTTATAAAGAACAAAAATAATAAATTATTGCAAAGACAATTTTAACAGTCCCTTTTCTCCTTCCAGTATCACCACTTTCTACTTTAAGTAAGTAGCACCAGAATCACTCAACAAAGAGTGAAGCAAAAGGCAAGCACCTGTCAGTTTTTTACATAAAGCAGTGTACTCTCTTTCTGTTAACATACAAACTCAGAATGGCATAATATAGGCTGGGCACAGTGGCTCACACCTGTAATCCCAGCACTTTGGGAGGCCGAGGCAGGCAGATCACCTGAGGACCAGCCAGGCTAACATGGTGAAACCCCGTCTCTACTAAAAATACAAAAATTAGCCGAGCATGGTGGCAGGCACCTGTAATCCCAACTACTTGCGAGGCTGAGGCAGAATTGCTTGAACCCGTGAGGCAGAGGTTGCAGTGAGCCGAGACCGTGCCACTGCACTCCAGCCTGGGTTACAGAGCAAGACCCCGTCTCAAAAAAAAAAAAAAAAAAAAAAAAAAAAGAATGGCACAATTTAAATGGTGATTAAAATGAAAATTAATGTGTGCTTGAAGGTTTGAGGAACTGAACTGGAGTCACCAGCCTCTGTGCCTGTCAACTATAAAACAGTAGCAAAAATACTACCATTCTAAGATATGTCATGAAAATTAGCGCATAAACACATAGACTACGCACAGCTATAGTTGGTGCTCTATTTAAATATAATACATAAAGTTTTTATTTGTGTGTTTGAGATGGAGTTTTGCTTTTGTTGCCCAGTCTGGAGTGCAATGGCACAATCTTGGCTCACTGCAACCTCCACCTCCCAGGTTCAAGAGATTCTCCTGCCTCAGCCTCCCAAGTAGCTGGGATTACAGGCATGTGCCACCACACCAAGCTAATTTTTTGAATTTAGTAGAGACAGGGCTACACCATGTTGGTCAAGCTGGTCTTGAACTCCTGACCATCCACCTTGGCCTCCCAAAGTGCTGGGATTACAGGCATGAGCCACCATGCCCAGCAATATATAAAGTTTAATGTTTTCATTGATCAAAATTGAAAACAATATCTGCTAGGTATAATGCACAAGGATGTAATCACTAGACAAATGTAAAGAATTATTATGGTCTCAAACACTGGGGAAATTCTATATTGTTTAGTTTCCCAAATATAAAGTTGTGTCTATAAATACAGTACCCTACAGGCTCAAGGCAGGTAATGCAAATTAGGGTAGGAAAAAACTGAAAGTGGAGGGGTGAGGAGTCTATGAAGAATGGAGGTCAGTTATGAGAAAAAGAAGGCTCATTGTGGCCAGGTCTGTCAATTTTCCCACTAAAGTAGAAAATCTGGATTTTTTTATATTTTAAAACTATTGGCAAATAATGCAAAATTGTTGAACGATATGATAACAGCACTGATGGTGTCCAGCCAAAGCTCTTTGTAAGATATGTTTGCAATCTCTACTCTAGGTCCATGATTTTCAAGCCATGGTATGTGAAGAACCAAGAGATCAAATAGGAAATAAAGAACTGTGTTCCACAAGCCATACCTTGCTGGGTCCTCTATGCCCTTCCTTCACCAGCATAACTCAAATTTTATCTTTTACTGTAGATAAAATACATTCGAATCACAGGTGAAGAAATTGAGAAAACTCTGGTTTATAGTGGGAAAAGTCCTAGAGAACATAGCTTTTGCCCATTCTAGACCGAAAGCTCTGGCTGACTGTCCCGTTTCTCCACACAGCTCCAGCACCTAGCACAATGCCTAACATAGTAGACACTCAATAAAGAGTTTTCAATACCTGAATGGAAAAAATGAACAAAGTATTAGTTTCCAAACCTTTTCAACCCAGGTTCAGTTTCTAAGCTTCTCCACTTTGAGTTATCCCTATCAGGAAAATGGGAGAAAAAAAAAAATCTGTCCTTTACAGGGATGGAGCAAAGACGCATGAAATAGGCTATATGATTGGCATACTGTTCTCAGTAAGAATGTTTCCATTGCAACTCAACGGCATATATGTGTGTCCTCTAACTTTAATCCATGCGTAAACTCTTGGAAAGTACAAAAACTGAATTTTGGTAACCCAAATTTGTTGGTTCCATTATTTCTAATCAGGTCATTTTACATGCAAGAAGGATATGTTTATGTAAAAGAATCTCAACACAGAGTCTTTCGGGAATGTAAACAATCATACAAGGTGGAGGAAGAGCAACTGGAATAAAAGGGATTTTTTTTGTTGTTTTTGGATTATGTCTTTATTTACAGCAAGGCACATGCCTTTATAATTATTAGCCATATTAATTGCAAATACGATAATTAATGTGTACATTTGCAATAATCTTTGATGTTTGGCAGAAGAGAGGCACTGTCTTAATGCAATTTTCAAAACAATGTTACGTATCTTAGAGTTGCATAATCCATGAATGTGCAGGGACTGAGAGCACTGGAATCTTCATTGGCAATGTATGTGTTATTAAAGAAAAAAAGTTTTGAAATGGAAAGGAATTTACTACTTTGCTCAAAACTTTTTATTTTGTAAAAATTGGTTGAACAAAATAATTGGGATAAATGTAAATTATAAAAGACTAGAACAGTGATTCTCAAACATTAGTGTTCATCAAAATCTCCTGAATGGCTTTTTTAAACAGATTGCTGGGTCTCACTTCCAGAGAATTTGAATTAGTAGGTCTGGCAGAAAGGGGAAGGAAGGAATCAGGAATGTGCGACTCTAACAGGTTCCAGGTGATGTTGATGCTGCTGGTATGATGACCACACCTCCTGAGCCACTGGACTAGAGGAAACCATAACAACCTTCTCGAAATAAGTGTAGATCATTAGTCCCACCACCAGAGCACCAGGAAAAATTACATTCTCTTTAGTCAGTATTAATATAGGCACTTTCTTGGACACAGAGTTTACATTAGAGCTTCAGAGTCATTAAATCAGAGACTAGGTTTCTTGACTGTACTCAGTTGAACCCCACCTATAGGAGTAGTGACCCTCCCTTGAGAGAAGGTTACAGAGAGACAGACTTCTTTTGTTTATGGGACAGTAAGAGAGTGTTAAGGTGATTGGCTGGCTCAGCAGGAGGGGAGGCTTAAAGGGAGTAGGAGCAGTTTCAAGTGACTGAACGATGGAGCAGGTGAGTAAGATTGCCTTGCAATAGTGTTTTTCTCAAGAAACACGGCAAGCCAAGATGTAAGGTCCAGTTACAAATGTTAAAAGAATAATCTGAATATCATCCCCAAAATATTTATTAAAATATAGCCATAAACACAAAACAATGTTATAGCAGATGCCCTCAATGTCTTGTCCATATCCTATCAGAAGGCGTCGTTCCACATACCAGCAGCTTCCTACTGTGCATGTCTGTGACTGCTGGAGGACTTTCTATGAACATAAATGCAGGGATGTGTTTGGCCCACCCACAGGGCAGATCAGAAATGTATGGAGTGATTAGCCCTGGGAGCATCCCCAGCCAATGTGCTGGAGTTGGCGGGTTAATACCCTGGTTTATTCACCCCTCCAATGGGACTTCTCTGAGGTATGTCCTTCACAGTCCCCCAGAAAGCCCCAGCAAAACTGAGTCTCAGTTGTCTGCATCAGCAACTCACTTATGGAAGCAACACGTATTGGTTGCTTTCCCTTCCCTGTCTCATTTGCCCACTTGTATCTCCGGAGATCATCAATGACCTCCAAGTAAACTACCTGACTGAAATCCTTGTTTCAAGGTCTGCATCTGGGGTAATGCGGCTGTTCATGGTTTAAAATAGTAAGAAATATAAGAGATTGTCTATCATAGGAGATCTATAAGATGAAATGCTACACAATCTTTGACTGGAGAGAAATGTGTAGAATAATAAGAATGACATAATATCAATTGTATAAAATATACACATGTACAATAGCATACATTTTCTTAGTGCATATATATTATATAAAAGCCTAGAAATGACCTAAAAAGACTCAAACTGATTATTATGACTCTCCTTGCACAGAAAGTTGATTGTTAAAGAGTACTTGTCCCTTATCCATAAGGTTTCCACTTTTATATGGTGATTATATTCATGTATTATTCTATAATAATTACTAAAACAATTAGAAATATGCATAATTGCTAAGATTAATATGATTAATAAAATCATCTATGAATACCCTGGAGAAAAACATTTTTTAAAGTCTAAGATTTCAACAATAGAAGATTAAGCAAATGAATTATGCTATATTCAGAGAATAAGAAACTATGCAATTAATACAAACAAAACAGTAGCCATCGATCAACTAGTGCTGATATGGGGACCAGCAGATGGCAGGGCTTGGATGTAGACAGAGGACAAGAGAGACACAGCCCCTGCCCACTTGGAGTTTATAGTGTACTAGAGAAGGAAGATACTGAAGCAGGATCATGTACAGTGAAAGTCACATATGAGTTAAAACGCAGATATGGGTGATAGATTAGTAGAAAAAATAGGCTACTGAACTGAACATACAATAGCATCCCTTTTTATGAAAATAAACGCTCACATAGAGTTATGCATTGTAAACAAGATGAGAGGTTACATAATGAAATAGTAACAGCAATGATCTCTTTGTAGTGAAATGAATTCAAAAACACCTTGGCTAAACATCTCTAAGAAATTAGGGTTGTTGTTTATCTTCCTACTTTTAATGTCATTGCTTTTCTGACGAGTATTGACCCCTGCATAGTTTTTTTAAAGTTTTTTTTTAAACAATAGCTTCTACTTTAAACTGCTTATAATTCAGCAAATGTGACTACCCTGAACCCTAGATTCTATAGATTAATACTGCAGCCATGCAGGCATCATTTATACACCCACTTGACATTCACTGAGCTCCTGCTAGAGTTCGGGCTCTGTGCCATGTACTGTGGATTCAGCTGTGAGCAGAGAGGAACGTGGCTTCCAGCCTCAGACAGCTTACTGTCCAGGAAAGAAGACAGGTTCTGCAAAGCACTGGACAAACTGTTACACTGACCTCGATACAGAATTCCTGATTGGTTACCCTGAAACTACACCTTCCCACCAACATTGACTAAAGATTCCTGGAACACAAAATCTTGACTTTCTAAAGGTTTTGATAATCTGTCTCAATTTTTCCAACTTTCTTCTTGGTCATCACCTTCCCAAAGCGACTCACTAAAAAATCATAAGGAAGATTTTTCAGACTCATTGTTCTGAAATATAACAATGAGAGTCATTAAAATTATGATAAAATACGATAAAGAATTCTACAAGGCAAGACAGTCCATTAAACTACACATACTGTAGACAAAATTCAGCATCGCCCTGTGATTTCCTAATGCTTCTATCTGTGGTCTGTTAATGGTACAATCAGCAGAGAATCATTTACAATATAATAATTTAAATACCATCAGGCTTTTATGCAATCTATGGAAAGGTGTCTCGTGGTTTTCTTTGTCTTTCTTTTCTTCATTTCTCTGTTTCAGAGAGAGAGAGCACGCACACAATTTTCTTTGGATTGCATTCCCACTTGCATAAAATGGCATGCCGTGAAAATATGTTTTCTTCCTGTTGTCCTGTCTGGCCAAAAGATGCTTTAAAAGGATTTGCTTAAATTGGGCCTTCAGAGCAGTAGAATGCATCTTGCCAGAGACCTTCTCTCTCCACATTGCCTCTGGAGTGATCTCTCTAAAATGCAAATCTTACTGTTTCTCTTCCCTGCAGAAACCACTGAGAAAGACCCCTTCCACATACCAGAAGAAAAGATTAAAATATTTATAGGCTGATTTTTTTTCCACTAAAACTGAAAGTCATTTTACTGAACTGTATTTCTTCCAAAATGGATTGCCTACTTTATTGAGTAAAAGAATGTCATTGGAAAAAAATGGAAACTGTAGTTTAGACATAAAATATTAACACCTAGACATTTTTTAAAAGCAGCAACAAGAAGGTAACTTTCTAATATTTCCACCTGAAGCAAGACTGTGGGCTTGGGGAGGGTCATATAGGACCCATGGTTTGTGGATGCTTCATTACAGGCTTCTAAGATAGAAGTACAAATTCTTCGACATGATACACAAGGCCCTGCACATCTGGTCCTTGCCTCTTTGGCGTCATCTCCAGACAAAAGCCCCTTCATAGGTCACCCACCTGCAGTTCTGCACTCCTCAAGTTTCTCTAGACACACTGTGCTCGTTCATGCCCATTGCCTTTCTACTTGTTCTTTCTTCTGTCTGGAGCACCCTTCTCCTACCCTTCTCCGCCTGGAAACAAGTGCACTCATTCTTCAAGACTTAGCACAGCTACCATTATTTCTACATTCTTCCCTGACCTCTCCAAAGCTATGTCTCCTCATAGCTCTATGTCATGGCTGCAATTATCGTGAGACAGCTAACAATCACGTATTTGTCTGCTCCACTAGACTATGGGTTTCAGAGAGCAGGAATTAGTTCCTGGTGAGGGACTTAGCATTTAATAAGTGTTAGATAAGTGCTCAATAAGTGAATGATTGTACAAATGAAAAAACAAATGAATATCAATGTGGCAAGAAAGTATTCAAAATCCCATTGATCTCAGAATGGCTAAGACAAGGTTTTCCTTATTTGAAGAAATGGCTTTACTATTAAGTGTTCTGGGCTCCTGGAACCATACTGGCAACGAAATGAGAGGAATTGCCCTTGAAGTCAGTATCTCTTTGGAGATCCACAGAGTAGCCTTCAAGCTGTAATATTTATTAGAAAGTGGCCAAGATTTGGGGGCAGGGCAGATAGATAAATAGGAGAGAGTTAAGGGACCCACCTTCACCAGTAATTGTGCAACTAGTCTAACCTCACATGGATTTACCAAGCCTTCTCTGAAGGTCACCTGTAGCCAAACTTGACATCCAGGAATTGGTGGGCTCAGAGAGAGTTTTCCTCAACTTGAAAGAGAAGTGACAGGCTCTACGACTTTAGGCAAAACATGCAATCAACTTATAAATGATGCCAGGGGATCTTTTTGTTGTATATTTTATTCACTATTTTAAAATTTACTTACAGTAAAATTCCTTTTTTTTTTTTTTTTTTTGACAGAGTCTCGCTCTGTCGCCAAGGCTGGAGTGCAGTGGCACAGTCTTGGCTCACTGCAACCTCCACCTTCCGGGTTCAAGCGATTCTCCTGCCTCAGCCTCCTGAGTAGCTGGGATTACAGGTGCGCACCACCATGCATGGCTAACTTTTGTATTTTTAGTAGAGATGGGGTTTCACCATTTTGGTCAGAGTAGTCTAGAACTGCTGACCTTGTGATCCGCCCACCTCGGCCTCCCAAAGTGCTAGAATTACTGGCGTGAGACACCGTGCCTGGCTGTAAAATTCCTTCTTTTTGGTGAACTGTTTCATGAGTTTCAACAAATTCACAGCCATGTAACTACAGCCAGTATCCCAACATGTGGAGCATTTCCTTCACCTTCCCACCAGAATTTCCTTAAACTGACTCTTTGTAGTCAATGCCTACCCTCAACCTTAGCCCCTGGACACCACTAATCAGTTTTCTATCCCTTTTTTGCCTTTTCCAGAATGCACATAAGTGGAATCATGTGGTTTTTTGTCTGGCTGCTTTCACTCAGCACTAATGCAATTGAGATTCGGCCCTGTTGCTGCATGTTTCTGTAGTTTGTTCCATTTTATTGCCATTACATTGCGTGGCTGCACCAGTTTGTTTATCTATCCAACCCATTAAAGGACATTTGGAGTGTCTTCAGTTCCGTGATTGAATAGCGCTTCTATTAATATTCACACACGTTTTTTGTGTGAACATAAGTTGCATTTCTTTTGGGCGAATACTCAGAAGTGGGATTTCTGCATCGTAAAGTAAATGTATGTTTAATTTGATAAGAAACTTCCAGTTTTCTGAAGTGCTTGTGTCATTTTTTGTTCCCATACAATTGTTTCACATCCTCGTTAGCACTTGGCATTGTCAGGAATTTTTTTATTTTTGCCATTCTAATCGGAATTTTTTAGATGAGATACTTGGAAATAGAAGGTGAGATCTTAAACAGATAATAATCATGTATAATGTTATAAAATAAGTTAGTATTAATGATATACTAAAAATGGAGAGGTTTTTTTAACCAAATATATTAAATATTTAATCAACCTAAGGAAAAGTATGAGGGAATATACACAGAACCTTGGGTTTGAGAAGACGGAGTATATGACTATTAGCAAAATAGGTTTGTGCTGAGTGAGAGATGCCTCAACATTGCGTGTGAGAAACAGCAGTCATTGAGCTGATAGGACCACAGGCTGGCCTGGCCCACAGATCTCTGGAAATAAAAGTCTAATTATAGATCATAAATCAGAGGGGTGCTTTGTTTCTTAAAAATAAATCTGAGATGAGGCAAGATCTGGGAAATAAATTACAATTATTGACTTTTTTAAAAGGCCAAAGTGGTGACATGGTAAAGTAGGGGAAATATAAAAGTCCACTGGATGAGCAGCCCTATCTGTAAATATTGGGCAGGTGACCCAAAGCCAGGATCTTCAGGTGGAAATTAGAAGAATTTGTGAGCAAGCCCTAAGATGCCACCCAACTGGGCACCACTATATAAGGATGAATGCATAACCAATAACCAATAGATAATATATCTGGTTTGGAGTGTGAAATTTTAAAATTTCCCCTTTCTAAAATAGTATCACATTTACCAGCACATGTGTCCAGCCCAAAATTCATCTCAGAATTCCTGTCCTCCCCAATCTATAGTGTTCCCAGTATCTTTCTCCTCCAAACTGTCAGGTAGACAAGGACAGAAGAGTCCCTACACTGTGGAACAGAAAATGTTCCTCCTCACCAAGCAAGGACATGAAAGGGCAATAGCAATTTCTTCACTGTCCACTCAAAGGAAGACAAGTACTAAAGCAGAAATCAGCATTTTGTAAAGACACTGGTTTATGCTTCCTGCTGAAAGCTAGGTCATAATACAGTCCATTTAAGCTAACATTGAAGAGTATGAAGTCTGAAATCAGACTGCTTGGGCTCAAATCCTTCTCCCTTACTTGCTAAGTGTGTGACACTACTGGGCAAGTTATGAAGAGCTGTGCTGCAGGTTCCTCTTAAGTAAAATGAAGTTAGTAATGGTAGTACGTTATAGGTTTATGGTGAGGATCAAATGAATTTATACAAACAAGGAGACTAGAGTAGTGCCTGGCACAGAATAAGTGTCTCATGTTAGCTGTTATGTTTACATTTGTCATTATCATCGTAGTTAACAGCATCCTATAGCAAGTAAAGGAAGCATTCCAGGGGCTCTCAGTCTCCTTTCATGCTAAAATCACATGGGTCATATTTTCTTTCACAAGTCCAAGGTACTATTTATTTAGCTTAATCTATAAATTAGGTCATGGACACTGGAGGTGGTTATGGGTAGCAAGTAGGCAATGTTGTACCTGCAGAAGACACCACTGTCTCTAGTTTGTAGGTCAAAGGTGAAGAGCGATTTCACAATGAAGATCTTTGCTCCGGTCTATACAGCTTTGCTTCCTTACAGTGTGATTATGCTCTCATTTATTTCACAGTGATCCTGTAACCTGTCCATATTTCTTCCAAATGAACTGATCTGAAAAGTACACCAAACTCCTAAGTGAAAGGTGATATGGGATATCAAATGATGTGTCTATTTGTTCATCATGTTTGATACAAAGGAGGTTGTAAATTGTATTTCCAGCATTTATAAGCAGATAATGATGTCCTCTAATAAGGATTTTTTGATAGGGAAAACATATATTCCAGTTCCTCTTCCTACAGAAAAGAAGAAATACTGTCTGCTTTAAAAAATACTTCATATGCTAAGTTTTTTCATTCTATCTATTCCTTAATAAGTAAATATCTAGCATGACTTAATCCAGCAAATCACAAACTGATATTTGTCATATCTCATTGGCTTACATGCATATAAAAGTACAATGCTCTCAGAGGAGGTATTGAAATTGGATGGAGAATGTTCTTGTTTAAAAGATAAATGTCTAGCATAATGCAAAGAAAATATCAATGTCAGAAGCTAAATGCTTGCATTGTGAATGCCCTTAAAAAACATACAAAATAAAATGAAAAAGTACAACCTTTATAATCCAATGCTCCTAAAGGATATAAAGATAAATGACTTTTTTGAGGTAGAATGTTCCAGATATGTCAGGTGTTGAAAGTCAAAGTATAATCCCCGACTGTGAGGACAGACAGAAGGTGAAGATCGAAACAGCTGAGCAAGTTGGCAGAAAAGGAAGTGAGTATGAAAGCTCAGGTACAGAAAAATACGAGTGCTCACTTTTATACAATGAAATAGCAACTAGGTCGATGGAAAAACGTGGAAAATTACAAGAGATGTTATCTATTTCTGTGGAAAATTGAAGGCAATTTGACCACTTTTTCTTTATTGTGTTTCACAACTAGGTATTACCTTCCTAAGTGACTGTTGAGTATATATATTTTCCTTCAACCATTTATATATAAATGTTCTTGCTTCTGACTTAATTTTGGGGGAAATGAAAGGATATCATACATAGGAAGGAAGAGAATGAGGAATTGGGAGGTGACAAGAAGAAACAAGTTGAGCAGGAGTAGGAAGCAAGTACTGAAAAGAATTGAAAAGAACTGAAAAGCACAAGAGCAAATCATTAGTTCACACATTTTGACTTTCCCCCAGACTCTTAGCTCTGTAGGTCCTAAGGAAGATCCTTTTGTTTTCCTGGACAGGATGATATGAGGGTGAAGCTCAAGATGAAATGATTTCTGTACAAGAAACGGCTTGAGGTTCCACTGAAGGAAACAGACACAGGAGTCTGCGAGGGAAAAAGCAGAGCCAGAGAGAAGGAGGAGTGGGAAGGGAAGTGGAACCAGGCAGTGGGAAAGGAGTGGTTTGGAGTCTGGATGAACATGGAAGATGACACAGACTGAGATATGGACAGGAGAATTTCAGCAAATTCTCACTCTGTGTTCTAGGATGTAATTCTTTTTGCACTACCTCTACAAGAGTCTGTCAACAAAGTCCTACTTTCTTCTAAAATTTTTGCCATCACAGTGGTGTTTCTTTTGGATATGTGAGTGAGTTGAAATGAGCTCTGGGTGAGGGCTGGATGCCCAGAATTTATATGGCATGAGAGTCAGAGGGAAAGAGGAGAGAAGTGATGAAATCAAAACAAGGGTAGACTAAATATACCAACATTTGATAATTTTAGTACATTTCTTTCACATTTCTTCTCCATACTTTAGTACACTTGCTCATCTAGAGAAAATGTTTGTCTATATTTTAAGGCATTGTTTTAAAAAAACAAGTCTTTTGAGAGCTTCAACTAATGAATCTCATACAGACCAGATAAGCTGTTACTTAGTTCTCAAAGATCAAGCAGCCAAAAACCAAAATGGTCTGAAAAAAACATGAAGGTACCTACATGACATTTAAGATTTAAGATTAAAAATGCAAAGAAATCTCAGAGAATATAAAAATGTCAAGACTGAGATGTCAGTGCACTCAATACGTAAATAGGTAAACACTGCAGCTTAGAGAAGGAAAAACTATAAGAAGATTCAAATCTGTACAATTTACAGATTAACTATTAAAAAACGTGTCCCAATGATTCTGGCTTGGTTTATCACAATGGGATATGATTCAAGCAATATCTAGATTTGAACAGAAAATGAAGCCATGGAAAAAATAATAGAAGATACAAGTCATCCAATCCAACCTTCTGACAAATAGTGTATGTCTGGGTTATTTTGGGATGGATGTTCACACAATGAAGCCTAAAATTTTTTAAACAAAATTTTTAAACTTGCTTGTTTCATGTATTAATCATCCTTTTTAATTACCGGCCACTCTGCTAGGCTTTGGGATTTATGGCAAGCCTGCCACATAGGAACATTTCAGCAAATGGAAGTGATGATTTTCATCTTTCTCCCCGCCATCTCCTCCACAAACGAGGTCTTTCCCAGTCCTTCTAGATTGGAATGATTATTCTTTCTTCTTCCTCACACCTTTACTCAGCACATACTTCTTGCCTTATATTATTTTTCATTTATAAGCACTGCCCACTATTTCCGAGTGCTTTGCGATAAAGTATCCTTTGATTCATCTTCTCCTTTGGCACCTGTAAGTGCTAGCACAGCACCCCACATAAATGTTTGTAGAATGAAATAAGAACCCAGATGGGATATAAGATTGGTCACCAGATGCCCCATAAGGAAATGAATTCAACATCAATTTCTCAATACAAATAAATTCAGGCCCCAATCCATACTGAATATTTATCTTTTTATAATAATGATTGTATTAAAACATTATCGACTCAAACCTTCAGGTCTCTTCTCTTCCATAAGGATTTTTGTTTTCTAAAAATTGGCTGAGAATTGATTCTGAATAAGAACTGCTAAGTTAACATAGGAAACAATCCCAAAACTTGAAACTGATGTATAATAGCCAAAGAGTAGCAACATATTTTAGAAGCTTGATCATCTCAAAATCCATGATATTTCTTTTTTGTTGGTACAATTCTTTCTGGTAATGAGTCTAAACTCTTGTAAAGTAGTAAGTAAGCTGACTTGTGGTCTCTCTAAAACCACTAAAAAGGGGACATCCTTTCTATTCCTAAGGGTACATTGCTACAAGGAGCAAACCAACAGCATCTTATCTGGGAAACCTCTCAGGCAAAATATATTGTATGAGAGATAGATAGATGGCTTAAAATTCCATCAAGTGGAGTATATACCCAAAGGGTTATAAATCATTCTACTATAAAGACACATACACACAGGTTTACTGCAGCACTGTTCACAATAGCAAAGACTTGGAACCAACCCAAATGCCCACCAATGATAGACTGGGTAAAGAAAATGTGGTACACATACACCATGGAATACTATGCAGCCATAAAAATAGATGAGTTCATGTCCTTTGCAGGGACATGGATGAAGCTGGAAACCATCATTCTCAGCAAACTAACACAGGAACAGAAAACCAAACACTGCATGTTCTCACTCATAAGTGGGAGTTGAACAATGAGAATACATGGACACAAGGAGGGGAACATCACACACTGGGGCCTGTCGGCTGGTGGGGGGTTAGGGGAAGGATAGCATTAGAAGAAATACCTAATGTAGATGACGGGTTGATGGGTGCAGGAAACCACCACAGCACATATATATATACTTATGTAACAAACCTGCACATTCTGCACAGGTATCTCAGAACTTAAAGTAGAAAAAAAAAAAAATCCATCACGTGTGTGCTGGTGAAAAGAAAAATTTTTAAAGCATGAACTGGTTTTATTTTTATAATGTGTTTTACTGTTGTGATATTACTGTTTGCCATTATTAATAATGTCATCCATTTTATTTCCATTTATCTTTATTCTCATGATATTTTAAGTATATTCTCTAATTTCTTCATCTTACAAAACATCAAGTTAATATCCTGAAGAAAAGTTATTTAGATGGGAATTCAGCTTACACTTGACAGAAGGTTGAACACCAGGTTCTACTGAGGTTCTGATCATAGGATCTCTACAGACTAAGCAGGCTTCTTACCCAGGCATTTTCAGATATATTTGCCCAGTGGTTTTCTTAACTATCGTCCCATACCAATTTCTGACAGCTGAGGCTTAGGCAAGGTAACGAAACTAACGTGCATTCAGACAGAAAACCCCATGAGGTTGAGACCATGTTGATTTTGTTTATTGCCATATTTACAGGTCTTGGCTCCTGAGGGCATTCAAAATACTTTCAGAATAAATTACCAAACTTAATGCTACTTAAAGTCTAGGCATTATTACGTAAGAGTACATCCGCTACTTTATGTATTATAGTTCATATGCTATAATTGAAGTGGGCTTTACATTTGCATCATGGCAGAGTATAAGACAGTAGCCACTGGCCACTGTACAAGGACGTCCCAGGCTTCACTTGAAATGTGGCTAGTGAGACTAAAGAAATGAATTTTTAATTTTTACTGATTTATTTAACTTAAATTTTAGAACTGATGTTTGATTTACTTACTGGAACACTTTTAAATAAGATTGAAACAACTCAAGTATGTTAATCAATGTTTATAACTGTACATTTTATAAAATCTAAACGCAGATCAAGTATTTTCAAGAAAAATCGAGCATCTGAATTGAGATGTGCTGTCAGTGTTAAACACACACCAGATTTCAAAGACTTGTTACAGAAAAAAAAGTAAACTATCTCATTAATAATTCTTTATACTGATTACATGTAGACATAATTGTAGTGGGCTGATAGCCTCCAGAAAGATGTGTCCATGTCCTAATCCCTAGAACTTATCAGTACTACCTTATATGGTAAACAAGTGAATATTACCTTATGTGGTTAAAAAAAATGTGATAGAGAATCTTGAGAGAAGGAGCTTACCTTTGATTATCTAGGTGGCCTTAAATCCAATGACAAGTTTTCTGTTAAGAGTGAGGCTAGCTGGTCATGGTGGCTCATGCGTCTAATCCCAGCACTTTGAGAAATCCAAGGTAAGTGGATAGCTTCAGCTCAGGAGTTTGAGAACAGCCTGGGCAAATGGCAAAACCCCATCTCTACAAAAAATACAAACATCAGCCAGGTGTGATGGCATGAGCTTGTAGTCTCAGCTACTCAGGAGGCTGTGGAGAAAGAATCACCCGAGCCTGGGGAGTTTCAGCCTGCAGTGAGACATGATTGTGTCACTGCATTCCCGCCTGGGCAACAGAGTGAAACCCTATCTCAAAAAAATAAAAAAAAAAAATTTAAAAAAAAAAAAGTGAGGCTGAGGGAGATTTGACAGACAGAAGATGAACAGGTAACATGACAATGGAGGCCAAGATTGGAGTGATATGGCAGCCACAAGTCAATCCACAAGTCAGCATCCACAAGAATCTGGAAGAAGCAAAGAAGGGATTTTTCTCTAGAGCCTCCCATGGGAGCGTAGCCCTGCTGACACCTTGATTTCATGTCTGGGATTTCTGTTCTCCAGAACCATGAGAGAAAAAATTTCTATTGCTTTAAGCCACCCAGTTTGTGGTAACTTGTTACAGCAGTCATAGAAGACCAATAAAGTATTTTGGGTTAAAAATAATATTTAAATTATTTTCATCTTTTTGTTCAACTTCTTTATATGTGGCTAGCTAGAAAATTTTAAATTATAGATGCAGCTATATATAAATACTTTTTTGTTTTGTTTTGTTTTGTTTGTTTTTTGAGACAGAGTCTCGCTCTGTCACCCAGGCTGGAGTGCAGTGGCATGATGTTGGCTCATTGCAACCTCCACCTTTCAGGCTCAAGCGATTCTCCTGCCTCACCTTCCTGGGTAGCTGGGATTACAGGCATGTGCCACCACACCTGGCTAATTTTTGTATTTTTTGTAGAGACGGGGTTTCACCATGTTGGCCAGGCTGGTCTTGAACTCCTGGCCTCAAGTGGTCCACCCGCCTCAGCCTCCCCAAGTCCATCATATTTCTATTGAACTATACTGCTGTAGAATAAACTATCCCAGAGTGTCTATCTTTCCAAATATTTTTCTTGGGATTTCCATCTCTTAGGTTACATATGTAAGAAGCCAAAAACCCTCTTCAGTTCACAAAGCGATGAAACGTTAGCATGATATCATCATTCCTGGAACATGGAATCCTCAATTCATGTTTGGGAATTAATTTATTAAGTGTTAACTTGTAGGTTTCTTTATTCATTCAAAAACATTAAGCTGAGAACCCTAGTTAATATATGAGATGACAGAAATGACATTTTCAAAGTTTCCAAGAAGACGGAAGGAAGATTGAAATCTAACATGATAGAAAATAACAGAGACAAATTTAAAGTCCACACTTAGGATCAAATAGCAAGCTGTGAAAACAGAGACAAGGAGATGTGACTTCACGGTGGCATGTGTGAAATAGACCTGGGGGTTTTCACTGATGGCAGATTCAATCCAAGTTGGCAGGGCTGATACAGCTGCCTATTGTGACCTTGAGTTGTTCAAATAAATATCGGGGTTCCACAAATGCCAGCCATGTCTTAGGCCACAGCTGAGCCATTTCCAATGACAAACAATTAGCCTGGAAAAGGGACAGTCCAGGAATAACATAGGAACTGCCTTTGCAACTAAATGGCTCTTCACTGAGAGATGGCTGGCTCTGCAACCTGCCACAAAAATAGAAACAATCCACATCTTCCCTAGCCCCAGTGTCCTCAGGATTCTGCTAAATATTGGGAGAAAAGTCTAATTTCAACTCTCCAGTATTGAAATAGTCTACCTCAAAAGGCAGTAAACCTCTCATGTCTTAGAGAAGACTCTCAGAAAAGGGCCCACCATGAAGTCCCACGTTAATCTCATATTCAATTGCAATTCCCAGTGTTGCAGGTGGGGCCTGGTGGGAGGTGACTGGATCATGCAGGTGGTTTCTCGTGGTTTAATACCATCCCTGCTTGGTACCATTGTCATGATAGTCAGTTTTGGATTCTTTAAAAGTGTGTGCCACCTCCCCCCTCTCTCTCTTCCTCCCACTCCAGCCATGTGAAATGCCTGCTTCCCCTTTGCCTTCTGCCATGATTGGAAGCTTCCTGGGGCCTCCCCAGAAGCAGAAACCACTGTGCTTCCTATATAGCCTGCAGAACCCTGAACCAATTAAAACTCTTTCCTATATAAATTATCCAGGCTCAGATATTTCTTTATAGCAATGCAAGAATGAATTAATACAACCTCCTGAGGTAACTGTGTACTCTTTTTCAGAAACAAGGTACATAGAAGTGAACATACAGGACAGTAGTTAGGAGCACAGACTGCAGACTGAGACTGCCTGGGTTTGAATCCTAGCTCTGTCCTTTACTAGCTGTGAGACTTTGGGAAATTTACTTTGAGTTTCTATCTCCTCATCTGAAAAACTGGGATAATAAAAGTTCCTACCTCCTCAGGTCATTGTCAGGGTTAAATAATATATACAGATGTATATACATGGGTGTGGGTCGCAGTGCTTAGGATAGGGCACGGTACATGATAAAGGCTCCATAAGTTTTGGGTATTATTATTACATCAGAAGAAAAGGATATTTAAATCTGAAAAGTCTCTCTATAAAATTCTTCTGTGTTTGAAAATCATAGTAACTTGCCATTTGGATTTCTGTTAGGCGATTGGGAGAAAATGGACCCTCCCGGTGGGGATGGAATTTCTCCATTGGCCATAATATCAGCCTTAGCAGCAAAGATCTTTCATTCCCCCGCTGCTGGACCAGTCACCCCATCTTCACAAGGATTTGTCTGTAGGCCAACCCCTGCCCTCACTCCCATAACCAAAGAGTCATGCAGTTCAGGGGACCAGGGCCTCTGAAGCAAGGGAAGAATTTCATTTTTAGCAAAGAGCTGAAGGCTGTGGAGGAATTATGTAAATACTTATGTTAGATTTGATAGGAAATAAAAGGAATGGTCTCTATCTCATGTGGTCCTGACATTTTTCTTTTATTTATTCATTCATTTAGTCAGCAAATATTTATTAAGAGCCTTCTTTTTGCCCTCTGACATATCAGGGATCAAAACTGATGACAATCCCTGCGTTTGTGGAACTTACATTCTTGTGGAGGGAGACAACAAGTTTGATAAGTAAGTGAGTTATAGTAAGGTGAAAGGCAGCAAATGCTACTGCAAAAATAGACCAGGAGAATGGAGATGTGCAGTTCTGAGATGAGGGTGAAATTAAAATCAATAAAGTGGTAAGGGAAGACCTCACAGAGGAGGTGATATCTGAGCAGAGACTTGGAGCAGGGAGAACGTATATCACGTAGACATCTGGGGAAGAGCATTCCAAACAGAGAAAGAGCCAAAGAATACAGATGTGTGCCTATCTTTGAAGGGCCAGCAAGGAGCCCATTGTGGATAAAGGAGAGTGAGCAAAGAAGAGTGAAGTAGGAGAAGATGCTGTGGAGATAATGGGGGTAAAAGCTGAGGGCATATTATTAGGGCCCTTTGCAAGGACTTTGACTCTTACCCTGAAATAATGAAACCACTGTGTGTGGGTTTGGAACAGATGACTGACAAGACCTGACTAACTTTTTAACCTCACCACCTGCCTGCTGTGTGAAAAATATAGATTGTAGAATATAGACTGTGGCAAAGGTGAAAGCAAGAGACCACCCTAGGCTTCCCCTATAATCCACCTAGAGGAAGTTGTGGCTCGGCCCAGGGTGACAGCAATAGAGGTGGTGGGAAGTGGTTGGAGTCTGAATATATCATGAAGTTAGAGAAAGATAGCTTTTCCAATAAATTTAATGTAAAATCTGAGAAGAATGGAATGTAAAATCTGAAGACAGTAGTTGGCAATTCCTAGGTTTTCGATGTGAGTGAGGAATGGAAAAGATGGAGTTGCTATTCACTGCAATGAAGAAAGGTATGGATGGAAGAGGTATGGGGAATAGGGAAGATCTGTTTTATAATTAAAAACATTTTGCCCAGGCCAGAGAAAGGAGTCATCCCCAATTTCAGTATGCCCCAAAACAATATGGCAGAAAATCCAACCAGTAAATCAACAACCACTTGACAGAGGAGGTTTTGAGGCAAATGAAGTGTCCAATGAAAGCACAGTCTTCATGGTTGCTAAGGCAACTTCCAACTCTTTATTTCCGAAATATGATTGTTAAATACCTTAACAATGTATAATTGTGTGTGTGTGTGTGTGTGTGTGTGTGTGTGTGCATTAAGGAGATGGTCTAGAGAGTCCTTTAAAATCTTGACAGAATAATTGCCTCAGCCTTATTCTGCCCCTAAGGGATGGGAGGTCAGAGATTAAAGCCAAGTTTCACAAAACTAAACCTGATACGTAAATGCCATCTTCCTGAACCATCAACAAGAAAGCAGCACTTGGTAATGACGTTTGTGACACAGAAGTATTGGTAAACCAGGCTAGCCTTCCCATTTTTTCTTCTCTTATTTTGGCCTCACAATGTACTCTGCCCATCAAGGCAAATATTTTAGCTAATAAGAAAAATGGTTTATTAAATAACAGCGCTTAGGAAGCCTAACTTTCCCTAACACAATTTTTCTTCAGCTGGGGTCACTCTGCACTACAAGAATGTTTAATTAAAGGAAGGGGGAGAGGAAAAATATTGCCATACTCGTAGGGTTTGAAAATAAGTCATTTAACACCTAAAATTGCAATGTCCCCTGCTATCACTGTTTTCCCAGCTTCATTAATCTTTTTCTTCCAAAGCCAGCATCCACCCTTACAAGGTTTTGTTTCCTGTCATCATCAAGGCATGTATAGGCATTCATCCATGACAAATGGATGCATTTGATCCATAACTGATTTATTACTAAAAATGATACAGTTCTGGAAGTAAAAATAAGGAGAATAAAAAATACTTAGGATAATATAAAAATATCACCTACTTACTGAATATGCTCTATAAAAGTTTCATCTGAAGCAAACAGCAGCATTCCAGACAGTGTAGTATTGAATGCTTTGACCTTTTATTCCAAGGTGGCAATTCTTCTTAAAACTGGGAATCAGTTCACAGATTAGATTCACAAATGAGAAGGTGGAGAGAGGGCAGGAGAGAGTAAGCAAGCAAGACCCTTAGGTATTTGCTATGGTGAAGAGATTTGATGGAGAAAAGGAAAGAAATTTCCATAGCCTCAAAGGTTTGCTTCATTTTTACTTAAATGAGGAGTTGGGCCATATGACAATTCATTCAAAAGTCAGCTATATGTAAATAAAACAAAATAAGCTTGATGTCATGTTATTTTTTTGATTCACACACCGGATTATTCCCTTCTCAAATCTACACTTTTGCCTTCTTTATAGACTGAGTAAACTGATACAACATTGGATATTTCAGTATTCAACAAATACTGAAATAAGCTAAGATATCTAAGCTTGGATATCTAAGAATGAAAGAGTACCATCACAAAGAAAATATCATTTTCTAACCACTAAGGTATTTTGTGGCCATATCATGAATGCTGTTCAACAAATAGCTCTTGCTGTCTGCCTTCTGGGAACATGGTAGAACTGTACTTCATGGCCCCTTGCTACCGGATTAAGCCATACGACAAAGTCTAGCCAGTGAGTTGTGATGCAAGTTACTTCCAAGTCAAGGCATTTATTTGATGTTGAACCTACAAAACTCTCCTTTTTCTGCCATGGTGAACAACACTGTTTCAAAAAGATGCTGCTCTGAATTCTGGATTGAAGACAATGTAGAGCACAGCCCCCAGTCAACCTTGACAGACAGTGGCATGAGCAAGAAAGAAGTATGCATAAAGATATGGGGCTGATTGGTTACCATAGCATCACCTAGCATATCCTGACACACATTTACTTCCATCTTAACGCTGTCCATCACAAACAAAACTAATGATACTGGCAGAGAAAATTTCTGTGTTGTAGTCTATAACAGCATAGGATCTGGAATCAGGTTACCCCAGTTCAAATACTGGCTTTACCACTTACTAACTGTGCACTTTGAACAAGTTATTTAACCTCTCTGAGCCTGATTTCCTTCACTGGTACAAAGTAAAAAAAGAAAAAACAAGAGTAACTTTCTCACAGTGGTAAATATAAGGATTAATGAAATAATATAGAATGATTAGCACAGGGGCAGGCACATAGTAAACACTTAATACAAATCTTAATTTTATATATATATAATATATAATATATAATAATATATGCTGTCTTTATATATATTATATATATTATATAATTATATTATATAATTATATAATTATATATTATATATATAATATATATAATATATAATATATTGTATATATTATATATATAATATATAATATATTATATATTATATATAATATATAATATATTATATATTATATATAATATATAATATATTATATATTATATATAATATATAATATATTATATATTATATATATATATAAAAATCTTAGACATAATTGAAGGAGAAAAGTGCTATTTTTTTCAAAGCCAGCTTCCACTTTGTCTTCTCCTACCCTCAATGCATTTACATGCATTAATTCATGATAAACCAATGCATTTTCCCTTATATTCTTCTGATTTTCTCTAATTCTGGTTTTCTCACATTCTGCCTCCTGACTAAAGACAATGTTAGTTACTTTGCCTAGAATTCTTCGCTACTCAAATTCCATCCCTTACTCTTGGCATAACCCATTCCTACTTCTTCAGGTGATATTTGAAGCACTACTTTTCACTGAAACTTTGACCTGTGTCTTAGACCCTTCCCCCCACCAACAGCCCCTCCAAGAAAGGAAAGAAGGATGGACAGATAGTATTGGAGCTACCCAGGGGCCATAGTAAAAAGACAAGAATGTCTGTCCTGTCAGGAACCCCACTTCATTTACCTAACACTGGATATAAGTTTAGAAATACCATCTGATGCTTCTGCCTCCAAATGTTCTACTACGATGACAACTTTCTTGAATTAGCATTTTTATATTGTTTCCTGTTGATGAATAATACTGTATCCTGTAGAAAGAACTTTACACCAGATCCTATTCACATAAACAAGTACATCAATAGGGTTTTCTGCTTACAATAATACTAAACTACCCTTACTGATTTTCAACAATTTAATTAAATACAATTAAATCTAGTTTGTTTTGGCAACCTATTAATGTCACAATTGAATATAAATAGACTCATGAAAAGATTATAATTAATAAATCCTTTACACTACTGTAAAATTACTCTGATGCTCTGCTTGCCAGAAATACTTAACAGCGTTTTTGAAGTATGTTAATGAGGACAGTAAAAAAAGATAATAAAGTTTGATCAAAGCACTTGGTAAGGCTTCTATATGGTTTTTGCCCTCTTCAGTAGAGAGCTAGTGCCTGTTGTGTACAAATTCTTAGGAGACCCTGAAACACTAATTGCAAATTTACCATCATCTTATAATGTCTTTAATCCATGGTTTTAACTATATAGGATACTCTCTCACACTAGCTCACATTCCCTGGAGTCTTAAATCATAAGATACTGACTATTGATAACTTCTTTTTTTCCTTCTTCTTTTCTTTCTTGCTAGAACTCAAAATATTACACACCTTGTTAGTTCTGTAATTCTTAATACACATAGATGTCATTTTGTATTCAGAGTAGAAAATACAGGGTACATACAGCAGTATAGATGAAACACACATATGATACCTTGGGATGGACATTTAGCTACCATTGTGTTTATTAGAATATGCCTGGATTTCTTCCTTTAGTGACTGAATCCTATAATAAAAGGGTGATGGATTATTGTAAGAACAACACAATTATTGAAAAGAAACAAACATCCCAAGAAGTGTGGATACACACTGTAAGATTTCAGCTGACTAGTAGCTCTTTTAATAGAATTATAGCATGATTATAATCCAGTCTGAGGGTCACAAAACACCAGTGCTAACTTTTGGATTATTTCCCTTTACGGAGTTATTGGTCAGGTATCTTCATTAATTAATCAAACTTCCCTATTAGTGACACCACACAGACACCAGACACCACTAAACTACTTTTTTTTTTTTTTTTTTTTTTGAGACAGGGTCTTGTTCTGTTGACTAGGCTGGAGTGCAGTGGCACGATCTTGGCTCACTGAAGCCTCTGCCTCCCAGGTTCAAGCAATTCTCCCATCTCAGCCTCCCGAGTAGCTGGGATTACAGGCACATGCCACCATGTCTGGCTGATTTTTGTATTTTTAGTAGAGATGGGGTTTCACCATGTTGGCCAGGCTGGTCCCAAACTCCTGACCTCAGGTGATCCACCCTCATCAGCCTCCCAAAGTGCTGGGATTACAGGTGTGAGCCACTGCTCCCGGTCAGACACCACTAAACTTCTTAACTAGACCACCTCCACCTGTAATTACATACACAATGTACTTTTGGAAGGAAGGATACAATAAGCATTGACCTGTTTATATTGACTTAGAACATGTGGCCAACTATTATGTATTCCATAGTAGAGATTAACCATAAAAATCTATATCATGTACTGTGATGAGTACATGGATTTTATTATCAGAAGACTCAGGTGTGATAATAGGTGAGTAAATAAGTCCAAGTTGTAAAACTTCTATGTGCATCTTTTCATATAATAAAATATTATCAGCATACAGGTTAGTAGTAGGCAGTTTATCGCCTCCATCCTTGCTCTGACATTCACATATTTACATAAAATATAAGAAGATATCATGTCCTAAACACCTACTATATGGCAAGTGTAGGACAAACATTGTCTCTATTTCTTACAGAATACACATTATCACTATGTCTTACTTAAGCTGGCAAGGTAGGGATTTTATAAAACCCCACTCTATGGGTGAGGCAGAGAAAGTTACACTGACTTGCCCACGCTTGGAGCAAATAAGTGTAATAATGATAGAGATGGGATGTAAACTCCCGGTTGGCCTAGTATACCAAGTTTCCCCTGTCCCTGCAGACTCCTCAGACCCAGAGTCACTGGTAGCAAAGAGGGTGAAGGCAGGTAAAAGACCTGCAAGCAAATCAACTCTTTGCCCAATTTCCAAAGATGTAAGTAGATGCTACGTGGCCCATTTTGATGGGACAACTGAATTGCATAAAAGAACAGCCTGTCCCAGGAACAGACAACATGTTTCATCTCAAAACAAAACAAGTAAGTCCATGTAGGGCACTTAGCCCAGTATGTGACATATAGTAGTGCTGGATGATGATTCTTCCAAGAGGAGTTATTCTGGTTGTTTCTGAATTTATTCCTGTCTCATTTAATTACTCAATGACTGGAGAACTATACTGTGCTTGGAAGGATTCAGAGGTTGAATCTGGGTTCAAACACAAAGCATATAGTAATTGATCAGCAATGTCTGCTAGAGCAAAATCATAGGAAGAATGGGCTGTGTGTCAGGAATTTGCCATCACTGGCCGGGGGCTATCTTTGGAACAGAGGGGTGTTGTTTTTGTTGTTGTTGTTGTTGTTTGTTTTTGATGATGACAAGAATTGGAAAGGGAAATTTCAGGTCTGATTATATAGGCAATTTCTACCTAACATGTTATTAGGCTATGGGTCTAGCAAGTTTTATTTGAAAGACAGCATATTGTATATTTTAGCAAAAAGACACTGCTGCAAATGATCAAATCACTTACCAGAAAGGTCAACCCATTATACAATATTCTAGATAATTTATAAAGTCTCAACATGATAAATGCCAAACAATCTTATGAAAAAGTTAAATTGCAGTTGGAGAGCATTCTTTTCCAGTGTGAATGATTTATAACTTCATTTTAAGTAAACCAAAAAATCTACACTAAGAGCAAGTCTAATAAATGTAGATTTATCCTATGCTGCTGCTTCCCTGACTGGGGCACAAAAGGGTCTATGGAGTCTAAAAGAATTTATTGGGAAACAATAACTCTGTAAAAAATGCTTGAAAATTAGGCACTGTTAATCCAGAAAGGAAAAAACCATGCTTTCAGCCAGGCCTGTATGCATAGGGAAATTACGAATCAAGCATTATTCAGCTGCAGTACTCAAAACTATTACATGATATACAACAAGCTAACTGCCCAAGAAACAGATGCCTGGCTAATGTAGAACAATGCTCCTCAACATAGAAATTTGTTATTTAATTTCAATTGACCAAGAGTAGATTGCTGATATTCCTAAAAGTAGTACTTGTTTGTAATGGAAACCTGACTGAGAATTGTTACACAACCTAAGTTTTCCTTTTATGTTTATACTTATTAAGCACATTTTGCAATGTTTTGTACAAATGGGAATAACAGTACCATCTACGTAGGGTTTTGGTTCAGACCAAATGTCATATCATAAGAAACATCCCATGTTAAGGCTTGTATACAGCAAGCACTCAGTAAATCGAGCCATTATTCAGAAGCTGGCAAAACTCCCAACTTGCCCTCCCAAGCTAGGTGACCTTAAACAAATCCATTAACATATTCTTTTACATTTTTGTGATTAGAAAAATGGGAAGATGCTCTACCTCATGAGGATATTGTGAGGTTTAACTAAAATATCAAATGCTTAAGATCGTTCCTTCATTTAGCAAGTATTTATTTGGCCCTCACTGTGTGCCACACTGTTTCAGGCATTGTCAGACTGCTGGGTTCCTTACCCTCACATAGCTTGTGATGTGGTAGGGAAATCAAAGTTAAACCAGGGACTATAGTAAAGTGTCATTTCTATTACTACTAGGTAACTGTAGTCCTCCGCCCCTAGGAGGTGCAATAAACCATTTGTTGGATATAAATATTAAGTTTGTTGTAAGTTAAAAATAATTACTATCTTAGGTTTGAGTTAGAGTTATGCAGCTTCCTTTAATACAATAACCAGATGTTTGAAATCAACAGTTATGACACATCTTGTCTTTCATTGCACAAAGATAACAATAATTCAAAGGTGTGAAAGGCCCCACAGGGCTCAGAGAGTCTGGCCAGAATATGGTTGCCACGTCTTTGATAATTGGCTGACTTGTGTTCCATAGAGACTCTCATCGTGACACTGGGGCTCTTTCCATCCATCTCCATCTGTGATCATCAGTGTACACTGACAAGGCAGCCTTGAGATTGTAAAACTAAGTAATTAAGAAATAAAATCTTGTTTTCCCTTCAATTGGAATGATACAAAAGTTTCTCTAACTAGTGCAGGGCCTCTAGCCATCAAGGTCTGCTACCCCATCCTTTTACCCTTACCTGTCTCTAAGTCTTTACTTGTTCTGTTCCTTTGTGTTAAATAAACCACCATTCTGTTCCTTCTAGCTGACTTCCTACCCAACCTTCAAAGTCCAACACAAAATCACCTCCTTTATGAGGGCTTCCCAAATCTTCTCTGCTCAGAATGAATTGCTTCCTGCTTTATGATTACATAGTACCCTATTCAGTTATGACCCATAACACAAGCAGCTTTGCATCTTAGACACAGAGTTAGAGAAGAATCAGGCGAGGACTCAAAACTTTCTGGAGGTAATACAAAGTAAGTTTTTCAACTCTCAGAAGTTGACAGAACTGTCAACTAAGATAGCTGCACTATCTTAAACAGTAGCTATTGGACCCATGTGGCTCTTTAAATTCAAATTTGATTTAATTAAACTTAGGTCATTTTCTTCTTTTTTAATGAAAAAAACTTCATGGCACACATTTTTTGGATAGAAGAGATACTCTGAAGATGGTTAGCAAATTAACCCACATAAGGGATGGTCAATGACTCTCAACTTGCATGCCAGTGTCAATCAGTTGACAGGGAGTGCCTGGAGAAAGATTGAAAAAGATTCTAAAATCACATCTAGGCTCTGTGGGAGCAACTGCTGTGACTGATTAACCTAAGCTGGTGATAGATAGAAGTCTGGAGATTGGCAACATGCATGCCATAAATTTGCTCTTACTTCTAAACAATCCTGCAAGCAACTGTCAAAAGTGTTGCCCTACAAATGTTCACCCAGTGACCTAGATTCTCAAGCACCTGTTCAGTAGGTGGCATCTTGCATGTTCATCAGATAAAGAGATGTAAAAAGCTACAAAACCAATTCATTTTAATAAGACCCCCATCCGGGAAGCTTCCAAGTGACATGTACTCATGTCTTATACCTTATCATTTTATTTCAGAATAGGGGATTTATTGATTTATTTATACTTTTTGCTATGCCACATATTTTTAAAGTCACAATTTTTATAAAGGGCTGACCTCTAGTTACCATTTCTCTATAGAACAGTGGTGTTCAAACTTTCCTTGACCACAGCACACTCAGTAGTTGAAATATCTAATTCCTGTCTTCACTTTCCAGTGGAAAAGTGCTTAAGTAATAAATACTTAGAAGGAAATTTGTATGAATCACAAATTATTTTTCATACAATAAGAAAGACCTGTTAACATGCTCTTATATTATAAAATGATGCCCTATGAACCAAAAAATAAAAGATAAATATTATGGGTCATGAGAATATGTTGCAGAGGTTTGCAGGCAGTGAACGTCACCAACAATGTCGCCATACATCACCATACAAGCAAATTTTAAGATAATTACAAATACAGTCATGTATTGCTTAACAACAGGGATATGTTCTGAGAAATACATCATTAGGTGATTTTGTCATTGTGTGAACATCAGAGTGTACTTACACAGACCTAGATGAGATAGACTAGTACCCACCTAGGCTATATGATATAGATTATTGCTCCTAAGCTACAAGCTGTATAGCACATTAGGGTACTGAATGTTGTAGGAAATTGTAGCACAACGATAAGTATTTGTGTATTTAAACCTAACTCTAGTACCTAAGTGATGAAATAATCTGTACAACAAACCCCATGACACGAGTTTACCTATATAACAAACCTGCATATGTACCTCTGAACCTAAAGCAAAAGTTTAAAAAGCCTAACTAAACCTAGAAAAGGTATGGTAAAAATATGGTGTTATAATCTTATGGGACCACTGTGGTATAAGCCATTCATCGTTATGCAGCATATGACTATACATGTTTTAGCAATAGGAATATAGATAAAATATTTTCTGAACCACAATTAAGCAATGTCTTAAAGTCTAGTCTTCAGCAAATTTAAAATCCAAAATATGTAAATATCCATCATTACAGACTACAGGGTTAACCCAATCATCCACAGCAAACTTAATTGATAATGATGAAACTAAACCACTACTAATTTATAATTAAAAAACAAGGACCACAGCAATTGAAAATCACTAACAACTCAAGACAATACTCATGACACACTGATAACAAATTATCCTTCTCCACATTGCATGAATTCTAATTCTTTGCATACAGAAACTTTGCAATGTTTCCAAGAGCTGGCAGCCAGTTAAAGAATACTGAATTAAGGAAGTTCAGTAAACATTAGTTAACATGTAATTTATAGCAAAATGATAACTCAGTTGTTTTACTAATAAGTAGCCTTTATTCATAGACAAAATGAATATATATGATATCATAAATCATTTTCCCAAAAGAGAACCTTGGGTTTCAAGATAAATTTATAACTCACTAGTGGGCTGCAGACTAGATATGGAGAATTTTCATAAAGTATTAAATTAAGATATGCATCTCTATGCTGCTTGATGCTTCTGTTTTACTAGATTTGCTGATTACTATTTTTTCCCAACCATAATCAAGAAGAAAATTAGGCTGGGCATGGTGGCTCACGCCTATAATCCCAGCACGTTGGGAGGCCTAAGTGGGCGGATCACCTGAGGTCAGAGGTTTGAGACCAGCCTGGCCAACATGGTGAAACCCTCGTCTCTACTAAAAATATAAAAATTAGCTGGGCGTGGTGGCATGTGCCTGTAGTCCCAGCTACTCAGGAGGCTAAGGCATGAGAATCGCTTGAACCTGGGAGGCAGAGGTTGCAGTGAGCCGAGAGCGTGCCATTGCACTCCAGCCTAGGCAACAAGAGCAAAACTATGTCTCAAAAAAAAAAAAAAGAAAGAAAGAAAAAAGAAAGAAAGAAAATTAATTGATTTTTAGCTGAGATTCTAATGAGGCTATTGAATCGACTATTGTCTTCATTATATCAAAGCTGTTTACCAGAGCCCCAGTAATACCATTTAGCTTACAGACACAGTGTTTTAGTCTGCTGGGTACAACTCAGTATAGGACTACACCATGGGCATATTTTTAAAGTAGGTCAAAACACATGTGCACAGAACATCCCCTTTTGATTCCACTTCCCTCGCTTCTCTCTCTACTCTGCTTGCATAAAGATATTTGATAAAATCATTAGAAATCATAAAATGTTAGAGTTGGAGGTAGTCTTGTCTGAGGTTATGCACTGACAGCCTGCAGGTAGGATAGAGCCATCAGTCTTGATTTATTTGGCCCACCTGACATTCCCAAGGTAAGAAAATTACACATCAATTTTTAGATTTCTGGCTTGCCTTGCAATATTCAGCATTTCCTAATATCTGACCCATCATTTTGTCACCTGCCTGGTCCATGATGGTGTTTGCTTTGCCTACCTATGAAATCATCCACAAAGTTTTCAAATAGTTTTAGCAGAATGCTTTTTTACATAAGAAAAGGTAATTTTGAATCCTGCTATGTCAAATAGATAAAGTTAATAAACCAGTTCCTTGGGTAGTTTAAAACTTATTTGGCAGAATATACTTCACTGTTTATGGAACACAGGGATCCCCCTCTTGGAGCTACCAGGTACAACATGAAAATTGTTGAATTCCTTCCCGCCCTCTCATCTGGAGCTTTGCAATTTGACAACTTAAAGGAGATCTTGAAAGCTCCAGCCTCTGACTCCTACTCTGGTGCTCTTTCCTCATTACCATTTGATATTTTTTAAAAAGGCTTAATGTGATGTTTTTCTACCACTTTTTGAATTTTAAAGAGTGTAAAGTTCTCACTCGGCTAAAGCTAGGTTGATCAATAAATAATTATTGAATACATACCCAATATTAATTCAATGAGAAGTAAGACCTGCTGGCCTGCTGATCCTAATGCAGTATACTGTTAATTTCAGGAACAATGAGGTGCTTTACCCCCTGCCTGTGTATTAGCTTATCTAAATCTAGGAGCTGACATTCTGTATTCACTTGAAAGTATGTGAGTCAATTGGTCCATTCTTCATCCACAAAAGTGGAAAATAAGAAAAGTCCTCTGAATGTATACAGATTCAGCTTGGATTTATTCTTGTGTGATATGAAAGCCCACCTAGAAAAGAAGGTCTAGTAACTGCATAGTAAAGGTAAATGCTGGTAATTACATCAGTAGAACAATGCCACACCTAAGGATGTGCGAGGTCTTCCTCCCTTGCAGACTCAGAGAACAGCTTGGTTTGCCTCCTTCCCTGCGTTAAAGAAAGATCTGCTTAATGAATAGGCAGATCCCTCAGCATTCCTATCCTCTTCTTGGAGAAACCCTGTGATAATATCATTTTTCTTTTCTTTTTTGGACCTTTATTATATGAAGTTGGGAAAAGAGAAAGAAATAATGGGCCAACAGAGTTCCCTAAGTGCTTTGAGGGTATTATCTTTGGGGAATTCAATTAGGTTATACAAATTTTAAACAAAATTCTTCTTCTCTTTATTCCCCAAGAAAGGAAAAAGTGCTTGTCTGGTGTTATTTTCTCTCTGCTACAAAGGCAAAGTGACTTTTTCTCTTGATATCAAAAGATTTGGAAAGTAAAAGTCCTTTCCCTATTTGCCAAGTGAAGCCTCCTCTTCAGTCCCTCAAGACAACTCCTATAATCTTTTCTAAACTTATAGAGGAGAAAAATCCCCAAACCTGTGACTGAAAACCTTAGGGATTTAATTTTTTACTACATTTGTAAGTATAGTCTTTGAATTATTTTGAATGGAGTAGCTGTCAAAATTGAATAGACTCAAATATCTACATAAAGATACACACATAATACATGTATGTTATGCTGACAATACAATGTTTATGACACTCTCCATTTGAGAAATCTCGAAATTATAAACACACACACAAAAATGCACATACATCCGTATGTACACACACACTCACACACAAGTAGTAACAACTAAGGAACAGTTTAAGATTCCACCAAAATCTTCATTCCTCCTTTCCTTAGTAATTAAACAAGTATTTTCTGAGAACCTAGTATGTGTCAACTCAGTAGAAGTGAGAGATAAAAAGATGAACAACAGAGGATTCCAGAATTATCTTGGCCCATGCTTCTCAAGGCATGTAATCTGAATAGGTATGGTAGATGCTGTCCAAACAAAAAGTGTCTGGAAAATTTTAGTTAAACAAAATCAGATTTCTTACATGCAAATCTTTCCAGAACTTTCATATACTTACAAGCACTGCAAATCTCCAGGAGGAAAACATAACAAACAGTGGACACTTTTGTCCAAGGAGTATCTTGAGAAGACAGTGTTTCATGAAGTATAATGCTGAAATGCTGGCCTAGACATTTTACTGGATTAAGACCCTTAAAAGGAAAAGGGCTTCATGATATTTTCCTACTTATTCTCCCTTCTTTTTTCTTAAACTGGAAACATGGTTTGGTATCTTTCTAATTTTACCATTGAAACTCTCTCACTAATATTTTAAGCTTTTTGATAAAAAGCAATATATGTTCATTCCAAAAATGAATCCAAAAAATAAAAATTATAGGAAGTTAAAAGTTCAAGTCATTCTAGTCTTCTCACCAGATTTAACTACCACTGTAGAAAGGATGTTTATATCCTTTTTGACATTTTTATGTATGTGCAAATATGATTCTTCTCTCCAAAATTATTTTGAAGCAGAGTATTCTGTTCCTTGTTTTCTCCACTCAGCAATGTAACATGGGCATTTTTCCTCATGGGTAGATAGACATATTCTCATCCCTTGTAATGGCTACATCAAATCCCATTGTGTGGATGTGCTATGATTTATTTTACCAATCCCCTTTTGACGGAGATGAAACTCCTCTCCAATTTTTTGCCATTAAAACCATTGTTGCAATAACTACAGCATAACATACATCTTTTCACATTTGTCTAATAATTTTCTTAGTATAAGCACCTGGAAATGGAAGTGTCAGAATTTGCACATTTTACATTTTGGGAGATGTTACTAAATTGTTATCAAAAATGGCATGCCAGTTTATCCAGTTAAGCTTTGATACTTTCTCACAAAGTTTAAAATTGAAAGAATGTTTAAAAGAGTTCAAATTGACTTCTTAAGTAAACTTTAAGAAATTAACAATTAAAGGCTAATCTTCATTTTTGCCATTTCTAAATATTTTTGTTTGCAGTGTGGTATAACATCTATTTTCCCTAACTAGGAGTTGAAACCATAGGTTTCAGCTTACGTAAGTAAGAGTTTTTATAGCATTGTAATAATTTTCTTATAAGTTCATAAGATCAGCAGGAAATATTTATTTGCATCTCTACTTGGCTTTGATATTATAGGGTCTGATCAAATATCAATAGCTGCACCCTGACTCTGCGATGAGGTCAATATGATCAATCAGATGATCGATGGATTATCACTAAGCACCAGCTTGCACGAGTAACAACCTGTCTGCTCCAATCCTTAGGCCAATTCGCTATATTTAGCAGCCTAGCACTGGTACGCATTCTTAAAGAGCCAATATGCTACCATAGTTGTTCCCACTATTTCTTTTATATTACAGTTATAAAACAACCCTTTATTGTAATGTACTCTGGTATTCTACTGCATATTCTTAGAGCAGCTTTCAATAAAGTAATATTGAATAGTAAGGTAAAAATAAGTATAAGGCATACAAAAATGCTTTTTAATATTTTAACAAAAATATCATACTTTAAAATGGAAGGTGATGTTCAGTATGTAATAATCAAGGCAAAAATGAATATATCTAACACACATAGTTTGCTTAATATAGCTTTAAATCAGGTCAAGTATAAATTACACAGACAACTCTATTCAGAGTAATCTTTTTATATATCATTTCCGTACACCCCTGTCGATAAAATAGCAGTGACTCAGGAATAAATGATTCATTAGGCACTTTAAAACTTCTTGTCTCATGTAATTTATCTATATAATTTAAAATTACTGAAGAATCCCAAGGATCTTTTCTTGCTAAATAATTTTGAGATGATTTATATTTTACTAAGTTTCAAGGACACCAACCCCCCCCCCCACCACCACCCCCACACACACACATTCAAAATTAAGTAACTATCAAAATTGCTGTCCTAATTCATATATCCACAAGGGGAAAATCTCATCCTAAAACAGAAAATTACAATTGGCAAAAACCATTCAATCTTTTTTTACCCGTTACACAAAAAAACCTGGTGATTATAAAGAGTTGAGGTGTCTATTTTATAATTACCTGAAACAATTGAACACCACTTTTGAGTTTTCATTTTTTAGTGTGTCTTTTTACAACTAAATGTCCTGTCTATAGCTTTATAATGAAAAATAAAAAAGAAGCGCAAGTATTCTTCAAGTTGTTAGGGTAATTTCCTACATCATTCCCCAAATAAAAACTTGATCCAGCCAAATATTAAATTATTGAAATTACAAATCTGTTAATCTACAGCACATTTTACTCATTGGTGTAATTTTAAAATTCACTTTCATTTGATTGACTGTTTTAATCTTCCTTAAATAGTGAGTAACTGAAAATAAATGGTGCATTCCTAATACTATAAATATGAAAAATAGGAAGTAGTTAGGGACTGCAGATGAATACATTAAAATCAGTCAGTTTTCTAGTTAACATATTCTCATTCTGTTTGTGTACAAACCCACTGCATTGAGAAGACAAATCACAAATTCACGGCCTCACAAAAACATGGTCTCGATTTCATGTTATGACAGCAGAAATTGGCCCAAGTCTCTAACCATTTCCCCTAAAGGACCCTGGCTGGCTGGTGCCATCCAGGTGAGGCAATCTGAACGAGAGGGACATCACGTCAAATTCCACTCATCTGTCAGTGTAGTGGATTATTTCTTGAGAGACTGAAATTGGCTGTTTGCTGTCTGAATACCATCAATATCACCATGCAAGGAACAGCCAAAGTGCCCGTAAGAGGCTGGGGAACAGAAGGAGGGGATTGGGGGGAGCCATTCCTAAGCAGGTGAGGAATCAGCTGTAAAGCTTTCACTCTCCTTCCATTCAAGGCTCTGAGTGAAAGATTTGTCATTTTCCACATTTCCCAGATACTTGGTATGCACGCGGAGTCTGCCTGCTCTTGCTTTATGAAAGAGGTGATTTTTCAAGCTTAGGCAAATGTGGCAGAGCTCAGGGTCTGCGGGTGTCTCATTTTTTTCTCATCATGTCACTTGTTTTAACCGATTTGAGAAAATGAGATTATGTTTTTCCTTTTTGCTCATTTATCCAGCAATTTATTTATTTATTTGTTCATTTGGGGGTGGATTGTCACAGATAACTGGCCCTGATTTCTATCTTGTTTTTATACACATTTCATTAGTGTCCCTGGAGATTTAAGACCTACAAGGGAAAACGTCACAACTCTCATCCAAAATAAAAGCATATTTTTATTCTTAAAATCAAAAGATTGTATTAAAGAGTCTCACTGGAATAATCTAGAATATGGCTATGACCAAGATCTATCACTTTAATCTTTGCAGCTATTGTCAAAAACCAAGGAAAGTTGAATAAATGTATTACATAGAACTATTGGATGTTAAGTTTAATATCATTTTAATCATTTTGCATCTAGGAAGGGATATTTATAGTTTCTTCATTTCAACAATAAAGCTGAAATGGGTCTCAGATGTATTAGCACTTGGGGTCAAAATTGGTTTCAGTGCTGCAGTTTCTTGGGGTATTTGACACACAGATCAACCACGCATTGGTTGATAAGACACAAATTCTAAGGAAGAAAATGGAGAAAACAAAGATTGAGTTTAATTTCAGCCAGAACCTAATATGTGATTCTCAGTTTTAAAATATGGTATTTTAATAATAAGCCCTATAAAGACGTAAGTTTACTTATTATACATAACCCCCAACGAAAAACTCCATATATTCACTGATTAACAGAGACAACTATGTGAAAGCTTGTTACAAATGGTACTGTATCTATTTCATGATTATACGCACAGAGTAAAATAAGGCACATAGCATTGGTAGTATATTCTAGCCATGTACCACATGGTTAACAAAACAATAGCAAGAGAAAAAAAAGAGTTGTTGCCTTGGCTATGTGGATTATTAGCTGTGTGAACAGCAAAACTTTATTCACCAAACATCCCTGGCTTGTGGGTTTACAGTCTATTAAGGGGGGACATCAGTAATTCCCGATATTTGTGAAGAACTTTACAGCTTACAAAAGACTTATTCAAAGTTATTTTTATTATATTTACACCCCACCTCACCTCCACCACCACCATATCTATAAATGGGGAATGAGAGCAGAAAAGTCAGTTGCCCAAGGTTATGTCACTAACCTTAAGTGACAGAGACTCAGGTGGCCAGCCCCGAGCCCTGCCTTCCCCCCTCAACCACGTGCCACTCACTAGTTCTGCCATGGCCACCTCTCAGAATGGGTGTGCAGTTCAGATTGGACCAAGTATTGACATAAAGAAAGTTTTCAAAAATTATATGAAGGGGCTCACACTTCCTCAAAGAAGCTATTTGGCATGGTCACTCGGTGCACCGAGAGGCATTTTCGCCTCCTGAGGACACAGGCTCTGGCGGTGAATCATGCTGATTTGACTTCCAATGGCAGCTATTCCCTGTGTGGCCTCAGACAAGCTACCTAACCTTTCACAGCTTCTGTTTCCTGGGCGAAAGGGGAGAAATTACACCCACTTGCATAAGGATTAAACTGAACAGTGTGAACTAATCCTCAGAGCCCTGCCTAAAACATACACGTAATAGTTGTTCTTATTATGAATTCTTATTCTTGAGCATCACAACGAACGCAGATGTTCCGCACTGTTTATTATTTATGACCATGTAACAAGTGAAAGACATTTGTGCCAGAACAAATTGTGATTAAGTGATTGGAGGTAATGTGGGAATCTCAAATTCACTTTTGTTTTCCCTCCATCTCGGCTGCACTGAGGGTTTGAGTGGCGGTTCCCGCGCCAGGCTCAGGACACAGGATGCAGAAATACAAGCGCGTTCTGAAGAGGGCGGTTTCCCTGCCCACCTGCAGGGGCACCAGCGCCCCCTCGCCTTCTCTCTCAGACCAGGGCTTGGGGAAACAGGGTGGCAGGGCCCAGAAACAGCCCCCAGCCTCAGCCCCCAGCACAAGCCAACCCCCCCCTCCCGCTTCTCCCGGGGCGGCCCGAGTTCCAGCACCCAGCAGGCTTGCGCGCTCGCTGCAGCCTGGTGCAGGCGCGCGGGAGGACCCTGGGCTGCATCCGCGCTCTGACATGCCTGCCCCCAGCAGGGAAGCTGAGCCCCAGGAGGCAGCAAGCGGGGCCCCGGAAGGTATTGCTGGAGGGCTGTACAGAAGAGCCTAGTATCGGTGTCCAGGCCGACTGAGGAGCCAGGGAAAGGCGAGGGCGTAGACGCTGGACCGCGCAGCAGGAGGAAGCTCGACGGATGGGGGGAGGAGGCCATTGATGGGATTTGGAGAGGCGGGTGGAGGGCTGGGAGCACTTCAGAACTGAGCATCAGAAACTTGGGCGCGCAACTGGTCCCCAGAGAACAAACTTGACCGTCGCGGGAGAGGAAGGGAGGGGAGGGAGGGAGGTGGGGTGGAGGGTGAAGGCGGGGTGGGTAGTAGAAGGATGCGAAGGCTGATACTGAACAGAAAATGGAAGGAAATTTTTCCAAGAACCGGGGATGGTAAGGACAATCGAGCTGGGAGGGACTGTAATGAGAAAGCTGGAGAGGCAAAGAAGGAGAGCAAAATCCAGAATGAAGAGCGAGGCCGTGGAAGGGTGAGAAATATACCTTGAACATTAAGAGGAAGAAAGCAAAATGCGTCCGGAACTAAAAATTCAATATAGGAAAAACAAAACAAAACAAAACAAAAATCAGGTGGGAGGGACTTCGTCCCTGAAACTGCCAAAAGAGAGGGAAAAATGCCACTGAGCATACCGGAAGAACAGAAAGTGAAGGAAGGGAGAAAGGAAAGAAGGCACATTAAACCAGACAAGAAATAGTAAGTTACTTTTTAATTTCTTTTTCACTGACAACTTGCTTCCAAAGTTAGTCTGGGGACTATGCCCCCACAAAATTCTTAGCCACATACAGACCAAGATTATAGTAGGTAAAATCCTCAAGTCTTGAAAGTTATTCCACCTTTTGCAGAATATTCTGCTATTGGCCAAAGCATCCAAAAACAGATGATTTCTACTTTTCAAGGTGTGTAGAAGCAGGTGGGGTGACACTTAGAAAAACACACCTTTTCTGAGAAATTAATAGAAATACCTCCAAGACATTTTGGCACACTCCCCTTCCCCCAAAGCATCCAGCCAACAATATGTCTTGGAATTCAAAGGCAAGCTGCCCACACTGTAGCACTTTATGTCACTTGCATTCAACCATCTGTTAAGGAAATAGTGGTAAGACTGGAGGAGGCTGCAGTGGAGCCAGCTCCTGACTTACCTGGTCTGTGCAGGTGATGCTGCTGGAAAGTGTGCTGAAGGGATCCATGGCAGAGTAGCATTGCACAAGCACTTATCCACAAATACAGGACCCAGGACATCGCAGAGACCATTGCCATTCTCTAAAGAGAACATTCGACAGGAAAGGTTACCTCCGGCTTCAAGCCCCCAGCTCAGTCAGCCCCACTGATGAGGGAAGGGAGGTCTCAGACGTCATGTTCCTTTGCTACTTCTCTGGCTAGAACTAATGATCCAGCAGAGGTCATGCCATGAAGTGGGATTGAGGGAAAGCCCTTTTCAGATGATCATACATTCATTTTTTTCTTAATTCTGCAAAACAAAACTCCAAGGATTGGCAAAATGCAAAAATAAAGTTTTAGACTGTCAGTTAGTCAGTTTAAAACAATGCATGCTGACTAAAAATCCTATTTTACACAATGATCTTTAAACTATAGTTATCCCAGGCACTGAAAAGCTGCAGACTCCTCCTGTTCATTCTAACTTCATTGCAAGTCTGACATAAGCCTGGAAGGAAAGAGTGGGTTCTTTTTTTTTTTTTAATTCTACAGTCATGAATTTTTAATTGCAATGCTGTCTTCTAAACTAAGTAATCATTTCTCAGAGGCATGTTGTAATCTCCTGATAGAACCGATCCTTTTGACTGGACCTAAGAATCAGAAGGGATTGTGTTTAGCCAGAATGAGTTTCAGATGCAACACCTATGCTTCTATCCTAGAGCAAGCCATAATTTGCAATATTGCTTAGCCTCGTAAGATTCCATTGTAGCTTTTGTTGTATATCATTGATGAATATGCATATACAGGTGGCATATATATTTATGGATGAATATGTACCTTTTCTCGGGTGCTGAAACTTTGACAGTCTTATCTGCACCTACGAGGATCTTAGGAACTACAAAGGCTCAGCTGCGCTATATATTGTCCAATTTCTCAAACAACACCTTATGCTGCATTTAATATTGCCAAATTAATCAAACTTGAAGCACCGTCCTTACTCAGCCAGTGATAGGGAAGCATTTTCTACACAAGAATCCAGTTAACTGTATGCTTTTCTGTTAGGCAGAGAGGGCTTTGGAAGAAGATTTCTTTCTTTCTTTTCCTTTTCACTGTCAAATCATACCCTTCAAAAATCTCAACTATACGTTGAAAATGTGCTAGTAACCTCCCAGCCTGGCTTCTTTATTCATGAAAATTGGTTCTTTATTAAAAACTGATGTTCAGAAAACAAAAATATACATCATATGTATGCACATAATGCACGCTAATTTGTGGATTTTAGCAGAGAGATGCAGTCTTGGAAGGATTTTAGGACTATAATAGACAAATGGTGACAACTATAATTAAGTGCAAAGCAGGAAAACATTATTTTCAACATCTTGGTGCTATTCATGCCTAAGTCTGTGATTCACATGGAGCATTCACTTTCTAATTAGTTTCACTGCCCACTGTTTACTTTTGTATACAACATACTTTGCCTTATTGTTTTCAGAACTATTGGGATAACAAACATGCATTCTCTTCAGTGGAAATAAATAGCAACACCCCTCCTGTGAAACCTAAAATGAATGTATTTGGGGACTTTTTCAGAATACCCTGCAAATTACAGAAAGACAAAACAGAGGTGACTGTGGATGTATTTACTGCTTGTGAATTGCAGTTAAAATGTACTGGAAATTCATCCAAACTTGAAAAAAAAATCCTGCCACAACCAAAACTTAATAGTTTTTCAATGACTGCTTTCTCTTGCTCATTTCTTCACCCATATAGATCCTACCACTCAAAAGGATTACTGTGACTTTATGCTTGCAATATATATTTTTTAATTTAACTTTTTTAAATTCTCTGCATTACTTCCAAACCTCCTGCATGTCACTCTCACTGCTTGCTCCTTTACCAAGGGGTTGTCTCAATGTTATTAAGTGTCTTCCCCAAATAAAGCATTCAGCCTTGCACAGTTCTCTAGATACGCCTGGATATGTTTCAGATCTGCTTTCTGAATCTTAAACCCTTAAAGATGCTTCTTACCTGAAAAATCCAGCCAAGAGCAGAGTACTCTATTAGTGTTCATTGGAAAGATCTAACACTTTTTAAAATCCATCTGTGCCACAATTTAAAATTTTTTTTCAAAGAGCTTCCCAACAATCTTCTTTATCAGGATTAAAAAAAAAAAAATGTTACTCTCTTCCGATCCTATTTCCACAGTAAAAAAAAGACATCGGGTTCATTCAGACTGTATTGTCAGAAAAGGAGCCAAGGTTTGAGGGGTGGAAACCTTGTCATTTTCACCTTTAAATCATCTCCTGGCGTCACCTCTGCCTGACGAGACCTTTGAAGTGATGGGGAGATAATGTGCAGTTTCCTGATGAGAATCAGTTTATAGTTGCCGATGGACCATCCCCACTCCAGTGCATTCGGGGCAGAGTAAGGCAGCAAAATGTAGGAGCAGGGCTGCTATACGGTGCTGTAAGTAGCAGTAGTCTGTTTCAATACATCCCTCCGCTCTAAAGTATCACATGTCTTAAAGTGACATTACCCTCTATTACAGCTACAGTGAATTGTAATATCTGCCCACTAACTCTTCAACAACTCAAGCAGCGCTTTAACATTATATTGCCTGATTTATTACGTTAGAAGTCCTACTGATACCATTGATTTAACAAAAGAGTAAAGAGGGAAGGAGAAACAAGAAAAAAGCATTCTGCAAAATACTGATAGTATTAGTGGGAGTTAGACTTCTAACAGTAAATGGGAAAGTGAAATATAAGCCGTTTCTTACCTCTTAATGTTCTTTTTACCAGTAAGTTAACCACAAATATTGTCAGGTTTATACTAATTTAGGTCTGCTGGTTGTTTCAGCAGTTAAATAGGAGACTAGAATTTATCTGGAATAGGACATAGATGCGTATATGCATAAGTCCAATAAAAACCTTCTGAACTTTTTGAACATGTTTAATAAACAAAAATATGTTATTTTCAGCACTAAAAGAAGAAATATGCTCACAGCTCTTTTTTTAAAAATTTTTCCTCTCCTTCGAATAACATGCTGGGGTGGGGAGGGAAAACACTCAGAAGTTCAACATCTTGTTTCTCTTACCATGGTTTGAACCCTTTCTTCTTCAGAAATACAGTATAATTTTGCCTAAATTTCAATGATGAATCCAAGATGACCTAGTTTTCATTTATAGATTGTGCTGGTAATAATTCTCTGAAATACCCTCAGTTATTTCACAAATCACTTATAAAGCACCTACTATGTGTTAGGTGCCTGGGAACAAAGCAGAAAACGTGATTGATGAGATCCCCACTGTTATAGATGATACTGTCTAGTCTTTTATGGTGTTTTCAAAATCAAGGTAGTTCTCATAATATTCCTTCCTTGGAAACATTTTGAAATTCCCCAGAATACTCTCTTGCCTTTCAGAGGCACAATAAAGAAGGTCCAGTGCTGCTGCACATCTTTGCAAGTGATTCTGTTTTCTCATGTTACACACAGTGAGAGAGTTAGGGATCCTTCAGACTTGTCAATCTTGCCAATTGGTCTTTCACATTGCACAAAACACACATAATAGCTCTTTGTAACATAACAACTGTTCACTAAATCTTACCTCTAAACAGATTTCTAAGTAATAGTAAATATTAATCTCACAGTTAAAAATTAGTTAAAAATGTCAAAGTTCTAGTTGGTGTTGCGTGTTTTACATCTGTGCCTCATTATTGTTGTTCATGAGTATGTACAGAAAGTTTACACTGACTGTACAGCATCAAGATAAAAAAATAATAACAGCAGTGGCAGCAGGTAATGTTTATCAAACCTTCACCAGATGCTAGCACATTCTATAGTATGTCTTGTAAAGTCTAATTTAATTCTTTTTACCAACCCCATAAGATAAGTATTATTATTATTATCTCTGTTTCACAGATGGGGAATGTGAGAGGAGACAGGAAGGTTAAAGAACGTGCACAAGGTTGTGTGGTAGTAAAAGACAGAGCAGATTTCAAGCCCAAATGATTTGGCTCAAGAGTGCATTCTTAAACAGTGGGATAAAATATTTAATGGAAAAAAAATCCAAAAAAAATAACGATTATATTTTCTTATTTCTTTAACATTAAGATAGTCTCAAAAAATGATTATTCATTCTTTCTAGAGGTACATATTACACCAGGCATTTGAAATATAGAAGTATACAAGATAGCTTTTGCCCCGTGATTGTTGTTGGTTGTGGTTTTGCTATGCTAATGAATTAAAATTAAAAGGAAGTTCACCTTTGCTAATAAAGGCTACTATTTTGAAAACCTGTAACCATTATGTTTTTCATTTCTAGAGATTAAAATAAGGGTCAAGATAGTTACTTCCATAATTCAATTTAATCGACCACCTAATGGATTACATTCAAGGCATTCAGATAGGCATTGCTGAAAATTAAGAAAAAAATACTGGAATAAAGACTCACCTTAACTATCATTCTAAATGCATGTAATGAAGCAAGAATATTAGCATAGTTCTATTTTTTTCTTCCAAATACCTTGCAGTCCATTGCATTGCAGCCAATGATCATTTGTCCTAATAATGTAAGAATCAACATATATTGATCTTTGAGGCCATTTAGTGTATTCTCCCAACTCAAAGCAAAACTACTCTCACATTTTTTCAGAGAAGTTGAGCCTTTCCACCTTCTGACCATGATAGGATTGCACTTCCTGATCCCTTTAGGGTTGGGTATGCCATAAGGTTCAGCCAATGAGGTGTCATTAGAACTGATGTCATTTCCGCAAGCAATAGAGCATTTAATTGCTGAAGTGACACCCTCAGATCTCTTCTTGCCTTTGAAGTAGGGACAAGTTGCACTATCAGCCTCAGTCCTTGAGCAGAGGCCTCCTCTTCCCCTACCAATCCTTAATGGATCTACCTAGTGAATAAGAAATAGTTTTTTGTTTAAGCAATTGCAACTTAAGAGTTATTTGTTATTGCAGCATCATCTAGTCTATACTGACTGATGAAAACTTTATCTTGTAATTCACTTATTAATTGAATTTTTATGTTCCATGCACTGCACTAGGCCATGAGGAGAGCATTATACACATCAATAATCACAACTATGTCTTAAAAATACAAAGCATTCACAAGGTAAACACCAAACAAACAAAAGCAGCAACCAAAAAAAAAAAAAACACACAACAAAATAAAACCCAACTACTGCTTAAGAAAGAATAAAAATCCTTAGTAGCAACAAGGAATGCACACAGTTGGAAAAAGAGGCTAAATCATTTTCTATCAAACTGGCAATATTCAATACTATAACTCGAATCTGGATCCGTAAGGCAGAATTTTCAGTAACTGTAAGAAAAAGAAAATGGGAGACAAGATTTTTCTTAGGCTGGAAAAAAAGATAACCTTCATGTAGGAGTCTCATTTTTCGCCTCCAGCAGCCTATCTCTACAATTACTTTATCAACTATAATTCCTCATTGCTTATCTTGTCTGTCTTCCAGGCAGAAGAAAAAGAAAGAATAAGGTCATTTCTTTTGTTCTTACGCTTCTCATTTCTTTATTCTTTATTCTCCTTTTAGGACTGAGAGAAAGTTGAAATCCCACCAGCTTCACCTCCTTTTCTCTAATCAAAGCAATACATATATATTTTTATAGGAACAAAGTAGTCTCTTTTTTTTTGCAAGGATATGAACATATATCAGAAGCATATAAAGGTCATGAAAATGATTGCTTTGGCAATAATAAAAACAATAATATGTTTTTTTGGTTTATAAAACTTTCAAATCCATAGCTGATTTAATATCAGATCCCCCAAAGCTACTCAATTCCAATGGCCATTCAACAACACAATAGTTTAAGCCAGAAATGAAGACACTTCTGGCCATGTCCCTCCCCATAAACTTCTGCATCCAATCAGTCACTACCACCTATTAATTCTACTTCCTGTTTATGCCTCAAATCCATCCACTTTCTCCCTCTCCATTCAACTACCCTCATCCAGGCTACCATCATCTTTTACCTGAACTATAGCAAGTATACTTGTCTTGGAGTATGTACCTCCCACCTGTGTCTCCCCGACTCTGCATCTTGAGGGAGCATATTTAAGACACATGATGATTATGTCACTCCCGTTACTTAAAAACCTTTCAATAGTTTCCCATTGCATTTAAAATAAAGTCCAAATCTTATGTCCATGGTTGACAAGGCTCTGCATGAACTGACCCACCTACTTCTCTAGCCTCATCTCTTACAAATGTTCTAATTCTTGGCTTCTACTAGACTCTTCTCTTGGATCCTTGAATAGGATGGAGAAACTTTCTTTCCAAAGCCTTCTCTAGTACTCCAGACAAGATCAGGTCATTGTGCTATGTCCCCTTATATCCCTTGTTACAGCACCTCTAGAATCTTAAATACAAGTGTTAATAGCTATTTCTGGAATTATTTGTTTAATGCCTGCTTTATCTCCTTACAAGAATCACCATGACGGCACGGAGGACACGCATATTGGTCACTGCTGCAACTTCAGAGTCTAACATACTGCCTGGTATATAGTAGACAATAAAATGCTTGAATGACTAAATGAATAATAATAAATGAATCAAAAATAAAATACTAATTCACCATCAGGATAGCATGCATAATGAGCTGCCTTTACAGAAATAAGTAGCTTTGACCAGGCACGGTGGCTCACGCCTAGAATCCCAGCACTTTGGGAGGCCGAAGCGGGCGCATGGCCTGAGGTCAGGAGTTCAAGACAAGCCTGGAAAACATGGTGAAACCCTGTCTCTACTAAAAATATGAAAATTAGCTAGGTATGGTGGCAGGTGCCTGTAATCCCAACTACTCAGGAGGCTGAAACAGGAGAATTGCTTGAACCCCGGAGGCAGAGGTTGCAGTGAGCTGAGATCACCATTGCACTCCAGCCTGAGTGATGAGAAACTCGATCTCAAAAAAAAAACAGAAAGGAAAGAAATAAGGGTGACCACCTTGTCCTGTGTTAGTCTATTGCAATGACACTAAGTAAAGGAAACTGGCCTGTACACCATTTAAAACAATGCCAACTTGCCACTAAATTTGTGTTGGATTTTTTTTGCTAGAAGAAAAAAAAATGAAACTGTCCTGAATTTTCTACCCTGGTTCTCAATATTTGATATCCAATATGATCTGATGGTAGAGCTCACAGCTGATCCCTGGAGAATAAAAAAAGTTTACAGATGTTAAAAGTCAAAAGAAAGCACTTAAAATTTCAGTATATTGGACCTAGAAGAGACCCCCAAAATCTTCTAGACTAGCCTCTTACTTTTAGAAGAAAGATGAAGACCTAAGAAAGGGGAAGAGGCTTACTCAAGGGAACGTGGTAAATTAACTAGCATAGATGATGTTAGAACACAACTTTCCCAATCTAATGTTGCTCTTTTGTATGCTTCCCCTCCCTCCAACGTAGACACACACATACACACACACACACACAGAGAGAGAGAGAGAGAGAGGGATGGAGAGAATGAGAGAGAGAGAGAGAGAGAGAGAGAGAGAGAGCACTATTCAGTAGAACTTTCTGCAGTGTTGAAGATGTTCTTTATTTCTGCTGGCTAATATGGTAGCCACTATTGACATGTAGCTATTAAGCATTTGAAATGTCACAAGTGCAACCAAGAAACTGAATTTTTAATTCTATTTAATTTTAACTATTTTAAATTTAAATAGCCACATTTGGTTGATAGCTACTGTATTGGACAGCACAATTCTAGAATACACCAGCCAGGTCAAGGAAAATAAAACCTGTGATTTTGAATAATTTTTAGTAAGCTAGAAGAAAGATCTTTAATTACCTGATAGTAACCTTCCAGGATGAAAATAGCATAGAAAGAAAGAAGTAGGATGTGTTTGGTTACAATTAACAGGAAAACAAACATGCATACACAAAATTCAAACTGGAGTAAATAATAAAGAAGATGTATGGTTTCCTATGGGTTGATAGCCCACAGGCGGCACTAACTTGCAGGTGGGTTTGATCAGCAATTCCACTAACCCATGAAAGAACTAGCTTATTTCCAACTCTCTCTGCCTTCCAGGATTTCTATTCATTCTAAGGCAGGTGTCTCCTCATGGCTGAAACATGGCTGCCAATGGCTGCCTGGGCTACGTGCTTCCTCATCCACATAGGAACAAGAGAAAGGATTGTTTTGGGTTTTTCTCACATGAGCAAGGATTATTTATTCCTAGCTTCCTCCAGCAAACTACTTGTCATGCCTCATTAGTTTAACTTGGGTCACTTGCCCCTCCTTAAGCCAGTGACCTTCACCAGGGGGAAAGATCACATTGTTGGGCTTAGAACTACAGTACATGCCACATCCCTAACTCAGGAGAGCATCCCCCAAAAGAGATGAATGCAGTGGGGGAGGGTGGGACTTAAAGGAGAATTAGGATAATGGAAAAGGAGAATGAATATTGAGGGCATAATAATGTTGACTAAGGCTAGCAAAGCTTTCACATGTACTTTTAGGACTAAAGGATTTTGATATGTTTTATAATTTCTTCCTACTTATAAAACAATGTATTCACATGTTAAAAGGTAGATAAGATCTAAACTAAAAATTTTAAAAGTCATCTATAATCTATCACACAAATGTTACCAGTATTCACATTTAAGTGTACATACTTCTAACACTTTTCCAAACATGCCTATTTGGTGCTGTTGTTTTTTAAAAAAAATTGTAATTTAATATATGGTTTTTTTTGTTTAATTTTTTTGTTTAATATATGTTTTTTATGTTTTATGATTTTTCATTGTATTTTTTATATTTTATTATACTTTCCCTCAAAATATCACATTTTTCATGTCAGTCCTCTAATGGTGCTCTTAATCCACTTAACCAATCTAAAGTATTGTACTTTTGTTTCTTGAAATATTCAACATCCATTCACTGCTTGTTAATTGTGGTTGATTTTACTTTTGTGGTAGTAAATCTTTTACTACATGAAACAAAAAATTAAAAACAGGAATGCCTTTCTTTTTCTATAGGATCCTACATAGTGTCAGTGGTTAACTACAAAAAAAAAGTAATCATACATATATCTTATTTTCTTGGTGTGGGCTTAAGTCCTATTAACTTTTCTTGACTTCCTAGGTTTATATCTGATTTGCCTTTAAGTAAATTTCTGAAGAATAGAAGTCTTTGGCTTACTGTTAATATAGCTGATTATTCTCTTTTGTCTGGCTTGAGTTTTTAATTATGTGAACTAGACAATTTCCAGAAATAGTAGAAAACACAGGAAAATAGAAATATATATATTTTAATCTATATCTCTTTGGGTCTTTCTCCTTTTATTTATTTATTTTTTAATGTAGTCAGAGAGGCAATCTAACAGCAGGAATGAGATAATGAACTCTGGAGTCAAACTGCTTGAGTCTATTTCAGCTCTACCTCTTACTAGCTGTTGGATTCTATGTAACTTCACGTAAGTTACCTCACTGATACCTGCTTCAAAAGATCATTGTTAGATGCATATCAGTGTATCTGGTATACCATAAATCTCTATAAAGTTTTAAAATTAAATTTGATTTATTTGGTGTAATTAACATTTTGCCCAGAATTGTAAGATGTTTTCTCACTTCTCTATACCTTTGAATGTGCAAAAGTATAGAATTCTATTGAAACATTCTTTCTATTTGAAAAATCCTTGCACTGTCTTTCATTTCTACCTACCATTTCCCTTCCCCTTCCTTTTTCCTAACTCAGCTTGCTTTTCCAGATTAGGTTCTTGATGTCATTCTCTATTGAGTTTCTCTTGGCCTCCCAAGTCTAAGTTAGAGACCCCTCCTCTACACTCCCATAGATTCTGTCAACTGCACTTGCTGTAGCATCTATTGTTCTGTGCCATATTTCTCTATTATTGTCTCTCCACTAGACTATCTTTTATGTCCATATAATTAGGCAAAGTAACATAGTGCCTTTCAGCTCCTCAAACATATTATACCATTCTTTTTTTTCTTTTTTTTTTCTTTTTTTTTTTTTTTGAGGTGGAGTTTAGCTCTGTTGCCCAAGCTGAAGTGCAGTGACCTTGGCTCACTGCAACCTCTGCCTCCCAAGTTCAGGGAATTCTCGTCCCTCAGCCTCCTGAATAGCTGGGATTACAGGCACAGACCATCACACCCGGCTAATTTTTGTATTTTTAGTAGAGATGGGGTTTCATCATGTTGGCCAGGCTGGTCTCGAACTCCTGGCCTCAAGTGATCTGCCCACCTTGGCTTCCCAAAGTGCTGGGATTGCAGGCATGACTCACCACACCCAGCCATATTATACCATTCTGGACTCAAAGCTTTTGCACATTCTGTTCTCTCTTTCAGAAACATTTTTCTATTTTATTATTTTCCCAGATAGCCCTTTCTTTATCCCCCCTGATTTCAGGGATACTTTCTCCGACCATATCACTCCTTTCTTGAAAATATGTAATTATTTCCCAATACACATAATATAATGTCTGATTTTTAAAAAACTAGATCCAGCATGTACTGATATCCACACCTATTTCCAACCTAATATTATTCCACTTTTCCCTAAACACCTGCACATGCACCATGCTCCAGTCACTCTGGTCTTTTCTCACTAATTCATTTGGGCAGTCATTCGTTTACCAAGGACTCACTCAACAAATGAGGTACGGAGACTAGAACTTAATTACTGGTGAAGAAGATAATCATTTCCCTGCTTCATACACTCCAAACCCTTTCCAGATTTAAGGACTTTAATGTGCTATAAGCTCCTGTTTTATTTATCACTGTTCACTCACCATCTGGCAATGTACCTGGCACATAGTAGGTGCCTAATCAATATTTATAGAACATATGAATACATGAATGTGTGAATGAATGAATACACAGTCACTTCTCATTTATTCATGTCTTAGGTGTTTTATGAATTTGCAGCAAGATTCTAAGCAAGCGGTTGGCAGTGGGCTGAGCAGGGAGGAGGCTGGGAAGAATTTCAGATGATGTGTCTGTATGTGTATGGGTGTTTGTGTGGGAATCTGAGTCTGAGAGTGCCTAAATGTGCATCTCCAACCTCATCCTAGTGCCAGAGGAAAATGCTTTTTGCATCACTTCTTCTTTTCTCCACCCCTTTGTCCCCTTCTTCTAACACACCCTATTGACAGTACGCCTTCCCTACTCTTGGTTTCCACCCTCACATTCAGGTTTTTGTCATAGTGTAATGGAGAACATGTGGTATCTCTGGGAGTCCCAGCTCAGGGAGAAGAATCTAACAGTTACAAGTTTAGAGTAGAGAAAAAGAGAATTATAAAAGGGAGTTCAAGGGAAGAGGGGATGAGAACACACCTCACATGCATGCTCATGTTTGGAGTCCCTAAGCCAGAAATCCTCAATCTTGGCAGTAAGTTACAATAATCTGGAGAGTTTTTAAAACTCTAAATGCCCTGGCCCCCACCCAGATCAATCAAATCAGGAACTCTGGAGATGGGACTCAAGCAATAGCGTTTTTCAAAGCTCCCTAAGTGGTTCCAATTTGCAACCAAGTTTGAAAACCACTGCATTAAAACAAAAATGTACAGCAGAAGGCCTCTGGTCACTATGACAACCCCCCAAATACCTGCAATTTCTTGTTATTTAGTTGCCAACTGAGAGATATGTTCTCCGTGTTTAACAGATTTAAGGTTAGCCTAAGGTAGACATCTTTGTTGAATGCTTACTATGTGCTTGGTACGATAATAGCTACCATATAAAACCTCCATTTCATTAATTTGTTTTTTTTTCTAGTTCATATTTAACTGTGTAGATCATATGAAACTTAAGTGTTCAAAGCCATGTTTGGTAGATTTCATGGTTGCTTCCATTACTTATGATCCTTCTTGATTTTCACTTACGTAACCACAATCTCCCTGCCAAGCTAACCGCTGGTTCCAGAAGTCTTTCCTATAGTTCACGGTAGCCCCATTCCCTTGACATGATCACAGATGTGAACAAAAGTCAGTTTGGGCCAAAGTCATGCAAGGACAAGTTTTCAGGGATCTTCTAAAAGACATTTCCTCACTTGTCTAAGACAGCCTCAGAAAGTGATTTTCTCTTTTCATCCAGAGTTGTATAAAAAAGCATGACATTAACCAGGAGTCATTAACTGATATTTTCAGATCCTGAAGAGCCACCAACCTGTCAGGATGAGGCCGACACCCTGGAAAGAAGAGTAAACAAGCTGGGGAATTGTCCTTTTTTGAATCAAACCAATCCGAAAGTCCACTCAACACTAGGCTTTCCCTGTGATGAATTAAGACAGCTTCAGTTGGGCTTTCTGTTGTTACTTGGAATCAAAAGCATTCTAACTAACTGAGCACTAACACAGCCTATAACAATGGAAATATAAAACCAAGATTATCCTATAGATAATTTAATCTGGACTCTCAGTTTAAAAATAAACAGACTAAGATTCAAAGAGCTGAAGTGCTTTGTGTAAGGCAACACAGTCTACCTGGGACTGTATTACCTAGAGCTGGGCCTGGAACTCAAGTGTCCTCATTGCCAGCTCACTGCTCATTCTACTGAACTATAAAGACATCTTCATTGTGAACATTCACTTTAATTTTCCATTCTTGTTAAATTAGTTGTAATGACCCTAATTTTTGAAATGTAAATTTCCTTGGAATGAACTCTCTCTAGAAATATATAGTCTCAGCCCTCTCTCAACAGACACACCCAAAACTTATAGATACAATTTGATTGTTAAATGTAGACATCATGAAAGAATATGGAAAACTGTTGAAAATATATATCACACAGCTCACCCCCAACCAAGAAAAAAATTAAAAATTCTACCCGGCTAGGCTGCTTCACTAAATGATGTTGCTGAATATATAAAATACTTGACTCTAAATTTGAAAGTGCTCCCCCTCCCCTTGATTAACCAGATTGTCCCCTCCCCTATATATAGGAACGCTATGTGCCTGAGCCCACTTGCCATCTGTTACCACATTTTCCAAACTTCTCTTCCACCCCCTCCTCTTACACAATCTTATCACATAAAAATATTAGATTTCAGGGATTTGTATAATTTCATCAGATTTTCTGAGCAAAGTAAAAATAGAAGATGTACTGGTATACTAAACTGACTCAGTTTTTGAGTGCCCAACACATATCTACGGCAGCCAGTAAAGCCCTTTACACAGACCTTATGTGGCCAGGAATAGCAAGAATAAGGTGTTTATTTTTCCCCCTGTAGTATGGTATTTCACATTAGGAATTTTCAGGCATTCCCCCATATTACAGAGAGGAATTTGGATAGTTTCCAGGGAGTCCTGACTCATGTAACATTATATTACTTTGTTTATTAGCTTTTGTAAAGTTTGGTACGTTTTCCCAGATCATTGGAAAATACTTACAAGCCAACTGGGGAGTATCCATATTGCTGCTTCTGCCTTACAGTTTAGGAAATGAATTCTAACCATCTAAATATATGGTACCTCCACTCACCCAGGCGCTTCGGCCAGAAACTTAAGAGTCTTCTTCGTTTCTTCATTTGCTGTATTTCCTACCTCTCACAACCAATCCATCAGAAATACAAGCTAACGCTTTTGTTTGCAGATCCCACAGGAAGCCTTTGAAGAATATCCAGGGAAATTGGCTATGAAGTATCAAACCTACTACCCAATATATATTTGTTAAGGATGGTCCTGTGAACTAGGTTCTTTCTTATTTCTCTGCATGTGTAGGAGAAACGAGCTTGTAAGAAGCCCCCTGTTGTGTCTACCAGGCATCTTACTTTCTTCCATCTGCACCCCTGATGGCTTCGAAAGATTCATCAATCACAGACCATTCTCTGATCATCAGGTTGGTCACATGACTCAAGCCTGACCACTCAGGAATTCCCATGCTCTGTCAGCAGAGATTGGCTCAAGTGTGGGCACATTACCAAAGGAAGAACACAGGGGAGGAGGGGATTTACTTCCTTTATAGTGGTGGCTACTTTTATATTTGAGGAAAAAGGTTACCTGGGGAAGCAGAGAATACAATCATACCCACAAAAGAAAGTTGAAGATGGAGCGAGAGAAGGAGGGAGAAGGATAAGAAGAGTCTAAATGAAGGTTACAGACTATGGTTTGCCTTCTGTTTTTATAAATTAAGTTTTACTGGAATACAAACATGCCCATTTGTTTATGTATTTATGTATACTTGCATTCAGGCTACAACAGTAAAATTGTTGGAATGGATACCATATCTAATGGGTTATTCCTGACTGAGGGCACATGAAGTATGCCGTCCTTCTCAAAGATTTTATAATTTAGTGAAGGGCAAGAAATGTAAACATTAAAGCACAATAAGATAATGGGAATAAAGACAAAACGCAGGATAGAAATAAATCTAACAAAATAACAATGCTAACAATGATAACGTTCCTGATGATGACAGATACCATTGATTGACTGCATAGTGGCACTGTGTTGCCTCTCTAAGTATATTGTCACTCATCCTCCAAACAACCTTGCCAAATAGATGTTTCAGTTAGGATACAAAAATGTTTGCTGTAATAACAAGCAACCCCAATAGCTCATGCTGCATATCCAGTGGGGGTCAATAGGAGGATTTGCCTATTGTAAACAGCCAAGATCCCAGGATAATGAAAGCTTTCTCCATATGTTTTCATATTTGCCTCATTGGGGGAAGGGACCATTGTAAATCACACACTGTCTCTAAAAATGTCTGTCCACTAGTGAAACACATCCCTTCCACTCACATTTCATTAGTCAAAACAAATCATTTAACCATTCCTAAACTGAAAAGTACTGGTGGAATGTAATGCTACCATGTGCTTAGAAAGACAAAAGCTGTAAATATTTAGAGAATGCCAGGGCATTAGTCAGGGTTCTCCAGAGAAACAGAACCAATAGGATATAGATATATTGATAGTTTATAGATATAGATAGATGATATAGATATAGGTATAGATATAGACATAGATAGACATATGAGGAGATTTATTAGGGAAATTGGCTCACATAGTTATGGAGGCTGTGAAGTCCCACGACAGGCTGTCTACAAGCTGGAGATCCTAGGATGCCAGTAGCGTGGCTCAATCCAAGTCCAAAAGTCTCAGGACCAGGGAAGCTGATGGTGTAAGTCTCAGTACAAGGCCAAAGGCCTAAGAACCCAGCAGGTTGCTTGTGTAAGTCCTGAAGTCCAAAGGCTGGAGAGCCTGGGGTTCTGATGTCCAAGGACAGGAGGAGAAGAATGTCCTAGCTCTAGGAGAGACAGAAAGGAAATCTTTTTCTCTCCTTTTTTGTTCTATCTGGGCCCCCAGCCAATTGGATAGTGCCCACCCACATTGAGGGTGGATCTTCCCCACTCAGTCCACTGATTCATGCACCAGTCTCCTCTGGAAGCCTCACAGACACAACCAGAAGTAATACTTTCCAGCTTCCAAAGTATTCCTTAATCCAATCAAGTTGACACCTCAAATTAATTATCACAACCATGAATCTGTACTCAAATGGGTATTATTAGTGTTCACTTTTCCAATGAGAAAGCATAGTAAGAGAAGTTAGGAGACTTCCTCAAGGCTGTCAGTTAATAAGTAGTAGTGTTAAAATTGAACCCAAGTCAGTATGAATCTAAACCCCAAGACATTTTTTGTTTTGTTTTACCATGTCAACGTCTTTTCTCATCAGCTTTGTGTTAGATGATTGAATAAAATAGTAAATTTACGTGATGTAGGACTAAGCAAGAGATGTAAAACACTTGGGTTTGATGAGCTTGGAAATAGTAAGCCCTTTAATATTTTTAATAAAGACATTTACATTATATAAGCAATACTTAATAAAGATATGGACAGCAGTTTTGACCAGAGAATTGGGTCTGCAGTGGGATAAGGGAGCAGTATAAAAGTTGGGATAAGATAATGCAAAAAAAAAGTGAGAGAGAGATTGAAGAGGAAGAGAGAAGTGAGTAGTTAGAAGGGAGGTTTCAGAAAGAGACCTTTCCTGCTTTTGAGTAGCTTAAGTATACTTCTTTCCTAAAAGGTTCAGGTTCAAATATTTATGAGACAGAGTTACTATTCCTTTTAGAGGCTTGTCAAGTGTAAAAGAGGAGGAAAAATTTGTTTGTGAAGGGAGTTTACAGTATACTTAAAGTTTATTTTAAAAATAAATAGGACTTGATAGATAGGGCAATAAACAACAGGCCCCATCAGTAACCTGCCAGGAGCACTAACAGGAAGCATCTGTAGGCTGCCAAGAGCCAGAAATAAGAATGAACAATTCTTACCGTCAGAGTCACAGGACAAAGTCACAAGTCACAAACAAAGTGACAGGACAAAGTAAGAGTCACAAACAAAGAGGATATTTGGGATGCAGCATCTCTAAGCCAAGTTACTCTCTGTTATGAGCACACTCACAGTTATGTGGAATACACCCACACAGGTAAAATCACATCTCAATCAGATGTTGCTGGTTCCCTTTGCTATGAATTCCAGGTTTTGTTTTAGCTTGAAATTATGACACAGCACACAAAAATATATGGGGATCTTTAGAGAAATGTAATAGCACAGAGATATTAAACTGTGTATGCTGTCAGTAATTAGGAAGTATATACAGCCAAGAAGATTTTATGTGTTCTCTCCAACCACTTATTATTTTAATATTCATATGTATTAAATGTACACAGGCATGACTGTTTATTTAGGTGCTCCTACAATATGCTGGGCATGATTACAGGAGCTAGGGATGCAGACATGAAGAAGAGAAACAATCTTTACCTTCATGGAGCCTCATATTTTACTGGAAGAGTAAAATGAGGACACAAATGCACAAGGTGATTAAAGATTGGGGCATGTGACCTGAATGTAAGAAAAGAATGGTATCATGGAAAACCTGGGGAACAAGGAGTGGAAATGACTGTAGGTAGTGGTCAAGCAGCCCTTTGGGGTACTAACCTTTGAGGTGAGAACTAAAAGATAATAAGCAATCATGCAGTGACAAAGCATGATATATATTTGGGCTTGCTTCAATTATAGGTCAGTGCACAAGTAATTGCAGTTTTTGCAGTTTTAATGGTAAAAACCGCAATTACTTTTGCACCAACCTAATAATAAAGACTTTCTTTCTGGAGACAAAAATATAATAGAGCTGGGTTGTGAAGCTCAATGGATTGGGGATCTGAGCTTTGTTCTGCCTGAGATCTGAGATCCGAGTCTCTGTTCTGCCACTTAATAGCTGTACACCCTTAAGTTAGCCATCTAAATTTTATGAGTGCGGATTTCTTCATGTGTAAAATGTGTGGGTTGGGCCGGCAGATCTCTAAAATCTCCTCTAGCACGAAAAGTCCATACTACTTTCTCTTCTGTTGTCGCTGCAATAGTGTCCATATGCTTTCTCTCGACACACACACACACACACACACACACATAAGAATATGTGTATTAAGTCTTCTACTTTCAAACTGCTGTCAGGAATTGACCCTGGGAAAAATAGGAGATGATGTTTCAATACGATTTGAATATAAGTGAAAATCAACCTTAGCTCTTTACTCCCTTTCAAACACTACTTTGCTGAGATAACATATTAGCTATTCCATAAAGGTCCCCGGGCCTTTATCTTATCTTAAGACCTTATATTAGAGGATACACCACTCCCCTTTCTCAAACTATCTGTCAGAGGCCACAGCCTTGGATGCTCCGTGTGTGTGTGTGTGTATGTGTGTGTGTGTATCTGTGTCTGTGTGTGTGTGTGTCTGTGTGAGACTCTTCCTTCTTACTCTCCCCTCAATGCAGCTCGACCCAAGTGCATCTGATGGGCTGTTTGATGACCTGGGAAATAATGGGAAAAGATGAGGCAGTCCAGTGGATTTGCTTCCAAGGAATTTGGATTTGGGATTGTAAGACAGTGGATGGGTTGGTTGCAGGGCCCAAAATGAAGGACACATAAAAGCCTACAGAAGCATAATGATGACAAAGCATTCGAATGAAGCCAGTGGACTCCATGTCTGTTGAGGCTCCCAGACCTGTTTAAATCCAGACTCATTTTCCAGTTCTGTCTCCCACAAGGCCCAGGCATTATAGTATTTCCTGCCCCTGATTTCTATGAAATTTCTCCGGGTCCTATCAGCAACCACATTTCTACCTTAACTGGAATTCTTTCAGTCAAATTACATTCACTAAAACAAACAGTGTCTCATTCAACAAATAAGATAAACTCCATGAAGATGTTAATGGTGAACAGATTTAGAAACAGGAGCAAGACATACAAACAGGGGAAAGGCGGCCAGGAGCTGCTGGCACGGGGAGAGGTAAATGATGCCTGTAGCAAAAAATGGATTCCACGAAATGCAGTTGAGGGTAGGGGTGGGCAGGTGCTCCAAAACTGGCCTGGGAGGATCTAAAAGAGAAGACTGAGAGGAAGAAATTTGGCCTACAATTTTGCTAATGAGAAGTACTCAATTCCACAGGATAGAAACTGTCCTCAAAGCTCCCAAAAAATGTTTATCTTCTTCTTCCAGGTACCTTACAGCATCGTGCCTAATATATAGTAAAAGCAATAATAATACTACTTATTCGTAGGGGCTTGAAATTGTCTTTCAGGTACCACATAGAAAGACCTTCTCTCCTAGTCATTCTTTAAAGAACTCTATTCTTCTCCCACTGGGCCACTTGTTAAACATTTTTCTTAATTCTGTGGCTTATGATTCTCCACTTAGGAACCATGGGTAGGACAATTAAGCTTGTAATTTTTAAGAAGAGGATGGTATGGAGTGATTGCCCAATAGTCACTTCCAGCCACCAGCTGTGATGAGTCTATAAAACGTTTCATTTGAACTTAAAATACAGCACACTGTTACAAAAGGTAGAAATATTCTAAGTCAAGTTATTTATCCTCATAAAATAGTATCTCCCCCACCCCCAGTACTAGCAACAAAGCAGAATTATTCTGTATTGCTTGAAATGTAAACATCTAATGCTTAAGGAATGACTGAATAGATATTAAACCTAGTTTCATCCAGTGCTGTAGACAGGTGAAGTTCTAAAGAGAGTAAGGCTGAGCAAAGGTCATTTAGCTGAAAGATGCTTATTTGGATTGAACATCTTCTCTGCTCTAGGGTAAGCAAGGACAGATCGGTAATCAGCTTATAAAAGCAGGCACTGTGTGCCATCCATAATGTAGACCTATATATCTGACCTAAAGAGGCCACCGCTCGTGTTTCCAGAGTGGAAAAATGCATATGAAATACCTTACCTGTATGAAAAGATCCTTCTGTTTAGTCAGAAGTGGGCCAGCAAACTGATACCTTGACAGCATGCTGAAGAGTCTAGCAAAGGGGGCAGGAGGGGATGTGGACTTCATTCCTTCCTTGTCTCAGTCTCTAAAGTACAAGGACATCTTTGCTCTAGAAAATGACACTTTGTTTGTGTAGGTGCAGAATTTTTAATCATGTGCAATTGTTCTCCCAGTGTAAAATCTGATTGTCGCTACAGATGCAACTTTTCTAAAGCCATCATGTTAATCACAATTGTTATTTCCTGACAATTTGAGTAGCCCTCAACACACTATCCAAATTTTGATGATCCGTGGGGGAAGAACAGGATAAGTAGGAAAGGGAGATAGATGGGGTTTTCTTATCTTGAGCATTTTAATTAATCCAGTCTCATAAAGTAATTTAAGTCAATGGATGGCTTAAGCCTGATTATGAAAGCATTGCTATTGAAATGGAAGCCTTGGAAATAACCTTAGGAAGAATTTTTTTATAGTTTGGATCCAACTCTGTCCAGAGTGCTCAATCCAGGGCTGGAGAAACTTATAAATGGTTTTCCCTTCCAAACAGTCTGAATGACAACCATATCATACTTCTTTCAAGACAGATGGTGAGAGCACAGTTTGCCTTTCAGTTTCAATTCACTGCCATCTTTTCTAAGCAGCATGGTTAAGCGAGCTGCTAAAGAGAACGGCCTCCCAAGCCATTCTGCCTAATTTTAACAATACTGGGATGAAACCTCATGCTTTAATATTATGGTTAACTTTCCCAAAGTGTTTTATGAAACTTGCCTTAAATTTGCCATCCGAGATTCATAACTGATAAAACGTAGGCAACCTCCCTAAAAATAAATACATGAGAAGTTTGCAATTTTTCCTATGTTCCTGACACCATTGTCTGCCTCTTGATTTGTGTGGGTGTTCCCATTTCCAGAATCTGGCTCACATTGTTTTCATAACTCCATTTTTTTCTGTCCCATGATGCCCTGAAAGAGAAGCCAAGATCCACCAAACTCTTAAGTATACCATCTGGATTTATGTTTCTCTTGAATACCAACTTATTGAGTGCTTACTGTGGACCTCCCACTGTGCTAAACCTTATATTTTTTATCTGTGTTAATCACACAATACTGAAAGATTAATGCTATTTTATAGATGAGAAAACAGCCTCAGATAGGTTAGGTACCTTTTCCGAAGTCATACGTCTCATAAATAGCAGAACAGAAATGCAAACTTGGGTATAAGCTTCTAACCTTCACTAAACAGCACCTTCATTTAATTCCATGGCTCAGCAGGATGCTTGAGCACTGACTCTAGCATCCTTACTGATCAATAGCAGACTTACCTTTGAAATTCCAATCCAGTCCTCCGTTTTGGTGACTTCCCACTTGGCCACTAAATATCTGTATTATTTTGTGCCTAGACTGGGTAAAAAGAAGCTGATTCTCTTTGGGGTAGGTACAGAGATAGTTCAAGCAGTCCTTGCCAAATGAAGAGTGGCTATCGTCACTTATATTGAACCTCTTTCTACCGGGGAAATTCCAGAAGATCACAGACCTAGTCTTATATCCCAAGCTTGTAGCGCAGAGTTCAACATTTAGATATACACATATTTGTTGAATAAATGAACAAGTGTATGAACAGAGACTTCATTACCCAGGGACAAGAAACTGCAATGGGAGAGCCTTTTACTCTGTCTTGCTTTGACCAATGATACTTCTGATACCAGTTCTTTCCTGATCCCTGGGTGCCAGTTCAGTTATCCGTAAATATCCCCAGAAACAAAACTTCCCTTGGGTCTTTCCCTGATAGAAAGTCCGTCCAGCGTGGTGGCTCACGCCTGTAATCCCAGCACTTTGGGAGGCAGAGGCAGGTGGATCACGGGGTCAGGTGCTCGAGACCATCCTGGCTAACACGGTGAAACCCCGTCTCTATTAAAAACCCAAAAAAATTAGCCAGGCGTGGTGGTGGGCGCCTGTAGTCCCAGCTACTCAGGAGGCTGAGGCAGGAGAATGGCATGAACTCGGGAGGCGGAGCTTGCAGTGAGCCGAGATTGCACCACCGCACTCCAGCCTGGGCGACAGAGCCAGACTCCGTCTCAAGAAAAAAAAAAAAAAAAAAAAAAAAAAAACCAACAAAAAAAGAAAACCCCTTCCACCAAGAAGCTTACCATTTATTTTAGAATAAATTTAACTTTTCTCAGGTGGCACCGTCATAATACTCTCTCTGTACTTAGCCTCCCGGGCATAAAAAATAAAAAATTAAAAAATAGAGAGTGCTTTTTGTGCTTTAAATTAATCAGACTTCTGAACAACTAAATGATATTGTTAGTGATCTATCATTTTCATTCATTCAACAAATATATATGGAGCCACTGTGTGCCAGGTATATTCTAAAAGCTATGGATTTTGTGGGTATGAAAATGAAAGGGACAAGAATCCTGGCCCTTATGAAATTTAAATTCCAGTGGAGGGAGCCTGACAGGAAGCCAAATGGAGAAGTAAAACATAGAGTGTGTTGGGAGGTCACAAGCAGCAAGAAGAGAAACAGAACACAGAAGAAGCGGGGTATGCCACGCGGAGGGCAAGGTACAATTTTAAATAGGGTGGGAATTATAGGTTACATGTGCGCCCCCATTAAGAAAACGTTTATTGACATCCTATTTTCCAGTGCCTCAGAATGTGATATTTGGAAACAGATTTGTTGAAGATGTAGCTAGCTACGATAAGGCTATACTGGAGTAGAGTGGGCTCTGAAACCAAAATGACTGGTGTCCTTCTAAGAAGATAGGGTGAAGACACACTGGGAGAGCACCACGACAACAGAGGCAGAGACTAGAAGGATACAGAGACAAGCCAAGGAACACCAAGGATGTCTGGCTGTCACCAGAAGCTAGGAAGAGGAAAGGAAGGATTCTACCTAGAGTCTCAGAGGGAGTACAGCCCTGCTGGCACCTGGATTTTTCTAGCCTTCAGAACTGTGGGAGAAGAAATATCTCTTGTTTCCTAAGACCCGTGGTTGGTGGCACTTGTAACAGCAGCCCTAGGAAGCTTAATATAGTGGGCAAGGAGGCCTCATCTGTGAGGATGGCATCTGAGAAAAGACCTGAAGTTGGTGAGGGTAGGTACAAAAATAACTCAAGCAGTCCTTGCCAAATCAAAAGAATGGCTGTGATGCAATGGTCATCGCTTATATTTAACCCATTTTTACAGTGCAAATACCCAAAGTTCAGAGACCTAGTCTTACAACCCAAGCTTGTAGCCTAGAGCCCAACATTTAGATATGCAAATATTTGTTGAATAAATGAATGAACAAACAGGTGTATGAGCAGAGACATCATTATTCAGGGACAAGAGACTTCAGAGCATGTAGCTATCTGGGGGAGAGGGAATAAAAAATCCTAAGTCCCTGAGGTAGGCATGTACTGAGCACAGAGGTCAGAGTGGCTGGGGTAGTGTGAGAAGAAGAGCAGTCAATGAAGCGAAAGGGTAAATGTGACACAAATACCAATGGTCTTCTAACACAGCAGTGTTCAAACTGAAACTCGGCATCATAATTACCCGGGTGACTTGTTAAAATACTGATTTCTGGGCTCAGCTCACCCTCAGTGTTTCTGGTTCAGCAGATCTGGGGCAGGGCCTGAGACAATGCATGTCTAACAGCTTCCCAGGGGATACTGATCTTGCAGATCCAGGGACCACACTTTGGGAACCACTGCTGAAGGCCATCCTAAGGGCGTAGGCCTTTGTTCTGAGTTGGCTAAAATATTTCTGAGGGTTAGAGCAGAGGAGCAACACAATGTGACTTCCTTTTCAGCAGGAAACTATTTGGGTTGAGAATATACTGTAAGGGGTGAAGAGTGGAGGCACAGTCGAGTTGTGAGATTATTGCAACAAAAAGTGCATAATGTGAAGGATCTACTAAAAAGTAGACATGAGCAAGTATGCGTTGCCTGTGACCCAGAGTATTTCGGGAGCAGGGAGGAGCAATTGGGTTTGTTCACAGAAAACAAATATGTAAATAAGAGATTTGACTTCCCTGGTGCCTTGAAAGCTTGGCATGCTTAGAGAAGAACATTTACTTCATAGGCATTATATTGCTTCTGAGGCTCACTGGCTTCCCCTCCATGTGTCGCCAATTTTGCAATCAAGCTCATGTCACATCTTGAAATTTTTAATGGGCCCTGTAGGCATCCCCTGGAGTTGATTGCCTGGCTTGCTTTTGAAGGGGAAAAAAAGGGTCTTTTCATTCCACCCTCACACCAACTCAGAATCCCGTGAATTTTAAGAGCTTTTGTTTGAGTAGCTAATGAGGACTCTAATGCGCATGCTCTGGTAAAGTTCTCAGATCATTCACAGGGTGACCTTTAAGAAGGTCCTAAAATAGAATATATATTATCTTTTTATATAAAACCCAGTTCTCACAGTAGAAGAAATTCCCAAATATGAAGAATAAAGCAAAATACCAAGATTAATAATGACAGGAAAAGGGATATTTAGAAGAGAACAATGCATTCAAGCTTTTTGAAAGTATTTGATTTCTATTACATTTCCCTTTCATTCTGTGTGTGCTCCCACCTTCCCATTGATCTATCATCTTGGCAATATGCTCATAAAATCTACTCAGATCCATTCAAAAACATCATGGTTTTAGGTCTTGCCTGTTTGAAAGGAATTCAAAATTTTATAATTTGGGTTTTACAAATACCTTAGTTTTTCAAAAAAAGGATATTTTGTTTAAATAACCAAAATCTTCATGGAAGACATAGCTTAGGACCTTTCTACTTCAACATAAAAAGTGAAGCATCTTCCAAGTCTTACTTAGACCACTTCAGAACAGACATACTGTATCATTAGTGATGTGACTATAAGCAAAACTTAATTTCTCTAAGTTGATCTCATGGAGGTAGAGAGTAGAATGATAGATACCAGAGGCTGTGAAGGGTGTATGGGTGGGGGGTGAAAAACAGAGGTTGATTAATAGCTACAAATATATAGTTAGAAGGAGTAATTTTTAATGTTTGATAGCAGCATAGGGTGACTATCATTAACAAGGAAGTATTGTATATTTCAAAATAGCTAAAAGAGAATACTCAAAAGATTCACAAAACATAGAAATGATAAATACTTGAAGTGATAAATACCCTACATACCCTGACTGGATCATTGTACAGTCTATGCATGTAAAGACATATCAAATATATCCTATAACAATGTACAAATATTGTGTTTCAGAAAAAAAAAAAAAACTTCTCTGTTTCTCAGTTTCCACATCAGTAAACTAAGGGAGTTTGGACCCTTCACTTTTATTTGGATCAAGTCATGAAGGGCTCAGTAAATTCAAGAATTAACTAATTTAAATTGTACCATTTTGCCCTATATTTATTTTGGCTTTAAAAGAGGAAAGTTATTTTAATGCACGTCTTCTAGGATATTAACACTGAGATTAAAATTCAAATTCCTTTTGAGGCTAGGTTAGTAGCATCAATGAGTGAAGCAGGTAAAAGGCAAAGAAAACAAAGCCAAGGACCAAGAAGGTTCAAGCTAGGAGAGGGTAGTGGCAACCTCCAAATAAAAAGCAACTGGTACTCAGCTCCAGGCTGTGCTATGCATGCAATGCAAGAATAGAGACCCAGGTTTGTTACACAATCCATTTCAGAAGCTCAAAATACTCATTGTTGTTGTTGGTATTTAAAACACCTGGATTTCTTTTTTCTCTTGAGATAGAGTCTTGCTCTGTCGTCCAGAGCTAGAGTGCAATGATGCAATCTCAGCTCACTGCAACCTCCACCTCCCAGGTTCAAGCAATTCTCCTGCCTCAGCTTCCCGCGTAGCTGGCACTACAGACTCGCGCCACCACGCCCAGCTAATTTTTGTATTTTTAGTAGAGATGGGGTTTTACCATGTTGGCCTGGCTGGTCTCGAACTCCTGACCTTGTGATCTGCCTGCCTCAGCCTCCCAAAGTGCTAGGATTACAGGTGTGAGCCACCGCGCCCAGCCTAAAACACCTGGATCTTTAAATCACGAGCAATTCAAATGTGAAACATTGTTATCACTATGTGGACCAAATCAACATGTCTTCTAGCTCAATCCAACCTGAAAGCTATTTATTAGTTTGCATGATTAAAGTCATATTGGTTAAGATTTATCCCTTCAGGGATTATTGTTGCATGCTAAATGTCCATAAGGAGAGTATCAGGTCACATGAGTCCTCATCTTAATTAGTTTTCTCTCTGAAAAATAACTATTAGGTTGGTGCAAAAGTTATTGCGGTTTTTGCCGTTACTTTCAATGGCAAAAACCGCAATAATTTTTGCAGCAACCTAATACTAACCTTATGCATGCCCCTAAAAGAAAAAAGTTAAGTGTTTATAATAGACCAAGATAGACAGACAGAAAGACAGGCATGGGATATAATAAAAATGCTAATAAAACAACACAAACTGGTTTTCCTGACGGGTCTTAGACAACTGTAATTTGACCTTTTAAACTCTAAATCAAGATACTCTTTATTTCTGATCACTTGCATTGAAATGATGAACAGAAGTGATCATGAATCACAGGAGTTGTCCCAATGCCCTAAACTAAAAAATAGACAAGTGAGGATATAATTGACACTATAAATAGGATTTTTTTTTCTTCCATGGAAAGATTAAAAGGATTAAGTAGTAAGCACCCTTAGGATATCTAAGTGGCCTTTTTTCTTTTTGTTTTTGTTTTACTAACAATACATTTGACATGCAGAGGCCCATAAATAATTTCAAGGGACAGTATTTAGGTTTATGGATTGGCTATATAAATAAAATTAGACTTCTGTCAGCTTGTCTACTGTTACTGCATCACATGAAAAATGTCTGGATGAATTTTCACCAATTTTGGAGAGAATATATGTGATGATTTGAGTGATAATATTGGTTATGTTCTTCATATCAAGTTGGATTCCTTCACAAAGATCTGAAAGTCTAGAGTAATTTATTTGAGAGATAATTCTGGGTGGCAGGAGGGAAGGAAGGAGAAAAAGCCAAGACAGCTGCATCACTGAACTGGTGATGACTATAAGCAACTAGGCTCATTCCCACTGGGGAATGTCTAAGAACCATAATGAACGTGTTTCAGAATGGTCCCTTCAAAAGCCAGAGACTGGGACATTTATCCATAGACTCTCATCCTCCAGTGATTGGGATTCACCCCGGGTATTATCTTCTTTGCATATGAACACTACTCATGGCTTGGGAAGAAGTCTTGAGGCAGAAGAGCAGAAAGATACTGGGGGCATTTGATGTGGGATGACCTTACCATCATAGGAACCCTCCAACACATCAGCAGCTGGTGTGTAATCCAGGTAGACCACATACACACACAAATAAAATCTGCTAAATTATGTATGTAAAATTGAAGGTCATCACTGAGAAAGGACGCTATTCTTCAAAGCATGAGAACTTAGGTACAAAGAGAAATCTATGCCTTTTCCAATTGAGAGAGAAAAGCTATCATCACCATATCATGACAGCCAGCACTGTTGGGCGCTGACGTTGAGCAACAACCCTGTACCGTGTGTTTTGCGTGCATCCTTCATTGGGTCTTGCCACCACTTAATGCCACAGGCAATATTTTTATCCCCATTTTATGACAATCAAACTAATGATTGGACAGATTAAGTCATAACACTTTACTATACCAAGAGAACAAACACTATGTTCCAAATACATGCTCAAACAAAAAGTCGTAGAGAAGACACCTTGAATCTCAGGCATTGATTTGCCACAAGCTGCTTCACACATGGGCAACCCTAGAGAATATTCCTGGACCAGTAGCCTTAAGGATATACTTATTTCATTATGGTTTATGATTCTCTCCCCACCCTCACCCCCACCAATTCTTCAACTCCTTTATTTAACATATAATGACAACAGAAAAGGAGAACAATCTCAATTTAGTAAGAAAAAAATAAGTGTACTTTTTCAGGATTAGAGAGGGTCCAAATGAAAAATCTGCTTTCTCAGCAGAAATACACATAGAGTTATCTCATTTAGTGCTGCCAACTAAAGAACTATTTGGATATAACACTATACTTTTCAGAAATATTTTACATTAAATTTATACATACATACATAAGTCTTTCACCATATGCTGGCTTTATGATTCTCTTAAACAATGATCAGTACACCAGCAAGTCACAAATAAAAAATTTTCTGAAAATCTAATTAAATTCCCTGGGTAAACAAAACTCAAGTTAGAAAGGTCTCATGGCTATTGAACTTTCAAGAAACACACCTACTCTATGTCACAAGATCCACTCATAAAAAACAAGTGTTTGTGGACATGTGTCTGAAAAGAAATTCACATTAAAGGGAATTATTTCTTAAAAGAGAATTTTTCTCTCCTGCTAGGTGTCACCATTGCAGGGCTCTAAAACAGAGGCAGGTGTTTGCAATTCATGACTTCAGAACCACTTGGACACCAAAGATGTGTGTGCCTCATGCAGAGACTTCACTTCTCTTTCGTGGTAACTAATGACTCCCATAACCTCTGCTCTCTCAGCTTCCAATAAAGGTTTTGAATGCCAAGGTAGAGAGAATGGAGAAACAAGAAGAGAATGGAAAAGAAACTGCTGAAAAATAATGCGTAAAGTTATATAGTGTCACAACAAGCATTTTTATTCTAATTTATTTAATTTTGTTTAGGCTAAGTGGGTAAATGTTGTGGGTGTGGTAAAAGGAGTCCTGGTAGGTGAAATTACATGAAATCTTCTTAATGATGCCAACCAAACTGTAAAAAACTGATACCTGGCAATTAAAATATTTATCCACCTAGATTATTACTACTTTCTTCTCTGTTCTTGGTATATGTCTCCGTGATTTGAGTTTCAGTTATGGCTTAACTAAAGAGGTTTTGTGAAACTGTTTTCAATTTCACTCTATTAGTTAGGTAGCTAAGTTAATTTTCTAAGATATAAAATCATACTGAGAAACAGACATACACGCTGTCGCAAAAAATCTTTTCTATGTTACTTAAAACTACAAAAGTATTGAATAAAATAGAAGAGAAAGGAAAAGTAGACAGCTAGAAATTGTAGACATAAATGCTGATGGACTTGGATGTGATATGAGTTGGCTTGTCCAGCGTATTAACATACTTTCAGAGATGCTAGTGTCTTGTTTAGTCCCTTAATTTTTCTTAGGTGGCTTTGATTTTTAAAGCATATGGTTCTGTTAACAACTGGCCAAAAAATATTTGCACATGAGATTTTGCTTTTTAAAAAAATAATTAGTGCCTACAACAGTGAATTCTTTGCAACTCATTACTTAAGAAGAATACAGTCACACGAATATTTAGGGAGGATTGTGTGAAAAACATGTTTCTGTATTTTTATGATAGTATAGTAAGAGGGAATGGACATCTTAGGACTTTTGCGTGGTCTTCACAGCCTCGTTGATACCCCTGATGCAGTATGTCAAATTATAGGTGGACATATATAATTGGATTTTTCTAGGGATAAGGGCCATGGCTTTCATTAAATTCTCAAAAGGGTCTAGGACATCTCCCCACAGCATACACAAAAAAGTAAGACCAACCAAGAGAACATAAACAATTCTGAAGAGACAGTAGATCTTTAATTGCTTTTGTTGATCTAGTCTTAAGTGATGAACTGCCGAACTTCTTTGAGGGGCATCGAAGAGTCACTCACTCTATCTCATGTTATCTGCTCCATACAGGAAAATCATTCTAGGTCTCTGTTTAGGCAAAATGTTCCTCTCATAAACACCTCCACAGTATCCATGTTTTAGACATAGCCAGTCTTAAACAGTCGGATACTCCTTTTTGCTTTGGCTTATAGGAGGTTTAGGGTCAAGTCTACGACCTCTTTCTAGCAACTATACCAGACTTTAAAGTCTATAGGTCTGTGATTGAATTTAACCCTGGAATGTAATCGTTTTTTCTAACCTTATATCAAACTCCCTCTAATATTTATGTAATTATTCTGTACCTTACGTATTTTTAGAAGCTGCTTTAAACTCTCATGCTCATTGAAATAACAAAGCTTGTGAGGAAAATTAAACCCAGGGCAATTCAGTCACACTCCTATCATTTCCAGCCCTACCCTTGTTTTATTTTTCCTGGTAGCACTTAAAAGTAATCATCTAACAGTATATTACATGTCAATTTACTTATGAGTGTTTATTTATGAGTGTTGTCTGTTTCTTCAGCAGAAGAAGGTAAATACCACTGAGTCAGAGACATTATCTAACATGGCCAGTATTGCATCCTTAGTACCCAGAACAAAGTCTAGCCCTAATAGGACCTCAGTAGAGATTTGCTGAATGAACCTGGTGATCTGAGTTCACAGAAAAGGTTATTGATCAATTGATCCACAGAGCTCAGCCAGTTAACTCCCTCCTCTGTGCTCTTTTGACTCCTGTTAAATTTTCCAAAGCGTTCAAATGGAATAATTTTTAAGTTTGGCAATCTCCTAAGTTTAGACGGAAATCCATTCTATATACACAAATGTTCCCTGTTTGAATAACAATATAATTCTTCCCACTTGTTTTAAGTGATTCTGAAAGGAGGAAATCATTGGCTTTACAAGAATTTTGTAATTGGAAATCTGGGTACATTTTAGCAAAAGCTAATGGATACATACTTATTTTTCTGTGGAGCTGCATTTCTATAGTGCCTTGAAAGGAACTCTTATTAAACTTTTAAGGATATTCAAAACAAGCTTTCTTTTATGTTACTAAGGAAAATTAACATACTGTTTGTAGCCTTATACCAACTTCAGTTACATGGCCCTTAAATCATCATTTATATACTCTTAGTGTTCAGCAAAGAACAAAATATGAGTCCCACAGAATTTGTGGTTTGTTTTAAGGATGCATGAGAGTACAATTGAGAACCATGCAATTCGTAACAAATTCAATCTAGACAAGACAGTATACTATTAAATGAAGCGCCACCTATTTCTTCTTTCCCACAAGAGGCTGAAGAATGGAAGTCATTCACTCAAATATGAAATTCATGAAACACTTTAATTCTATGACAGCCATACACCAAGGAACAGAAAAAAATCGTTTCATCTCATAATGTTTTAGAGACATCAGGCAAATGTAAACAGTAGATGCTGTTAGACATTAAGGATTCATTATGAGTACTAAACAGCTAAACTGAAAGTCTACTGGTTTACTTGAAATTTCATGAGATTCTAGTAGAAGATTTATTAAATTATTTACCAAACTTCACTGGGAAAGATTACCATTTATTCGGTCTGAATATAATGCTGATAGGCTTATTTCTTTCACAATGTGGTTTATATTAAGTGATAAAATATGTGGTAAAATAACGTTTAGCGTCTACCATTAACTCACCAGTCATGATTCATTTAAACAGAAGACAGCAGTTCTTCTACGAGCTGACTCCTGGTGATTAAACATTCCCATTATTTTGTAATAAGATTTACCTTCTTTCAGTGAGACATGTCTGGGTCCCAGAGACCAAAGTTTAGTATTTATACACAGAAAATGGTCCTCTTTTGAGGAAACTATCTACATAATTCCATCATAGCTGGTTCCATGTAATTCATCTTCAAATCTTTCTGAACATACAGCACAAGTACTGGATACTATTCTTCTCTTAAGTGAGTGTGTTCTTGCTAAATATTTACATCCATGAATTACATATAGTTATATGCATATATACGTATGTGTATATATGTGTATATACACATACCCATATATTGTGAGCATCAGTAGGCATCCAAGATATGATGTGTATCTGTATGCACACAGATATTGTAGGCATCTATACACATGCCAAAATGGAAGTGGAGAACTAGAATTAAGCCAGGTAATTCTGAATAATAGAAATTTGATGGACAGGCTGGAAGGAACAATACCAGTGATGACACACAACTATCATGCAGAAGAAGGATCTAGCAGCGTTGTTGCAAGATTGTAAAATAACCAAAGTCTCAAGAGGACAGATGACAAAACTTACTTTATCTCAGATAAATGTGTTTCCTGCTGAAGAATGCCTCTTAGGTGATAATTGAGTCCAATAAAATGGTAAGTTATAGAAATGAGAACAATGTTAGTCTAAAGCAGGACCTGTGACTACCAAGACTTGATGACAGAGGACCTGGGAAGAAAAGAATGGGGAAAAGTTGAACACAGAGAAGACAGCACAAAGAGATTGTGACTTTGAGATGAAGGATGACTGCCTCCAGGTTCTGATAAATGGAAAAGGAAGGCAGAAGACAGTGTGAAAGTTAGAGGGAGAGATTTGAAGATGCTATTCTGCTGGCCTTTAAGGTAGAGGAAGGGGCCAGAAGACATGGAATGCAGGCAGCCTCCAGAAGCTGGCAACCTCAAGGAAATAGATTATCCTCTGAAGCCTCCAGAAGGAACGTAGCCCTGTTGGCATCTTGATTTTTAGAGTGAGACTTCTGGTATACAGAACTGTAATAGAACCAGTCCTTTTTTTATACCACTAAATTTGGGGTAATTTGTTACAATAACAACAGGAAATTAATATACTCATTCTTACCAGGAGTGGCCTTTTTTCATGTGAATTTTCTGGAACTATATTATCCAGTAATTTAGAAACAATATTTGGGTTTGAATAAACTTCGTTCATCTTCCATTTTACCTCTATCTCCCTCAGTTTAGGGTTGGGTGATTTATATGTTTGTGAGTGTTTTATTTTCCAGCAAGAAAGATCCACGGAATTCATATCATTTCCAAATCAAATTTCACTGTTCAAAACATTAAGCCCCATAGATCTCATACTACTTTAGGTAAATTACTTAAGACAAACTTTAAAACAGCTTAATAATAAATAAGAAATCATTTTTTTCATTCAATGAACAAGCAATTACATAATTTCAACTTTCTTTTACCCAATTTTAAAGTTATTTTAATTTATTAACACTGGTTCTGTCAGAATAAAGACTCTTAAATGTGTTTGATAACTTGATGATTCTGTTGTGAGAGAAAAGTTAATCTCTGATATCTCTAGACAGAGAAGAAGCACAGAGTCATTTTTACAGTCCATTTCACATACTCTCCCTGTTTGCTCCTTGAATCAATTTACATGTCCCTCAAGGAAGAGTGTCTGTATATTTTGTCCGTCATAACTCAGTTAATTCCTCATCCTTTATGTTTATTCCCACTGAAACTGAACACATCAAGGGCCTCCCTGGGGTCTTTGCTCTGGGCTTTATAACCATGAAATGGGCTGCCTCCTTTCCTTCTTGGCATTTGCTAACAAAGAGAGTCTAGATCTGACAGACGCCTTCAATTCACATTCATCCAAGACTAACCAAAAGAGAGGCTGAACGGTTACTTTGTAATTCCCTTATTGTATCACTTTACTTTAAAAACAAAACAAAACTAGTAAGAAAAACAGCAAAAACACAGTGTGAAGCCCACAACTTTGGAATCAAACTCCAGTTTATACCCCAACTCTTAGCCTGCCTGATGTGCAACCTTAGACAACTAACCCAATCCCTTCCAGTTTCCATTTTCCCACTTGTGTCATGCAAGAAGAAGCAGTATTTCTCTTAATCACTTGTTATGGGGACTAAATGAGATACTGTCTTCAAAGCTTGTATATAGTGCTGGCTGATGGCAATTGCTTGATAAAATGCCACTATCACTCTTCCATCTCTTAAATAACTATTTTAGAACAAGACCTGTTACTTAACTTCTTTGGGTGGCATCTTTTTCATCTGTTAAGTAAGGAAGTTTGACTAGATAATACTGTATTATTTCCCCTTCAGTGGTACAATTTTGCAATACTAAGAACAATAGAAATATAAAGTGCATGGTTGTAAAATTGAAGGGATAGTTAAGTGAAAGGATACAGAAAGAGAGAATTGCATTGAAATATGTTTCTACAACTCTCTTTAAACATTTTTTTATTTGTCCACAGTTTATTTAACAGACCCCTATGGGACTACCTACTCTGTCAGGTGTTATTCTAGGCTCAGAGGATTCAACAAGAAGCCAAACAAAGATCCTGCCCTCAGGCAGCTTACATTCTGGTGGGCAGACCAATGACAAACAAATGTATAGAAACATGTCAGGTGGGGGAAAGGGCTGTGAAGTTGGGTAAGGCAGATAGGGGAGAGTGACTGATGGGATGCGGAGAATATTATTTTATTTTATTTTTTAGTGATACATATTTGTACCTAGTTATGGGGTCCATGTGATAATTTGTTACGTGCATATGTGCAATGTTCAACTCCGAGGATTTAGGGCAAGCATCAGAGGATTTAGGGCAAGCATCACTTCAAATATTTATTATTTCTATGTTACAACTGTCTTTTATTAATAATCACTCCCATATTAGCTATTAAGTTCTATTGTGGCCATAGATCATTTGGAAATATATTGATCTGTGAGGTATTATTCTTATAATAAAATAAAAGCTAATATTTGTTGTTTATTCAATGGCAAACACTGTTCTATGTGTTTTATGCTTATTAACTCATCTGATCCTTGAAAGACTCTAATACACACACATAGGCACACAGTACATGGGGAAACTCAAGCAGAATTTCCCAGTGTAATTATTCGATAAAATTTTACTTTAAGTGCTCTCCCTGCAGGATAAAATTGACTTGTGCTATGCCCTCTCCCTCTGCCTTTATACTTTGTCCTTTTCTTTTTCTTAAGAATACACTTGAAATTCTAACTTGAAAGTAATTTTGAATATCTAAAAAGGTCTTATAAAATTTTTTAAGTTATGTGTTTAGCATAACAGGGTCTAGATTAAAGTGTCAAGTGCCAAATATAGGAAATAAACACATGATTATGTGATAATGAGGCTTAAGTACTGGCAGAAAAGTTTCAATCATTTTGAAAGGGAAAACATATTAAATAAAGAGTAAAATCAGGAACTACGCCCAAGAAAGATTAAAAACTCTAGGACAGAGCTGTTGAATAAAAACAGAATGTGAGGCATGCATGTGAACCATGTATATTATTCCATATTCTCTAGTAACCCACATTATAAGAATGTTTAAAAACAGGTAAAATTAGTTATAATGGTATGTTAAACACATTACATCCCAAATATTTTCATTTCCATGTATAATGAATATTACAAATTATTAAAGAGATATTTTACATTCCTTTTTAAAAATTAATTACTTGGCTGGGCACGGTGGTTCACACCTGTGAACCTGTAATCCTAGCACTTTGGGAGGCAGAGGTGAGCAGATCACTTGAGGCCCGGAGTTCCAGACCAGCTTGGCCAATATGGTGAAATCTCATCTCTACTAAAAATACAAAAATTAGCCAAATGTGGTGTCATGCGCCTATAGTCCCAACTACTTGGGAGGCTGAAGCAGGAAAATCACTTGAACTTAGGAGGCAGAGGTTGAAGTGAGCCAAGATCTCACCACAGCACTCCAGCCTGGGCAACAGAGCAAGACTCCATCTCAAAAAATAAAAATAAATAAATAAATAAATAAAATAAGTTAATTTATAACTGAGAAATAAAAATTGTATGTTTATTCTGTACAACATGATGTTTTGAAATGTTTGTATATGTTATGGAATGGCTAAATCATACTAATTAACATAAGCATTACCTCACATACTTATTTTTTGTGGTGAGAACACAAAATCTACTATCTCAGTGATTTGCAAAGATGAAATACATTGCTATTAACTGTAGTCACCATGTTATACAACAGATCTCTTGAACTTATTCCTCCTATCTTACTGGAACTTTTTATTCTTTAACCAACATCTCCGTAATCTCACCCTCCAACCTGGTGACCACCATTCTACTGTCTGCTTCTATGAGCTCAACTTTTTTAGATTCCATATACAAGTGAGATCACGTGATATTTGTCTTTCTGTGCTAGGTTATTTCACTTAACCTAATGTCCTCCAGGTTCATTTATGTTGTCACAGATGACAGAATTTCCTTCTTTTGTATGGTTGAAGAGTATTCCATTGTGTATGTGTACCACATTTTCTTTAGCCATTCATCCACTGATAGACACTTAGGTTGATTCCATACTTTGGCTATTGTGAAAAATGCTTTAATGAACATGGGAGTGCAGGTATCTCTTTGGCATACTGATTTCATTTCCTTTGGATGTATACCCAGTAGTGGGATTGCTGTATAATATGATAGTTCTATTTTTAAGTTTTTGAGAAACCTCCATATTGTTTTCCATAAGTGCTATAGTAATTTACATTCCCAACAACAGTATGCAAGGGTTTCCTTTTCTTTACAACCTCAGCACCCCTTGTTAACTTTTGCCATTTTGATAATAGCCATTCTAACAGTTGTGATTTTGATTTGCATTTCTCTGGTGATTAGTGATGTTGAATATTTTTTCATATACTTTTTGGCCACTTGTATGTCTCCTTTTGAGAAATGACTATGCAGGTCCCTTGTCCATTATAATCAAATTATTTGTTTGCTTGCTATTGAGTTGCTTAATTAAGTTCCCTACATATTTTTGATATTAGCTCATTATCAGACACATGGTTTACAAATGTATTCTCCCATTCCATGGATTTTCACTTCCTCTGTTGACTGTTTTCTTTGCTGTACAGAAGATTTTTAGTACATTCTTCTTCTTATACTAAGTTTTTGAAATCCAGTATGTATTTGATACTTACACCACATCTCAATTCAGACTACTCACATTTCAAGTGCTCAACAGCCACATGTAATTAGTGACTACCATGTTGGATAGCAAAAATCTAGGTATAGCAAAACTGTGACTAAAGCCTAAGATACAACAATAGGTTAATCCATGAAAATCATAGATTTACTTCTCTTTTGAGACTCAAGAATTGTTCAATGAGGTATCTCCAGTTTGTATAGAAATTAATGCTTGTTACAGGTGATAAGTTTGGGTTCCACAAGTGTTGGGATTGCGCAAGGGAGGAAAGGAATACTTGGCAGAGACAGAAGGCCTAGGATCAAGCCTTAGTTTGCATAAGTCACTTAAAATTCATATATCTCATTTTCTCCAAATTGTCCTGTCTTCTCTCCACTGTTGTTCTGAGGATTAAATAAAATATTTTCATTGAATTTGTAGAGAAGGATGTGACATAAGGAATGGTAACTATAATTGCTATTGAGTTAATGTTGATGATGATTATATTGTCAGCATTGTTGCTCTTTTTGAACTAAAATCTATATTAAAAACATTTCTATAGGAAAAGATTTCTAAAAAATAGGACTTTGCCTAAATAAGTAAATTATAAAATGATTAAAAGTAGAATCACCAACAGTTACATAATATTAAATTTGGCTGGACACGGTGTCTCACACGTGTAATCCCAGCACTTTAGAAGGCCAAGGTGGGCAGATCACCTGAGATCAGGAGTTTGAGACCAGCCTGGCCAACATGGTGAAACCCCGTCTCTATTAAAAATACAAAAATTAGCCAGGCATGGTGGCACATGCCTGTCCCAGCTATTTGGGAGGCTGAGCCAGGAGAATCCCTTGAACCCAGGAGGGAGAGGTTGCAGTGAGCAATAATAATAATTATTATTATTATTAAATTTGCTTAATGGTTTCTTTTTATTTCACTTAGTCACCAAAATCAGGTCTTTGGTTCTAAAAAATTGTCAAGAGATAAAGGAGATAAGCATGAAGAACATAGGTTTATATTTCCAGGAGGTATAAAAAAATATATACAAGGAAAAAGTTGTGTTAACTATATTATCATAGTAAATCATTATATCAACATTTGTGTTAAAAAACAGATAAGAAAACATTTTATCAGGAAATTGTTAGAAAAAACAGGTGAATTAATTAGTTACTGTCATTAGTTGGATTAATAACAATTCATTTATTCTAGACTGGTTTATCACAAATACAAAGTGTTCTTCCAAGTAAGAATATATGATTTTATGTTAGAATATGCTAGAAAGTGTTTAAAGAATTTTGGAAAAGCATACAGCTAAAGAAGTAAATTGTAGTTAGCATTCATCCTTGGTGAGAGTAAAGTCACGCATAAGTTCATGAGAGAAAAATCTGAATTAACTAGTTTTTTTAAAGCTTTTTAAAAAGGTTTATCTTTATTAGTCAAGGTAAAGCAGAGAGTATATATTGTTGATTTAAAACAACAACGACATCAATGTTTTATAGTATCCAGTTTATAGGTCTTTCATCTCCTTAGTTAAATTTATTTTGAAGTCTTTTTGATACTATCATAAATGGGAGTGATGGGAGTGTTTCTTGATTTCTTTTTCAGGTAGGTTGATATTTGCAAATAGAAATGTCATGGATTTTTTTGTATGTTGATTTTATGTTTCACAACTTTAATGAATTCATTTATTAGATATAGAAGTTTTTTGGTGGAGTCTTTGGGGTTTTCTATATATAGGATCATGTCATCTGCAAATAGAGACAATTTTACTTTTTCTTTTCCAATTTAGATATCTTCATTTATTTTTCTTGTCTAATTGCTCTTGATAGTGCTTCTAGTACTATGTTGTTGTGAAAATTAAGAATGTCTCCAGAGATTGCCTAATGTCCCCCAGTTGAGGGTGGGGGCAGCACCCCTAGTCAAGAACCCCAGTCAAGATTGACTGGAAAGTGAGTTGTGCTGTTGTTGTTGTTGTTGTTGTTGTTGTTTGATGGAGGGGAAAGGATTCAAAACTGAAAAAAATACACCCAACCAAGCGATGATTTTGGAAGCAAGTTTTCCAAGCATGGTAAACAGCAAATGCTATACTTGATAATGAACTTGGAAAGTCCAAAGAACATACAAAGGATTTGTGTGACTGAAGAACACACATGAAGAAGGAAACAGAATCAGAGAGGCAGAAAAAGACTTTCAGGTCATGACAGAGAGCTTAGATTTATTCTTTTTTAAGTGTGATGAGAGGTTTCAATAAAAGAGAGAATTTCTGATTAGCTGTGAAGCAAGAAATGTTCTGACTAGACCTTTAAATATGGATAGGCCTGGATTTTTACAGCCTGGGGTGAAAGATAGAAGTATTGCAGGAATGGATAAGGGATTGGAGTTGATAAATTCTGGCTGGGCTGGCACCAGGGCTGTGCGGAAATGGGTTTTTGGAATTGTCAGAAATGTAGCCTAATGCTGGAAAAAGGGACATCTTCTACTCCAAACACTACTGGGATGACAACTTGGAGAAGCTCTCTCAAGGAGAGTGTGTTCCGGGCAACACACTGGCAGCAGCTGTGAGCTGTGGTGCCCACTGTGAGTATATGGACTCTGGCTCAGCTCCAAACATGCCCCTTTAGGGAGAAAGGGCCCAAAGCCAAAGGCAGGTGGAGCAACCCAACACAAGCCAGAGACTGACAACCCAGGGACTGGCAACTAACAGCACAAAGATGTCACAGACTTGAGTTTAAAATATTCTTGTTAGAGGTTTACAAAGTCAACACCTTGAGACCAATGGAGACAAAGATAACAGACTTTGGGTCTTTATTCTAACTCCCTTGCTGTTGTTTTGTCACTATGGAATTTGCGTGTTCCAGGCGTTCTTCTAAGGGCTTGCCATCCATTTTCTCACTTTACCTTATGAATGATACTATGGGGTGGATGCTCTTATTTTTCAGTATTTTTTTAAAATAAGACACTAGAGCCTAAAAATGTTCTGTTTCTTGCCCATGCAGTCTGAAACCTCAAAAATCTGATTTAAGCACAACTTCTTTAACCATCACATAATACTCAGATAAAGCAATAAACACACTATAGCGCTCTGATGAAGCAATGACAAAAATGAAATCACCTGCCAAAAATCATATCCAGCTAATTCCTAATAATTTGAGGAACAATTACTACTAAATTGCTAGGATTTGACCTTCAACTATACCAGCTGTTTTTCTAAGCACTGTATATGAATTGCCTAGTTTAATCCTCATAAAAACCTATGAGAAAAGTCTTATTAATTGTCCCAATTTATAGATGAGAAACTTGGGGTTTAGAAATCTGAGGCATCTTGTCCGAAGTCACAGAACCAGTAGGTGGTGGAATTGAGATTATAACCCAGACAGACAAATGCCCAGTGCTTTACTCCGATGCTAAATTATTGAACCCAGTTTTCTCCCAAAGAGGAAGTGTTCAGAAACTCACAGCTTTATTTGATAAAAATAAAGTGTATTATTAAAAATCTAGGCAACTATTTAAAAGAATTTTACACACAAGGACATCTTGTGTCATAAACCGAGGCAATACTTTGGAAAGCTTCCCTTACGTTCTTACTGGTTGTGCAGAAGTTTTAAAGAAAACACATTAAATTCATTTGTCAATTTATTTCACATGATATCTGAATTTACAAACGAGTCTATGGAAACAGGCCTTGGTTTCTTGATTCTGTAATCTTGTATTAATGCATTGGATAGTTTGGGTTCAGATATTTCCAAGTACCTTAGATAAGGATCTGTCCCTACTCCATCTGCTCCCCAACCTTCGAATCTTCTAACCAAAAACAGTTTGAGAAACCAGCAAAGACTAAGAGTTCCAGAAGCCACTGTCAATGTTTTAGAATTTGTGTATTTGTATGAGTTCCAGCGTCTGACAGAGGAATGACAGAATGCCGCTATGTATGTGGTAGCACATTTCCTGTGACACCAGGGTCACATAAGAGACTGGCCCAAACTGTTGGTGACCCAATTCATTGAAAATTGTCTATTCTTGAGAAAGAAAATTGTGAGCATTAAGAGGCATCCATGAGGCAGTGAAAGTAAGCCAGGGTTTGGCATTAGAAGTTGTAGATTTGAGTCCTTTTGTACTGTACAAGCTTTGTGGCCTTTGGCAAGTCACTATAACTGCTGAAAGATTAGGGCTTTTTATTACACAGGAGGCAGCATAATCCTGACCATGGCTATCGGGAAGATTGCAGTGCAGATCAATAGGACAATAGGTGAATGAGTGGTTTATGGACTGTACAGTGTTCTAACAACAAAAAGAGGCATTCATAATATTGATGTTGAACATCAAGTTACACAACTGACTCCACTAAACTAGGGATAGCGTGTCTCTCCTCTGTGCTCAGGTCTTTTTCACAATGGCAGTGTGTGCTGAAGCAGAGCTGATACAAGCCAGTGTGTTCTGGAGATATGGGAGGGATGAAGCTGATGTGAGTAAGCCATTTATGCTTATGGCAGTTGCTCAAGATAGAAATGGAAAGTTCTCCATGTTTTGAGGCATTAAACAATCAGTTTATTTACAACCAGTGGGCATGAGATAAACATTGCAGACCCAAGAGCAACTATCTTTGTTATCTTTAATATAAACAATAATTATTATAACAATAATAGCAGCTCATGTATTGGTCAACTACTTTTATAAACAAAATGCTCTAAGACTCATAGGCTTAACACAATTATTTATTCTCAATTTTTCAACCAGCATATCAGCTGGGGATTTGTTAATTGAGTCTGGGCTCAGGCAGGCAGCTCTGTTTCAAACTGCAAGCTCACTTGGGCTTAGATCCTCAGTGCGGGCTGGGCTCATGTGTGTTCATTCTAGAACCCAGGCAAAAGGGGCAGCAGCTACCTGGGAGCAAGGCCTTTTCAGGGCAATGACAGATGGGCAAGAGAGCACTTGCCTAAGTACATTTCAGGCCTCTGTCTAATCTACATACATCACATTCACTAGGTGCTTACTGCGTGTTCAAGCAATTGTTATGAAGAACTTTATCCCCATTGTTTTATACGATTTTCATAACAACCCTGTAAAGCAAGGTCCATTTTTATCCTAGTTTTATAGATGAGAAAACCAAAGCAAAGAGAAGTTAAGAAAATTTACCAATATCCCACAGTTAGTCAATGGTCGAGTCCAGATTTGAGCACAAGTTTTGTCAGTACATTCTATTGACGACTTAAATCCTTGTTCATCAATACTGCAATTAAAATGGGGCTAGTTTCAGAGTGTTGAATATATCTGGGTTCCCATATCATGACATTTAAAATATATTTTTTATTTATATCATGGAATATTTGCTATACACAACCATTCATAGCACACATCCACATGGTAATGCCTAATAAAATAAACACATAAAAATCTACCACCAAAGAACTAGACTATTACCAATATCCTCACATGATCCTTCTCTGGCTCAACTTCCTGACTCCTCGCTGAAGGTAACCACTATCTTGAATTTTATATTTGTCATTCTCTTGCTTTTTGTTAAGGATAGATTGATCATACATGTCTGTATCAAATAGTTTTGCTCAACTGTGCTGTCACTTGTATCTACAGTTAATTTATTTTTTATTTGTGTGTAAAAATAGTACAGTTAATGAATATATCGCAATACATCAGTTATCTTACCAATGAATGTTGGTTTGCTTTTAATGTTTTGCCATCATAAGTAATGCTTCTATGAACAATCCACTAGTAATGCATGAGATTTCCCATTATGCTAAATCTTCAGCCATCCTTGTTATTGTCAGACTCCATAATTTAAGGAAAGTAAAAAAATATTTTATTGTATTCTTAGTTTCCATTTCTCTGCTTACCACAAAGGCTTAGCACATTTTCATAAGGTAATTCATCAAACATGTTTTCTCTTCTGTGAACTGCTTGCTGATGACCCTTGCCAATTTTCCTATTGCATTATCTTCCTTATTGAGTCATATCAGTTATGTGTCTGTTTATACAGTATATTCACATAAATTTTTTCATTATATATATATAGCATTAATATTTTCTCTCAGTTTATGGCTTGTCTTTTTATTCTCTTCATGGTAAATAGCGAAAGAATTTGTCAATCTTTTCCTTAATGGTTGATATGGTTTGGCTCTGTGTCACCACCCAAATCTCATCTTGAATTGTACTCCCATAATTCCCACATGTTGTGGGAGGGACCTAGTGGGAAATAATTCGAATCATGGGGGCAGTGTCCCCCATACTGTTCTTATGGTAGTGAATAAGTCTCATGAGACCTGATGGTTTTATCAGGTGTTTCTGCTTTTCCATCTTCCTCATTTTCTCTTGCCACTGTCATGTAAAAAGTGCATTTTTCCTCCCACCATAATTGTGAGTCCTCCCCATCCATGTGGAACTATCAGTCCAATTAAACCTCTTTTTCTTCCCAGTCTCGGGTAGGTCTTTATTAGCAGCATAAAAACAAACTAATACAATGCTTATACTAGTTTGAATAGTGTCCCCCCAAAATTCATGTCCACCAGAATCCGTGGATGTGACCTTATTTGGAATAGGGTTGATACAGGTCACACGGGATTAGGGTGGACCCCAAATCAAAACACTGTTGTTCTGTTATAAGAAGAGAGAAATTCAGACACAGAGACAGAGGAGACACAGGGAAGACAGCCATGTGACAAAGAAAGAAGACATTGGAATGGTGCGGCTGTAAGCCAAGGAATGCTAAAGACTGCCAGCAAACACCAGAAGCTGCAGAGGCAAGGAAGGACTTCCCTAGATATTCAGAGGGAGCATGAGCCTGCTGACACCATGACCTCTGACTTGCAGCCTCCTGAAATGTGAGAGAAGAAATTTCTACGTTGTAAGCCACCTAGTTTGTGGTAATTTGTTATAGCAGCCACAGAAAACAAATACGATGGTTAGGAATTTTTGTGTTGTAAAAATTTTTTACATCTTAAAGCTGTGAAGGTACCCTGTATATTACCTTATGAAGTTTTAAAGACTTGTCTTCACATTTAAATGTTTTTAATTTATCAGATACTGACTTTGCTTATGGATGTGAGGCAGGGATTTAATTTTATTGATTTTATTGTTTGGGATTTTTTGTTTGTTTTGGGATAATACATTTTTCCAATACCGCTTACTAAAATGTTCATTTTTCTTTTATTAATTCACAAAGCAACCATCACATATTAAGGCGCCTTATAAGTGTGGATTTCTTTTTAGGATCTTGAGTCTGTTTCAATGGCCAATTTGCCTACCACACTATTCTGGGCAAATTATTGTAACTTTATTATAGTTGTTCTTATGTGGTAAAGCTAGACCTTTCACCTTCCTCCCTTTGTTTTGTTTTGTTTTGTTTTTTCAGAAGTCTCTTGACTATTCCTGGTCATTTGATCTTCCATTAAAATATAAAATCAGCTTATAAATCATGTCTTAAATGTCTGGATTGTGATTAAAAATTCATTTAATCTCTAGATCAACAGGGAAGAATTAATATCTTTACAGTATTAAGCCTTTGTATTCATAAAATAATAATTTTTATTGTTTATATTTTTAAATAAAGTAATAAAGTACTATATTTCTCCACGTTTTGCACATTTACTGCTAAATTTATTCCTAAGTACCATACATACTTTGCTGCTAATATAATATTACCTTCTCAAAATTATGTTTCATAAATTTTTGGTTAGTGTATATAAATGCAATTTTGGACTGCTGGTGTTACAACCATCCACCTCTCTACCCTCTATTATTTTGACATATATATAGATATATACATGTATATATATAGATATCTACATTTTATAGAAATACATATATATATATCTACTATGTATATATCTTATATATGTGTATATATATATATATAGGGAGAGAGAGAGAGAGAGAGAGAGAGAGATCTTTCAATTTTCTGTATGGACAATCACATGCCAAAAAAATGATAAAAGCATGGTTTTTTTCCTTTCCATATTTTACATTTTTTCCTCTTTCTTTCCATGCTGCACTGGCTGGGACCTGCACCATAATGTTGGATAGCAGTAGTAAAAATAAGCATCCTTGCCTTGTTTGAAGTTTTAAAGATAATACTTTTAATGTTTTACTATTAAGAATTATGTTTACTGTAGGAGTTTTTTGGTACTCTTTAATAGATTAAAGAAATTTCCTTTTATTCATAATTTGCTAAAAGTTTCATCACAAATAAATGTGGAGTTTGTTAAGTGCTTGTCTGACATCTGTTGAAATCATGTTGTTTTAATCCTTAAATACATTAATGTGGAAATTACATGAATAAACTTTAACTCACTTGTGAATTTTTGGAATAAATTCAGCTTAGTTTTGGCACATTACCCTTTGTGCAGATTGCTGAACTTTATTTTTCTAAAACAGATTGCTGAATTTTATTTTTCTAATATTTGGGGTAATATCTTTGCATTTATATTTATGAGTAAGATCACTTCTTATTTCCATTTTGGATCATAGAATGAAATTATGTGATAGTGTCCCTTTTTTGTATCTTGTGAAAGAATTTTTATAAAATTGCAATGATTTGTTCCATCAAGTTTTGTAGAATATCCTATAAAGCCATCAAAATCTGGTGTTTTCTTGGTTTGAAAAAAGAAATTTATAAAGCTAAGTTTTACAAAGTTTGAATGATATAATTAATAAGCCTGAATCTATAGAAGACTATTTTTTGAAGTACATACATGTTTAGAGTTATGTCTTGTGCCTATCAACTAGCTAAGCCACATTCTTCTTAAACCAATGTGATAATTTCATAAAATCTTACCATGATCTAGGCCAAAGAGAAAGACTCAGCCCATTTTAAGGAATCAGCACTATTAAAAAGATTAACAAAACAGGCAATTCTAATGAGATGGATAACTGACAGACTTTTCAGTAAAGCATGAAGTTCTGTAAATCTCCTACTGTGAAGTTAGATTTGTCAGATTCTTTCTGTAGTTGTAGCAATTTTTGCTTTATGTAGGTTGAGACTATTTCATAAAGTACATACATATTTAGAATTATATCTTCCTAGTGAGTTGAGATTTACTTTCAGTAAATGATTTTTGTGTCTAATAATATTTTAAATTAAAAAAAATTCGGATACATAGTAAGTGTATACATGAGTTATTTTGATAGTCATTCAGTACATAAAAATTACATCAGGGCAAATGGGGGTATCCATCAACTTGAGCATTGATCCTTTGTGTGACAAACAATCCTGTTATACTCTTTTAGTTATTTTTAAATATATAATTAAATTATTATTGACTATAGTCACGCTGTTGTGCTATCAAATATGAGATCTTATTCATTCTTTCTAACTATGTTTTTGTAACCATTAACCATCCCCATTCCCCCCACCAAGCACCACCACTACCTGTCCCAGGCGCTGGGAATCATCCCTTTACTCCCTATCTCCATGAGTTCAATTGTTTTAATTTTTACCTCCCACAATAAGTGAGAGTATGCAAAGTTTGTCTTTCCATGCCTGGCCTATTTCATTTAACGTAATGACCTCCAGTCCCATCCACATTGATGCAAATGACAGGATCGGATTGTTTTTGTGTGTTTGTTTTTATTTTACTTTAAGTTCCGGATACGTATGTAGAACATACAGGTTTATTACATCGGTATATATGTGCTATGGTGGTTTGCTGCATCTATCAACCATCATCTAGGTTTTAAGCCCTGCATGCATTAGCTATTTGTCCTAATGCTCTACTTCGCCTTGCTCTCCACCCCCTGACAGGCCCTGGTGTTTTTTGTTCCCCTCCCTGTGTCCATGTGTTCTCTGTTCAACTCCCACTTATGAGTGAGAACATGAGGTTCCTGGTCTTCTGTGCCTGTGTTAGTTTGCTGAGGATGATGGCCTCCAGCTTCATCCATGTCCCTGCAAAGGACATGAGCTCATTCTTCTTTAGGGCTATATAGTATTCCATGGTGTATATGTGCCACATTTTCTTTATCCAGTCTATAATTGATGGGCATTTGGGTTGGTTCCATGTCTTTGCTATTGTAAACAGTGCTGCAATGAACATACACGTGCATGTGACTTCATAGTAGAATGATTTATATTCCTTTGGGTACATACCCAGTAATGGGATTGCTGGGTCAAATGGTATTTCTGGTTCTAGATCCTTGAGGAATCACCACATTGTCTTCCACAATGGTTGAACTAATTTACACTCCCACCAACAGTGTAAAACCATTACTATTTCTCCACAGCCTCGCCAGCATCTATTGTTTCTTGACTTTTTAATAATCGCATTTTGACTGGTGTGAGATGGTATCTCATTGTGGCTTTGATTTGCATTTCTTTAGTGATCAGTGATGTTGAGCTTTTTTTCATGTTTGTTGGCTGGATAAATCTCTCCTTTTGAGAAGTTTCTGTTCATATCCTTTGCCCTCTTTTTGATGGGGTTACTTTTTTCTTGTAAATTTGTTTAAGTTCCTTGTAGATTCTGGATATTAGACCTTTGTCAGATGGGTAGATTGCAAACATTTTCTCCCATTCTGTATGTTGCCTGATCACTCTGATGCTAGTTTCTTTGCTGTGCAGAAGCTCTTTAGTTTAATTATATCCCATTTGTTAATTTTGGCTTTTGTTACAATTGCTTTTAGGGTTTTCATCATGAAGTCTTTGCCCATGCCTATATCCTGAATGGTATTCTCTAGGTTTTCTTCTAGGGTTTTTATGGTTTTGGGTTTTACATTTAAGTCTTTAATATATCTTGTGTTAATTTTTATATAAGATGTAAGAAAGGGGTCTACTTTCAGTTTCCTGCATATGGCTACCTCATTTTCCCAGCACCACTTATTAAATAGGGAATCTTTTCCCCATTCCTTGTTTTTGTCAGGCTTGTTGAAGATCAGATAGTTGTAGATACATGATGCTGTTTCTGAGGTCTCTGTTCTGTTCCATTGGTCTGTATGCCTGTTCTGGTACCAGTACCATGCTGTTTTGGTTACTGTAGCCTTGTAGTATAGTTTGAAATCAGGTTGAGTGATGCCTGCAGCTTTGTTCTTTTTGCTTAGAACTGTCTTAGCTATCGTATTGTTTTTTATGACTGAATAGTACTCCATTATTGATATGTACCACATTGTCTTTATCCATTTGTCTATTGATTGGCACTTAGGTTGTTTCCAAATCTTGGCTATTGTGAATAATACTGCAAAAAAAAAAATGAAAGTAAAGGTGCCTTTTCAATATAATGATTTCCTTTCTTTTGGGTATACACCTAGCAGTGGGATTGCTAGATCATATAGTTGCTGTATTTTTTAGTTTTTTGAGGAACCTCCAAGCTGTCCTCCATAGTTGTTACACTAATTTACATTCCCTCCAACAGTGTACAAGGGCTGCCTTTTCTCCACATCTTCACCAGCATTTGTTATTTTCTGTCTTTTGGATATAAGCCATTTTAACTGGGGTGAGATAATATCCCATCATAGTTTTAATTTGCATTTCCTTATGATCAATGATGTTGAGCACCTTTTCATATGCCTGTTTGTCATTTGTATGTCTTATTTTGAGAAATGTCTAGTCAGATTATTTGCCCATTTTTAAATCAGAACATTAATTTATTTTCCTATAGAGTTGTTTGAGCTCCTTATATATTCTGGTTATTAGTCTCTGGTCAAATAGGTAGTTTGCAAATATTTTCTCTGATTCTGTTGGTTGATCTTTTCTTTGTTGATTGCACCCTTTGTTGTTCAGAAGCTTTTTAACTTGATGTAATCCCATATGTCCATTTTTGCTTTGGTTGCCTTTACTTGTAGGGCATTTCTCAAGAAGTCTTTGCCCAGTCCAATGTCCCCACTGTTTTTGTGTAGTAGTTTCATAGTGAGGTCTTAGATTTAAGTCTTTAATTCATTTTTATTTTACTTTTGTGTATGGTGAGAGAGAGTAGTCTGGTTTTATTCTTCTGAATCTGGATATCCAGTTTTTCAGCACCATTTTTTGTAGAAATTATTCTTTCCCCCAAGGTATGTTCTTGGCACCTTTGTAAAAAATGAGTACGCTGTATGGATTTATTTATGGGTTCTCTATTCTTTTCCATTGGTCTATGTGTATGTTTCTATGTCAGTACAATGATGCTTTGGTTACTATAGATCTGTAGTATAATTTGAAATCACGTAATGTAATTCTTCCAGTTTTATTCATTGTAGCCAAAACTTAGGATAGCTTTGGCTATTCTGGGTCTTTGCACTAAGTCTGTACATCACTTTGAGTAGTATAGACATTTTAACAATATTGATTCTTCCAATCCATGAACATGGAATACTTTTCATTTCTTGTGTCTTTAATTTCTGACATCAATGTTTTATAGTTTTCATTGTAGAGATCTTTCTTGGTTAAATTAGTTCCTAAGTATTTACTTGTACTTGTAGCTACTGTAAATGGGATTACTTTCTTGATTTCTTTTTCTGATTGTTCACTATTAGCATATAGATATGCTACTAATTTTTTATGTTGATTTTGTGTGCTACAAATTTACTGAATTTGTTTATCAGTTCTAACAGTTTTTTGATGGAGTCTTTAGGTTTTTTCCAAATGTAAGATCATAACCTGCAAACAAGGATAATTAGAAGTCTTCCATTTTAACCCATTTATGCTTGAGGTTGCAATTTTTTGAGTTTGAAAAATCGGACTTTGGTGATGACCTTGAGCAGTAGGATAAAAATAACTCCCACATGTTTAGTGTTCCAATAATGGAACACTAGGCATAAATGGGTTTTGAAAGCCCTTTATATCTTTCTCTTGTCTGTTTGCTCTAGCTAGGATTTCCAATAGTGTATTGAATAACATTGGTGAAAGCAGACATGCTTGTTGTGTTCGCCATTTTACAGAAAAGGTTTCAGTTTTTCCCCATTCGGTATGATACTAGCTATGAGTCTGTCACTACAGCTTTTATTATGCTGAGGTATATTCCTTCTATAAACAGTATTTTTATAGTTTTTATCATGCCAGGATGTTGAATTTTTTTAAAAAATTTTCAGCATCAATTGAAATGATCACATGGTTTTTGTCCTTCATTTTGTTAGTATGATGTATCACACTGATTGATTTGCTTATATTGAATCATTCTTGCATCCGTGGAATAAATCCCACTTGGTCATGATGAATGACCTTTTTAATGTGTTGTTGAATTGAATTTTCTATTATTTTGTTGAGGTTTTTTGCATTAATATTAATCAGGGATGTTGGCCTGTAGTGTTTGTTTGTTTGTTTCTTTGATGTGTCTTTGTCTAGTTTTGGTATTGGAGTAGTACTGGCCTTGTAGAATGAGTTTGGAAGTATTCTCTCCTCCTCCACTTTTTTGGAATAGTTTGAGTAGGATTGGTATTAGTTCCTTAAATGTTTGGTAGAATTCAGCAGTGAAGACATTGGGTCCTGGGCTTTTCATTACTGGTAGACTTTTTATTAGGACTTTGATCTTGCTGCTTGTTATTGGTCTGTTCAGCCTAATATTTTTTAATTAATTAATTTTTTTCTGTATGGATTTACATACATGAACCATGTATTTGCCTTTTCTAGCACAGTTCTAACATCAAAGAGTTGGCCATACTGGATGCAAAAATAGACTTTTACTTGGAAAATATCTGATTATTTTAAATAGCTTCCTTATTGCTTGCTCATTTTTATTTCATCTTTTATTTCTTTAAATATTTCATAAGGTAATTTTGTATTTTGTTTCTGATATTCCCATGTTAAATAATTAGGTGTCTAAATCTGATTGTTTGCTTGCTTTTGTTGAGTCTCACCCATTGTGGTTTTTGGACTCCTATTGGTTGACCTCAGTGAATTGAAACCCTAGGGGGTTATACTGGGGATACATTTCATCATGTGGGATTTGCTTCTGGACTTGCTAAGAGCCAGAACATGCTATTAGCCAGTAATAACTTTAGATCCTTCAAGGGCACAGGCTAAATCTAGGAATATAAGGTTCTGCTCATATAGTCATCCTTGATAGTCATGTTCTCCTGAAATTTAGAGATGAACAATACTCAACTGTATGCAAACATAATTTCTGATGATGTATCGGATGCCTCTTCTACAGCACTTTAAATAACTTCTTTGTACCATCTCTCACTCTAACCACTGATACCATAATGGCCTCTCCCAAGTTTTGATGAGCTTCATACTGGTCCAACCTTACAGTGACTCACGCCTTTTTGAAGTTAGATCAATTTCCAACATTTCATACTTTTCGTTTTCTGTGTCATAGAATATACCCAAGAGTTCCTTGAAGGTGAAATTTTGCACCACTTCATGTACCTCTTGCTTCCTGACCCAAATTTATCTAAGACACTATGGTACAGGGTGCCTACAAGAAGTTGCTTAATTCTTGGAAATGTGAGGTAGCTAATGCCATGGGGTTACTTCTGACCCCTGGGGGCTGGAAACATAAAGATAAATGTGTCTCTGCCCTCAAGATGAATAGCTCAGAAATGCATTTCAAAGGGTCTAGCACCAGAGTGTCCCTTAACAGCAGCCAATCCTATAACTCATCCTTATATTGACTTTCTTTATTTCCTTGTTCATCAAGCTTATCTATTTCTCCTGCTCCCTGGATCATTTCTCCAGTAAGCTTCCTGCACTCAGAACTTTGTTTCATACTCTGATTCCTGGTCAACTCATCCTAAAACAGAACAAGATTAGGAAGAAAATAAAACAGAGTAAAATGATAGAGTGATTGGAGTTGAGGAGAAGAAGCTCAGAGAGCCTTTTAGGAAGAGAGGAGAGTTGAGCTGAGACCCCAAGGTATAAAAGGAGTCAACCCCATGAGAATGTGGGTGCTGTCTTCTAAATACAGAAACAACTGGTGACAAACCTCTGAGGTGAAAAGAAACAGAAAGAAAATCAATGCAGTAGGAAAGGAAGTTAAATGTTTGGTCAAGGTCTGCTCCCAGAAGACCCTATCAGCCACTATAGAGAATCTGGGATTCATTTTGATTGGATCAAGAAGCCTTTTGATAGTTATGGGAAGGAGAATAAGACAATCTGATTTGTACACGGTCAAGAAACCTGCTAGGCACTCCTAAGAGTCAGATCCCAGAAACTGTGTTCATTGTTTAAAAATACATATAACTCACAGAACGGTGGCTCACACCGGGGATCCCAGCACTTTCAGAGGCTGAGGCAGGTGGATCACTGAGGTCAGGAGTTCGAGAACAGCCTGGCCAATATGGTGAAACCCCGTCTTTACTAAAAATACAAAAATTAGCTGGGCATGGTGGCAGGTGACTGTACTCCTAGCTACTCGAAAGTCTGAGGCAGGAGAATCGCTTGAACTCGAGAGGCGGAGGTTGCAGTGAGCCAAGATCGCACCATTGCACTCCATCACAGTGACAAGAGAAAAACTCTGTCTCAAAAAAAAAAAAAAAAAAAAATATATATATATATACACACACACACACACACACACACACACACACTGGGAACAATTTGAACTTGTTCTGAATTCGTAATCTTCGTTTTGTATTTGAGAAAATGTCCTTATGTCTGTCTTCTATTTGTTTGTATCCAAAGCCACATTACCTCTTCAGCTAATGTAGCAATCTTTGATGCTAAAAATAAACATAATGGTATATAAATATCTGACTGTGTCTCTATTTACAGGTGACATAATCCAAGTAGTAAAATTACAAGGCCAGAAATGGTAATTTTTTCCATTCCCTGTTACATTTAGTCAACCTGTCCTAAATGAAGAGTTTCATTTATTAATTTCTACTCCTGCTAGCCATGTTTGAGAATGCTCACCTCACTGCAGAGTCACCAGCACTCAGCCCAAGTGGTCTGTCCTTGGCTAGGCAATCTGAGAGTGTAAAAATGACCACACAAACTGAAACTGTACAAAGGGATCTTAATAACCAATAGAAAAATGGCAATTATTCTCTGACCTTTTAAACTTTTTGTTAAATCATTAAAACTCACTCTCAGTTATAAATATATAGAGAAATTTAAAAGACAGTAAAATGCATATATTTAGTAGAACACTAAACATTAGAAACACTGAAAAGTAAGATGTGCTATGAACTTAATTGTGTCCCTTCCTCAAATTCATATGTTGAAACTTTAATCCCCAAAGTGACTGTATTTGAAAATAGGGCTTTTAGGAGATAACTAAAGTCAGATGAGGTCCTGAGAGTGAATCTTATCTTATGTGATGGGTGACCTTACAAGAAGAGGAGGAGAAAGAGCTCTCTCTCTTCCCTCACTTGCATAAAGAAGAGGTCATGTGACACAGTGAGATAACAGCTGCCTATAAACTGAGAGAAGAAGCCTTGGAATAAAATCTACTTAGCCAGCCCTTTGATTTTAAACTTCCCAGCCTCCAGAACTGTGAGAAACAACTTCCTGTTGTTTAAATCACCCAGTCAATTGTATTTTGTTATGATAATCTGAGATAAGACAAGGTATTTTATTTCTTTGTTAAAAAGAAAACAAAAAGTTGGGCACAGTGGCTTGTGTCTGTAATCCCAACTACTTGGGAGGCTGAGGCAGGAGGACTGCTTGAACCCAGGAGTTCAAAACCACCCTGGGCTACACATGGAGACCCCATCTCTAAAAAAAATAAAAACAAAAATACATAAAAAATTATCCAAGTGCAGTGGTGCACACCTGTAGTCCCAGCTACTTGGGTGGCTGACATGGGAGGATCTCTTGCGACCAGGAGTTTGAGGCTTCAATGAGCTATGATTGTGCCACTGTACTCCAGCCTGAGCAACAGAGCAAGACCTCAACTCTAAAACCAAACAAACTTATCAAGAGTAGTTTAACCAGTGTTTGCCTTCCTCTTCTCATCACAGAACTTCTATACTTGAGCCAAATCTTTTCTATACCTTGGCAAATTGTCATACTCCATTCTAAGTCTCAATCGGCTTCCAACATTTTATCCTTTGGGATTTCAATGTCATGAAATATCTCCAGGAGTTTCTTGAATGTGAAAATTTTTTTCTAATATCACTTTCTCTGGGACATCTTCATACTTTCACATGAATCACTTTTCTCATTTATATTGACAAGTTCACCTTCACTAAGTTCCTCTGGCTACACATGTAGAATCTCTCAAATGATGGTAGTGTCAATGTTCCCACAGTCAGCTCTTTCTTCTCTGATTTCACCCACATTCCATTTTAATTTCAGTTCCAGTATTATCGTTTTTGGTTTCCTTCCTCCATTTTCATATTTATTGGCCAATTCCTTGATTCAGTTATCCATTTCTATAAAACATCATGTAGTTCTATCACTGGCAGACAAGAGGCAACACAACTACATGCATTGCTGTCTGTGCATAATATAAATAACAGGTGCACAGTGACCAATTCCCAACGGGCTTTGAAAGAAATGACATCATGGGTCTCTGGTTATGATGTTCATCTGTTATTTATGTAGTGATTTGTGGATTGAAGAACTAGTAAGAGACGATTGGAATTCATACAATTACTGCTAATATTCTGTGGTAACTGAAATTTGAACTGTGTTTTTGGAGGGCTGGTTCTAGTGAATTAACTGGTGGTGAATGAAATTTGTGCATGTCACTACCATACAAAACAAGTACTTACTATATTATGTTTTTCGTCTTCATCATTTAGATAGATAGATGAAAGGTGACAAGTCTTGGTGTTTTTTATATTATACTTTAAGTTCTAGGGTACATGTGCGCAATGTGCAGGTTTGTTACATAAGTATACATATGCCATGTTGGTTTGCTGCACCCATCAACTCGTCATTTACATTAGGTATTCCTCCTAATGCTATCCTGCTCCCAGTCCCACAACCCCCAACAGGCCTCGGTGTGTGATGCTCCCCAACCTGGCCATGTGTTCTCATAGTTCATCTTCCACCTATGAGTGAGAACATGTGGTGTTTGGTTTTCTGTCCTTGTGATAATTGGTTTAGAATGATGGTTTCCAGCTTCACCCATGTCCCTGGCAAAGGACATGAACTCATCCTTTTTTATGGCTGCATAGTATTCCATGGTGTATATGTGTCACATTTTCTTAAGCCATTCTATCAATGATGGACATTTGGGTTGATTCTAAGTCTCTGCTATTGTGAATAGTACCACAATAAACATATGTGTGCATGTGTCTTTATAGTAATGTGATTTATAATCATTTGGGTATATACCCAGTAATGGGATTGCTGGGTCAAATGGTATTTCTAGTTCTAGATCCTTGAGGAATCACCACACTGTCTTCCACAATCTTTGAACTAATTTACACTCCCACGAACAGTGTAAAAGCGTTTCTATTTCTCCACATCCTCTCCAGCATCTGCTGTTTCCTTACTTTTTAATGATCGCCATTCTAACTGGCATGAAATTGTATCTCATTGTGATTTTGATTTGCATTTCTCTGATGACCAGTGATGATGAGAATTTTTTCATATGACTGTTGGCTGCATAAATGTCTTTTTTTGAGAATTGTATTTTCATATCCTTTGACCACTTTTTGATGGAGTGGTTTGTTTTATTCTTGTAAATTTGTTTAAGTTCTCTTTGGATTCTGGATATTAGCCCTTTCTCAGATAGGCAGATTGCAAAGATTTCCTCCCATTCTGTAGGTTTCCTGTACACTCTGATGATAGTTTCTTTTGCTATGCAGAAGCTCTTTAGTTTAATTAGATCCCATTTTTCTATTTTGGCTTTTGTTGCCATTGCTTTTGGTGTTTTAGTCATGAAGTCTTTGCACATGCCTATGTCCTGAATGGTATTGCCTAGGCTTTTTTCTAGGGTTTTTAATGGTGTTAGGTCTTACCTTTAAGTCTTTAATCCATCTTGAGTTAATTTTTGTATACAATGTAAGGAAGGGATCCAGTTTCAGCTTTTTACATATGGCTAGCCAGTTTTCCCAGCACCATTTATTAAATAGGAAATCCTTTCCCCATTCCTTGTTTTTGTCAGGTTTGTCAAAGATCTGATAGTTGTAGATGTGTGGTATTATTTCTGAGGCCTCTGTTCTGTTCCATTGGTCTCTCTCTCTGTTTTGGTACCAGTACCATGCTGATTTGGTTGCTGCAGCTCTGTAGTATAGTCTGAAGTCAGGTATCGTGATGCCTCCAGCTTTGTTCTTTTAGCTTAGGATTGTCTTGGCTATGCAGGTTATTTTTGGTTCCATAGGAACTTTAAAATTGCTTTTTCCAATTCTGAGAAGAAAGTCATTGGTAGCTTGATGGAGATGGCTTTGAATCTATAAATTACCTTGGGCAGTATGGCCATTTTCATGATATTGATTCTTCCTATCCATGAGCATTAAATGGCCTTCCATTTGTTTGTGTCCTCTTTTATTTCGTTGAGCAGTGGTTTGTAGTTCTTCTTGAAGAGGTCCTTCACATCCCTTGTAAGTTGGATTCCTAGGAATTTTATTCTCTTTGTAGTAATTGTGAATGGGAGTTCACTCATGATTTGGCTCTCTGTTTGTCTGTTCTTGGTGTATAGGAATGCTTGTGATTTTTGCAGATTGATTTTGTATCCTGAGACTTTGCTGAAGTTGCTTATCAGCTTAAGGAGATTTTGGGCTGAGACCATGGGGTTTTCTAAATATACAATCATGTCATCTGCAAACAGAGACAATTTGACTTCCTCCTTTCCTAATGGAATACGCTTTATTTCTTTCTCTTGCCTGATTGCCCTAGCCAGAACATCCAACACTACGTTGAATAGGAGCGGTGACAGAGGGCATCCCTGTCTTGTGCCGGTTTTCAAAGGGAATGCTTCCACTTTTTGCCCATTCAGTATGTTACTGGCTGTGGGTTTGTCATAAATAGCTCTCAGAATGTATTTTGAGATACATTTCCAACAATACCTATTAATTGGGAGTTTTTAGCATGAAGGGATGTTGAATTTTATCAAAGGCCTTTTCTGCATCTATTGAGATAATCATGTGGTTTTTGTCATTGGTTCTGTGTATGTGATGGATTACGTGTATTGATTTGCATATGTTGAACCAGCCTTGCATCCCAGGGATGAAGCCGTCTTGATCGTGGTGGATAAGCTTTTTGGTGTCCTGCTGGATTTGGTTTGCCAATATTTTATCGAGGATTTTCACGTTGATGTTCCTCAGGGATATTGGCCTAAAATTCTGTTTTATTGTTGTGTCTCTACCAGGCTTTGGTGTCAGGATGATACTAGCCTTATAAAATGAGTTAGGGAGGATTCCCTCTTTTTCTATTGATTGAAATACTTTCAGAAGGAATGGTACCAGTTCCTCTTTGTACCTCTGGTAGAATTCAGCTGTGAATCTGTCTGGTCCTGGACCTTTTTTGGTTGGTAGGCTATTTATTAATTATTGCCTTAATTTCACAACCTATTATTGGTCTATTCGGAGATTCAACTTCTTCCTGGTTTAGTCTTAGGAGGGTGTATGTGTCCAGGAATTTATCCATTTCTTCTAGATTTTCAAGTTTATTTGCATAGAGGTGTTTATAGTATTCTCTGATGGTAGTTTGTATTTCTGTGGGATTGGTGGTGATATCACCTTCATCATTTCTGTTGTGTCTTTTTGATTCTTCTCTCCTTTATTCTTTATTAGTCTTGCTAGCTGTCTATCTATTTTGTTGATCTTTTCAAAACACCAGCTCCTGGGTTCATTGATTTTTTGAAGGGTTTTTTGTGTCTCTATCTCCTTCAGTTCTGCTCTGATCTTAGTTATTTCTTGCCTTCTGCTACCTTTTGAATTTGTTTGCTCTTGCTTCTCCAGTTCTTTTAATTGTGATGTTACGGTGTCGATGTTAGATCTTCCCTGCTGTCTCTTGAGGGCATTTAGTGCTATAAATTTCTCTCTACACACTGCTTTAAATGTGTCCCAGAGATTCTGGTATGTTGTGTCTTGGTTCTCACTGGATTCAAAGAACATCTTTATTTCTCCCTTCATTTCATTATTTACCCAGTAATCATTCAGGAGCAGGTTGTTCAGTTTCCATGTAGTTGTGTGGTTTTGAGTGAGCTTCTTAATCCTGACTTCTAATTTGATTGCAGTGTGGTTGGAGACACAGTTTGTTGTGACTTCTGTTCTTTTACATTTGCTGAGAAGTGTTTTACTACCAATTATGCGGTCAATTTTAGAATAAGTGCAATGTGGTGCTGAGAAGAATGTATATTCTGTTGATTTGGGGTGTAGAATTCTGTAGATGTCTATTAGGTCTGCTTGGTCCAGAGATGAGTTCAAGCCCTGGATATCCTTGTTAACCTTCTGTCTCATTGATCTGTGTAATACTGACAATGGGGTGTTAAAGTATCCCATTATCATTGTGTGGGAGTCTAAGTCTCTTCATAGGTCCCTAAGGACTTGCTTTATGAATCTGGGTGCTCTTGCATTGGGTACATATATATTTAGGATAGTTAGCTCTTCTTGGTGAATTGATCTCTTTACCATTATGGAGGGCCTTCTTTGTTTCTTTTGATCTTTGTTGGTTTAAAGTCTGTTTTATCAGAGAGTAGGATTGCAACCCCTGCTTTTTTTTTTTTTTTTTTTTTTTTTTTGCTTTCCATTTGCTTGGTAGATCTCCTTACATCCCTTTATTTTGAGCCTATGTGCATCTTTGCATGTGCAATGGGTCTCCTGAATACAGCACACCAATTGTTCTTGACTCTTTATCCAATTTGCCAGTCTGTGTCTTTTAATTGGGGCATTTAGTCCATTTACATTTAAGGTTAATATTGTTATGTTTTAATTTCATCCTGTCATTATGATGTTAGCCGGTTACTTTGCCTGTTAATTGATGCAGTGTCTTCATAGTTTCGATGGTCTTTACCATTTGGCATGTTTTTGCAGTGGCTGGTACCAGTTGTTCCTTTCCATGTTTAGTGCTTCCTTCAGGAGTTCTTGTAAGGCAGGCCTGGTGGTGACAAAATCTCTCAGCATTTGCTTGTCTGTAAAGGATTTTATGTCTCCTTCACTTATGAAGCTTAGTTTGGCTGGATATGGGGTTCTGGGTTGAAAATTCTTTTCTTTAAGAATGTTGAATATTGGCCCCCACTCTCTTCTGGCTTGTAGGGTATCTGCTGAGAGATCTGCTGTTAGTCTGATAGGCTTCCCTTTGTGGGTAACCCGACCTTTCTCGCTGGCTAACCTTAGCAATTTTTCCTTTATTTCAATCTTGGTGAATCTGACAATTACGTGTCTTGGGGTTGCTCTTCTCGAGGAGTACCTTTGTGTTGCTCTCTGTATTTCCTGAATTTGAATGTTGGCCTGCTTTGCTAGGTTAGGGAAGTTCTCCTGGATAATATCCTGAAGAGTGTTTTCTAACTTGATTCCATTCTCCCCGTCACTTTCTGGTACACCAATCAAATGTATATTTGGTCTTTTCACATAGTCCCATATTTCTTGGAAGCTTTGTTCATTTCTTTTCACTTTTTTTCTCTAATCTTGTATTCTCACTTTATTTCATTAATTTGATCTTCAATCACTGATATCCTTTCTTCCACTTGATTGAATTGGCTATTGAAGCTTGTGCATGTGTCATGAAATTCTAGTGCCATGTTTTTCACCTCCATCAGTTCATATAAGGTCTTCTCTGCACTGTTTTTTCTAGTTAGCCATTCGTCTAATCTTTTTTCAAGCTTTTTAGCTTCCTTGCGATGGGTTAGAACATGCTCCTTTAGCTCAGAGAAGTTTGTTATTACTGACCTTCTGAAGTCTACTTCTGTCAACTCATCAAACTCATTCTCTGTCCAGTTTTGTTCCTTTGCTGGCAAGGAGCTGCGATCCTTTGGAGGAGAAGAGGCACTCTGTTTTTTGAAATTTTCAGCTTTTCTGCTCTGGTTTCTCCCCGTCTTTGTGGTTTTATCTACCTTTGGTCATTGATATTGGTGACCTACAGATGGGGTTATGGTGTGGATGTCCTTTTTGTTGATGTTGATGCTATTCTTTTCAGTTTGTTAATTTTTCTTCTAACAGTCAGACCCATCAGCTGCGGGTCTGTTGTAGTCACCAGTGGAGGCTGCAGAACAACAAATATTGCTGCCTGAACATTCCCCTGGAAGCTTCATTCCAGAGGAGCACCCGCCTGTTTGAGGTGTCTGTCAGCCCCTACTGGGAGGTGTTTCCTAGTCAGGCTACATGGGGGTGAGGGACCAGCTTGAGGAGGCAGTCTGTCCGTTCTCAGAGCTCGAACACCATGCTGAGAGAATCACTGCTCTCTTCAGAGCTGTCAGACAGGGACGTTTAAGTCTGCAGAAGCTGTCTGCTGCCTTTTGTTCTACTATGCCCTGCCCCCAGAGGTGGAATCTATAGAGGCAGTAGGACTTGCTGAGCTGTGGTGGGCTCCACCCATTTCATGCTTCCTGGCCTCTTTGTTTATATTGTGAGCTACTGAAGCCTCAGCAATGGTGGACGCCCCTCCCCCTGTGAAGCTGCAGAGTCTCAGGTTGATCTCAGACTGCTGTGCTAGCAGCTAACAAGGCTCTGTGGGCGCGGGAGCCACCAAGCCAGGCAAGGGAGGGTATCTGCTGGTCTGCTTGTTGCTAAGACTGCGGGAAAAACACAGTATTTGGTCAGGAGAGTATTGTTTCTCCAGATACAGTCTGTCACAGCTTCCCTTGGCTAGGAAAGGGAAATCGCCTGACCCCTTGCACTTCCCAGGTGAGGTGACACCCCGCTCTCATTCGGCTCACCCTCCGTGGCTGCACCCACTGTCCAACCAGTCCCATTGAGATGAACGAGGTATCTCAGTTGGAAATGCAGAAATCACCCGTCTTCTGTGTCAATCTCGCTGGGAGCTGCAGACTGGAGCTGTTCCTATTTGGCCATCTTGGAAACACTTGACAAGTCTTGTTTAATAAGTTTGAATCCTATCTCTCGAATCCTACCTCTCAAACATATCAGCTGTATGATTTGAACAAATTACTTATCCTAATCCCTTTGAGTTTCAACATCTTTATTTGTAAAATAGAGCCAGTAACCACACTTAACATTATGGTTTTTTTCTTTTGGTTATCATTCATTGGGCACTTATCATGTGCCAGGTAGGATGTTAATATGGTAAATTCCTAGTAAAAGCTACATTTAATTTTCCCTTTCTTTGGGGATTTCAGTGTTTTCCATATTGTTTGGTAAATTGTTTCTTTATCTCCCTCAAAGTTACAAGTTTGGCTTACAAGTTTCAAAGATATTCTGTTCATATCAGTTGCTATTCACCCATAAGATTAGAATACGCAGCCAGGCACAGTGACTCATGCCTGTAATCCCAGCATTTTGGGAGGCCAACGTGGGTGGATCATGAGGTCAGGAGATTGAGACCATTCTGGCCAACATGGTGAAACCCTGTCTCTACTAAAATACAAAAAAAAAAAAACTAGTTGGGTGTGGTGGTGCACTCCTGTAGTCCCAGCTACACAGGACACTAAGGCAGGGGAATCACTTGAACCTGCGAGGCGGAGGTTGCAGTGAGCCGAGATCACACCACTGCACTCCAGCCTGGTGACAGAGCAAGACTTCATCTCTAAATAAATAAATAAATACATAAATAAATAAATAAATAAATAATACACCTCAGAATGGTCATGACCTGCATATAAAGTCTCTTTTCATAAGGCTTATTTTAAAAGAATAACTGAAACAAGTAGTAGTTAATCTGTGCATTAATGTTAAAGTAACTCACACAATAAAGTCAAAACAGTTGATATTATCTGAAAATGACTATATCCTTGATTGATAAAGCCTTTTGTATTGCAACACAATACTTACAACTGAGAAACGGTAACTTTAAAGTCATACCACTATTGACTTTGAGGAGTGCCTTCCTATAGTTTCTGTAATTTTAACTTTTAGATTCCTAATTTAGTTAAGCAATTCACAAGAATTCTATTACTGACTTTATAAGTCATAGCTCCCAAGCAAAATACTGATGAAACCTTCAATTCTCCAAAAATTACATGCCCTTGAGAGAGTTCCTATTTTGAGAGACATTTTATCTTTTCAGATGCAAAAGGGAAACTTGCATGTACAGATGGGCATCTTCTTTGAGGCATATGCTAAGATAATAAAACCACAGGCATTTCTTCTGCATAGAATTGTGTCACAGGATTGCAATGCACAAGACTGCTTTGAAAATACTGTTTTCTAACTTGAGACCTTGGTCATAGTTAGGAAAGAAAACCAAAGTCACTGGACACAATGAGGAAAAAAAAAAGATTGTTTTGCATTGAGTCTTTTTAAATGAGTATTTTTAAATGAGTGTACAGTATACATTAGTCATTACTAATGGTTTTAAAAGATAAAGAAAACCAAAAGATACATACAAACCAGCTACCATCACTTTTAACTTAAATTTCAATTATTCTGTGTCATATTTTCATGAAGGTGAGTTTAGTGTGATACTTTTAAGAGTAATACCTTCCCTGGAATCATCAGAGGTGTCTTTTAATAATTGTCTTCTTAGAGTTGTTAACCTGAAACATTGAGATTATATATATTTAGTACAGGAAACTTCAATAATTACAATGTTTTAGGTAAGAGGAAACCATACTAGCTAAGATAAAAAAGAAGAAAAATACCAAGTACTAGGAGCTCTCAAATACTTCTGATGGCAGTGAATTGGCAACCACTTTTGAGAAGTGATGTTTCTCACCAAAGATGTAAACATGCACACTCCATAAACCAAAAGTCCATTCTTAGATATATTCACAACAGAAATATGATATGTGTTCATAAAAAGATATATTAAAGTATTTATGAAATGTAATCCCCAGTGTCGGAGGTGGGGCATAGTGGGAGGTGTTTGGATCATGAGGGTGAATCCCTCATGAATGGCTTGGACTATTCCCTTGGTGATAAATGAGCTCCTGCTCTGAGTTCACAGGAGATATGGTCATTTAAAAGTGTGTGGCATCCCTCCACACATACACTCTCTGTTTCCCTCGCTCCTTCTCAGCTATGTGAGATTGCCTGCTCCCCTTTTGTCTTCCACCATGATTGTAAGCTTCCTGAGGCCTCCCTAGAAGCCAAGCAGATGCCAGCACCATGCCTCTTGTAAAGCCTGCAGAACCACAAGTCAATTAAAACTCTTTTCTTTATAAATTACCCAGTCTCAGGTATCTGTTTATAGCAATGTAAAAATGGCCCAATACAGCCCCAAACTAGGAACTACCCAAATGCTCATCCCAGTTTAGTGAATGAATGGTGGTATATTCACTCATCAGCAATGCAAATGAACCATCTGCAATGACATGTAGTCTGGTGGACCAATCTTTGAAACTTAATGCTAAATGAAAGACCTCAGACACACAGAGGAAGTACATACTATATAGGATTCTATTCTATGAAATACAATACAGGCAAAATTAATCTATATGATTAAAAAGCCCAAATAGTGGTTACTCTGGGGAGTAGGGAGATTTGTGTCTGGAAGGGAGCAGGAGTGGGCCTCTAAGATGCTTGTTTGTGAGTGCTAGTCACACAGTTGTATTCAGTTTGTGAAAACATATTGAATGGTCCACTTTCATGTGCACATTTCTCCATGTAAATTATATTTTAATAAAATTTAAACCATAAAAAATAAAAGCAGAATGCTTGGGATAAGATAATTTTGTTTGCTCACTTCAGTTTATATACTGTTTTCCACATTAACTTTATAATAATCAACAGCAAAGAATTCTTAATAACAAAACTATCATCTTCCCTGCAGAACATTTTTTAATTAACTAGTGATTCATTCATAAAACATAATGCAGAGTCTAGCTCTTCCACAAAATGGCATTGCAGTAGACATCGTCATAGTAACGTCACTTATTTTTCTGATGTGTGTAACCAGATTAGTACACCTGAAGATTGCAGAATAAATATTTTATACCCCACTTTAGAAAGGCATTTTATTACACAAACATTAAAATCCCCCTTCCAGAAAATACAACATAGTTAACTGAATTTGTATCCTACTGAAGTTTCCTTAGCTCTTAAAAGGAAAAACACATAGCGTCAAAATTATCCTTGAAAATTCCCCAGTGATGTGGTACACCAGAAATTGAACTACAACTCATAGTCTGTACAAGACAGATGGTTTTTGCTTTAACACTAATTTGATCACTTTTTCTCTGATTGAAGATGAGATAAAGGAACTAGCTGGTATTTACAATTATATTAATAAAAGGAAACAAAAATATCAGAATCGCACCAGCCTCAGAAGCACCTGGGAGCTGTAATTAACAGAGGTAATAGCAAAGTCATGGAGTCCAACTCAGAGTTCCTGTAGGACGTACACTCACTGGGTAGAGTGGCTGGTTGGACTGCCCTTATTATTTAAATTATTTTCCCTTTTGCTTTCGCTCAGTCTCCATCCCTGACCCCAGTGTAGTGCACTCATAATTGAATTCATAAAATTTTTAGTTTACTCTTCTGAAAAATCGGAATATCTACCTTACATTGTAATGGCAAAATGTCAATGTATCTAAAACGCCTCCTGGGCAGCATAGTATCCAGCATGTTGTGAGTGCTCAGTAAATAACAGCTATTATTATTGTGGTAGAAGAATGTGAAAATAAATACAAGATATAAAATTACGACACAGTCCCAAAGCAAAGTTTAAAATTAATTACAGTTTTTCAAACTGTGTGGAAAAATTTTAAAAATTTTAAAAATATGTAGTATCCACCTCACTCAGCATCCTTTTCCCAAAGCTCAAGACCATGTGGCCACTGTGGTTCCCTTTCCATTCCCCTGGCAATATGGCTTTGATGGCCCTCCATCAAGAGGTGAGGTGTATTTCTTAGGCCACTGGATGATGGCTGGCTATGGAATGCTTGGCCAACTGAACTCAGCAAAAGGGGCTGAGTGCCTATTCCAGATTTAGGCCTCCAGAAGCCATGTGGGCTCTCACTTTGTCTCTGGGGACTCTGCCTCAGTCATGAGCATAACTTTGGGCTAGCCTGCCGGAGGAAGAGATACAATGTGGGTCAGAGGCCAGTCAGCCTACTTATGCCAGCTGAGGTCCCAGACACCTGCCAGACCCACATTGATTAGCAAAGCCACCAAAGCCAGCCTACAGCTCTACTGTGGTCACTCACAGCTGACCACAGACACACAAGGAAGACACACTGGCACTGCCCAGCAGAATCATGAGCCAAATACACAATTGTTATTTTAAGTCAACATATTTTGAGTGAATTTTTACTCAACCATACCTATCTGATAGAGACTGCCTATTTTCTAATCCATTCAAAATTTTTATTTAACCCTAGAGCATTAATTGCAACATGTGGTTCAGACACATTGTATTATTCCTACACATTATGTAATATGTTCAGACATTCCATAATATTCCACAAAGACACATATGTGCAGAAACCCAGGGGTTGGGTATATAAAAATGTGTCCCATTGATTCACCTCTTTCATAACAGAGTATCCATGACCCTACAATAAAAAAGACTTAGACCCTAATCACCAGCATAGTCTGGTCATTTTCCATCTGTCACATTATAAATAAATTATTTAACCAACATGTGTATCAGAGATTCTGGCCAACATAGTAGAGTATGCATCTTCTTTCAAACTTGATGCACAACTAGGAAATACCTAATTGAGAAGATCGACTTTAAATACCAGCTTAGAATTATGAATAGTTACACAGGAGTAGGTACTTTTAATCTTTTTAAAATTTAAATAGGTAAAAAGGAACATATAGGTTGGGCACGGTGCCTCATGCCTGTAATCCCAGCACTTTGGGAGGCCAAGGTGGGCGGATCATGAGGTCAGGAGTTTGAGACCAGCCTGGCCAATACGGTGAAACCCCATCTCTACTAAAAATACAAAAAAATTAGCCGGGCATGGTGGTATGTGCCTGTAGCCCCAGCTACTCGGGAGGCTGAGGCAGAAGAATCACTTGAACCCAGGAAGCACAGGTTGCAGTGAGCCGAGATGGCACCACTGCATTTCAGACTGGGGGACAGAGCGAGACTCCATCTCAAAAAACAAACAAAAAAAATACCGAAAAATTAAGTTTATCTTCTTTCGCTGTTCCATTTTAAAGGCAGTGTCATCATTGCCAGTGTGTTACGTATGCTTCCAGAGATGCTCCATTTGTTTTGTATATATATTGTACATGCATGTGTATTTGCATGTATGTTTACCTGCTCCCCTCCTTGATGCTTTGCACTTTACAGTTTGTCTTGGAACTCATTATCGGTATGTATAGATTTTAAAGCAGAGAGACTTGAAATGAGATGTTCCCAGGCCAAGGCATACGGGGGTTAATGGTTGAGTGATGGTAATGGCCAGTCCTCCAGTAAATAGAAGACTATTAAAAGCTTCACATTTTCTATTCACCTTTCAGTATTTTTTTATTCCTTTCACTGACAGGGTATGATTGCCAGAAAGTTGGGGATCATTAGAGGCCATTTTTTTCCCTCTCTCTTTGAAGCAACATTTAATGGACCCATACTACATGCTTAAGCCTGCAGCCGTCACTGATTTAAATAAAAAATCAGTCCCAAAACTTGAAAGGGCTGAGAGAATGGGACTTCAATTTGGACCTAGGTCTTATAAGGGTTTAATTATTTGTTTATGGAGATATTTTATTGTCTTAATGATATTAGTCATTATTTAATAAGAAGTCATGTATTGCCTAAGACTGTCTTATGTGGGGGATCAATTTACAACCTTAAAAGAAAATCAGATGCTGAGAAAAGCAGCAACCAAGTGTCAGAATGTCTGGTTTATAGACCCAAGCCCAGAAATAATTAGATCATGCAGGCAGGGATCTTACAGATGCAAGTACTGTGTTCAAAGAACAAGGCCACACTTACTCAGAAGCCAAGTTTATCCAACTCAGGATTCTGCATCTTTCAGAGGAACATTTGTGGCTTGATGATTGCCCATCATGAAATCACCTTTAAAAATAGAATGATGCACCACAAGCACATCTAAATTCCTTTTAGCATCTAGTACAGAAAAACAAATCAGTGATGTAGTTTCTAAATTTCTGAAACAGTTTCTAGTCTGTATTATGTATTGAAGAGATATGGCTTGGGTTTGATTTGGTTTTGGTTTTGGTTGTTTTATTCTTTTCATTTTTACCACCTACTTTAGATGACTTTAGCTACATCCTGAAGATATAAAGTCAATAACATAGTAGCAAGTTATTATAAGAAATTAAATCTGCAGTTCTTTTTTAATAATCAGATTAAATTCAGGATACATTTCCTAACATAAGAATTTCAAAATGCTTAAAATCTGGGACAGATTTTTTTTCAGCAATGTTACAGGAACTAACGTGGGAGGAAGAAGGTGGGGAGGCAGAAGAAAAGGAAGAAAACGAGGAAGGAGAGGGGGAAAAAGGCAGGTTGAGGGGAGGAGGAGGGAGGGAGAGAGGAAGAGAACCAAGATAGCCTACTCCCAAAAGTAGTGTTTCCACGGAGAAGCAATGCTATTAGAGACACTTAGCTTGCAAGATGACTAGGAGACATTCTTAACTTTATATTGGAAGATTACCATGTATGCTAGTTTTATCTCATATGAGGCAGCAAATTTTCTTAGAATACCAACAAGTGGGCTTCAGAGAATTATATAGTGAGGACACAGTGATCACTACAAAAATAAACAAAAGCTTTCGGTTTATTTCTCACTGGGAGAAAGTCTGTAAAAGGCTGAATTTTTTGAAAAGTGAAATCTGATGCAAAAACTTCATCTAAGGAAACATTAGCTTGAACATCCGGGGAGGTGGGAGTAGAAATCGTTTCACACTATTTTTTCCTCTCTATTATATTTTCTTTTCCTGATAATTTTGGGAATAACATCATGTCCTATATTCTGCCAGCTACTGCTAATGCTCTGAACTTTCAGTTCCTGCCTGGCAGGGATCCATCAATCCACAGTCTTTTCACTATTAAATCTATTTCTCAATATAGGTCACTTGAGTCCAAATTACTCAGTTACAGATAAAATATAACCCTCCACTAGAGGGATGTATTTTTATCCCAGCATTCAAAGAGTTGCCTTTTTAACATGGCCCAGTGTTAATGGAGGTTACACTCATAACTCTTCAAGAAGAAACTATAACTTAGAAATCTATTCTCCCCTTGATAATTAGGTTTAACTTCTATTAACATAAAATGAGAATTATGTGACTTAGAGGAAGTGAGATAAGGTGCCTTACTTTAAACTAATGATGAAAATTGTGACTTCTCCATATTGTGGAAGTCTCTTCTGAAATCATACCAGGATTTAAGGAAATGCCACTATAACCCCCACAGCTGTTTCCTAGAACCCAAATATTGAGAAAGAAATTAGGAAGCTCTGTATCATGTCTGTATGTTGTTAGTGACACTGAACTTCCTAATTTGTTATTTTAAATCATGACTTACTGTACTTCATTGTAAGGGAAATTCAATTTCTGAGTGTATAGTTGACTACCAGCGATGTATTCCATTTTTTTTTCTCAGTGTCTCTTATCACCTTTTACAGAAGGGCCTAGTAAAGCTTTTATGCCAAATCCTGACTTGGCTTAAGTCACTATATATGTACTATTTTACACATTTAGCAAGATGTAAATGCAAATTTAGGCATCTATCAGATATTTAGCAAAGACCATAACACTTAGACAATTCTGATCAAAAATTTAATTTTTATACTATTGAAAAATCCACTACTTATGCAAGTGGTATATTGAGAATATTATTTAGGAAGTTTTACCCTTAAATCCTAATGTTTTCCTACTAATATGTTACATAACCAAAGAAAAGTCATATTACCTAAATCACCCATTAGAAAAACTAACATTGAATAAAGACCACCAGTTGAGCTCATGGAATTACCAGAGCACTTTATAATGATCATTCATTCACATGGGGAACTTTTTCAAGCAAATTCATATGTGGAATTCAACTGGGAAGAGAGATTGGGTTAAATAAGACCCCAAACAGAATCCTGAGGCACCGACATGTGTAAATGTCACCAACTAAGGTATTTAAGTCTTAGGAAAGTGTACTCACTAATGACTTATTTACTTTTATCTTAGACATACTTTTAACAATGTTACCTATTTCATTTTCCTGTGCATATTATTAACAAATAAATTATAAATAGAAAGAAAGCTCTTAAGGCACACTTTCTGCAAGAAGTGCTGTCTAATACTGAGGCAAAGTACAGAAAATAACATAGCATTGTATGCAAGTATTCAAAAAGCATACTCCTCTTGAATCAGCAAAGGTACCTCAAGATACCTCTGTTTTCCACATGGTTCGATAACAGTAAAAAAGATAACCCCTAGGCATCTTATACAGAACATGAAATTCTGTTCAAACTGCAACTTAAGATGGCAGAGAAAGCCACAATCCATTGTAGAAAGGCTTTCATTTTATGGCTAAAATGTTTTTTTATCGTTATTGTTGTTAAGGTTTTTCTCACAGATGGTATAACTACAACTAGCTAAGCAAGTCACCTATGACAATGTGAACTTGCCACTGTCATAAAGGAAACAAAGTTATTGTGTATGCTTTGATTGTAAACTACTGGGAATCAATTTCATTTGACCAATATTGAGTCCCTACTCTAGGCAAAACACTTGGTATGGAAAATGCATTTGAAATGAATAACTTTGTTATACATATAAGTAAAATTTCTTATCTATTTCATTTAATTAATTTCTTAATCTAGTCATTAATGACAATGGCTGTTAGAAATTTTTATACCTATGTCTTACAAACCCTTCCTCAGCCTATCAAAACACAGCTTCAAGAAGAAAAATGGATTTTAATAATAACAACAGCAAAGCCTTCTCTAGAATAAGCTAGGTTTCAGCCACTGTTCTAGGCCTTTTGAACACATTACTTCATTTATTCATTTGTTCCTTACAACCTTTTGCAAAATAGGTACAATCATCACCCTTATTTTTGAGACAAGGAACCTACCCAGAGTTATCTGGAAACTTGCTCAGGGTCTTACTGCCAGGAAGTAGCAGAACCAAGATTCAAAAGCCAAAGCTTTCTAGAGGGAGAGGGAGGATTATCAGGATGATCATGAATACGAATTTTAAAATAATCCACATATGAAATGTTGTAAGTATCATGAGTGCCAGCTATGCTATATTTGGAACTATCTATTGAGTACAATGGTCACTTTTGGGGTGATGGGTACACTAGAAGTCCAAACCTCACCATTAAACAATATATACATGTAACACTGCACATGTACCCCCGAATCCAAAATAAATACAATTTTTTAAAATAATAAGAAACATAAAAGTTTTTATTTTACCTTCAGATAAAGAACTATCAACATGCTGTGGCTAAGTCTGAAAAGATATTTAAAACTCTCCAAAAGTTGTCATGATTTATTTCAAAGGACTGACCAAAGATACACGCATTGCCTATCACCAGTTCAAATGCAAACTGCCTCAAAGAGCCAAAACGTCAGAAATATCAGATAGCCTTGTATACAATGGCCTAAGAACATTTTCTTTTCAATCGGTTTATCACACAATATTCAAAATTTACTATTATTAATGAATCATGAGAACTAATGTTTCAAATGCATAAGAAAATACAAGCCATAAGAGATAAATACAATTGTGTGCATGAAGACAGATTCTTGGTGAAAGCAATGTCTGAAACAGTGAATTCTTTTGGTTACAAATGGTGGAAACCCAAATCAAACTAGTTTAGGTAAAAGGGGTGGGAGGAGATATTTTATTCACTCATAAAACCAGAAGGTCACAAGTTCATCTGACTCAGAAGCATAAACAATGTCCCTAGGACTCTGCCTCACTTAGCTTTTATTTCTTCTGATAGTATGTGGGCTTCATTCTCAGGCTCATGTTTCCAGAAGGCTCAGAAGATAGCAACAAGTAACCTCAAATATGCACCTTTATTGATGAGCTACCAAATCTCAGATAAAATTCTAATTGGCCTGACTTGGATTGAGGGCCCTTTCTTACCTAATCACTGCAGCCTAGAGGTCAAAGAACCCATAAGGTTGTACCAGCACAAAGCTGGTCAAAACTTGGAAGAGGCCATCATTGCATCAGTGGCTAGAGTGAGAGATGGCACAAAGAGGTTATATAAAGTGCTGTATAAGAGACATCTGATACACTGTCAGAGGTTATGTATGCATACGCTTGAATATTGTCTATGTCTAGATTTCAGGAGAACATGACTATCAAGGATGATTAGATGAGCAGAACCTGAGATTCCTAGATTTAGCCTGTGGCCCCCGAAGGGTTTAAAGTTGTCCCAGGCTAATATCCCCTGGCCCTTAGCAAATGCAAAAGCAAATCCCCCATGGTGGAAAGTATCCCCGGTGTAACCCCCTAGGTTTCCAATGCATTAAGGTCAACCAGTAGGAGCCCACAAACCACCATGGGTGAGAGAGTCAGCAAAAGCAAGCAAACAATCAGAATTAGACACCTAATTATTTAATATAGGAATATCAGAGACAGAATATAAAATTAGTTATGAATTATAGAGTAACAAAATCAAAGAACCTGAGGGCCTCTCCCTGAGTGCCCCCACAGGATTAACTGCTTAACAGGACACCACGGCAGTTACCCAAAGGAAAAATAAAATGTTTTCTTATGTGAAGAAAGGGGAAGATTGTGTTGAACAGGTAGAAACAACATTTGACTGCTACTATCATGATTTTCCCATGGAAAAAGCTCAGATTTCATGCAGGGTAACAACTTCCTTGTATTCAGGGATAATTATGTGTCAAGCACTGTGCTAAGCATTTCACATGCCTCCTTTCATTTAATTCTATGGCAATATTGAGGTAGACATGATTGTTATTATTTCTAGGAATGATGTGAAATTGTGTACCTATTCACCTATACCAGCTATTTACACCAAGACCTTTCTAACTGGCCAATGTGCCTTTCAGTTAATTGGTTCCTGTGCCATACTAGTTGATGTATTTCAAATAACCAATTCTGCTTTTTCTTTTGTTTCTTTTTGAGACAGTTTCTCACTCTGTTGCTCAGGCTGGAGTGCAGTGGCATGATCATAGCTCACTGCAGCCTGAAGCTCCTAGGCTCAAGCGATCCTCCCACCTCAACCTCCCGTGTAGCTGGGACTACAGGAATGTGCCTCCACCCCTTGCTGATTTTTAAAAAAAAATTGTAGAGATGAGGATTCTCTATATTGCCCAGGCTGGTCTTGAACTCCTGGGCTCAAGCAATCCTCTCACCTCAACCTCCCAAAGTGTTGGTATTACAGGCATGAGCCACCAGGCCAGGCCTTCCTGTTTATTTTCAATACTGCCATAAAGCAACTGAGATTTACAGAGTTTCATAATTTAAAAATGTAAGTTCAGTAAGTACAAATCCACTAGTAGGAACTCAGTAAATGTTATTCATTATTAATGTTAATTACTGTTAGCATAAACATGATAAATGCTATAGGGACATTATATTTTAATGGTTTAAGATACTCATTAAAGTATAATTTTCATAAAATAAATGCAAATTCTATTTTAAGTGCACAGCTTGATGTGTTTTGCCCAAAGTATACAGCCTTGTAACTACCACCACATAAGACAGACATTTCTCTCATCTCAGTTTTCTCTTGCCGCTTTGCAGTAAATTCCCTCGTCTCTCCTGGACAACCACCAATATGCTTCCTGTCACTATAGTTTTCCCTTTTCTAGAATTTCATATGAATGGAAACATATAATACACAATCTTTTGGATTTATGTTCTATTGCTCAGTGTAACAATGAAGTATCTATTGAGAGTCATCTATGTTGGTGCATGTTTAAGTGGTTTGCTCCTTTTTACTGTTTAATAGTGTTTTATTGTCTGGATATACCACATTTTCCTTATCCATTCATCAGCTGATGAAAACTTTGGCTTATTCTAGTTTTTGGATTTTACAAATAATGCTGCTTTGAATATTCACTGCAGCATTACAAATCTAAGGTAGACAGTATCAGTTGAGCAGTTAATCCCCCGCAGTTAATCCCATGCATGTTCATTTTCCCTGGGTAGATAATAAACCAGGAAAGGAACCCATGATGAGTCATAAAAACAAGTACAAGTTTAACTTTATAAAAAACTGCCAATCTGTCTTCCAAAGTGGCTATAACATTTTCTCATTTCTACCAGCAATGAATGAGAGTTCCATTGGCTTTACATGCTTGCCAACACTTAGTATAGTGAGTCTTTTTAATTTCAGCCATTTTAGTGGATATCCAGTGCTTGTTTGGGAATTTAATTTTCATTTTGCTGATGACCAGCAGGATGGGACACATACAATATGCTTATTTGCCATCACGTATCTTCCTCAGTGAAGTGTCTGTTCAAATTTTTGCACATTCTTAATTGTTAGATGTTTTCTTATTGAGTTGTAAAAGTTTTTCACAAATTCTGGATAAAAGTTCTTAGTCAGATATACAGTTTTGCAAATATTTTTTACTGATCTGTCAAATTACCTTTTTCTTAAGAGTCTTTCAAAAATAAATGGTTTTTAACTTTGATAAAGTCCAATTTATAATTTTTTTTTCTTTTCTGGTTAATGCTTTTTGTATCATACTTAAGAAATCCTTGGTTACACCAAGAACACAATGGGTTTTTTTCCTGGTTTTATACAGATGTTTTTATGGTTTTAGGTTTTACATTTAGGTTTACAATTTATTTCCATTTAATTTGTAAATTATATAAATATAAGGGTTGAGATGCTTCTGTATTTCACCCCAGACAGATACTTAATTATATTACTTTTCTATGGCAGCTATAGAAAATTAACACAAACTTACAGTTTTAAAACAACACAAATATATTGTTGTGCAATTCTATAGGTTAGAAGTCCAAGTTGTCAGCAAGGCTACATCTCTTTCTGGAGACCTAGGGAGGAATTCATATATTTGCCCTTTCTATCTTCCCGAGGCAACTCATATTCTGTAATTCATGGTCTCTTTCTCCATCTTTAAAGCTGCAACATTGGACCCAGTTATTCTCCTCTACCATCTCTCTGGTTCTTTTCTGCCTCTCTCCTCTCAAAAACACTTGTGATTACAGTGGGCCCACCTGGATAACCCAGTTTATCTTCCTATTTTAAAGTTAACAATTGGATTTGCAAACTTAATTCCTCTTTGCCATGTATCCAAACACATTCACAGGTTCTGAGGATTAGAATCTGGACATCTTTGGGGTGGGGGTGTAGGCATTATTTTGTCTATTGTATCAAATGTACCAATGCTGTATGTTACAAAGACTCCTTTTCCCATTGAACTAATGTGGCATCTTGGTTGAAAATCAGTTGACCATGTATGGATCTATTTCTGGATTCTATTCTATTCCTCTGATTTCTTTGTCTATCTTTTAAACCAGGGGTCCCCAGCCCATGGCCTACAGACTAGTTTTGGTCTCTGGCCTGTTAGAAACCAGGCCACACAGTAGGAGGTGAGTGACAGGAGAGTGAGCGAAGCTGAGCTCTGCCTCCTGTCAGATGGATGGTGGCATTAGATTCTCATAGGATCATGGACCCTATTGTGAACTGTGCATGAGAGGGATCTAGACTGCATGCTCTTTATGAGAATTGTATTTTTAATTTCATTTTCCAATTGTTCATTACTGTTCTTAGAAATGCAGTCCTTTTTTTGTATATTGCCTTCACATCTTGTGAAGGCACTAATAGCTTTTTAAATATATTCCTTAGGATTTTCTACATATATGACAATATCATCTGCAAATAGAGATAGTTTTTCTCGTTTTGTACAATCTTATTATTTTTCTTCCCTTATTGGACTGATTTGGACCTCTAGAACAATACTGAATTGAAATGGTGAAAGCAGACATTCTTCATTATTCCATATTTTTGGTATAACAAATTTAGTCTTTTACTAAGTATTATGTTTACTGTGAATTTTTTATAGAAGCCTTTATCAAGCTGGGAAGGTATTTTTAAATGCTAGTTACCTGAAATTTTTATCATGAATAAGTATTAATTTTTAAGAATTTTTTTCTACTGCTATCAAGATGGCCAAAGAATTTTTCTTCTTTATTCAATTAATACGATGAATTGCATTGAGTGATATTTGAATATTAAGCAAATCTTCAATTCTTGAGATTAAAGCCTCTTGTATGTGATGAGCTATTCTTTTTATATAATGTTGAATTTGATTTGCTAATATTAAGAATGTTTTCATCTATATTCATGAGAGCTGTTGGTCTGTAGTTTTCAATTTTGGGAATATCTTAATCTGGTTTTGGTATCAGTGTAATACTGGTCTCGTAAAATCTGTTGGGAAGTGAACCCTCTTCTATTTTCTGAAACAGTTTTTGTAAGATTGTTATGCTTTCTTCATTAAATATTTGATAGACTTCACTAGTGAAGCCACCATGTCCTATCGTTTTCTTTCTCAGAACATTTTTAAATTACCAATTTAATGTTTTTAATGGATATAGGGTTATCTAAGTGCTCTATTTCTTCTTGAGGCTATTTTGGTGAGTTGTTTTTCTAGATATTTGTCTGTTTCATCTGAAGTGTCAAATTTATTGGCATAAAATTTTTCATAAAGTTTCCTGTTATGGATTTATGCTCTTATTTTTATTAATTCATTTCTTCTACTTAATTAGTTTGCTGGTTTTTGCTAGCTTCCTGTGGTGCAAGCTTAGATCTTGACTTGAGATGTTTCACCTTTTAAACACAAGCATTTAAATCTATAAAAGTGCTGCTGAACACTGATTAGCCACAATCCACAAAATCTAATATGCTTTTCTTGCATTTTTTGCCATTAAAATGTTTTCTAGTTTTTAAATAATTTATATGAGGATAAAGAATACATAAAATTTACCATTTTAATCCTTTTAAGTGTACAGTTTAGTAGCACTAAGTACATTCATACTGTTGTGCAGCAGTCACCACAATCCATCTCTAGAACAACTTTGTCATATTTCCAAACTAAAACTTTACCTATTAAACTATAACTCCTGATTCCTTTTCCTGAACCCCTGGAAACTACCTTTCTACTTTCTATCTCTACAAATTTGACAATTCTAGGTACTTCACATAAGTGAAATCATACAATATTTGTCCTTTTTGGTCTGGTTTATTACACTTAGCATAATGTTTTCAAAGTTCTTTCATGTTGTAGCATGTGTCCAAATTTCCATAATTTTAAGGCTGAATAATATTTCATTGTACATATTTACTACATGTTGTTTATCCATTTATCCATCAATGGACATTTGGATTAATACTACCTTTTAGCTATTGTGAATAATGCTGCTATAAATGTGAGTATAAAAATATCTCTTTATGTCACTTTTTTCAATTTTTTTGGATATACACCCAGAAGTAAAATTTGTAACTTTGTTTTGAACATGGGTTATTTATAACTGTATTTTTAATTGTCCAAATATTTGGGTGATTTTCCAGATAATTTTCAGTTATAAATTCATAATTTAATTCTATTATAGAGAAAACATCATATGATTTAAATATTTTTGTATTTGTTGACATTTGTTTTATGACCCTGCATTTGGTATATCTTAGTGAATGTTCCATGTGTTTGTGAAAAGAATGTATATTATTCCGTTTAGGCATAAACTATTTTATAAACGCCAGTTTCTTTATGTTGGTTCATATTGTTCAAACCTTTTTTTTCTGTTTTTTTGTTTTTTTTTTTTTTGCGATGGAGTCTCACTCTGTCGCCTAGGCTGGAGTGCAGTGGCACAATCTCGGCTCACTGCAACCTCTGCCTCCTGGGTTCAAGGAATTCTCCTGCCTCAGCCTCCTGAGTAGCTGGGATTACAGGCATGCACCACCATACTCAGCTAATTTTTGTATTTTTAGTAGAGATGGGGTTTCACCATGTTGGCCAGGCTGGTCTTGAACTCTTGACCTCAGGTGAGCCACCTGCCTCGGCCTCCCAAAATGCTGGGAAGACAGGCGTGAGCCACCGCACCTGGCCTATGCTGTTGCAGGAAGTCAGGGACCCTGAACGGAGGGACCAGCTGCAGCCGAGGCAAAGAACATAAATTGTGAAGATTTCATGGACATTTATCAGTTCCCAAAATTAATACTTTTATAATTTCTTATGCCTGTCTTTACTGCAATCTCTGAACATAAATTCTGAAGATTTCATGGATATTTATCACTTCCCTAATAATACTCTTATAATTTCTTATGTCTTTCTTTACTTTAATCTCTTAATCCCATTATCTTCATCAGCTGAGAATGTACCTCAGGATGTCACCTCAGGATCACTATTGTACAAACTGATTTTAAGACATGTGTGTTCGAACAATATGAAATTAGTGCACTTTGAAAAGAACAGAATAGCAGTGATTTTGGGGAAGAAGGGAAGATAACCATAAGGTCTGACTGCCTGCAGGGTCAGGCAGAATAGAACCATATTTTTCTTCTTCTGGAAATCCTATAAGTGGATGTGTGAGTAGGAGAGATATCGCTGAATTCTTTTCCCAGCAAGGAATAACCCTGTGGAAGGAATGCATTCCTGCAGGGAGGTCTGTAGATGCCTGCTCTGGGAATGTCTGTCTTATGCAGTTGAGATAAGGACTGAAATACGCCCTGGTCTCCTGCAGTACCCTCAGGCTTACCAGGATTGGGAAACTCCAGCCCGGTAAATTCTAGTCAGACCAGTTCTCTGCTCTCGAACCCTGTTTCCTGTTAAGATGTTTATCAAGACAATACATGCACAGTGGGACATAGACCCTCATCAGTAATTCTAATTTTGCCTTTGCCTTGTGATCTTAATTGTCCTCTGAAGCATGTGATCCTTGTGACCTACTCCCTGTTCATACACCCCCTCCCCTTTTAAAATCCCTAATAAAAACTTGCCGGTTTTGCAGCTCCAGGTTGTCATCATGGTCCTACCAATATGCGATGTCACCCCTGGAGGCCCAGCTGTAAACTTTCTCTCTTTGTACTCTTTCTCTTTATTTCTCAGACTGGCTGACATTTAGGGAAAATAGAAAAGAACCTATGTTAAAATACTGGGGGCTGTTTCCCCCGATACTATGCAAAGTTTTTTATATCATTACTGATTTTTTACCTATTTGTTCTAATTACTGAGAAAGGAGTTTTGAAATTTCTAACTATACTTGCTAATAATTGTTAAATTGTCTATTATCTTTTCAATTCTGACAGTTTTTGCTTCATGCATTGTGGAGCTCTGTTACTGGGTACACAGACTTCTATAACAGTTTTATAGAACCATTGTTCCTATTACACTGATTCTTTTTTTAATCAAGTATCCCTCTTTGTCTACTAATACTACTTTATCTTTTTTTCATGGATTGAAAAAAATCTTGTTTTCTTTTTAAATAAGTGTTATTGTAAATATTTAAAATATACAACCTGATTTTATAAAATACATATATATATATATAGTTAAATGTTTACTATAGAGAAACAAATTAACATATCTATTAGGTCACATAGTTACCCATTTTCCTTTCTATAGCAAGAGCAGCTATAATTTTCTTATTTAGCAAAGATCCTGAATACAATGCATTATTATTAACTATAGTCTTCATGTTATACATTAGAGCTTTCAACCAACTCTCTTTAAAGTGTAATTTACATGATATTCATACGTCCCATTTAAATTTTCTTTTTTTCATCATATCTCTGACAAAGAGTTAATTTCTTTAATTCACAAAGGGCTCAAACAAATAAATCAAAATAGTAAGAATGGGCAGTGTTTATGAACAGGCAGTTTATAGGGGAAAATAGCATAGACCAATAAACATAAGAAACATACTTAACCTCACTAAACCCTAAAAAAATTATAAATCACAATACTAATGATATGTCATTGTGCCTTAATTTGATTGGGAAAAATAATAAAGCATTAATAATAGTATGTATTGGGAAATATTTGGAAAATAAACTCACTTTTCATGGCAGTATTCAACTATTTGGAGGAGATATTTGGCAATATCTATCAATATTGAAAATGTATAAAATATTTGCATCAACAACTTGAGTGCTAAGAATTAACTCCGTAAATAATAATAATAATAAATTACTTGCAAAAGTACACAAGATATAAATATAGACATGTGCATTGGAGGATTGTTTTAATAGCAAAAAACTGGGAAATACTTAAATATCCATTTTTAAAAATGGGGTAAATAAATTATGGCACATCCCTACAATAGAATTCCAAGTTGCCACTAAAATGAGGTACAACCATATTTCTTGATCTAGACAAAAGTCTGTAATATATTAAGTGTCTTTAAAAGTTATAAAATAATAGGTTTGCTATGTCCCCATTTTTTGTAAAAACAAAGAGAAACAAAAACTCTGCGTGTGTGTGTGTGTGTGTGTGTGTGTGTGTGTGTGTGTGTGTGTGTGAATGTATAGGTAAAAAAAAAGTCCAGACCATATGTTTTCTCTCAATAGTGGTACCATGAGTGATTGTTACTTAGTACTTTATATTGTAGCATATTTTCTGAAAATTTTACCAAAAACATGAATTATAATCACGGAAATAGGAGGTATTTTTATATACATAAACAATGGGTGGGGTGAAGAGAGGTGTCAAAATAAGGAGGTCATTTATGACAAATTAGGTTTTCTACTTTGAGAATATTTGCAGCTGTCTATGGCAGGGTGTGCCTTCCCCTAACTTTTCAGCTTCACCAGTCCTAGCCCACCCCCATAGATCACTGGGAGCTTCTGGGGACCTGTTTGTCCTGGATACTCACTCAGGCTTCCCTCTGTTGTAGCCTCTTTCTCTCCTGAGAGCATTTCTCAGGCCACCTCATTAGTTTCCTGTTTGTCCAATGTCTTGTATGATGGGGGCTGGTGGAGGTAGAAAAGTGGAGAGCTTCTCGTCAAATGCAAAGGCTGAGGACCTGGCCTGCCTTCCCTTACAATCTCCTCCAGACCCTGCTTCTTGGTGTCTGACCCTCATTGGGTTTCCAAACTGCAGGTTACACAATGAATCAATTTACTGTCATGGCCAGTGCTTTAAAAAACTACAATAGAGTAGAAAATATCAAAATGTATCATGTGCATTAAAGGCAAGAATTGTTTATAAAACTTTTGTTTAGGACATATAGATTATATATATATATATTTCACAGTCAAATAATTTGAAAAATACCGATATAAATTGTTAAAGTGATTAATAACAGGTCTTAAGTCCTGAGAACAGAAATCCATCCAGAAAGTCCCAGCCCCTTTCCAATTTTGGGCTCTTTCTCCTCATACCAAACAAGGAAACCACCAAAAAAAAAAAAAATGGTGAAAAGGAGAGCAGGACTCTGACCTCCCATGGTGGCCAGGTGACTTCTGGTGGATTCCAAGGTCACCACTCAGATCCCAGCAACGATCATAGCTTAACACTGGAATATTAAAGCATGGTCTTGCTTCTCATTTGGGGAATTCCAGCATCACAAAATTCTGGTTCTGAGAAGTCTTCTCTCTTTTTTGCTTGACTCTTTTTGTTTCTAGTTCAAGTTTTTCAGTTGTGAAGTATGTTGGGACTTTACCTCTGGAACAGAACAATTCACCATCAAGACTTTGCCTTCTATCACCTCCTTCTTGTCCTGCATTGCTCTGGGACTGACCACTCCTTTCACTAACACCTGGTACTCTGGCATGGTTTTCTCCTTGTTGTTCTGAACCACAATGTACTTCTATTTCCCTGAGTCATAGACCCAAGCCTGAGAAATGAAAAATACTTCTGTGTTGCCTAGGGAGAAGTAAAAATGTTGTGCCATCCTTCTAAAAAAGCACCAGGTGCTTAGGCTTGATGTACAAGGTGGTGCTGGCATCTATGATGCACTACAGGGCTAGGTTCTGCTATGTTTGCACCAAATTTGGCAGGATCTTCATGAGGATGCTGTTGATGGTGTAAGAGTTTTCTTGTTTTCTTGACCCTCAAAGCATGAAAAGAGAAGAAGTATCAGTAGGACTCAGGGATACCCCAATAGCATCCTGAGGTTAAAGACTGCCAGGCATAGTTAGTTCCACCTTCAGACCATGCCTTTTGGGCAGAAGATACTTCCACGCTTCGGCACTCTTCAAATTGTTCTCTCACCATGTCCTTCCTTCCAGTCCCTCTTTTTAAGCTTACTATTTGAATAGTATGTATCATTTTCTATCCTTTTACTTAGAGTTTATTTGTGTCTGTGTTTAAAGTACAACTTTTATAGACAGATCTTGGTTTTTAAAAATCCAATCCAATATTATCTGCCTTTCATTTAAAATATTTATCCATATATTTAATATGATTATATAACAGGATTTTAGTCTGCCATCGTGCTATTTTTTTTTGTCTCATCCCTTTTTTATTCCTCTCTTCCTCCTTTCCAAGCTTATCGTTGGTTTTCCACAAATATTTTAGTATGTCATTTTACCCTCTGTTAGCTTTCAACTATATTTCTTTGCATTTTTTTTAGTGGTTGCTTAGGGGTAACAACATGCATTGTTAGCTCATGATAATTTTCTTAGATTTAATATTGAATTATTATTATTATTATTATTATTATTATTATTATTATTATTGAGACAGGGTCTCACTCTGTCACCCAGGCTGGAGTACAGTGGCACAATCACTCCTCACTGCAGCCTCATCCCTCCAGGCTCAAATAATCTCCCCACCTCAGCCTTCTGTAAACCTGGGACTACAGGTACACATCACCACAACCAGCTATTTTTTTATTTTTAGTTGACACAGGGTCTTGCTATGTTGCCCAGGCTGGTCTTGAACTCCTGGGCTCAAGCAATCAGCCTGCCTTGGCCTCCCAAAGTGCTAGGATTGCAGGTGTGAACCACCACATGTGACCTTGAGTTATTATTTTTATTAAAATATCAGAATCTTAAAACAGTACAGTTCCATTTACCCTCTATCTTCCATGCTGTTGTTGTCACATATATTACACCAATGTACTTTATAAACTCTATAATGTCTTTTCAAAAATATTTAAAAGAGAGAACAACATATTTGTATAATCTTTTATATTTTACCATATTTTTTCAATGCTTCTTATTTCTTTCTGCATATCCACATTACCATCTGGTGTCATTTTCCTTGCACTCAAAGTTTCTTTAGTGTTTCTGGTACTGCTAGTCTGTTAGCTAAGGATTTTCTAGGTTTTTGTCTGAAAACTTCTATTTCATTTTTATATTTGTAGAATAGTTTGACTAGTTATAGAATTCTTGGCTGCCAGTGTTTTGTTTTTGTTTTTTTTTTTTTTAATTACTCAGTATGTTGAATATGTAAGTCGAATGTCTTCTGGTCTGCATTATTTCTGGTGATAAATCAGCAACTGATCATATTGTTGTTTTTCTCTTGCTACTTTCTGCATGTAATGTGTTGTTTTTCTCTTGCCATTTTTAAGGTTTTCTGAGGTTTTTATGTTTTCTTTTTAGGTGTCTTGCTGTAGCATACTGAGATTGGATTGTTGGTGTGGGGGTGTGTGTGTGTGTCTTTATATTATTTGGGTTTCATTGAACTTCTTGAGTGACTAAGTTAGTGGGTTTTCTTTAGCAAATTTAAGAGGATATGGGCCATTCTTTCCTCAAATTTTTTTGTCCCTTTCTCTCCTTCTTCACCTTCTGGGACCCCATTCACACACATGTTGAACTGTTTGATGTTGTTCCACAGTTTTCTGGGGTTTTGTTCATTTTTGCTAAATGTTTTTTTCCATGTTATTCAAATTTGATAGTTTCTACTGATCTAACTTTAATTTCTTCTTCTTCTTTTTAAAGACAGGGTCTCCTTTTGTCACCCAGGCTGCAGTGCAGTGGCACAATCACGGCTCATTGTAGCCTCAACCTCTTGGACTCAAGTGATCCTCCCTCCTCAGCCTCCAAAGAAGCTGATACCAGAAGTGCATGCCACCGTACCCAGCTAATTTTTTATTTTTTGTAAAGACAGGGTCTCCCTCTGTTGCCCAGGCTGGACTCAAACCCTTGGGCTCAAGCAATCTTCCTGCCTTAGCCTCCCAAAGTGCTAGGATTACAGACGTAAACTACTGTGCTGGCCAATTTCACTGATTCTTTTTTTTTTTTTTTTTTTTGAGACGGAGTCTCGCTCTGTTACCCAGCCTGGAGTGCAGTGGCGCGATCTCCGCTCACTGCAAGCTCCGCCTCCCGGGTTCACGCCATTCTCCTGCCTCAGCCTCCCGAGTAGCTGGGATTACAGGCGCCCGCCACCACGCCCGGCTAATTTTTTTTGTATTTTTAGTAGAGACGGGGTTTCACCATGTTAGCCAGGATGGTCTCGATCTCCTGACCTCGTGATCCGCCCGCCTCGGCCTCCCAAAGTGCTGGGATTACAGGCGTGAGCCACCGCGCCCGGCCTCACTGATTCTTTATCCTGTCATTTCATCTCTGCTTTTGAGCCCATATGGTGAAGTTTTCATTTCCAGTACTGTAGTTTATAGTTCTAGAATTTCCACTTGTTTTTTTTCTTATTGCTTACATTTCTCTGTCACAATTTCCTATCTGTTTATTTATAAACATTATAGTCTCCTTTAATTATCTGAATGAATTTAAAATTGCCTCTTTGAAATGTTTATCTGCTCAATATATCATCAAGGCCCATTCAGTGTCAGTTTCCATTGACTGCCACACAAACTCAGGCAAAGAAGCACCATCATGTTTATTTGTATATCTAGTAATTTCTTGTTTTAAATTAAATGTTGTAGATTATACCTCGTAGTGACTCTGAGACATCTGAGGATTATTGGTTTGCTTGTTTTATTATTTTCATTTGAGTAGGCAATTTGATTGGTCTAGATTCAAACTATGAAAATAGTTTCCCCTATTACGTACAGTAGCTGGTGTTTGCAGTTCTGGGGTCAGCCAGGGATTTGGGGAAAGTTTATATTCGGATTTTGAACTTCAATACTTTTGCATCTCTCTCACTTCCAGAATTCCTTTGTAAAGGTCAAATATTCCTGTCCTCTTGGTGCTATAGTCTACTTCAAACTGGTATGACTGGTTGGGGTAGTTCACTGGGGGAAACCATGTACAAAAGCCATAAATGTATAATTTTTGCCAGTCATGCCAGACATAGTAGTCCAATTTTTAAAATATTTGTTATTAATATAATTTAAATTATTATAAATTTGTAAGGAACAATAGAGATCCTATATATACTTTATTTATATGTTGTAACATTTTGAAAAACTACAGTATGATATTATGACCAGGATACTAACACTGACTGATATTATCCACTGATCTTATTTATATTTCCCTGATTTACATGTATTCATGTATGTGTGTGTTTGTGTAAGTAGTTCTATAAAATTTTGTCATATAGGTAGATTCACATATTTACCACCACAATCAAGCTACTCAACACTTCCTTAACTCCAAGGATCCCTTTTATGACCAAATTCACTTCCCTTCCACCCCCATCTCTCTTAGCCCCTAGAAACCACTAATCTGTATACCATTTCTCCAAGTTTGTCATTTCAAAATGTTGTATAACTGGAACTCTACATTACATAACCTTCTGACATTGGCTTTTTTCACTTAGCATACTTTTTCAGAGATTCATCCAAGTTAGACAGAAAACAATTGTTATTTTCTTCTTATTGTTGAGTTGCATTCCATGGAATAAATACAGCACAGTTTGTTTGCCATTCACTGGTTAAAGGTTATCTGGGATGTTTCCAGTTTTAAGCTATTATGAATAGCTGCTATGAACATTTGTGTACAGGATTATTTGTGAACATAGGTTCTCATTTTGCTGCATAAATGCCTAAGAGTGCAATTGCTTGGTTATATGGTAACTGCATGCTTAGTTTTGAAAGAAACTATCAAACTATTTCCCAGAGTGACTATCATTTCTCACTGTCACTAGCATAAGTGATTATTGTCTCCACATTCTCAACAGCATTTGGCATTGCTATTATTCTTTACTTTAGCCACTCTGATAGATGTGTAGTTATATCTGATTGTGGTTTTAATTTGAATTTCCCTGAAGGACTCATAGCTAGTATATATAAGGGACTCTCAAAACAATCTTAACAAACAATTAGAAAATCGGCAAAATATATGAAGAAATTTTTCACTGGAGAAGACATAGAGGTGGCAAATTCCAAATATGGGTCTTTTTACACTGTTTTCTGAAGAAAGAACTGCCTGGCATCTTCACATCACCATTACTATATGTCCGCTGTGTAACACTCTATAGTCATTTTATTATGTAAACAAAGACTTTGAAGTTACACGAAAAAATATTTATAGCATAAGTATCATGTAAAATAGAATTTCATGATATATTTTAGTGTTGCACTATTAAAAACACAAATAGGCTATGTGTAGATAAAAGAATAGAAATAAATATACCAAAAGATAAAATTACCTTTGATAATAGTAATATGAGTGATTTTTAAGTCTATGTTCCATTTATTTGTAATAGTGGGAAGTTAGCAAGTTAGCTTCTATGATTACTAAATTGTGTTTAGCATTTTTATTACGTTACAACTTAATCATTGCTGAAAATGTGTTTCTCAAAGAGGTTAATGAAAATTCTAACTTGAACATTATGCACAGTCACAAGAATTTCTATTTATTCTCTGTACTCAATTTTAATAAGGCAGTACATTTCCTTAAATCTCCTGAAATCACAAGTAACTTCAGATAAAAAAAGCATATAGCTTTTTCATATTAAGCACATGTTTAGGTAATGATTACTACTAGATTTAGCAGTATCATCCATACAAATTACATAGACATAACATGTTAACTATAGTAACATCCTATGAATAATTTGAGCAAGTTGTAACCATATTCTAAAATGAGAACTTTAAGGCTAGCCATCTAAAATGTTTAAATTAGTATGCAATAAATCAATGGAAACTACCCCTAAGGAATATTATCCAAATATGAGATATATTTTTAGTTGAACATTTAAAAAAATTCACATACAGTAAATAAAAATTAAGTAATGAACTAAAAGCTTTATGGACATTTAGGCAAAATCTCTTAGGAAAAGCTAGGCCCTGAGCAATTTGTTCTAATTTGCTAAAGATGATATTTTCAAGTTATTGAGTAAATTAGGATTTCCTATGAATGCAGCTGAACATTCTGGATTAGCTTAGACAAATCCATATAATATACTTAAAATTTATTTTGTTTTTTTTTTTTCCCCCAGAACCAACAGGGAAATCTTTCCTCCCTAGAAGTCAGTACATCCAGCATATCAAATTCAGTCATTTTGACTCAATTATTATAGACAATATTCCAGAAAGTTGTGATTTTTAATTTATAAAAGTTCATAAACACCTATAATTAAAAGAGAACTAAAAATGACTCATGAGATAATGAAACCATTCCCATGCCAGGATTACAAAATTCTGAAATCTCTAGGTGGAAAGTATAAACCTTTTATCTTCACCATAAGGCCATTAACGTTTAAAAATTGGCAAGGTTGGCATTTCATGTAATAAATAATTTATTATGATATTACTATCCACACATCAATGCCAGAGGCCCATGTTCCAGCCTGACCTAGCCATGCTTGTCTGGAAGTTGCCGAATATTACTTTTAAGAACATTCCTTTTGCCTGCAATAAGAGCTAGAGAAAAAAAATCCTCAGAGCACAATATTAATAATTAGTATGCCGATGCTTAGTGTACCTTTAAGAGCTCATAAATTAGAAGTTCAAGTTATGAATACTGCAAACACTCCACTAACACATATGCTCCTAAAAACACAGTGGGCCATAATGAGGGAGCTGAATAGGGGTAGTCTTAAAAATGTATATATTATTCATTTCCCATTGGGTTTTATAACAAACAACTCCTCGAAGGAAATGAGCTGCCAAAGAAAAGTTACAGCGAACTAATCCTGGGGCTGCGACTGAATCAGAGAATAAGAAAATATTTTATTAGTGTTGAAAATTCTGCCCCCAACAGATAGAGCAGCGGACTGGATATAAAAGTTCTGGTTTGCTCCTGAGGCCACAGGGGATGAGAATTAAAGATTTAACTTACTGCATCTGAAAGGCATTTTAAGTTTTTCAACGGAAATGGAAATGTGGCAATATGGTTGTACTGATATTACATACCTCAGAAAGCCCTGCCAAAATTTCTCAGCAGCCAATATCCTCAATTTACTTCATCTAGTAAAATGTTAGTTTCTGCTTTAGGGGCCTTATTTTAATTTGAAAACATCCCATTGAGTATTGAGCATATGTGATGAATTTATGCCTGAGGGGTTTCCCCTCTTGGTGCCATTTCTATTTCGGAAAATTTTGTTGAATAGGTACATGTTGTACCTTGAAAGAAATACCTAGCTGACAGTTTGGAAGGTTGATATTCCCAGGGTGATGTATTGGTCTTTTCATTTTTTTTCAATGACGCATTTGGCAGGGACATACGTTAACGACTGAGAATGCACAAAGCCCACTTCCATCAGAGAATTTATGTTTCGGTGCATTGAGCTCTCTCATCATAAACTTTAATGTTTCTCCCCAAAAAACCACACCCACTGACCTAAAGCTAGCACCCTATAGCACACTTTTCTAAGAGACTTCAACGATAGATAGATGGTCTTCAATTCCAGTCCTTCCCACCCCACTGGCACTATGACCTTGTAGGCAAATTGCTGTCATTGATTGTTCTAGTAGTTATACTGTAAGATGAAATCTATTGTTTTTGCAAAACTGTTCAGGGAGATGGCCTGTGCTAAGGACTGAATATTTGTGTAACATCCCACTTCCCAAATTCCTATATTGAATCCCTAATTCTCAATGTAATAGTATTAGGAGGTAGATTTTCCAGAGGTATTTAGGTTTAGACAAGATCCTGAGGGTGGAGCCCCATGATGGGATTAATGTCCTTATAAGAAAAGGAAGAGGCACAAGATCTCTCTTGCTCTCTTCTCTGTGTGCATCCATCAAGGAAGGCTGGGTGAGGACATAATTAAGAGGAAAGCCCTCACCAGAACCTGACCATGCTGGCACCCTGATCTTGGACTTTCAGCCTCTATAACTGTGAGAAATAGGTAACTGTTATTTATAAGCCATAACCAGTATATGGTAATTTGTTATAACAGCCTGAACTGACCACAACAGCCTACGAAGTTCTTATTTGTTTTTGAAATTAATTACAATTCAAAGTAAGAGTTAGCTATAACTATTCAACCCTGATTGACACACTTTGAAAAAATTGTGTTCACACTTTATTAAGGGAGTTTAATCCTGAGGTAGCAAGAGTAACAGAAATGCGGATGTGAATTAGGGAAGGAAGGGAAACCAAAGCAGGGTGGTGCATCAGTAAGTTGACCTTGGCTCCCCAGCAGAACATAACACCATCACTCAGTCGCTCAGAAGCCACATGGGATGGCCATGTTGAAGAACGGTCCATCAAGGGGAATGGTAGCAACACTATCTGTGGCTCCTTTCCCCTCTCCTATCACTTACTGATCAAAGTTCTCCCCATGGGCTATTATCTTTCCTGCACTTTTATATTGTGGTACAAGGCCCTTCTGGGCAGCTCTGGGAAAGCCAGAGCCTTGTAGGTCCAGATCCAGGAGCTGGAACTGCTATGGACCATGCCACAGTGAGTACAACCAAGCCTAGGCTTTTGTCCCTAGGGAAGGGAATGTCCACAGGAACTTTAGAAACATAAGAACAGGAGCCTTCCCTGGGCCATTCCAACAGGATGCTGGGCAGGTAGCTGAGGCCCCAAGTGAGAGGGTGCAGGCAGACTGAGCAAGTATGAGGTGGCACATAACCTGGATCTAGTACCTCTCCCCTTGTGATGGACTCATTTAAAGAATATGTGGTTCTTGCAGCAACATGGGTGGAACTGGAGGCCATTATCTTAAGTGAAACAACTCAGAATCAGAAAGTCAAATACTACATGTTCTGACTTATAAGTGGGAGCTAAATAAAGTGTATACATCAAGCGTGTGGAATAATAATCATTGGAGACTCTGAAAGTGGGAGGGTGGGAGAGGGATGGGAGATGAGAAATCACTTAATCAGTACAATATACACTATTTGTGTGATGGTTACAATAAAAGCCCAGACTTCACTACTATGCAATATATCCATGTAACAAAATTGCACTTGTACTGCCTAAATTTATACTACATACATACGTATACATATACATACATACATATGCACATATACAGGTATATGTATGTGTGTATAAATGTATGTATATATATACACGTATATGTAGTATAAATGTATATATGTAGTATAAAAGTGTGTGTGTGTGTATATATACACACACAAACAAAAACACACATATATATATATGGTTCTTCCTCACGGATAGAAGATAGGTCAAGGACACTTTGTAAAGTGTCTCTGAAGAAAAAAAATGTCATGACTTACATGGCAGCAAGAGCCCACTACACTATTATTTAGCCAGTTTAAGCCCTGGATAGAGAGAACTGCAGTAAGATTTCAACATGCTTCCTGACCTTCAGGGTTTTTGACTCTCAGAACTCTTTCCACAAATCTGATGAGTACAAGTCAAGCATTTCTGTTCATGGTGACTGAAAGAGAGATATGGCTGCTTGGAAGCAGAGGATTGATGCAAATGACTTCGGCTACGATGTTGCAGATATAGAAATGTTGCAGATATTGAAATCTAAAGCAACAGGTATCATTCTGCAGAAAACATGTTTACCAGCTGGTGCCACTAATCAGTCCTCTCTTACAACTTTTTTGCTTCCAATCCTCTCTAGGGTCTGGCTGGGCAAATAACTGATTGTGCCGTGTCTATAATCACTTTTCCAGTTCTCCTCCCAATTACATACTGACCCTTGCTTTCTTCTGCTAATATGCAGTTGTCCTTAACCTCCAATGGATGTGAACAGCTCACTGACTTACAGATGTGCCTCTGTATCAGCATGTCTGCCTGAGATTTCTAACTTCTTGCCTGAATCAGTTCTTTCTGCAATCAGGAGCTTAATTCCTATTTTTAAATAATGGCAAGGAAGTGGCTGGTGATAGTGGCAGCAAAGAAAATGGCATTGAAGTGATTTGTTTCCTCATGTCTCTCCAATTGAAAGGGCTCCTCAAGCGCAGAAGTCATTTCTTTCTGAGCTTTGTATCCTCAGTGTCTAAGCCAGAATTTGCCCTATTGGAAAGACTCAACAAATATCTGTTGAATAAATGAATGGCACAAGACAAGAGGAAGAAGACTGGCTCTAAAAAGCACAAACATAGGGGATAGTGGAAAGAAAATTCATATTTTTCCATCACAATGTTATGTGAAATATTACATGAAATAACTTTATGTGAAGAAGCAGGATGTAAACTATGTGTATATTTATCATGGCAGTTTTGTTCTTAAAAAGTATATAATTACAAACATTGACATGCATGTATATAGAGAAACATAAAGGAAAACATTTCAAGGAAATGCAGCAAAATGTAAATAATTGGAATCCATGGCCAGTGGGATTGTAGAAAATTTTTGTTGTATTCTTTATATTTTTCAGATTTTTTCTAGATGAACCTATAATTTATAATTCAAAAAGTAATGCTTTAAGAAGTCCACCCAAAATTCAATAGAGAAAAGAAGAGAGGGATGTGGAATAAGAAAGTCATTTTATAATTTATTAGAAGACAGGACAAAGACTGTGCCTGTTGGGCCAAAACTACTCCTACAACGGACCTTCTTCATCAGAGCTTTTGCTTCCTGTGGTGCAGTTACCCAGGGTCAACCGTGGTCCAAAAATAGGCAAGTACAGTACAATAAGTTTGAGAGAAAAAGACCACATTCACATAAATTTTATTATAGCATATTGTTATAATTGTTCTATTTTCTTATTATTGTTCTTAGTATCTTATTGTAAATTAAACTTTATCATGACTATGTATGTACAGGGGGAAAAAAAACAGAGTATATCTAGGATTCAGTGCTATCTGTGATAGGCATCCACTGGGAGTCCTGGGACAAATTTCCCAAGGATAAGTGCAGACAACTGTACTACCACTCGTAATCCTTGTCGTCATCATCATCATCATCATCATCATCATCATCAAATAATGTACAGGACATCAGGGTGAGGCAGAGTAATTCTCCCTAGAATATACTTCTGCCACATGGCTTTCTAATAGTTCAAGACCTGCACCACAATATCAATGGGGATGGAAGAGACTCCTCAAAGAATCACAAGGTGAAGATTTAGGGCACCCGTAAGTCCAGCCACTACTCTTGCTACATACCCAGATAGAGACTCAGTCTCCCTAAACAAAACTCTACTGTTCCAGGGGCAGAAAGTCACTCTGTGATCCTTGTTCCAAATTCTTGCTCTGTGGAACTCTTTTAAACCTCTCTTTTTTCGAATCTTACACAACACAAAACTGAACAGGAGGATTGCAAGAGTTGTAGAAGCAGGCTTTATGATTACAGAGCAGAGGTTCTCAACAGGAGGCATTTGGTCCCTAGGGGACATTAAGTCATGTCTGAAGACATTTTTGATTGTCACAACTTGGGAGGAGGGCGGGTGCTATAGACATCTGACATGTAGATGATCAGCATCCTACTTTGTACAGGATAGCCCTCACAACAGAATTATTTGACCCAAAATGTCAACAATACTTAGGTTGAGAAACTCCATTTTGAATATGAAAGAATGGGTCCAAAATGAGAGTTATTACCACAGTCACCGTCAAGAAGGTCCACATCTTGGCAAACGACAATAGAATGGTCAACTCTGGGGACTAACACAGGTATCAGAAAACCATTGCCATCCAACTATGGGTTTCAGAGCTACACCCTGCTTCCTAGATCCACCTTGGCAGGAAAAAGAACTAACTTGATACCACAATTCACGATTGGAGAACGGCAACGGAAAACTCAAGGCTTCCCCTTGGGTGCCTGCAGCAGAAAACGCAGAAGTCAAGACAGCATGCCTACACTTTATTTCCGCATTCAGAACCTTTGTCTAGAGAGCATCTGGTTGGCACAATCTAAATTAAGAGGTGCTGGGAAATGAAAGTTTTGCTTTCACAACCTTGCACTATAAATGGAGGGTAGGATGGCTGTTGACTAAGTTACTTTCCTACACCTGTCAAAATATCATATTTATATTTAAACAGAGTCAGTGCTCCCCACCAGACTGTTTCTCATTCCTGGATTTGTCATTCCTGAATTCTTACTCTGATTGGTCTCTCCATTGGCTGGCTTTAGTTTTCAGAAGAGTTTCCCCCCAGCAAGAGCTCACAGGCTCTGCATTTCCTGATTTCTTTCATGTTTGACAATGTTGCTCTGTAACCATTAGAAATAAAAGCAACTTTGGTGGGCAATCTGTCATTGGGTGGTGCTCTCTCTCCCTCAAGCACTGCAGACTTTCTGTCTTCTGGCCTTGGATGTCAACATGGAAAAGCCTGAGGCCATCCGGATTTCTTCTCCCAGGTACATAATTTGCTTTTTCTGCCTGGAAACCTCAAGGATGGGACGTGCTGAATCAGTGTGTGCTCCTGGATCTGCAGATGTGATTTTCTCTTCATTTCGGGGAAATTATTTTGTGTTATATCTCTGAGTGCCCTTTTTTTATTTTTATTTTTTGCTTTGGGAGGAATATCCATCTTAGAGACACCATTTATTATTAAGCTGCTTGTTTTAGTCTTATTTATCTATTAGCATTCTTACTGTTTTAATCTCATCTGGATTCACTGTAATTATGTATAGTCTCCCTTCTATGTCAATAATTGTTAAATGTTGATTCTCTTACTTGATATTTCTACTTATTGATCTGTTTCCTTAAGTCTACAAATCACTCTGTTGTTTTTATAGCTAATACATGAGAAATGCTGGACTCAACAGGACACATCACGAAAAAAGTTGGTATGCTTCCTCCCCATCTCCTCCAACCCGTACTTTGTGTTAATCTTTTTTGTTCTTACATGAAAAGTGAGATAAGACCCAAAGATTCTCTGGTCCCTTTCAAGTCACAAGAACAATCTCATTTCAGTAACTACAAAGTCCACTTTAAAGTATATTACAACTCTAAATTTTAAATTGTTCTCCTTCCCTAGTTCAAATTCACCTCAAGAGGGGAAGTTTTTAGTGAGGGCAGGAGGTGTGGTTGCTTCTTTTTTTGCCCTGTCCCATCCGTCCACACTGTGATGGTTAATATTGGGTGTCAACTTGATTGGATTGAAAGATGCAAAATATTGTTCCTGGGTATGTCTGTAAGGGTGTTGCCAAAGGAGATTAACATTTGAGTCAGTGGACTAGGAGAGGCAGACCCACCCTCAATCTGGGTGGGCACCATATAATCAGCTGTCAGCATGGCTAGGATAAAAAGAGGCCAGGGAACATAGAAAGGCTAGACTGGCTGAGTCTTCTGGACTCCTATCTTTCTCCTGTATTGGATGCTTCCTGCCCTCAAATATCAAACTCCAAGTTCTTCAGCTTTTGTACTTTTGGACCTACATCAGCGGTTTGCCAGAGGCTCTCAGGCCTTTGGCCACAGACTGAAAGCTGCACTTCCCTACTTTTGAGGTTTTGGGACTTGGACTGACTTACTTGCTCCTCGGCTTGTAGATGGCCTATTGTGGGACTTCACCTTGTGATTGTGTGAGTCAATTCTCCTAATAAACTCCCTTTCATATATACATCTATTCTATTAGTCCTGTCCCTCTAGAGAACCCTGATTAATACACACAGCTTCTTCACCAGCTCTGTTTCTGAGGCCTGAAGACTCTAATCCAGAAGGAAGTCATGGCTTAGGAGCTGAGCCTTCTGGAGGGTGGCAGGAATACAAATGCAGATTCCTACATGTGGGGGCTTTTCAGTGTTTCCTAGGACACCCTCCCATGGGGGACTTCTGACCACAGCTCCTATGACACTAGCAATACCTTTGGTATGCTTCCTGCCCCCCGTCTTATCCCTGGAATTCCTACTCTCCAACACTCTCCTGGGTCACGTGCCCCCCACCGGAAGCTCTCTGGGTGGAAATTCTTTCACACTGCCTCTGCAAAACCATACATCTTTCCTTAATATGGAGATAAGCACAGATGGTCCCAACTCACTATGGCTTGGCTATGATTTTTCAACTTTATAATGGTGTAACTGTACTTTAAGTACCCACAAAACCATTCTGTTTTTCATTTGTAGTACAATATTCAATAAATTACATGCAACAATCAACATTATTATAAAATAGGCTTTGTGCTAAATGATTGCGTCCAACCACAGACTAATGTAAGTGATCTGAGAACATTTTAGGCTAGGCTCAGCTATGATGTTTGGTAGGTTAGGAATATTAAATGCATTTTCAACTTAGAATAGTTTCAACTTACAATGGGCTTATTAGGATGTAAAGCCAAGAAGCATCTGAGGCCAGGCATTGTGGCCCATGCCTATAATCCCAGCACTTTGGGAGACCAAGGCATGGGGATTACTCGAGCTCAGGAGTTTAAGACCAGCCTGGGCAAAATTGTGAGACTGCATTTCTACAAAAAAATTAAAAATTAGCAAGGTGTGGTGGCATGTGCCTTTAGTTCTAGCTACTTGGGAGGCTGAGGTGGGAGGATCACCTGAGTCCAGGAGTTTGAGGCTGATTGCATCACTTCTCTCCAGTCTGGACAAAAGAGCAAGACTCCATCAAGAAGAAGAAGAGAAGGAGAAGGAGAAGGAGGAGGAAGATTAGTAGAAGAAGGAGGAAAAGGAGGGGAAAAGGGAAGGAGGAGGGGAGGAGGAGGAGGAGAGGAAGAGGAAAAGAGAAGAGAGAAGAAAGAAAAAAATAATCTGTCCGTAGAGTGTCGTCCTCTTTGCTTTACCACCATAGGCCTAAACCAGAACGAACAGGCATTTATCTGCACTAGTGTTTTCCTTGCATCACTTAAAGCTGGGCTTAGGTTGCACACACAGCTCTCCCCTCCTCCATGAGGGAAGGTGTGAAAACAAAGGGATATACCACACCATGCATTTCCTCATATCTTCCTCCCACCTTAATTGCCAGCGGTGGGTATTCTCAGAACCTGGCCAACCAGGTTTGCCATCTCTTACCATGTATTGCTTTGGTGACTTAGCTTCTCATTTTAGGATAAGAGGGTACATAGCATCTATCATATTTTAAAATATCATGTGTCACATGCAATACTTGAGACATATTTATACTAAAAAAAAGTAGTTGTATTAATGTTCTGTTGTTGCTGTAACATATTACCAGGCTTAAAACAATGCAGATTTCTTACCGCACGGCTCTGTAGTTTAGCCCAACATGAGTATCACAGGACTGAAAGTAACACTTTAATTGACAGGACTTTGATCATTTCTGGAGGCTGGTGGGGTTCCTCAATGTGGGGAACACCATGCCTTCATCGTTACACTGTGTGTCAAGGTGCCTTTCCCTCCTCTGGCCAATGAAGGCCAGTCAAACCATTTTGCCCAAGTATTTGAATTTTGAGGGCTATAATTTAAGGTTGGAATCCACCAGAGTTATTTCACTGTATCTGCAAGAACTTGAAATGACTGGTCATTTATTTATACCTTCTAGATCCCTGGCATCGCTGCCTGTGTGAAACCATACGTCTTTTCTTTACATGGAGATGGTCCTGATTTCTGTCCTTTCTGAAGCCTGGATATTTATCTAGTCTCTTGACTCTTTGAGCTATATCTTATCTTCCCAAGAAGCTTTTTGGTTTTTTTGTCTGTTTGTTTTTACCCGAGTTAGCCAGAGTCCATTTCTGTTAGTTTCTACTAAAAAATCTTAACCGATACCTAGCGTTAGTGTTAAACAAAAGCAAGGGGCAAAAGGCCTTTGGGCAGTGATTCTGTACTGTCAATTTCACGGGTAAGTTCTGTTGCTATGTTTCTGTGACATATTGGATCCTAAGAATTGCAGATCAATAATACCTTAGTAAAATATAATACTTCATTTTGCCTCACTCAGGGAAGAATTCATTTTGTTTGGGAGAAGTCAATGAAAGAAGGATAACTAATAAAAATTCAGTGTTTCTTTATAGTGATTTAGGTTTTTGCTGAATTTGAAATTTTTATGCCAATACTCCATGGGTCACTGATTTAGACAAATTAAAGACATAAATCATATGAAAGCTGTAATTGCCACAGTTGTTTGGTTTTCACTTTCTATTTATAAAATCTATTTGTTTTGCTCTACTTTATTGCCTCTGCTTTACCTGTTTTTGTTGTTGTGCTAAAATAGTTTCTTCCTTGGAATGTCCATTTATCTACGCCCTGCTCGGAAACAGTGTGGAATCATAGTTTGGGTAAGCCGAGCTTTTCCAGTTTGCCAAACCTAACACCTTTAAAAGGCAGCCAGTTTTTGTGCAGTAACATTCATGTTATTATCAATCCCTGAGGAAGTCCTTTGAGAGATACCTGGGTAAATAAGTTCCTATCCAGTATATTACAATGTAAAATGATTCTTTTAAGGAATTTGTTCTTTAATTAATAATTAATTATAATTAATAATTAATTATAAAGAATAGCTACTTTATTAATTTATAGGACATTTATTATACACTAGTTGAAGATAACATTAAATTCAGTTTTCACAGCAACCCAATGATTTAGGAATTTATCATCTTCAATTTGTAGATAAGGAATCTGAAACTTAGGGACCGCAAACAACATGGTTCCAATTCACACAGAGGCAGAGCTACAATTTGAAACCAAGTCTGGCTGACTCAAAACTAATTGTTTCCAACAACACTAACATTTTGGCTTTTATCAAATTTCCATTCACCTCCCAATTGATTCAAACTGTGTTTATATTTATTTTTGACAATTTCATCAAAACAAAAGCATACATTTTCTATGTTATTATGAAGAACTCGGAAATTTCAGTAGGGGGTCGACCCTTAAGATTGGACCATCTATCCAACTTGGGAATGATTGTTTGGACATTACTGTAGAATCCTTGTTAAATCAGTAAATGAAGGGGAGCACTGAATAATCCCTTTAAAAGCAAACTCCCAGCTTCATCCATGTCCCTATAAAGGACATGAACTCATCATTTTTTATGGCTGCATAGTATTCCATGGTGTATATGTGCCACATTTTCTTAATCCAGTCTATCATTGTTGGACATTTGGGTTGGTTCCAAGTCTTTGCTATTGTGCATAGGGATATGCTTTTCAAGGATCTGTGAATTTGAACCATGGTCCCACCCTCTCTTGTAGGGCAGCAATTGGGAGATTTCAATGAGCAGGACTGATCTTTTTCCTGGCTGAGTCATACTCAGGGGAAAACAAAAATAAAATTAAGTGACAGAATGTGAGATCTGGGAAGAATCTCAATACAGTCCATCCTTTTATTTTCTGTATGGTGATATTAAATATGTACAGTTGATCCTTAAACAATATGGGGTTTAAGGGTGCTGACTCCCTGCACAGTTGAAAATTTGAGTGTAACTTTTGACTACCCAAAAACTTAACTGCTAATAACCTACTGTTGATCAAAAGTCTTACTGATAATGTATAGTCAATTAATACATATTTTGTATATGTATTATATACTGTATTCTTAAAGTAAGCTAGAGAAAAGAAAAAGTTATTAAGAAAATTATGAGGAAGAGAAAACACATTTATAGCACTGTACTGTATTTTCTCTTCCTCATAATTTTCTTAATTATGATTGATACCATAAGTTTATGTTTTCTGTTTTCAAGGTCAATTGTCTGTCTAAAATGGTGGGCAAACAAAGCTGCAGACCTCAATCAGGTACATATCAAGCAATTCAACGTTTCCTTGTAATGTCATGACTTTTTTTCTGTTTCTTGGGAGCACTTACAGCATCACTAGAATGGGTTCTATGGTGTTATTTGAGGCTTATGGTATTGCACTAAACACCATGAAAAATACATGAGAACTATGAGAGATCACGTTTTACTGCAATATGCAATTTACTGGAGAGGTGAACTGCCCACATAGAGATGATCAGTATCACACAGCGTTTTAAGTGGATACTCGCAACACTTGAGCTCACTACAATAGCAACAGGAGGTGGCTATGAAATGATTACAATAGAACAGTATGTACTACAGTTAATTTTTGCAGTTAGGCTTTAACACAGGTCTTTAACTTTGTTTACATTTCTCTTGACTGCAAATGGCTCCATGTTCAGTCTATGTTTGTGTGGGTAAGTTCTGATACATTTTAACTTTTTATAATAGATTTGTGTATATTTTATGTTAGTAAAGAATAAAATAGACTAGTATCTACACATATTTTATACTCTCATGACATACTTAACTTTTTTCTAATTTTTATTCCTTCTAGTCTATGGGGTTCGGCTGCAAGTTTTTTCAAATTGTTGCGAGGCTCCAAAATATTTTCCAATATAAATACTAAAAAAAATTGCATGTAAGTAGATCCAAGCAGCTCAAACTCGTGTTGTTCAGGGGCCAACTGTACTTAAACATATATTCTTAGCACTTGACGCGTATTTGTGTTTCGACCTGTGTCTGCACATTTGTACATATGACATAATGAAGCATTTTACATATGACATAATGAAGCATGGCGGTTAATTGCAGCCTCTGAACTCAACACTTGGGCTCAAATTCAGGCTCTGTCACTTACTACTTGTCTGGCCTTGGAAAAATAAATTTAGCTGCTCTGTGCCTCATTTTCCACATCTGTGAAAAGGATATCATAGCAGAACCAACCTCACAAGGTTTTAGAGGATTAAATACTTTAACATTTGCAAAGCACTTGTAAACACCCTTAACATATAGTAAATGCTTGATAATTGCTAGCTATTATTTTTATTTTGTACATACATTTAGGTGTGTTTCTCAAATGTTTAAGAAAACACTTGATACTGAAAGAAAATGCCCTTAAAAAATGACTTCCGTGTTTTTACCACAATAAAATAAAATAGAAATTACTCTTCCAAAGGCCAGGCGCAGTGGCTCATGCCTATAATCCCAGCACTTTGGGAGGCCGAGGCGGGTGGATCATGAGGTCAGGAGATCGAGACCATCCTGGCTAACACGGTGAAACCCCATCTCTACTAAAAATACAAAAAATTAGCCGGGCGTGGTGGCAGGTGCCTGTAGTCCCAACTGCTCAGGAGGCTGAGGCAGGAGAATCGCTTGAACCCAGGAGGCGGAGGTTGCATGAGCTGAGATCGCGCCACTGAACTCCAGCCTGGGTGACAGAGCAAGACTCTGTCTAAAATATATATATATATATAAAATAATAAAATAAAATAAATTACTCTTCCAAAAGAATTGCTGCGTGCACATTAACCTATTGGGCTAATATATCAGTAAGCTTAGTTTAATTTTTACTATTGTGTGAAAACAGCCTCAAAATCTCATTGACTTGCAACAATTAAGTTTTATTTCTGGATCACACTTCACATCTATCAACTGAAGGTGGGCTAAACGTCACCTCATGTGTGCCTGATCTGTGAAAGAGCAGCTCATGTCTGGAGATTTGCTGGCCTAGGGAAAGTCTCATGGTAGAGGGAAAAGGGAGGTTTGACTAATCACTCAATGACTCAATGACTTTTAAGGTTTCTACTTGAAAGCAACACATATCATTTCTACTTGTTTTTCACTTGCCAAATCAAGTCACGTGATGTAGCCTAACATCAAAGGGTCAGGAATGTATGATCTTCTCATGGAGAGAGGGATGGGAGGGGAGGAGAAGAAAACATTGTGAAGAATAATACTGTTTCTACCATATGTAGCAATAACTATTATTTATTGAACAATTACTATATGCTAAGCTTTGTGCTACATGCTATTAGAATTATTATAATTCATCTTTACAAAATTTCTGTAAGATACATGTTTTTGTTCCTTCTCTATGGATGAGGAAACGTAGACACCAATTTATTTATTCACCTACAATTCTTGCATTAAGCTCAGTGATGAATATTTCACTTCACTGGAGACACATAACTAGAATCTTTACCCGCACGGAATATTAGTAGGAGAGACTATTTAACAAATAATTATTTGATCACAATCAGGGTTAAGTGCTCAAAGAAGAGGTATAGGATGTCACAAGAATAAATGGAGAGAGAGGTCAAGGAAAGTTTCTCTGAGAAAATGACCTTTCACCTGAAATCTTACTGATGAATAGAAGATAGCAGGACAAATAAATGCATGAGTGAATTTTATGTGCAAAAGACCTGAGAAGAAAAATGACACCATGCTGATTTTATATCGACACAGTCAAATGGCTGATGAGAATATGTCAGAAGTCACAGCAAAGGAAACAAGGAGTTTTAAGGGAAGTAAAAGAGAAGTCCTGTATCCTAGTGGGCACAGGTTCAAATCCTCATTTTCCCACATATCTGTACAATATCAAGCAAGTTAAACAGCCTCTCACCGCCTCAGTTATCTCAGTTACAAAATGGGAATAGAATGGGGTACTTACCTTAGAATTTTTTGAGTTAATTTTTACAAAATATTTAAAACAGTGCCTAGTACACAGTGATCAGTAAGTTTTTGCTTTCCTTACTATTATTATGAAAGCACACCAAAAAGGAAACACTGGAATAGCTTTGGAGCAATCAGTTGTCAAAGTAGTCAATTAGAACAATAAGCCAAAGTGACAGGAACAATCATGCCATTATTCACTCACCCTGACAGTGCAAGTAAGCAGTTCATGAGAGGTGCCAGCCCCACAGTGTGTCACTTTTCCCCACAGAAAAGTGCTGGGCGAGGGTCAAGTGGATGCACTGCAGATGGGGGAATCATCACATTGCCAAGGAGCACCTGCCTCTTTATGAACTCATGTTGGGGGCAGAGTAGGGGGACAAGAGAAGGAAAAAGGTGTAAAAGAGGAGAAAAGGTACAAAATCAAAGTGGAGAAAAATGCCTCAGCCATAGCCCCTGATAAGGAGGTACCAGCCAGGTTGCCTGGGCAAGGAAAGCAGCTGTGCCAAAGAGCATGGCTGGCCCAGTGAGCTTGAGTCCTTGACTGCACTTCCCTCCTGAAAACTTCAATGCACTGCCTGTGTACCAAGTATGGTGTAGGTTGAGCAGCTTCCCCATGAAGACTTCCAGGCAAAGCCTTGTATGTGATTGCCTATGGTTGGATGTGAAAGACTGCACATTGGATTTTGGGCTTGGAAACGGACTCCTGAACATTCAGTCAGAGCTATAAATTTCAGGGGGCTAAACTACTCTCACGAAGTTTCCTAGCTGCTGGTCATACTGTTATTGGAGTAAGAACTGCAGCAGGTCATCGGAAAGAGACTTTGCCAGTCTCCATCATTTTTAAATAACCTTCTGCCTCATCTCAAAGGTTTTGGAGTCTGACTTTCTACCAGGTGGAAGGCAACCCTGGCACCTTGCTGAGTGCCACTCAAGGTGAATGCCCCAGGTATATCAACCCCCTAGTGTTCGGAGGCTTCGCCCACTCAAAGGCAAATCCTGCAACTTGTTTCAAGAAAGAAACTGAAAAGTCAGTGTTACTGAGATGAGGTTAAATGGTAGCTCAAGAGGAGGCTGGAGAGCAGAAAGGGACCAGATCAAAATAAACATGAATCCACCAAGGCTGTATAGCTAAATCCACAGAGAGTCAAAACTCAATGCCATGTGCACCTGGTTCTTCAGCCTTGCTCAGTACACTGAGCTAGGTCAGAAAAAAAAATCATTTGAAGATGATGATGGTTCAGGAAACTGTTTTATTATTTCCAGGAGAAAGTAATGATATTAAACATATGTCACTGGCAAAAATAGAGGAAATATTTGCCTGGGATCCTAGAATGAAATGTTGATCTTTTGGTCTTAACAATAGAGGATGAAGCTCACAGGTCTATCGAGCTGGTGGGCAATGACAGTCCAGATGAACGATCTGACTCCAATAGTCTACTACTGCAGATGTGTCTAATGCCCTCTTCAATTCAGCATTTAGCTTTTCCATGCAACTTAATGAGGGGAAAAGTAAATCTGAGTCAATGATACAACTGCTCATAAACTTCCATTTGTTAAATATGAAGCAAAATTCTGACAGCCATGAAACAGGGTGAACAGTTGTGTGTTTGTATTAAAATATCATTGAGATAAGCAATAACCAGCAATCCGAGCAAAGGAACATCTGCGATACTATCGTGCTATTTCTGGCTGAGTCATCTCATGCTGGGAGAAAACACAGGAAAATGGAGTTATCACTTGTGGTGTTCTTAATTGAGTTAAGAAAGGGCTCTGGGCTTTTTTTTCTTTTTTTTTTTTTTCCTTTTTATGTTCCCAGGGTAGGCCCTAGAGATGCAACAGTTGTCGTTTAAAAATAAATTTGTAGCGGACGCTGAAAGTTCACCACAAACCACACACTGTCACCACCTTTAAAATAAAATCCTGTCCTGATAATTCCTAGAAAAAAATATAAGCACTCAAAGCCTTATAATCAATGCATCTGCTTATACTGTTTGCATATTTGAAAGGACTGTTTTGTTTGACATCTGGAAGGAAGGTCGTATATAAAAACATTCGATAATGCTGGTTTTCAGGTTTTTACCATGAGAAAGCTTAACCGATAGGCAAAAGTTCTTCCATAATAGATTCTAATACGGGCTTAGTAATTTATTAATGCATATCTTGGATAAAGATAAAACAAAAAAGATGCTCATTACACTGAATTATATTCTATACAAAATATTGAATTAATGGAATCAAGATAGTATTAATAAAATGTTGCAAGAAGCATTGGAAGTAATTTACTGTTACTCTCTTATTACACAGATGGTAAAAATGTACCCATATTCATGATATCACATGGCAGGAAGGAGTCATAGGTTATAAAAAGGCCCCAGGACCAGATGGATTCACAGCCTAATTCTACCAGAGGTACAAGGAGGAACTGGTACCATTCCTTCTGAAACTATTCCAATCAATAGAAAAAGAGGGAATCCTCCCTAACTCATTTTATGAGGCCAGCATCATCCTGATACCAAAGCTGGGCAGAGACACAACCAAAAAAGAGAATTTTAGACCAATATCCTTGATGAACATTGATGCACAAATCCTCAATAAAATACTGGCAAACCGAATCCAGCAGCACATCAAAAAGCTTATCCACCATGATCAAGTGGGCTTCATCCCTGGGATGCAAGGCTGGTTCAATATATGCAAATCAATAAATGTAATCCAGCATATAAACAGAACCAAAGACAAAAACCACATGATTATCTCAATAGATGCAGAAAAGGCCTTTGACAAAATTCAACAACCCTTCATGCTAAAAACTCTCAATAAATTAGGTATTGATGCGACGTATCTCGAAATAATAAGAGCTATCTATGACAAACCCACAGCCAATATCATACTGAATGGGCAAAAACTGGAAGCATTCCCTTTGAAAACTGGCACAAGACAGGGATGCCCTCTCTCACCACTCCTATTCAACATAATGTTGGAAGTTCTGGCCAGGGCAATTAGGCAGGAGAAGGAAATAAAGGGTATTCAATTAGGAAAAGAGGAAGTCAAATTATCCCTATTTGCAGACGACATGATTGTATATCTAGAAAACCCCATTGTCTCAGCCCAAAATCTCCTTAAGCTGATAAGCAACTTCAGCAAAGTCTCAGGATAGAAAATCAATGCACAAAAATCACAAGCATTCTTATACACCAATAACAGACAAACAGAGCCAAATCATGACTGAACTCCCATTCACAACTGCTTCAAAGAGAATAAAATACCCAGGAATCTAACTTACAAGGGATGTGAAGGACCTCTTCAAGGAGAACTACAAATCACCGCTCAAGGAAATGAAAGAGGATACAAACAAATGGAAGAACATTCCATGCTCATGGGTAGGAAGAATCAATATCATGAAAATAGCCATACTGCCCAAGGTAATTTATAGATTCAGTGCCATCCCCATCAAGCTACCAATGACTTTCTTCACAGAATTGGAAAAAAACTACTTTAAAGTTCATATGGAACCAAAAAAGAGCCCACATCACCAAGTCAATCCTAAGCCAAAAGAACAAAGCTGGAGGCATCACACTACCTGACTTGAAACTATACTACAAGGCTACAGTAACCAAAACAGCATGGTACTGGTACCAAAACAGAGATATAGATCAATGGAACAGAACAGAGCCCTCAGAAATAATGCCGCATATCTACAACTATCTGATCTTTGACAAACCTGAGAAAAACAAGCAATGGGGAAAGGATTCCCTATTTAATAAATGGTGCTGGGAAAACTGACTAGCCATATGTAGAAAGCTGAAACTGGATCCCTTTCTTACACCTTATACAAAAATTAATTCAAGATGGATTAAAGACTTAAATGTTAGACCTAAAACCATAAAAACCCTAGAAGAAAACCTAGGCAATACCATTCAGGACATAGGCATGGGCAAGGACTTCATGTCTAAAACACCAAAAGCAATGGCAACAAAAGCCAAAATTGACAAATGGGATCTAATTAAACTAAAGAGCTTCTGCACAGCAAAAGAAACTACCATCAGAGTGAACAGGCAACCTACAAAATGGGAGAAAATTTTCACAACCTACTCATCTGACAAAGGGCTAATATCCAGAATCTACAGTGAACTCAAACAAATTTACAAGAAAAAAACAAACAACCCCATCAAAAAGTGGGCGAAGGACATGAACAGACGCTTCTCAAAAGAAGACATTTATGCAGCCAAAAAACACATGAAAAAATGCTCATCATCACTGGCCATCAGAGAAATGCAAATCAAAACCACAATGAGATACCATCTCACACCAGTGAGAATGGCAACCATTAAAAAGTCAGGAAACAACAGGTGCTGGACAGGATGTGGAGAAATAGGAACACTTTTACACTGTTGGTGGGACTGTAAACTAGTTCAACCATTGTGGAAGTCAGTGTGGCGATTCCTCAGGGATCTAGAACTAGAAATACCATTTGACCCAGCCATCCCATTACTGGGTATATACCCAAAGGATTATGAATCATGCTGCTATAAAGACACATGCACACGTATGTTTATTGCGGCACTATTCACAATAGCAAAGACTTGGAACCAAGCCAAATGTGCAACAATGATAGACTGGATTAAGAAAATGTGGCACATATACACCATAGAATACTATGCAGCCATAAAAAAATGATGAGTTCATGTCCTTTGTAGGGACATGGATGAAATTGGAAACCATCATTCTCAGTAAACTATCGCAAGAACAAAAAACCAAACACCGCATATTCTCACTCATAGGTGAGAATTGAACAATGAGAACACATGGACACAGGAAGGGGAACATCATACTCTGGGGACTGTTGTGGGGTGGGGGGAGGGGGGAGGGATAGCATTAGGAGATATACCTAATACTAAATGACGAGTTAGTGGGTGCAGCGCACCAGCATGGCACATGTATACATATGTAACCTGCACATTGTGTACATGTACCCTAAAACTTAAAGTATAATAATAATAAAAAAGATAAAAAATAAAAAAATAAAAAAGGCCCAACATACCTGGATTAAATATTAGATTTTTGGCCTTGAATAAATTAATCATTCTGAGCCTCGGTTTATTTATCTCTAAAAGGGGAAAAACATTAGTCTTATAAAGTTCTTGCATAATATAAATGAGAAAATATGTTTAAACTGCTAGGGCACAACACTCTGCTCATCAGAGATCCTTAGTAAATGGTTCTTAGTATCTGCTTGATTATAGCTGGAAAAAATAGAATTTAGTTAGCAAGTTCACTACATCAAATTATTTCTGCATATACAGTAAAAGAGAAAACGAAAACCAAAGAATCCTAGATGGTGATACATTTTGTCAAGTTTTTCCAGACCTACCTACTAAGTCCATGAAAAGCATACCAGTATACCCAAGGCAGTCCACAATTTAAATCACAAGTTTTAACCAGACCTTTTTGCCAATCTAAGCAATGCAAAGAACAAGGTAATCTTAACCTTAGGATAGACTGCAAAGAACTAGACACATCAAATGATCCTCCAACTTAACTCTCTAGGCAGTGGAGAGAAACAGGTACTTTTAGCCTCATTCCCAACAACGTGAGTTTTGCCAGGTGGTTATCATTTTGGCACAGTCATGCCTTGTGTTTAGGATGCCTGACTCACAAATGTCTTCAGTCTCCCTATACATCTACTGAAAACAAAGAGCCCATAGCCCAAAAGCCATTTATATGGACAAAGTCCAAGTCAGACATGCAGATATGATATGGACTGAATTTTAAAGACAATTGTTTCTATGTGTGTGCCTCCATTCAGCATGAAGATCCCTTTGAAAATCACCTTCAAACAGGAAAATACAAAATAAACAGCTGGTGACTCGAAATAGAAATTTACGTAGTGCAATCTCTAGTCATCAGCTTAAATTTGTGTTATTTAATAATATCAGCTATAACTTTGTACAGTGCCTTTTATCCATACTTTATTAATCTGACACCACATTAAAAGTATAAAATATTAAATAATCATCAGAAATACTGAAAGTTTAGAGGGGTTGTTTTACTTCTAGTACATGGTTCCTATTTAAATATAAACGACCTAATACAAATGTGTAATAAATGTATGCATTTCTCCCAAATGCTCAGCCTCTTTGCAAACAAATTGACCTCCATGACAGCTCTATAAAATGGGAATAGACTGGCAATTTACATTCATTTTCCATATAGTATACTATGAGAATAATTACTTTCCAGTGTGATGTTTGTTGGTGCACAATGGAATTGGTGCCCCCTAAAGGTGTGCAGCATGACAGTCCTGTTTGCTTCTCAGATGAGGCCTTCCTGTTAAATATGTTTACCAAAATTATTCCAAGACTCTATTGCCTGGGTTTTTTCCTTAAATGCTTGCTCTGAAATGGACAGCATCTGCATTCTTGCTTTGCTTGAATTCTTACAGGTATTGACTTCAGCCCTTTTGATAATGCATTAGAGACATGTACCAGTCTTCCAAGTTCTAAGAGCCATGCACATCAGGGGTCTCCCTGCCCATCCCATAGGGAAATCTCAGAACCAAATGACCTTATCAAACACAGCAACTGAGTATCAAGAGTTGGCTAAAATGAATCATCGGTACATGAAAACCTAAAATACCTTTTAAAATATCACAGGACTCACACTTTAAGTATTGGCAGCTCTTAAGGCATTTATACTCAGTTGCGGGTAACTTTATGGTTACATAAAGATTTGGAGTGAGTGACAAAGAAAAAGTCACCAGCATGCATCCTCTAGACTTTGGTCGTTTGGTTTTTAAATTTTTACTTTGAATTGTTACCTTTATAAATGCATTGTTTAACATCATACAAGAACCTATTTGTCATCCTTAATTATGGTTTACATTAGAGTTTATATTGATTGGTTTTTGATTAGCCCTGAAATCTTTGTCCAGGGACAAAAAAAAAGTAATTTCCATGAGAAATTGTCAGTAGTTACTTTCTGTGCTCTTTAAAATATACTTTTTAACAATGCATGCTGTTATGATGATGGGGGAAACAATCATTTTTAACTACATCTAACCTCAGTTATTGGGTTGTGGGAGTAAAATAATTTAAGGTTTACATGTAATCTAAAATAATTGAGGATCTATAGTTGCCAATTTGCATGAATGTTTTACAAAGTCTAACTGATTCTTCCAATAAAGAATTTTTAGTTTATGTTGTCTCAAAATGTTTGAATTTATATTTATACCAAATAAAAAAGTAACATGGACTAACATGCCATTTCTCCACATATGGTTTAGAATCTCCTGCAAGTGCTTATTATAAATCCTAGGCCCCTGTCAAGTTCTCATGAATCAAACCATGTGAAAATTATTATGGTAAGTTAGTGGTTGGTTTTAGTGCTGGAAGTCACATAGTATAATTGTTGTTGCTGTTTGTTGTTGTGTTGTTTTTATTCCCATCCTAAAAGTAAGGAAACTAAGACTTATGAAACTTGCCAGAGTTTACTTAGATATTTAATAGCAGGTCCAGGACTTAAATCCACATGAATCCAATACCACAGCCTATAAACTTAACCAAGTACTTCAAGATTATCCCAAATTTACGTGAAATTTATAAATTTACAAAATTGAGTGTGTGAAAGATTTGCGTAGAATATAGATAAGAGAAACAAGGGAGATGAGAACAGTGTGCAAAGACTGGAAAAACAGAAAGGTTGGGTTTCCTTTGGGACTTAAGGTGTAACTGATGGGACAAGCTCCATACAGGGAAGCATCCAGAATTATCAAGCTGGGGAAAATGCTGGGGAGCCATAGCATGGTTTCTGACTAAGAACACTAGTGTGTATGTCTCTCTATGCCCACAACTCAGGCCACCTCCCGACTGGGCCATGGCAGCATTGTGAGTGGGTTCTCTCCTTCATTCTTGCTTTCCCAGTGCATCTACCATGCTGTGTTCACAGCACTCATTCCAAAATGAAAATCTCGTGTCACTACTCTGCTTGAAATCTATTTTGATGTCCTATTACCCTTAGAATAAGGGAATCCAACATGCACATCATGGCTTCCACCGCCATATAAAATCAAGCATGAGTGTCCCTCCTTACCTCTCCATTCTCCACCTCTGATGGTGTCCTTCCTCTGTCTCCGTCTGCACCTAAGCTTCCCACTCACCCGTTACCCTCTAATCCCACAGACATATAACTTCTTCCATTTTATTCCTAAGGCCATGATCTTTTCCCCTATTTGGCCTTTACATCTCCTTGTCCCCCTGCAAGAAACATTTTTGTATCATTCATATGCATTTCATCTGCCAATTCATCTCCTTTTTTTTTTTTTGGTTTTGTACTAAAGATGGGGGTCTCACTATGTTGCCCAAACTGGAGTGCAATGGCTATTCACAGGTATACTGCAAGTCTGGAACTTCTGTGCTCAAGTAATTCTCCTGTCTCAGCCCCCTAAGTAGCTAGAGCTGCAGGTGCATGCCACCACGCAGGCATGCACCTTCCAATTCTTACATATCATGTAGCTCTCTGTTTACTTAAAATCCTCTGTATCTCCCTCAACCAACCTACCCAGACACATTTACTATTACTCCCCTTGCTCATTCTAGCATGTTTCTCACAGTGTCACAATAAGCTTTGTGCTTTTCTAGAAACCTCATCAGAAGTAGTATTCCTTAGGTGCAGTCATGCTCTGTCTTCTTTACTGGGGAACTGGCATAGACTAGTCCTTACTATACTGCCTGCAAGTAATTGCTTGACAAATATTATTTGTCAAATACATTAAGAGATGGATAGGCAAATGAATGGCTGGGGAAAATATGATGGAGGACAGATGAGTAAATAAAATAAAGAACACATGTGAAAAACATAGCAGTGTAATTTAATTGCCTTGGATAATATATTTAATACCTCAGTGTATCAAAGCACTTTTTTAAAGATAAAAAAAATTATCCATTTCTTCAATGTATCTCTATAGGATGTCCACAATGTCTGGAAACACAGATAGCAATTTATTTTCTGTAAACATTTCTTTGATGATATTATAATAATAATAGTGATGTATTTGCCTGTTTCTAGATTTTTTGGACACCAATAGATATAAGCATTATGCAAATGACTTTCACAATCTTTGCTGCCCCAATTTCTGCCTGAATGGGGTGACTTCCAGCCCTTTTAGTCGGGGAAAGTGGAGGATTAGTTGATGTGATTAGGTGAATCAGGAACATCTCATTAATCTGGTGCATGCTACCTGTGGCTTGCTTTATCAGTAGCCTCTTCCCACCTTTAGCATTGAGGGGGTTCATGTGACAGGCTGATGAAGGATGCCGGTCAAGAGTATGGCCCTTTGTGTCACATAGACCTAGGTTCAAGCCTAGCAGAACAGTGTCACCTTGGAACTCTCTAGGCCTGTTTCCTGATTTGTGAAATGAAATTAACAAAGGGGCTTTTAAGAAATTTATTTGAGATAATTGTCTTGATTTTTGAACTAGTCTCAGTTTATCTTCCTTAATTTTTCAGGCAGTTTTAGCTTCAAGGTAAACAAACAACAGGCCAAACTACATCTTCTCTGTGACCTAAACTCCCTGTCTTGAAGCATGGTTCTGATGTAGTATTCCTGATAGTTTTCTACTGGGCACTATCTTAGTCCCCAACTTAGGCTTATGTTTGTATCTTGTACCCTCCTCATCCTCTTATTTATCCACCTATTTATTATAACAGAATTACTTCCTGATGCCTAAATCTCACACACAATTCTGCATACCCAAATAATGTTTTTGCAGCACCCTTATACTGAGAAGTGGACTCATTCCCTGATACTGTGGCCACTACAGAAAAACCCATCAGCAAGTGACAATTTTCCCCATGGCTTTTTAAAAATCATACTTAAAATGAAACTCAAAGTAACTCTAGGGTGAAGGAATAATATAAAAGAAAACAAAACAATAAAAAAGCTTGCCTACTTAGAAATCAGGAGAAGTGTTGATCAAGAACAAGGTGCAAAAAGACGGCCGGTCGCGGTGGCTCACGCCCGTAATCCCAGAACTTTGGGAGACCAAGGCGAGTAGCTCACTTGAGGTCTTAAGGTCAGGACTTCGAGGCCAGTCTGGCCAACATGGTGAAACCACATCTCTACCAAAAATACAAAAAGTAACCGTGTGTAGTGGGGGGCTCCTGTAATCCCAGCTACTCGGGAGGCTCAGGCGGGAGAATCGCTTGAACCTGGGTGGCAGAGTTGCAGTGAGCCAAGATTGTGCCATTGCACTCTAGCCTGTGTGACAAGAGCAAAACTCTGTCTCAAAAAATTAAAAAAAAAAAGTGCAAAAAGAACACAAGATCCAAACACTTTCCATTATGGAAGAGAAAATATGGCACATGAAGAAAAATATTCCTGTGTAAATGTTCCATATGCGTACTACTATCTAAAATTATATACAAATCATTATTAATGGTAGTTTTCCTAGTGAGGGGAACAATTAACTTCCCATACTGTTTATTACATTTGTAACTTTTACAATATTTTACTATTATTTAAGACAAATAGAAAAGTGCTATGGTGAATTGTTCTGCAAAAGTACAAATCCTGGTCTATTTTTAGACCTTTTGCTTCAGGCTTGAAAATATTCTCAGAGTTTCTTAGTTTAGTATTTTGGGGGCATGATTTTGAAGCATTCTGAGACATTATGCTGCATATTAGTTTCTTTAACAATAATATTTCCATATCAAATATTAAATTCTTGAACTTTTTGTTAATGCTTCAAATATTTCAGGATTGTGCTATACTTCCCCTTTTCAAAGGAAACCACTCTTTGAATCTGCTGCAGTTAGAGCAAGAAACATCCTTCTCTCCAAATTGCCGTTTTTATTTTTTACTGTTGTGTTACAGCACAACCTTCTGTGTACAGCATACAAATGATAGGTGGTAAAGATATTGTGGGTTTGCATGCATAATAAATATGGTTCCATTTGAGTAGTTGGTGAGTATTTCATAATGCAACAGTGGGAAATGAGGCAATTTGAATATTTTGGGAGGCTTCAATATATATTTACTGTGCATGCATATACATATTTACATACAATTTTCAACACTCTTATTTATAAGCAAATAGCCAAACAGACAATTATTTGTATGTGGGCCCATATGACACAGTCAATGGTTTGGAAAATATAGGCTAGTTAACTAACTCATTATTGTAAAATAGAAAATGCAAGTAAGGTATATCAGCTATTTGAAACATAAGCCACTGAAGTTAGAGTAGCTCTCTTGGAATCAAATTTAGGAGCGATGTTTAGATGTAAGTCCTCTCATTTTTGTAATATTTAAGAGAACATGGAAATATGGAACATTTGAAAAAGCCATTTAGAGTAAAATGTGGCTCAATATCTTTCTATAAAATAAGCTGGCAAATCAAAACCAACGTATTCCTTATGATTTTACATTTTCATTTCACAGAATGTTATGTTGGTTGGGCCGCAGCTTCTAATGCAGTTAGTCGTTTGAATCACAAACGGTAATACCTGTAGAGAGTGGTAAAATAAACCTAATGAGCTCTTACATTGGTGTCAGAGTCTCTGTGGAAGTCAACTAGTTGATATTACTCAAAAAAAGTAGACAGAGGAGGCAGACACATAGGAAGGAGTTGACTTAGAGAGTTAAGGCATCACAGGCATGTGAGGGATGCAACCAGCGCTCCATCAATGCCCATCCTGCTAAAACAGTGAATGAAAATGACTGATCTACAATTTGCATCCTCTTTCAGTCCATCAACTGAACATTATTAAAACCAGTCAGCCAAAACCCATTAGAACAGCACTCACGTATGAAACAATGCCCAGGTCTTCTTGTTCTCCATTTTTATGCACTGCTACAGGACTATAAATATTCATCGTAATGTAACTGAAAATTATTGAAGTGAGAAAAAAGAGAAACAGGGAAGCCATTTGCTTCAATTCATAAACAGCATCTGTTGGGAAGTTATTCATAGATTGCTTCAGGGCCTGCTGAGCAGCAAGCCCACGGAAAAGGATGCCATTGCAAGCAAATTGGCGCAAACTGTATGGAGATGCCATTAGACATGATTCACTGACAGCCAGGGAGAATGATCAGGCACTGGGTTGTTTTATGTGTTCTTTTATCACTGGGACACAGAACTACCCTCCAGCCAAAGTATCACACAGTTCAAATTAGACGAGCAACCTTCTAAGCATATTAAGGCCTAACTAGTGGCTAGGGAGAGTTAGGGAAACCGCCACACTCCAGGTGATAGAACTTGTTCATCTGCGCACACCTTAGGCACGCTTCAAATCCTGCCTGCACAACCTGGCAGATGTGACTGTCCCTGGTAATACATTGTCCATCAAAAATTAACAGTTAAAGAAAAAACTTTTGAGAAGGTTGAAGCTAAATCAGCGGTGCATTAGCCCTGAACGGAGGGAATGTGAATACTCACCACTTACCAAAGCAATGCGAAGAAGAAAAATTAGCAGGGAACTCTTTCCAATCTGGCATTGTGGTGAGGTCGTATTTCATCAAAAACTAGATTTATGGCTTCCTAGTCAAAGCCCCAAATTCAGTTCAAAAAAATAAATAAATACAGCAAGAGCTTTCAAATGTGAAGTGATCATGAATAAAATAGATGGGTTGAATTAGTAACTGTTTATACGGATATATTGATTTATGTGTTTGTGGTTAAAAGGCATCTTCGAGACTGAGAAAGAAAATATTTATCTCAGATTTTGGGTAGTTTTTTTTTTTTTTTGGCAATGTGAGTGTAGTCTGTTTCAGACTGAACCCACTGATCGATCTTGATATCACTAAAAGATGAACAACCAGGCACAATGTGTCTCTTAATATGAGGAAATAAGAAAGTTCTACGATTCCCTATGAAGGACCCTTGTTCACGCAGGCACACACCCCCCCACACACACACACACAAGAAACAGAGAGAGAGAGAGAGAGAGAGAACCTAAATTGGATCAAGCCTTTAGATCTAATTACCCCTATATAGAAAAAAACAGGGGACAGGAGAACACATTAACACCATGGAAGTGCCATCAGCAAATTTCAGTGAAAACCACAGGATAAGTGACCTGGTTTTCCCAACAAACAAATTGCAAAGAAAATAAAAGTGGTGGGGAAGGGAAGAAGAAACTTACAGATTTAAAGAGAATTAAGAGATATATCAATTAAAGGCAGTGTATTGACTTTGCTTGGCTCCTGATTTGAATAAACCAAGTGTGCATTCCTCAAAGGAATAAATAAATACATAAATATAATACATATATATGTATTCAGAGAAATCTGAACACTGACTAGATACTTATGGTTTTCAGGAATTGTTGTTAATATTTTTGATACAGTAATTGTATTACATTTTTAAAGAGTCCTTATCTTTTAGAGACACATATTGAGATACAGCCTTCAAAATAATCCAGCTGGGGATGGAAGGAGCAGGTAAGGTACAGAGAAAGGAATTTTACTTGGTTTGATAGTTACTGAAGCTAGGTAATGGGAATATGGGGATCTGTTAGACAGTTCTCTTTACTCTTTGAAGTCTCCCATAATCCGTTTTTATTACTTCATAGTTAACCTATTCAGTGTTTTGCTGGAGTTGGCTCACACTGGCTCAAAGAACTGACTGTCAAACTTTAAGAAATTTTATGAGCCTGTTGTTAAAGCACTGACAGCTTCAAATCAGCCATGGCAGTGTATTTATATCATGAAAATCAGTTAATGATTCAAATCAAGGTTGCCTTTTTTTTTCTGAAGAATTGATTGTTAAACATGAACTAGCACACTATTGATTCTACCCCCGATGCCAAATGCAAAGAACTACACACACACACACACACACACACACACATACACACTCTCTCTCTCTTAGGAAAAATAGAATTAGGAAAACCTCATCAGTAGCAGAAAGGGCTGAATTTTCAGCTTAGTTTCCTCTTCTCTCCCTCCCTATCACCACGTATTGTTAAGTTGCCTCAGATCCCAAGCTGGGTCAATGCATGGACCCATATCCAATCATTCCTTCGTATAGCAAGTCCTTACTGTTTTTCCTCCTATCAAAATGTATCCAGCCTGTGGTCCTTTTCCAACAGGAAATACTTTGACATAGACCTGTCCTCAAATGATCAGATTAACTGATTCTTGCCTAGGTGTGAAGAAGCCTAAATCCTTCTGAAATAATTTTCTTTGAAAGTTTCTGGGCTTTTGGAAGTCTTCATATTCCTGGGTAGCTCTGTATCACTAAAGCTCCTTCATACTTATTGTTGCATTTACTTATTTTTTTATTCTTGATAATTACTAAGTGACTGTGTATTTCATACAAGTTAAATTCTCACTAGCACATTGCCTTAACGCCTTCTATCAAAAATATAAGCCAACAAGGGGGCTAAAATGATCCTTCTCTGGCAAGTAAGGACATTAAAAAAGTAGAGAAATTAAGTGTCTTATCTGAGGCCACTGGGCTAGTTAGGGACAAACCCAAGACCAAAGCCTAAAAATATTTTCTATCCTATTCTAAAATTCTTTCTACCAGCCACCAGTACATTGCTTGCATAAACATATGGCAGGTTTGTATAAATATGTGGACCACAAAGGAAAGAAATTTCAAAGGCATTTTTTCCTTTCCCACATGCATTGGTAGGAAGGCCACTAGCTAGATAAGTCCAATTCATAAGCATTTATTAAGTGCCTACATAATAAATGCAGCACCTACTAGATGCTATCAGGAAATAAAAACATCCTAGATTTTATTTATTTATTTGTTTGTTTGTTTATTTTTTTTTGAGACAGAGTCTCACTCTGTCATCCAAGCTGGAGTGGAGTGTCATGATCTCAGCTCACTGCAACCTCCGCCTCCCGGGTTCAAGCAATTCTCTGCCTCAGCCTGCCAAGTAGCTGGGATTACAGGCGACAGCCACCGTGCCTGGCTAATTTGTGGATTTTTAGTAGAGATGGGGTTTCACTATTTTGGCCAGGCTTGTCTTGAACTCCCGACCTCCAGTCATCTGCCCACCTAGGCCTCCCAAAGTGCTGGGGTTACAGGTGTGAACCACCACACCCAGCCCCATCCTAGACTTTAAAAGAAGAGAGATACTGGCTCCCTTAATTTGTAGTTATCCTAGATTGCCAAAAGGGTGTGTTTTGTTTGAAATACTGTGATTTGCAAAATTATGTGGTTGTCATTCCTACTTTCTTCATGCATTCCAACAGAAGTCATGCCAAACGTATCCAGGAACTGTTTAGAAGGCGGAGGCTGTTGTCCCATAAACATCTAAATTTTCTGCATTTGCATCCTTCTCAAACTAGATGAGTAGGACAAACAATCCCATCAGCACTCATGGTTTCCTTCTGCTTCTCTATGACAATTAATTCTAACTCTTGCAACTGAGAAAATGGCCAGTTGTGGGGGAAAGATGTGATCTCCACGCTAACGCTAAATAAAATGGATGTATTCTGTCCCTGTGTGCTCTTGGCAGAAATTTGAGTAGAAATTAAGTGCTCCTAATTGCTCATTAATTCCACTATCTTTTTTTATTTGTGTATTCCTGTATTTTACTATTGACCACCTGCTACCTGTCAAAGACTATGATAAGCACATGGGATATGACTGGGAAAGACTCTGACCCTAAGGAGCTCACAGGCAGGTCAAAGGGAGACTTATAAGTAAAGATGCAAGTATATAAGAGTATGCAAATTACTATAATGGGCTAAATACCAAAGTGCTCAATGGGAACACAGAGAAGCACTTACTTACTGCAGGTGAGGGTCTGTAGCCTTGGGTGAAGAGAAATATTCTTAGAGGCTGAGACATATAGGTAAAACCTGAAACGCAATGGGAAATTTTTCCAGTGAAGTCATTAAACAGGGAGTATACACTGCAGATCCTGGAAACAGCATATATGCTGATGTTGGGAAGATCCCACCTTCAGGTGTTTTGATTCTGTAAGTTTCAAGTGAAGCCCAGGAAAGTATATTTTTAGCAATCATCCCCAAGAGATTCCGTGCAAGTGATTAAATACTTCAACAAGATTGATGGCAATATGATTGTGGTTTCAACTAGTTCAGAATGCGATCATCCTGGAAAATTTGTCTCACGCATCCATGAAGCAGCTTCTTTGGCACCATTTATATTACCAACTTAAGGCATGTTATATCTGTTGTTTGTAAGCTTCGGAGGCTAGGAATGTAGTTCAGGAGGTGGGCCAGATATCTACCAAGGTGGAAACAAGTGCAGGAGGGTGGAATGCTTGAGGAATATACCACAAGGTGTACAGTATGAAAGGAGGGCTCCCCGGGCTGTATGATGCTGAACCAGAACCTGAAGACAGGGTGGAACATGTAAGGGAGGGTATAAACATTTCAGGTAATTGAGATTTGTAGTTTCTAGGTCTGGACGGAATGTGGGTTTGGCTCCTTCCTAGCTGTGACATTCAGCAGGTTGTGTGACTTCTCTTTGCATCAGTTTCTTCATATGTAAAATGGAAATAATAATTTCAGCTTGGTAAGACTATTGTGAAAAGCATATAAAGTGATTCATCAAGTAAAGTGCTTAAGGGACCTGGTACATAGTAAGTGCTCACTCAATATTTATTGAATAAAAAATAAAAACGTTATCATGACTTTGATCTATTGGGGGATCCCAGTCTTGCTACAACCTCGACAAATATTTTTGGAAGTGATGGCTCAATATGCCATCTCGAAAAAGCATGTGTGTTATCAAAGAACCATTGCTCTCAGCTGCAAGGGACAAGAAACCATTTTGTTCCAGTTCTTTATTTTGCAGTGGGCAGAGTACAGTGAAAGGAGCAGAGATTTTGAAATTAGATGTATCTAGGATTCTGTATAACCTTGAACATGTTTTACAAACTCTCCCAGGCTTGTTTTTTTCATAATACAATGTGTATAACTCTCAGAACTGTCAAGAGACCTTATTAATGCATTCACTCAAAAAATATGAATTAAGCATTTACAGTGTGTGAGAAACTGTTCCAGGATCTGAGGATCAGCAGTGGACAAAATAAATGAGAGATCCCTGTCCTCATCTAGCTGACATAGACAAGAAAAGGTAGGTGTATTATTTCCCTAGGGCTCTGCAACAAATTACTACTAACTGGGTGGCTTAAAACAACAGAGATTTATCTTCTGGTGGCTAGAAGTCTGAAATCAATGTGTCCACAGAGCCACCCTCCCTCTAAAGGCTCTGGGGAAGGATCCTTCATTGCCTCTCCTAGCTTCAGGTGGTTGCCAGCAATCCTGAGTATTCATTGGTTTATAGACACCTCACTCAATCTATTCCTCCATTGTCATGTGGCACTCTCCCAGGGCGTCTGTGTGTCCAAATCTTCCTCATCTTATAAAGACACTAGTGGTTGGATTTAGGGCACACCCTAATCAAGTATCATCTTAAACTGACTACATCGGAGAAGACTACTTCCAAATAAGGTCACATTTACAGATACCAGGGGTCAGGATTTTAAAATATGTTTTGAAGGAGACACCATTCCACCCACAACAGGAGGTAATGAACAACCTGATTAGGTAATGTCTGATAGGAAGATCCTGGCTTTCAGAAGGCCCTCAGTAATGATAGGTAATACAGGTAACATATCTTGCTCACTGTTTACATATAAGGCCATAGATATGCCTTGCTCACCAAAGATCACAAACCCATTATATTGGAAATTAAAATTCTGGTCAAATAACTTTCCACGGAAGGAAGGCTCTTTCCAAACACTAACGTCTCCCCAAATAGGTTATTCATAGGCCTTAATGCTCCTAAGAAATTGGAGGGAATTAAGTGGATAATCTTTACCTTTAATGAGTATGTATTAATTTGTTGGAGGAACTATTACAAACACAATAAACTCATGATTTTACAGATAACACTTATGATGTGCTTAATAGAGTTTAAAATTTTTTAATTAGCTATTTATTGTAGATAAATTAATAGAAAAAGTTGAGGGAAGAGTTGGTAAGTGGCTATAGAAAAACTGCTTCAGTGATACTTGAGTAAAGCAAAGTTTTCAGAAATACCATAGTCATACGTGTTATTTCTCTGTTCATCCTGTCAAACAAACTAGCATCCGTGGCTATATGTTTAACATTAATCCAATTTGTAAAATGCAGGTTGGGAAATTCCCCAGTTGGGGCATTGTGCATTGCATTAGGCCATTCTTGCGTTGCTACAAAGAAACAACTGAGAAAGGGTGATTTATAAGTAAAGAGGTTTAATTGGCTCTCAGTTCTGCAAGCTTTATATGAAGCATGATGCTGGCATCTGCTTGGCTTCTAAAGAGGCCTCAGGAAGCTTACAATTATGGTGGAACGCAAAGTGGGGGCAGGCACTTTACATGGCAAAAATAGGAGCATGAGAAAAAGATAGTGGTGGCAAGAGGTGCGGTACATTTTTAATGGATCAGATCTTGTGTGAACTCAGAGCAAGAGCTCACTTATCACCAAGGAGATGGCCCAAGCCATTCTTGAGGGATCTACTCCCTTGATTCCAATACCTCCCACCAGGCTCCACCTCCAACATTGTTGATTACAGTTCAACAGGAGATTTGGATGGAGACATATATCCAAACTATATCAAGCATGAAGACTATGTTTGCATGTCAGTGACCTGCAAAACTAATGATCATTTCCCTCAAATCCACATCTTTCCATCAAATGGTGCTGGGACAATTGAATATCCACGTGCTAATGAATAAAGTTCAACTCCCCATCACACCACATAAAAACTTAACTCATTAATATCTGACAAGGGTATACATCTGACACGTGTGTGTGTGTGTGTGTGTGTGTGTGTGTGTATCTATTATTGCAAGTTATTTCTTCCATTTGGGGGCTTATCCTTTTACTTTCTTGATGGTGTCCTTTGATCTATTTTTTTCTTTGTTGTACTTCCTTCTAAGCATTTGATAGTTTTAGCTCTTACATTTGGGTCTGTAATCCATTTTGTGTTAATTTTTGTATGTGGTATTCTCTCAGTTTTTGCTTAACTTGAAATGTCTTTATTTCTATTTTATTTTTGCAAACAGTTTTGATGGATTTATTGGCTTACAGTATTTTTCTTTGAATACATTGGCTATATCATCCTACTGTCTCTGACCTTCATGGTTTCCGATGAGACATCAGTTAATATACTTGTTGATCCCTTGTAAGTGATGAGTCACTTCACTCTTCCTACTTTCAAGATTATCTCTTTGTTCAATTTGATTATAATTTGTCTACGTATGAATCTCTTTGAGTGTATTCTACATGGAGTTCATCGTGCTTCTTAAATATACAGAGAAATTTTTTTCATCAGCTTTTGAAAATGTCAGCCATTATTTCTTTAAATATTCAATCTACCCCTTTTGTTCTCTTCTCTCCCTCTAGGATTCCCATTATGTGTAGGTTGATACATTTGTGTGCCCCACAAGTCTCTAAAGCTCAGTTCATTTTTCTTCCTTCCTTGTTTCTTCTGTGTCTCAGACTGGATAATCTCCATTTACCTATCTTCAAGTTCAATGATTCTTTCTTTTACCAGTCCAAATTTGCTGTTTAGCCCTCCTAGTGAATTTTTTATTTCAGTTACACTTTCAATTCCAGAATTTCTATTTAGCTTTTAAAAAATAATTTTCATATCTTTCTTGGTAGTCTCTATCTGGTACAAAATTGTTCTCACACTTGAGTTTTATAAACATGTTTCTTTTAGATTTTTAAGACATATTTAAAATAGTCAATTTAAAGTCTTTGACTACTTATTCCAACATTTGGGCTTCCCCAGGGACAGTTTCTACCAATTTATTTTTTCTTAGTATTGGCCATACTTATTTATTTGTGTGTCTCATAATTTTTGTTGGAAACTGGACATTTTACATAAAATAATGTGGAAACTCTGAAAGCCAGAATTTCTCCTCCTCAGGGTTTATTGTTGCTGACTGTTGTTGTGTTCTTATTTAGTAACTTTTCTGAACTAATTCTGTAAAAGCAGTATTCTTCATTTTGCTTGCTCAGTGAAATGTTGCTCATTAGCTTAGTGGTTGCTAATAATTGAACAGACGTGTTCTTTAACACATGAAACTGATAGCTGTTCCAGTCTTTGCTGAGTGGCTCTGCATGAATGTTGGGGCATACCTTTAACACGCAGCCAGTCAGTAGACAATTTCACCTTAGTCTTTACTTCTTGCTAGCACAGAACCTCAAGGTCACCCAAAGGTGAGAGCTTAGGACATTCACAGGTCTTTCCAGAGTATTCACGCAGTCCTAGGCCTGTGTGCAGCTTTACACATGTGGATGGCCTTCTAAATTCCTAACAGCATGTTGGAGTCTTCCAAAGCCTTTATAGACTATCATTCTCCAGCTTTTTCTTTTAAGTTTTTTGGTTTAGCCTATTATTTAACCCAACTGTGGTCTATTGCATCAGGCAGCCACAAAGTTAAACATTTGGCTCTAAATGTTTTTGACAATGTCCCCAAGAAAACAGATTTCTTCACTTGGTGAGATGGAAGTCAGGTCAAATAAAGACAGCTTTGCAAATGAGGTCTTTCCAGGAAAGACTATTCTGCCAGTAGCCCTTCCAGTGGCTACTATGTTGCTGGTTTTCACTATGATTGTGGTCTGTTAGTTTTCTTTTCTGGTTTTTTTTTTTTTTTTTTTGGAGACGGAGTCTCCATCTGTAGACCAGGCTGGAGTGCAATGGCATGATCTCAGCTCACTGCAACCTCCACCTCCTGGATCCCAGTTCAAACAATTTTCCTGCCTCAGCCTCCTGAGTAGCTGGGATTACAGGCACATGCCACCATACCCAGCTAACTTTTGTATTTTTAGTAGAGATGGGGTTTCACCATGTTGGCTCTTGAACTCCTTACCTTGTGATCCACTCACCTCGGCCTCCCAAAGTGCCGGGATTACACGCGTGAGCCACTGTGCCCGGCCTGTGGTCTATTAGTTTTCAATGCTACTGTGGAACTGGAGAAAGGGAGATAGAAATAGAGCAAATTAAAATGCAACAGTGTTCACTCTTCTTATGAAGATTCACTTGTTTTTTAGAACAAATGTTCCCTAGGTTACTGCAAGCCCTTGGTTAATTTCCAAAGTCTGAGAAAGTTGGTTCTGATCATTTTTGCCAGTTTTTTCATTGTTTTTATGGAGGAGAGAAATTTCAGAGCTCCTTATGTGTCCAGAACTGGTGGGTTCTTGGTCTTGCTAACTTCTAGAATGAAGCCACGGACCCTCATGGTGAGTGTTTTGGTTCTTAAAGATGGTGTGTCTGGAGTTTGTTCCTTCACATGTTCAGATGTGCCTGGAGTTTATTCCTTCTGGTGGGTTCATGGTCTTGCTGACTTCAGGAGTGAAGTCGCAGACCTTCATAGTGAGTGTTACAGCTCTTGCAGTGCGTCCAGAGTTGTTCTTTCCTTCCAGTGGGTTCGTGGTCTCGCTGACTTCAGGAGTGAAACTGCAGACCTTCACAGTGAGTGTTACAGCTCATAAAGGCAGCATGGACCCAAAGAGTGAGCAGCAGCAAGATTTACTGGCAAAGAGCTAAAGCACAAAGCTTTCACAGCATGGAAGGGGACCCAAGCGGTTCCCGTTGCTGAGTGGGTGGCCAGCTTTTATTCCCTTGTTTGGACCCGCCCATGTCCTGCTGATTGGTCCATTTTACAGAGTGCTGATTGGTCCATTTTACAGTGTGCTGATTGGTTTGTTTTTACAGAGTGCTGATTGGTGCTTTTACAAACATTTAGCTAGACACGGAGTGCTGATTGGTCCGTTTTTACAGAGTGTTGATTGGTGCGTTTACAAACCTTTAGCTAGACAGAAAAGTTCTCCAAGTCCCCACTCCACCCAGGAAGTCAGGCTGGCTTCACCTGTCACTTACATCATCATTTTTAGTGCTGTCACCTCTGTCCTTCTTTCTTCATCCCTAAAGGCATAGTTGGCTTACAACCTGTGCTGTATTGACTCTTCCCTTTTTCTCCCCTGGGGTTTTTTTTCCCCTCTCCTTTAATTTGCTCCCAGAAAATACCACGTGTCAGGGCTGGGTAAAGATGCAAGTGTCCAGTTTGGTCAGTATTTAGAAGATGAGAATAATTGAAGGGTAAGTCATTTTAAAATTATTTTTGTTTCCTCTAAATGGTGATTATTTAACTATCTTGATATTTACACTACAATAAAACTATCTACCAAAGCACACACATTAAATGGCATTTGTGTTCTGACACTGAGAAGGAAATGCATAATGAGACCATCACCTACCAAAGCACACACAGTAAATGACATTTTTGTCCTGACATTGAGAAGGAGATACACAATGAAACCATCGCAAATGCTCAAGCTGATGAATATAGGTTGACTTCTTCCTTTTTAATCACATCAAAAAATACATATTTTCTCTCATATGGTCTTACCCACTGATAACCCAACTTTCAACTTTGACCCACATTTACCTTTATCTGGTAGTCAATTTCTTTAAAAAGCAAAGTTGCTGCTGTTGTTTTAATAAATTCACAAATGTTACTAAATATAGGAAAGAGTCAAAGATATCAAAGCCCCATTGAGATCTTGATGTTGGGCAGTTATCTAGGTTTACTCACTAGCAAAGTGACTTATGACTTATTCTTTCACCTTACCCAAGAAATTTGAATGCTGTTATCTGTTACAGACCTTTGAGGTTACCAGGACATAGCTTAAACTATGAGCTTTTGAATAATAAGGACCAAGGCTTCTATGCAAACTTTGGAAATTTTTTATAGTTGCTTTCTAGAATAAAAAAGCCAGTAATACCTAAGAGCAAAAGTAGCATCACCAGTTATTTTCTATGTCCTTTCCAGTCAGACTTGACCTTTTCTTCAATGCTTCCCCAAATTCCAAATTATTTTCTGCCTCAGGGAAGGAAAAGCATTGCCTCCTGCCAGAGACAGCCAAGATGCTGCAGGAGCAACAGCTGGCCAGAAGTGATTTTCTGTGATTTTCCCTTCCTGTGGAGCATGCCAGTCATAGAAATGGATCATTATGTTTCTAGGTAAGAATCCCAGATTGGTAATTGTTTGGGCTTTATTTAACTTCTTTTGTTTGGTGAACATTACCAAGCATCTCTCTATACTCAAAGGTCTAACATTTACAGAGCGTAACCAGAAAGACATCTGACCAAATAGAATGATGGAAATTATTTCAATTGAGGCTACAATGACAACATTAAGACAAAACTCATGCCATAGTACCTTACAGCAATGAACTCACAAAAACAAGACACAATTTAGGGATGGTTATGGTCCTGAGGTCTCATAGGCAGTTGGGAAATGGGAGCTTGTGTTTCAGTATAAGAAATTATTTACTTAATGGAAACTCGGTGTTCCAAGTTTGGCCAGGTTTTGGTCACATTGGGGAATTTGTTTGCCATTTATTTCCTAAATATTTTGGTTTAGAGACTTTGAGTATTTGTTTTCACATCTTGGAACTAAAATGTGAACAGAATTTGTTGGTTGGCTTTTTAAATCATTATGTTAAGAAAGAGCCCCTATCCTCTACCCCAACTGGAGAATAGTTCAGGCATTTCCTAACTGCTCAGTGAGGCTACTTTGATCTGCCAGAGACAAGGTCACTCGTAGAAATGGTGACTGTTCCACTGGACACATTTGTCTGCCTCTGAGCATGGCCTGAAACATCTGGCTGGGACAGAAACTCACAGCCACTTTGTTCACTGTTACAGACAGGTCATCAATGATATGGGTCTGGGGAAGGGAACACACACAACAGTGTCCTGGCCACTTATTTTAATTCATGAGGGAGATAAGGAAGTAATAACCTTGCTCTTAATGTGAATTCCAAGGAGGGAGCTAAATAAATTGCCTCTACTCTATGCACACCATTATTAATCTATACAAATACTGGTCGATTAAATTAGACTACACTTGAAAAGTGCTTGGCATTGCAGCCTGACACATAGTAAGGCTTTTTGTAAATCTTAGTGGCAATGAATAATAAATCATATTCTGAACTACTTAGTGTTATTTTGCATGAACTTAACATTCCAACAGAGAAGAAGACAGTGCAAAGACACAAGACAGTGCTTTTTGTAAACTCATTGGGCATCATGTAATATTTCATATGTCTGAGAGGTCAGATGTTTGGCTTTTGAACGTGAATGTTATGTGGGTGTGTATTTGGGAGGAGAGATAGAGTATCAGCAACTATGGATGTGAGAAGTTTCAAGAAACACAATTAATGAAAGTGTAATGTGAATTGTCTGATACTTACCTCCTTTGTGGACACTATGAATAGCCAATGATCCAATAACATTCAAATCTTTGAATGTCTATGGGTTAAGCAATAGCATACTACTTTGTTTCAATATCCTTTGTGTAAGGACCCTCAGTTAATTTCTGCTTTGAGACTTATTTCAGGAAAATCACTGTCTTTGTAGATTAATATATCTTCCATTTTCAGAAATCACACTGCTTTACTTGGCATCTTTCTTTTGTTGCTTTAGCCACTTTATAGTTATACCTCACTCTATCACCCAGGTGGGTAAAATCTGCTCAACCAATATGTGGAGTGCTAAAAACATCAACTCCTTCTGCTTTCTCCAGACGGTTTAGAGATATCTAACCCTATCCAGTGTTTGAAGTTCCTTTAAGCATATGAAAGTATAAAGAATAGCATAAAATAGCCTTTAAAAGATAGCATTTATAAGAGAGCAATGTGGTACTATGGCAGGTTAAGTGTGATTCTCATTCAGAAAGCTGCGGTTCAAATACTGTTTCCACCAATTACTTGCCTCTTCAGCTTCTCCATATGCCATGGTTTTTTGTCTTTGTTCCTTTGGCTTACCTAGCCAGAATGCCTTCCCCTGCTCTCCTCTTACCTAAGCCTGGTCATTAGTCAAAACCTTTCAGCTTCCACGTCCTCGGCAGATCCCTTGTAGATAACTCATATCAATCACTGTATTTCTAGCCCTCTAAAGACAGTGAATGGCTCAGGAGAATGTGTGACCCCAAATAGTCTCATCGAAGCAAAGTGCTTGAGTGCCTAGGATTTGCACTGAAACCATTTGAGGAAGAGAAAAAAAAAAAAGGAAAACTAACAGGCCACAATCATAGTGAAAACCAGCAACACAGTAGCCGCTGGAAGGGCCACTGGCAGAATGTGGTTGGAGCTTCTGCAAAGACTCATTTCCAGAGAATTGTTATTATATAACCTTTTTGGTGGTTCAAAAAGGGGCTTGCTGGTGGCCATGTTGATACCCAAAAAGAAGAAGTTCCCTGAAATTAACACCAGCCCTAAGGGAAAAAGCTTCAAGAGACAGAGACAACATACACCTTTGGGTATTTAGATCCAGTCCTGCCTGAAACCATGTACAAAGAGACTTTGCAGGTATTGAGCAATTAGTTATCTTTCGTGGTTAAGCCTGTTTCAGTTGGATTTCCCTACTGAAATGCTGAAAGCTGCTGCTGAAAGCCTACTAACTAACATGCCCACAGCATGCACAGTACTAGGAATTCAACAGTAACTAAAGTAAATGCAGTCTCTGCCTCATCAAGTTAACATTCTTGTGAAATATGTTAAGATGTCAATGAGTCATAATAACTGCTAATGATGGACACATACAGGGGGCTGTGGGAGCACTCAGAGGAGCACCTGATCCAATGTAGGGGAGCCAGGGAGGGGAAGACTTCTCCGAGGAAACACGACCAGATTAATTCCCTGCCAACTGTTCCTCAGGGTTAAATTAAAGATATTACATTTTTGGCCTCAAATTGAGTGCACAGTGAGTAATAATGTTGACGCCTAGCCATAGGTACCATTATTATAACTCTAAAACTATAGCTTTACCTTAAAATTCCCACCCAGTAAGATGTCATCCCTTCCTTCTATTTTAATAGCTAGATTTGCATTATTCATGATTATTGCCTCAAAAACATAAATTATCTCAGCTGTTCAGCCATCATATATATAGTTTCCAACCCTGCCACCCACTCCCAATCAGAATTTTGGCCATGGCCCCAGTTGTTACTAAGAGAGAACACATAAACGTTAAATACTATAACAATCTGTGGTAGAAGGGAAAAAAATCAGCAACTGACAGTGCTGCAAAATGTAACCAGGAAAACAAAAATACCTCATCCAAATGCCCATTTTTTTTAAAGTGATACACTCTGACACAGCAATTCTCCGTTAGGTTTAGTAAACCCATCAAAAAGCTGATAAAATGGACTCGATAAAACCTTTTTTATGGCCCTTTTCCTGAGAAAATAGTAGAGTTGGTGAAGGCTTGAGCAGTAGATTAAATATCAGCAACTCATGAAGGACAACATGAATTTCCATGCATTATATACATATTAATTACATAGCGGAAGTTGTAAGAACTGAACATTTAACCCTTAGCTAGAAATTTCAAAGGGCCAATAATATTAGAACGCTCAATATCTGGTCTGAGAGTTTTTCTTCCCAATCCATGTGCCCTTTGATAATTAGGTATAAAAGGTTTTCTGAGTAATTGCACACTAAGAGATCCAGGATGGAACGTTATCAAGCTGTTCTTCAAAATACCTATATAAAGAATGAGTTCAAATTAAAAAGTACAAGAGAAAAAAAAACACGCACTGAACTGTAAAATTATGCTGAAACTCTCTTTGATCAAGATATTTCAAACTTGGAAGAATATGTGAGAAATAAATCCACAAGGGTAGGACTGATCAGATGCGGTGGCCAATGTCCAAGGCAGTCCTCAATGATTCTTGCTTCCTGATGTTTATTCTCTTGTGTATTCCCTTCCCACAGTGAATAGGGCTGGTCTGTGAAACCAACTGAATATCGCAAAAATGAAGTGTGACTTCTGAGGTCAAAAAAAGGTGTGGCTTCTTTCTTTTGAATCAGACACTCTGGGGAAAGCCAACTGCCATACTACAAGGACATTCAAGCAACCCTCTATAGAAGGCCAAGCCGGAAGGAATTGGAACTTCTCATCTGCGGCCAGCACCAACTTGCCCATCATGTGAGTGAGCCGCATTGGAAGCAGATCCTTCAGGCTCAGTCAGGCCTACCAGCAGCTGCAGCCCTGGCCGACATCTTGATCAAGACCTTCTGAAACACCCTGCATCAGAACTACCCAGCTAAGCCACTCTAGGATTCCAGACTCACAAAAGCCATGAGATAATAAATGAACATTGTTGTATTAAGCCCCTGTATTAGGCTGTTCTTACATTGCTATAAAGAAATATCTGAAGCTGAATAATCTATAAAGAAAAAAGGTTTAATGAAGGTTGTACAAGCATGGTGCCAGCATCTGCTCCACTTCTGGAGAGGCCTCAAGGAGCTTTTACTCAAAGTAGATGGTGAATTGGGAGCAGGTACATCACAAGGCAAAAGCAGCAGCAAAGGAAGGTAGAAGGTGCCACACTTTTAATTGACTGCATCTCATGAGAACTCAGTCACTATCACAAGGACAGCACCAAGCCATGAGGGGTCCTCTCTCATGACCTAAACATCTCCCACTAGGCCCCACCTCCAAGAGCGGGGATTACAATTCATGTGACATTTGGCAGGGACATATATTCAAACTATACCAGCCCCTATATTTTTGGGTAATTTGTTATGCAAATGATAGATAACTAATTCACTAGACAGATTACCTCAATTGTTTCTCTAACTTCTAGATTGTAAAGTGATTATTTATTTAATAATAGAAGACATATTTATTGTTCTAAATATCCATCAATGGCTGATTACTACTCCATCTGCAAGGAACTGTTTGGTAAATGATGATTATACACATCCATTCATCTAGAATATCTCTCTGGACCGTGGTCTTCAAGTAATTGTGAAATAACAAAACTGGAAAAAGACCATGAACATCCTTAAATCCAATCCCTCTTCAGCATGCTGCCTCTAATTTCCCCAAACTAAGCCTAAACACCTTGAGTGAGAGGAACTGACTATTCATCAGAATTCATTCAAAATCTCTCAAGCAAATGAACTCAAGCAAAATCTATCTTCTTGTGAATTCCAAACACTGACCTCGGACACTAAGTCTTATTCTTCCCTGGTCAGTCTTTTTAGATTACCGAAGAAAATGTTACCTTCCAATTTGAGTTCTCTCTTACATAGGATAAAGTATCCAGCACTATCTCATAAGATATCATTGAACCCTTGACATCCCTGATGCTCTGAACTTGCCTCAGTTTGTCTATAATCAGAGCCCATTAACTAGCAGGCTACAGATTTGTGGACCTTTTCTTGTGCTTCTGTTTGCTTGTTTCCAGAGATTTGAACTTGGACACTTTTTGATTCAGCGTGGTCTTTCCAGTACCCATAAGCCCCACAACTCTTTCCTTTTTGTAAATCTGTTCACTTCACCCATTTCTTACCTTTCTGTCCCAGGGCTCCTAGAATATAGCAACTATTTCTGACCTACAATAGGTTAAAACTGCTGCTACTCCTGTTTCATATGCCACAACTGGGATTGATTCAGAAAGCTTTCCATGGTTATTGGTGGGATGAAATCAGGGCTTCATCACTTTCTTGGCTCATTCTTAGGCATATTAAGTTAATAAGTATTTATTAATTATGTCCTGAGTGCCTCAAATCAGAAGGTATGTTGAATCATATAGAAAACAGAAAACTCGGCCAGGTGCAGTAGCTCACCCTGTAATCCCAGTGCTTTGGGAGGTCAAGGCAAGAGGATTGCTTGAGACCAGGAGTTTGAGACCAGCCTGGGCAACATAGCAAGACTGTGTCTCTATAAAAAAAATTTTTTAATTAGCCAGACATGGTGATGCACATCTATAGTCCCAGATACTCAGAAGACTGAAGCAGGAGGATCACTTAAGCTCAGGAGTTTGAGGCTCCAGTGAGCTATTATGCCACTGCATTCCATCCTGGGTGACAGAGTGAGACCCTGTCTCTTAAAAAAAGAAAAAGACAGAAAACTTGCCAGTCCACATCTGAAGGCCAAGGAGCTGTGCCTGTCTTATTCATCCCCATTCTGCTGCAAGGAACCTAGCACATAATGACTATGCAACACATGAGGAAATGGAGAAAGCAAACAAACATGCTATACCAACTGAAAGATGGAGTCAACAACCAGCAAACCTCAACTGATAAAATATAAGCAATAAATACTTGACAAATTGAAGCAGGGGGACATTGTCTAAGCTTCATATGGTTAGAGGAGGGGACATGAAAAAATATGAATTCCTTACTGGCCAACTGTGATTCTGCTCAGTCCATAGTATGAGTCTCTTTGAAGAACAATCACTTTGAGTGTGTTTAATCAGTGCCTGGCAAGAGCCACCTCTGCTTTTGCTCCCTGGTGCTGGCAACCTTAAGGACTAGATTTTGTTGTTGTTTTTTGCTGTGTGATTTAGTGATTATATAAATTTGGGAGAGTTAGCTCTAAAGTCCTTTTACCTTTCTATTAAGGAAAAAGTTATAGTGGATCAAAAATATAGGCTGTGAATTGTTCTCAGTGAGGAATATGAGGGGGAAATAAATAATCCATGGCAGACCTCAAGAGGTCTGTCTTTATTGTTCGTTTCATGGTACACACATCCCTCAAGCCTCAAGTAGAATAATTACTTCTCTAAATATCAGCTGAAAGGGGGGACCAAACTCAGCACACAATGGCACTCGACTTTTAATTCCAGTGACAGCTAAAACACCATTAAACTGTACTTCAAGTCTTTGAAGTACTAAAAAGTTCAGTTAGAAAATAGTACATGGCCATGTATCCAGTTTAATAGCTAATGTAGTTCTGTGTGTGTGTGTGTGTGTGTGTGTGTGTGTGTGTGTGTGTGTGTCTCTGCAGTTGAGAAGACATTCAAAGTACAAAGGAATGGTACTGGAAGCTTTAAAGACCCAAAGTAAAGTAGCAAGGCTTTCAGAACAAGTTAAAAGGGATGTGGAAATTATAACCTCCCCTTCTCACTTCACTGTCATTATCCAACCATATTGTATAGTCTTGAGAGGCAGTAGGGATTATTGATTAATGGCATAAGCTTTCTATGAGGTTAGACAGACTTCAGGTTCTCTCCTACTCTGAAGCCTAGACAAGGTTGCCCTAATTCAACCATGTAAGTCCTGCGACCCTCAGTTTTCTCATCTAAATATGCAGATAAGAGTAGTACTTACCTCGCAAAGTTTTTAGAAGAATTAAATGAAGAGATATATGGTAATCATTATAACTGTCAGCCATGTATTGAGAGCTTACTATGGACCAAACTCATAGCCAAGTGTCACATTGTCTCTTTTATTCCCAACAGTGGTGCTTCTCTTTACCAATATAGAGAATAATGAAGACAAACAAATAGGAGAGAGAATTACATGGGATTCCATTTATGTATTTTATTCTATTTATGAGGAAGTGTCAACAGGCCACAGGAGGAGAAAACATGATCTCCACATCTGAACAGTCTCTCCAGATCCTCCTTAGACAAAGCCGTCCCAGAATTTTCAACTTCTCTCACCTGTCAATAACGTCCTTAAGAAAGGAGTCCGTGTTCTAGATATAACCTGATAATATTGTGTGAAGTGACTCAAAACGTGCAGTTGAGGTCACATCATCTGTTTAAGCAGCTGTGTTCTATAGGCAGCACTTGTCATCTAGGACCTCTATTTTCCCCTTTATGAGCAGATTTTAATCCAGATTACCCTGATATTCTAGGAAATTTTGTGCTTCTGAACTTTTATTGTTATCACATCTACACTTAATGGAATTCTCTCCCCCATTTGAGCTCATCCTGTTGGATTTTTATTTGGATTTTGGCATTTTTCACATTAGCTTTCCCTTCCAACTTTGATATCACCACTGTACTGTAAGGAGTCTTTCATGATGATCTTTAAGCCAAAAAAAAAAAAAATGGCAAAAAAAAAAGAAAACTGAAGCCAAACAAACAAAACATCTTCATTGTCACTATAAAGAACAGGAAGAAGCATTTCCAACATTACCTAGAGTCCAGCAAATGACATACCATGTCCGACTCTGTCCAATGTGCAGCAACTGACATGCTGTCTATGTTATCTTTCAGTATGAAACATTTGTATATCCATACTCTAGTACTTTAATTCTCAAGCCATGGAAGAAAATTTTCCATAGAAAACACTAGAAACTTATAAGTTACAATTTACTACAGATACAAAAATGTGCAGTTATACAGCAACAAGTTGGCTTCAGGCATTCTCTGAATTTTGAGAGTCTAACTTTGTGCAAAGCAATGTTCAGTTACTGAAACTGGAAATTGCCAGTGAAAAATGCATTTCATTATCAGGTTTATAAGTTATTCCTGTGCATGTTGAAACTTGTAGAATTAACTGTTCTATTTTGGATGTGACAAGATCCTTTCATGATATTAAATATATACCTCTTTGTTTCCTGTATTCTGACACAAGAAATGAAGCAGGAGGGTTTATCAAGAACTAATGAAAAGATGCTTTTCATACATCAAAAATGTTCATGTGAAATGTAAACAGCTAATAACTGTTTATACTGAAAGAACAGTTTCCATTTTGTATAGAATAATAAAAGTATTACGTTCATAGCAACTATATAAGGTTAAAAATTATTTAAAATATGTAACCATAACTCACTAAATATTGAGAAATAAAGCTATGAATGGGTTATAAATATATATAGTTGTAAAAATTTAATCAGTAAAATTACATATAGAACGTATCGAAGTTATTTTTAAACACAGAGCAAAACAAATGCCCAGAAGTTTGTCTACAAACTATGAATTTCAGAGAATGTTCATTGTCAAAGACTATTATAGGTTATATGTTTAGAAATCCACATGGACTTCTAAATGGTTTGTTGGCTCATTCCTATAACAACCTGTAGAAAAGAACTGACAAATCTTGTGGCATATCCTTTTTTTTTCTAAAAGCCATTATTTATGACATTTTTCTCAAATCCTTTTCCTAAGAGTGCATCATGGACCAGATCTTGCCCACATCGTTTGGGCTAAATGGATAGTAGCAAGGTTTTATATTCAGTCGCACCTAGGCTTGACTACAAGCTCTACATACAGCTTCTTAACTCTGTGATCTTTGACTCATCACTAATTACTAATTACTCATTCTCTGAGCCTTGGTTTCCTAACCTGTAAAACGAGGATTGAAATGGTTTTAGAATATGAACATTCACAACATTTTAAAAAGGAGAATTAACTCCTTTTTCTTTTTTCCTTATGAATTCTGAAGATTAATTTTAAGAATTTCCCTTTACTTCCTGGCATCATTTAAAGTTTAGGTTTTTGATTTTGAAGTCAAACTTTAAAAAAGTCAACTTTAAAACATTTTTGATTGCTAATAATTTGAATTATAAGTTTAATGAATCCTTCCTGTCAACTGTGAAAGAACAAGAGGAAAAATAATCGCAAAAAGAAAGAGAAGGAGGAGAGGGAGGGGCAGCATAGAGATCAAAGTAAAGTGGAAGAATTACTTTAAGAAAAAAAAAGAAAAAAAGCTCTGAGATGTTAGAATATGATCCTAGAGACAACTTCCTTGAAAGATAAAAGATTATCCTACCCCGCAAGAGCCAGCTTGCAAACTCTTGGAAGGATCACGTGGAGCGGCACTGTTCACATCTACTAAAGGGTCATGTTGGAGATAAATGATCATTCTCATCACTACCTGCTTAGCCATCACAAAAGGAAGAACCTTCCAAGTGATTTTCATTGGAAGCCAAAACAGCAGTATATCACCCGCAAACACTCTGCAAGAGTGATGCCTATTTATGGAAAACAACTTGGTAGATCTCACCTGATTGGCCCAAGTGACACCTCACTAATACACAACCTCTCAGGGAACCTGCAGGCCCCTAAAATGATAACGAGACTCTGGACACTAATTAGGGTAAGTGGAGAAGTTGCCTATCTATACTTGAGGGGTAGGTGAGGTGAGGTTAAACTAAATAATCCCAAGACCCTCATGCTGAAACCATGATTATATATTGCATATTAATTCCTGCCTCACTGTGTTCTTGGGAAGATTAATTGAAATGACTTATGTGAAGAACTTAGTATTGTAAGATTTCAAAATAATAGCTATTTTCATCATTATCACAGCTGCAGTACCTTTTAATGTTATTGGGGCATTAAGAAACATGAACATGAAAAGAAATAAGAAAGTGAGATAAATGGCAGGGTGTACTCTCAAACTTGGCAAGAGTTAACCTCCTCATCAGGAATTGCCAGAAAATACCAGGCAATAGCATGGGATCATTGCAAGAAAAGCTGTCTTAAAATTTTACACTTTTGACCTGGACGTAATCTAATTCAACCATACCTTGCTATAGATGTGCAAACACTGACAAGATTCAAAGGTTCCAAAAGTGTGTTTTCAATAAAAAATTATCTAGAAGTAATGTTTTACTTGGGGCATGACATATACTTCTGACTTTCTTCAGCCTAGGCATAAGGGCTGTGCTCTCAAGAATCAATTCCATTGAAAAGTTTTAAAAAATCAAAGTGTAGTAATCAATATGCTTTTTGACTGCAAGTGAACCTCCATTCAAATTAAATGTACTAGAGAATTTACTGGCCAATACAATTGAAATGGCTCGTGCAGAAGAACTTTAGGCAACAACGGATTCAGATATCTAAACATTATCATCACAACTTAGCTTCTCCCTATTAGCTTTTTTTTGTTTTGTTTTGTTTTGTTTTGTTTTGTTTTGTTTGGCTTCTCTTGGTCAGGTTCTCTTCTTTGGTTAACAGTCAATGCAGTAATCCTAGTTGAAAGACGACTTCTCTTTCACAACAGTTAGACCAGAAGTCCAAAGATTGAATGTATTTGCCTATATCGGGCCTTGTGAACATTATTGAGCAAAACATTGTGGCCAAGAAATGGTCTATGTTCATTGCCCTGGCCTGGGTCCCATGGCCACTCCTGGAAATGGAAGAGCAGTAAATCATCACACAAATCAAAGGAATGAAACTGGGAAGTTATTCCCCAAAACAAACTGGGAAGCTGTTAGCAAGGGGAAAAAAAACAAAGAAAATAAATGCAGGACAAGAAAAAAACAACAGATACCTACTGAAACTACTTTTATGAGAATATAGAGAATGTTAGGATGGACAAAACCCAAGTATAAATTCAAAGTTCTTCAGGATACATTATTATGGTTTTCAAAGCTCAGGCAACTGTCCAAGTCTTAAAGCACTTCCACAGAATACATAGGGTCAGAGATCTGCAGACTCTTGTCTCTCATCTCTCTTCACTGACTTACAAATCCTAAATCAGGCACTTACAGTTAAATTGTGGTTCCCTTACCATCTTAATGACCAGTTTTATGCAATCATACTGGTCGTTGGATCGATCCTATTCAGTTATAAAGACAACCCCAAACATCAAATTGACCTTTTCAGTCTAGCGTTTTTTAAAAATCCTAGACATTGTCTCCTTCATTCTCACTTATGGTTTTCCGATCCATTTTTTTCTTCTGCTTTCTTCTTTTCCACTCTTCTCATATACACTCTCACTCATATATATGCTTTCACATCAGATTCTTGAATTCAACTTCGCTTTGTCCTTTATTTTTTGTGTCAAATAAAGATATTGATTAAATTCCACTCTATTCCATTTATCCAAAAGTACCCAAATTCCGGGCACTATTCCAGACACATGAGTCACAGGAACAAATAAGTCGTAGAAAATCTGTGTTCTCATGGAATTCCCATTCTGGTGGAGGAGACAGACAAATGTGCCACCTACTTGTGCTTCCTTGATTACTGCTATCCACCATGACCCGTGATCATCATAAATTGGGTGGTTTTTCAAAACACATTATCTGATTTAACCTTGTCAACTCTTTCAGGGGAGCGGGGCAAATTCCACTGACCTCATTTTACAGATATAATTGGACAGAGAGGCAAAGTGAGATCATTAATTCAATCATTTGATAAATATCTACCTAAAATATGCCAGATACTATTTTAGACTTTTGGAACTATATAAGTCAATAATATTGTCATGGACATTATCCTCATGAGTCTAGTGGGGGATATCAATAAATAAAATGACAACTAAAATGCATATGAAGTTAAACAGAAAATTCGTGGTGAATGGACCCAAAATAGTTTTCAGCATTTCTAACCTAAGCCAGCTGTCCTCACATACAGTATGACTACTCCCTCCAAATGATAATTTGACTAAAATCCTTGCAAGGATGAAGCACCAGCAACAAAAGCTATTCTTATCTTCATGCCTGCTACACAGGACAGGCCTGAAAAAGAATTCTGTAATTCCCAATCAAGACCATGCTGCTACTTCACAAGGAATTCTGCTAACCCTACCTCCTCCAAACACCTCTACTGTTCAACATTGTACTGAAGGTCAGATCAATGCAATGTGATAAGATGGATAGGATAGGATAGGATAGGATAGGATAGGATAGGATAGGATAGGATAGGATAGGATAGGATAGGATAGGATAGGATAGGAGACAGCTCAGCTTCCATCTCAGGCAGCCTAGCTGCAGAGACAAAGTTCCTAATCATTCTTTTATGCTTCCTGTCCCCAAAGAAGCCCTTTGTAAGTGACAAGTACGTCTCACCAAAGAAAAAATATAATTTTTCTAAGTGTTCAATATTGACTTATGGATAGTATAAAGCAAATAACAAAGAGAATACAAATAGCTATTGTAATGAACCGCAAATAGGATTAAGTATTAAGTACAGTATTAAGAACAGATAAGGACTGTTACAAACTAGTTAGAAAAAATGAGCCAAAGATGTGAAGAGGCAAAATAGAAACCCAACAACCAACAAACAAACCAACAAACAAAAACAAACATAACTTGAATCGGCAACCAAAGTACTGCGGGTTAACTTAACATTTGGATACCAATTTATGCTCTTCAAATAGGGAGAAAAATATCAGACTTCACAAAGTGTTGATAACAGTATACATTTCTGGAAGGAATTAAGTTGCTGCAATCACTTCTAAAAATAGTTGTCAATATATCAATAATTTTTAAAAGAACATAAAATTCAACAATTCCATTTCTACCTATAGATTCTATAGAAACTCTTGCACTTATGTCTCAGAAGACTGCTCAAGAATGTTTACATTAGCATTCATGAAATTGTATTATAATCAAGCTAAATATCCATTGACAGTAGAACAGATAAGATGGAATGTAGTAGAATTTAAAATTGAAAAGCTATTCCTATATGATTCAACACAGACAGACCTCGAAAACATAATGCCAAGTGAAAAATGTATGTTGTAGATTGTTACACATAGCATATTATAACTTCTGGATATTTTTAACACCCAAATGATACAATATATATGTTGTGTTGCATATATATAATATTACAGAAAAACACTTTCAAGAATACAGAAAAATATTTTCTAGAAATAGAGAAACACGACCTGGAAGTAAACAAGCACAGCTCTGGAAAGGGTGGGAGAGAAAATGTGAATTGGGAGGCATAAAGGGATTGTGAACATTACCTGTCAGGTTTTGTTTCTTTTACATTAAAAAAATATAAAACAAGACTGACAAAAAGCCTTTATCAATGCAAATATCCCACCATTTGTGATATACTTTTCTAAATTTTCCATTTTCTGTATTTCTCAAGATTTAAAAGACCAAACAAGACAACTATTTGTATGCTTGCTACTTCCTATTTCTACCTTTGCATCATTCTCCATCTCATCATTCCAGACTGGCAGAAGAGAATTATGGTTAAGAAATGGTACTCCACATATCAAAGAATAAAATCATGTCTTTTTCGGCAACATGAATGAAGCTGAAGGTCATTATCCTTCAAGTGAAATAACTAAGTTATTTCTAAGTGGAATAATTTGGAAAATCAAATACTGCGTGTTCTCACTTATAAGTGGGAACTTCACAATAAGTACACATAGACATACAGATGGAAATAATAGACAATGGAGACTTCAAATGGTGGGAGCATGTGGGGGAGTATCAGCTTAAAAACAACCTATTGGGTGCGATGTTCACTATTCAGTTGATGGGCATACTAGAAGCCCAAACCTCACCATTATACAACATATCCATGTAAAAAAAAATAACCTGCACAAGTACCCCCTGAATCTGTAAAAATTAAAATATTTTTAAATAAACTAACAAACAAGTATATAAATAAATAAGAAATGGGGCCCTATAATGAAAAACACTTTGATTCAAATGTCAACCTTGTTGTGTATCTGGGCAAGCTAGTTAACTGCTCTCTGCCACAGTTTCCTCATATGTAAGTGAGGAAAAACAGTAGTACCTACAGTGCAGGGATGTTGAATGTAACTAATGAAATGATACATGTATTAATAAAACACTTAGCACAGAGACTGGCCCTGGTAGATCATGTCATGAAGACTAGTGTTAGGAAGAGCAGGCTGAGCGGCAACTTGTCCAGGAGCCTGTGCTGAGCCAGAATCCTTGCCCACCTGAAAATGGCACCTCAGGCTTCCAGCTCAGAAGAGAGGTTATATCCATTCATCTCTGCATCTTTCACAGTGGGTCTTCCCTATCCATAGCAGGTGATCATTCAATATTCAACTGAATAATTACTATTCAGACAGCCATAAGTGCAAGGCAACAACAAGATATCCAAAGAAAGAAATCACTGACATATACATCTTAGCATTTCTTTATTTGAATTACTTCATTCAATAAATATTCACTGAATGCCTGTCATACACTAATGCTACTCAGAGTGGGATCCATGAACCAGCAATTTCAACATGAGAGCATGTAGAAAATGCAAAACCTTAAATTAAAATAAAATAAAATTTAAAAAAAGAAAATGCAAAACTTGGGCCCCATTCCAGGGCCACAAAATCAAAATCTGCATTTTAACAAGCTCTGTAGGTGATAGATATTCAATGTAAAGTTTAAGCACAAGTATGTAGGTCTGAGGGTGCTCATATCAAGAGCTAATTCTGATTTTTTTTAAATGGGCTACCTGGGTTTAAATCCTGGCTCTGCCATTACTAACTGTGTGACGTTTGACCAAGTCATCTGGCTTACCTGAAACTCACTCCTCCTATCTGCAAACGAGAATATTAAGTACCTACCTCACAAAGTTGTTGTAAGAACTAAAAAATTGTCCCAATAGAAGTATTTAGCACAGCCATGAAGTTGTACTTTTATGTTAGTTTTGTTAGTAAGTGATGTCAGTTTTTGTTATTAATGTAAACATTTGGAAGAAATAAAAATAGGCAAATGAAGACATGGAAGACAGAGATGGCAGAACCTGCATTAGGGGAAGAAATTGAACCAGAGGAAAAATGGCTCATGGAGGTACAATTGTGAGAGAATAGGACAGGACAGAGGAACTGAAAAAAAGTTTGCTATATGTTAACCCTGAAGTAGATTTCCAGCTACATTCTATACCCACTTCTGCTCTAGCATCTAATGCAACTGGCTTTTTCTTCTTCATTTCTTAGAAACAAATTTTTGGTAGTGGTGATGGTGGTTTGTTTAGGTATTCTGGATTTCATATCTTATTATTATTTTTTAAATCCAGCTCCTGCAGGATCTTGTATTTTTCAATACTTCAATCAGAAACCACATACACAGTGCAGATATTTTGCCCATGTTGGAGTATTCTATCTACTCCTTTTCAGCACCAGAAATATAACTGAAGCACTGAGCAAAGTCCTGCATCCTTCTGTAGGAGCTATCTCCCCCACTGCCTTCCATGATGTCCTGTTCATGGCCTTCTCTCTCCTGGATCATCTTCTACTCATGCCCTGCTGTAGTCCCTACTATAAAAAGTGCAAGCAGATGACTTTAAAATAGTAATTCTGATGTTGCCACACTGCTTACAACCCTTAATAATAGTTGCCTATTGCTTTTCAGATACAGGTGAAACTCCTGACCCCATTAAGAGTGAGTCTTTATTAGCTTAGCTTTCTAGTCTCATAATGCACACTTTCCTTTCTCTCTCTCTCTCTTTCCAGCCATAGCATCCTTTGAGACCCTCCAACACTCCCTGGCCCCTCCAACCCAGATCTGACTCACACAACCAACCTTCCACTAGGACTGCCCACCCCTGGTTGCCACTATGTTCATCCAATTTATTTATTTATTTATTTATTTATTTATTTATTTTTGAGATGGAGTCTCACTCTTTCACTCAGGCTGGAGTGCAGTAATGCGATCTCAGCTCACTGCAACCTCTGCCTCCTGGGTTCAAGAGATTCTCCTGCCTCCACCTCCCAAGTAGCTGGGATTACAGGCAAGCACCACCACGCCAGGCTAATTTTTGTATTTTTAGTAGAGACAGGGTTTCACCATGTTGGTCAGGCTGGTCTCAAACTCCTGACCTCAAGTGATCTGCTCACTTTGGCCTCCCAAATTGTTGGGATTACAGGCATGAGCCACTGCACCAGGCCTATTCTTCACAGTCACTCCAGGTATAGTGTCTTCTAGGAAGCTTCCATAGCAGAGGCATGACCCACCTTAGGCCACATTATCTGGCTTGATGCCTCAGAACACAATTTTGCTTTCCTTTGGAACATTACCTTAGTTTGAAGGCTTAAAATACACTGTCCACTGTGTTGGCTGACTCTCACACACAGTGACCTGTTCCCTGTTATGTATAACCTGTGAGGATTTTTCTCTCTCGCTCCACAGACAAGGCAACCTGAACTTTAGCCCCACTCCTCTCTCTGGTTTTCAGGGGTTTTTTTGTTTTTGTTTTTGTTTTTCCTTTTTTTTCTGGTCACTGAGGACTTCTCTGACTTTGGAGGCATTTAGTTCTACTTTTGAAATGTTTCGTGATTTTTTTTATTTGTTTGTTTGTTTGTTTTGAGACAGGGTCTCTCTCTGTCACCCCGGCTGGAGTGCAGTGGTATGATAACAGTTCACTGCAGCCTGGAGCTTCTGGGCTCCAGCAATTCTCCCACCTCAGCCTCTCAAGGAACTGAGACTACAGGCGCCCACCATTACGCCTGGCTATAAAATGTTTCTTATTATATTTTATCCAATGTTTGACATATTTTGAAACTAGAGGACTTCTTGTTATCCTAGCACATAATATTACCAAAAAATATAATTACCTAAGAATGCAAATGCATATTCTGTTATTTAAGAAAACTTGTCTATTTCACGACATTGGAATCTCCATGAGAAAAGGGAATGTATGTGTTTTGGTTCATCACTGACCTCAGTGTTTTTTTCTTAATCAATGTCTGCCACAGAGTAGGCACTCAAAAAATACTTCTTGAATGAATGAACAGATCAGATCCCGAATGGTGGGGAATTTTTCTTGGAGCACTTTGCTGAATAGCAGGCTGAATTTAACCAAAGGCAATATGACAAATTCCAAGATGTTCAACATTCTCCCAGGCACTTGCAGATGAAAGCCTCAGAGTCTTTGATCACCAGAAAATGTGGCTCTCCCACTAGTCTAATGTCATTAATCTTTAATGCATTTTTCACTCCATCCATCCTACACTTAAGTTTCCATATTCTTCATTAATTCTGACATCAGCAGTCTGAATTCCTCTGAGGCCCAAGGCACTAGAGCTCTGCCTTCAAATACCAAAGGCATTTTTTTTTAAAGACAGGCATAATTTTTGCCCACAAGATTTTGTGTAACAATATTACCAATTAGCCCCTTGCACCATCCAAATAAATTGCCTACTAGTCATCACTTTAAGGGATTAATTGACCATGCAAATATTAAGAGGCATAAAATTCTGCTGCCAAGCAGGGACCTAGTTAAGGCCTCTTTATTTCTCCTTGGGAGCAAACTCCTTTATATTTTAATCATATTGTATCATTCAGATAAAAATTACAAAGTTCACTTAAGTTTTTAGTCCCTAGGATCATCCTCAGTTTATCTGCTCTTTGCCACCTGGGTTGGGCCAGCCTTTCTTCAAAGATTTCACATGAAGGAGGCAGCTGTTAGAAGGTAAATGTTAGAACTCCAGCTGGCTTTCCATCTCTCCTTTTGTGCTTTGGAGAGAGCAACCATGGCAGAATTCTCTCTGTGAACAAAGGAAGTCTACGCTTATCTGAGCTATGGATAGAATCAGAATGTTGGTCATAGGCAGTCCCTTAAATATCCTCCAAGTCCAGTGAAGTGTTAAGGAAGTGAATAAGCCGGAGTCTATGAGGTAGGGCCCCAGTGGGAAACAAATGGCATAGTCAAATAGAATAATGAGGAGAGTTTTGATGAGGGAATCGTTGACAGAGGGTGCAAGAAAACTATAAAAGCGGTAACAGTACCGTGATGTTAGTGCCAGCAGAGCTGTTCCCACTTCTTAGCTGGAAGGGGACAATGGGAGGGAACTGTTATCAGAACCTGGAAAGACTTACAGAGAGGGCCACCTTCTTAGGAGCTGTGGTTTTTGTTTAAGGTGACAGCCAGTCCAAAGTGATCCCTTTGAGAAGGAACCCAATGGAATAAAATACCCCAGTCTCCCTTTCCTACCCCCAACCCCTGCCCCATGTCCTGCCCGTGCTCCCCATTGGCTGATCCTAACAGGAAGCCAGAAAGCAAGGGAGTTCTCCAAGTCATCCCAAATGCTCAGTCTTCTGAGAATAGAGTGTGGTGGAAAAAATGAAAGCTGAGTGTACATCTGGAGGAGAAAACAGAAGGGCTCCAATACTGCTGGGATCAGAATCCTGTGTTCAAAGTCAGCTCTGTCTTAACAAGTTGATTAACCTTGATCAAGCTATTTAATCTCTGGGCCTCTGTTTCCTTATCACTCAGAGATTGAACAACAACAAAAAAAGCCCTCCTCACAATGTTTCTGGTCAAAATACGCTATTTTAAGATAAACATCATGATTTGATTAATTGGTTAGGAAGAGCAAAGAAAGGAAGAAAAAGAAAAGAAAAAAGAAGAAAGCATTGAAGTTTAAATGAGCAGAAAAAGACAACATATTTAGATGTATATAACCATACAAATAAAATGTCATTTATGGAGCTATTATACTTCACGAAGTCTTTAGTAGCAGCTTTGCACACATTTAATTCTCACTGAATTAATAGGTGGTAATCTTAAACCCATTGCACTGAAGACTAAGCTCAACTTATAGCCCTGTTATTATAAATATGACCTTTAAAAATGCTTACCAGCTAGTCATTAACATCCAATTTTAGAAAAGAAAGAAAATGGCAGAGTACTGGTTTTTAGTAAGAAACTCATAAAACTACGGTATAGAGAAAGGTACATTTTCTTAAGACCTCTGTATTTACCAGGATTGGTGAAGTTCTAGAATGTTAATTCACCAGAGAGGGTCACTCTCATAAGTGCTTTAGAGGCCTGTAAGCAAAGCTACTGATTTCTTCTTCTGCAAGACTTTATTTACAAGTTTATTAACATGATCAACATCAAAGTAACTTGTGTCTCAGGAACCACAGTTGTAACAAGAAAGCAGTTTCTCAGGAGATTGCAGGTTTAATAACATGATTTGGAGGCCTTTCAACTCTTTTCCATTCCCAAACTAGGTGGATTTTATCTTCAACTCACATCGCATTTGGAAAACTGGCCTCATGGGATCTAGCAATGTGCTCTTTAATAAAGACCACTATGGTGGCAAGAATGAAGGACACCTTGCTGACTCATCCATGAATAGAATAATAAGAAAGTTCTAATAACCAAAACCACAATGAGATACCATCTCATGCCAGTCAGAATGGCAATTATTAAAAAGTCAAGAAACAATAGATGCTGGTGAGGTTATGGAGAAAAAGTAACACTTTTACACTCTTGGTGGGAGTATAAATTAGTTCAACCATTGTGGAAGACAGCGTGGTGATTCCTCAAAGACCTAGAGGCAGAAATACCATTTGACTCAGCAATCCCATTACTGGGTATATACCCCAAGGAATATAAATCATTCTGTTATAAAGATGCATGCATACGTATGTTCATTGCAGCACTATTCACAACAGCAAAGACACAGAATCAATCCAAATGCCCATCAGTGATAGATTAGATAAAGAAAATCTGGTACATACACACCATGAAATTCTATGCAGCCATAAAAAGGAAAGAGATAATGTCCTCTGCAGGAACATGGATGGAGCTGGAAGTCATTATCCTCAGCAAACTAACGCAAGAACAAAAAAAACAAACACCACACGTTCTCACTTATAAGTGGGAGCTGAACAGTGGGAACACATGGACACATGGTGGTGGAGGCGGGGTGTGGAGCAACACACACTGAGGCCTGTCAGGGGATGCTGGGAGGAGGCAGAGGATGAAGAAGACAAGCTAGTGGATGCTGGGCTTAATACCCAGGTGATGGGATGATCTGTGCAGCAAACCACCATGGCACACGTTTGCCTATGTAACAAACCTGCACATCCTGCACATGTTCCCCGGAAATTAAAATAAAAGTTAAAGATTAAAAAAAAAGTACACACTGTTTTGCTATTCATGAAAATACATTGACTTTGGTTCCCATGCTTTATAACTGGTGGAAAATTCATCACCATGACTCACCTTCTTCTAATATAGGGCCCTGAAGTTCCCAAGAGCTTTTGCCTCCTAATCTCAGGAAATCCACACCACAGCCATGTGATGAGTATGTTCCTCCTGCCCCCGCTTGTGAGAGAGGTTGAGGGATGTGTCTAAGGTGGTGTCCTTAAGCGTGTCTTCTTGTTAAGAAGCCGAATGTGAGCTCCATCTTAACCTCTTCAGTCAGAATCTTGGGGCTCTGAACAAGTTCTTCAGGTGATTCCAATTGATGCTCAAGTTGAAGAATTACTATTCTATACCAGATTTCTTAAATTTACCTGATAAAACTCACCTGGGATGTTCTTCTTCAACCAGGGCTTCCAGCTGGCCAAATTGGTAGCCTCTGAAAGTCCCTCCCACAGAAAGTCTGGTCTCAGTGGTTCTCAGATGGTGTTACAGACTGAATTGTGTGTCCCCAAACTTCATATGTTGTAATCCTAACCCAATGACTGCATTTGGAGACAGGAACTTTAAAGAGGTAATTAAGTGAAAATGGGACCATTAGAGTATACTTTAATTCAATACAACTGATATTCGTACTAAAAGAGGTGATTAGGACACATAGACACACCATGGGCACACAGATACAGAGACACAACCATGTAAAGAGGCGGTGAGAGGGCAGCTGTCTGCTAGTCAGAGAGGGAAATCTGAGAAGAAAACCAACCTGCTGATACCTTGGTCTTGGGCTTCCAGCCTCTAGAACTGTGAGAGTATACATTCCCATTATTTAAGCCATTCAAACTACAGTACTTTGTTATGGCAAAGTATCTATATTTTCAATAGGCGCCACAGGTGGTTCTTCTATTCCAGCCAAGCTCAACAAATAACCCTGCTCACACTTTCCTTTTGGATGTGGTCTTTAGAACAGCAGCTTTAACATAGCAACGACTGACTCAGAGTCTGCATTCTAACAAAATTCCCAGCTGACTTATATGCAGAGTAAAGTTTGAGAAGCATTGTCGTGCACCACAATCTACAGTTGTCATATTTAGCAAACAGATATTTGCAATATTTGAGACATATTCATACATATATACATACACCTATAAGTATACATATTTATACTAAAATATTCATCATTTATCTGAAATTCAAATTTATCTGGGCTTCCTGTATTTTAACAGGCAACCCTACCACAACATCCTCTCTCAGAGTGTAGAAGGAAACTGGGTTGGTTCACCAGAATGATGTCAGAACAAGACGGCCAAAGACTCAACTTTGGTTTCTGAAAGCATCCTTCAGTATCATGTGTTTCTTATTCCCAAAATGAATAATGTAACAACACTGGAAAGGACATTTCCATTAGTTAAAAAAGCAGCAAAACCTGATGATATTGTCTAATCTTCAGGTACTGAAATTTCTCACTGGAAACATCTGTATCAATTCTCACCCTTAAAACTGACAGCTTGTTTTCTGGAAGGCAGCCCTGAATTCAGAGCTCCTTATCACCCAAACATTCTCAGCAATACCACGTGGTTATTTTTTGTGATAGTGCCATATCTCTCAAAGTTAAAATACCAGGTCATTTATTTTGTTACTTCTTAAAAAAAAATCACAGAATGCTAGCACTTGGCTCAGCTACCTGCTATCAGTGTCAACCTTGGCAAGTTACTTAAACTCTCTGAGCCTTGATTTCCTCATATATAAAATATGGGTATCTAGTACACACAGTAGTTGTGAGGGTTGAGTGAGTTACTGTGTGTGGTCGGAAGAGTGCTTGGTACAACTGTAGTTGCTATGAAGTGTTACCTATTACTAACAAGGAAGTGGAAGTTCCCAGATAAGACTTTTTTCAAGCATAGTCCCTGAATCCCTTAGGGTCCAAGTCAGAATCCCTTAGGGTGCCTGTTAAGAAATATATACAATGGAATACTACTGGGCCATAAAAATGAATGAAATCATGTTTTCCTTTGCAGCAACGTGAATGGAACTGGAGACCATCAGAAACAGAAAGTCAAACACTGCCTGTTCTTATGTATAAGTAGGAGCTAAATAATGTATACACGTGGACATAGAGTATGGAATGATAGAATTGGAGACTCTGAAGGTTGGGGAGGGTGAGAGATGAGAAATTCATTAATGAGTACAGACATCACCACTATGCAATATATCCAGGTAACAAAAAGACACTTGGACCCCCTAAATTTATACAAATTTTTTTAAAACAAATTTAAAAAGTAGATTCCTGGGTCTCATCTACTGAATCAGAATCTCAGAGATCTCTGGTTATTACAAGTATCCCTCACCCCAAAAGTGTTCCTTAAGTACTTGAAAGTTTGAGAGGCCTGTTGTGGAAATTAGGAGAGCTGCCCACTTCTCAGTGGCAGTATCTTTGCTACCCAGTAGTGTATGAAATAGACAGGTGCATGATAAAGGACTCAGCGCATTCCACTAGAGGGCGAAATACAATGGAAGTTTAAGTGGTTTTTCCAAGGTAGCAAGTTACCCTAGTAGCAGGCAGAACCAGGATTTCAATGCATATCTCTAACTATAAAGGTCTGCTGTCATCCACCCCACCAGCAGGAACACAAATCTATCCAGGAGACGCTTACCTGCATCAGACGATAGAGGAGAATGAAGTCTTCCAAAATTGCCTCTTCTCTGAAGAGACTTTGTACCGAACGGTGGACCCCAACATCCTTGTGGAAAGGGTGGGGCCTCCCAAGTGCCCTGCTAGAGCCAGCCTGGACAATGAAGGGCATCTATCTGCTGAGGAGAGCCTCACTTTGGAGCAGCCCACACCTGCAAGCGAAGGGCTCACACATCCTGGAAGAAGCCTGCAACCAGGATGGGCCTTTTAATCCAACGATTTCACATCCGAGAATTTTCTTTGAGAAACAGGAGTTTTTAATGTTTAGAAGAGGAGAAGATCAACAGCTCAGTCTCTTCAGCAAGTCAATGTTAAAGAGGAGAACAAAGGTGGAAGGGATTGCTCTTGATGGAAAGACACTTAAGAGATGCAACAATCAAATGTAATAACTGGTCCTTGGTTGGATCCTAATTTGAAAAACATTCTCATTCATAAGTGGGAGTTAAACAATCAGAACACATGGACACAGGGAAGGGAACATCACACACTGGGGCCTGTCAGGGGGTGGGGGCTAGGGGAAGGATAGCATTAGGAGAAATACCTAATGTAGATGATGGATTGATGGGTGCAGCAAACCACCATGGCACATGTATACCTATGTAACAAACCTGTACGTTCTGCACATGTATCCCAGAACTTAAAGTATAATAATAAAAAAAATCAAAAAAAAGTAAAAATTAAAAGTTGGTGTTCAATGTAAAAAAAAAAGCTGAAAATGGCATTTTGGACCATTGGGAATTTTTTAAATGGATCGTATATTAGATATTAGGGAATTGCACTTAATTTTGTTAGGTACAATAATTATACAGGAGAAGTTCTCATTTTTATGAGACACAGATTTACAGTAGTAGGGTGAAATGTTATGATGCATATGTTTTATTTTAAAATACTTAAGAAAAACAAACACCAAGCAAGTATGGCAGAATGTAATCAGGCTGAATATACTTGCTAGCTATATGTTTGTGTTCATTGTACTATGCTTTCTAATTTGCTGTGGATTTGAAATTTTCATAATAAAAAGTAAATTTAAAATTACTGAATGGGACATTTGGGGCCAGTAAGTCCACTTCTAGAAACTTGTCAATATTCATTTGTTTATTGAAAAAATATTCCAAGCAATAAGAAAATATTTAGACAAGTACTTGAGTATTGCAGGGCTATACATAATAGGTAAAACTTTTTTTAAAAAAAAGCTAAATATCCAACAATTAGAAGCTGTTAAACAAATAGGCAAATTGTAATTCATGTTCACAATGAAAGGATGTGCATCTCATAAACACAATGATACAAGTGTCTGCTTCCAGAGTCATATAGGAAGGTATTCAAGATAAATTCATTAAGTGAAAAAAGCAGCTACATACCAGCATGCATGCTGTTTTGCAAATGATCCCATTTTGTGAAAAGAATCATATATTTATTTAATTGTGATTTTACAAGCTAATGTGCATCGAGAACTTACTATTTTCCAGCCCCTGTGCCACATTATAGGATTATTTTAGTATCATCACAATTTTCCAGACTAGGACGTTGAGGCACAGAGTGGTTATGTAATTTGCCCAAGAGATCATACAGCTAAAAGAGACAGAACTGGGATTTCAACCAGGTTTGTGGGATTTTCAAGCCCAAAGCCCTTACTCACTGCACTGCTCTCCACCCAGGAAGACAACATACCCAACACCAGCACATTAATATGGATTCCGATTGTGTGGTGGAATGATGGGGAATTGTTTTTTGTTATGCTTCCGTGTAGCTTTTCCTTTTTTCTATAAGATGTATTACCTGGAGCTCTTTTCATAAGTGCCGGAACAAATCATAAAAAAGATGGGGAAAAAAATGCAACAATGAGCAGAATTTTCTGGATCTGGGCCCAGATATCCATCATCATCTGGCTGTGTAATGCTGTCTGCTTACTCTGCTACTACCCTGGGAGACTGTTTCTAGTTACCTTCTCTAAATTTCTTTCTGCATTTGCTTGTGCCTGGCTTACACTGAGAGTGCAATCTGTCTCATTTTGTCGAGCCTTCTTGCCTTGATAAACTTCCCTTGTAATAATATCTTCTACTTTGTTGTAGATTGTACTTTCCAAAGATGGTGATAACAGTATCTCCCATCCCACATGCTGTGAATATATGACTTTGCCACTCCTGTATAAAGATATGTTGTCTATATCCCTTTCCCTTGAACCCAGTGGAAATTTGTGACTGCCTCTATCAGTAGTATACATGGCAGAAGTGATCCTATATGACTTCCAAGGCTAGATCATAAAAGATAACACAGCTTCTACCTAATTATTTCTTTTCAGGGATGCTTGCTCTTGGAAGTTGGCCACCATGCTGTAAGGAAGTCCAGGCCACATGGAGAAGCCATGTATAGATGTTCAAGCCAACGATCCCAGCTGAGGTCCTAACCAAAAGCCATCATCAACCACCAGATACCTGAGTGAGACGTTGAGATGACTCTAGCCTAAGCAGTATCAGACTGAAACTACAAGAGAGATTTGAGCAAGAAGCACCAAGTTGAGCCCAGTCCACCTCCAGAACCTTAACGGATAATAATATATTGTTATTTTACATCACTAAGTTTAGAGTGTTTTGTTACGCTGAAATAGATAACTGATACGTAGTTGGATAGTACATTGTAATTTATAAAGCACTTTTACTTTCATTCTCATAACTCTTACAATCTTGTGGATGTAGATAAGAAGATTCTTTATGCAGAGGAAAAAGCTGGAGCTCTGAGAGTTAGGAATCTGGGATTATAAATATGAGAGGACTGGCCTATATCCTATTTCAGGTACTATTAATAGCTACATGCTCTTAGACAGTTTACTTAAATTTTGAAAGACTGTTTCTTTATCTGTAAAATGGGTATAATGTTACCAACCTTACAGGGCTGAGCAATGGGTTGTCTAATGCAAGTGAAGTCATTAGCACCACCTCATCTCAATAAATATTTCTGGTTTAGGGGCCCAATACCTTGGAGGTAGTCTTGACTCCTTTTTTTATCCCTCACATTAAACCCTCAGCATATTGTAGCCGCTCCAGCTTCAGAATACATGAAGAACCCCATGACTTCTCCCAATCTCCACTGGTCCAAGCCCCTATCATCCCTCCCCTTCACTAGGGCAATTGTCCCTATGATCTTCCTGCTCTACCCTTGCCTCCACATGAGTCTGTTTTCCATACAGCTGCAGAAGTGACCTGGCAATCATGCGATCGGGTTGTGTCATGCCTATGGCTTCCCGTTCAGCATATTCTAGCCGCTCCAGCTGCAGAATACATGAAGAACCACAGGCCTCCTCATTCCACTCAGAGCAAAAAGTCCCAACAGGAAACAGCCAGGCCTGTGTGCATAATCTGCTCCCTGTTATCTCTCCCACCTCGTCTTCTTCCACTTTTTCCCCTTGCTCGCTCCCCTTCTGCCTTGCTGGCCTCCTTACTTCTCAAAAGGACCAGGCCTGTTCCAGCCTCAGGTCCTTTGCAATTGCTCTTCCCTGTACCTGAGAGACTTTTTCTCCAGGCATCTACCGGGCTTATCCATCCCTTCTTTGGAGACTTTACTCAAATGGTAGCTCTTACTAAGGCTTTCAAAGACCATCTTATTTAAAACTGCCGCCTTCCAGTACTCCAGCACTCCTATCCTCCTCCCTAATTTACTTTCTCTCTAGTGCTCATCATCATCAGACATTTCATATGCTTCGACTTATTTATCTGTCTGTCTCCACCGATACCCAATAGAGAGTGGCCTTTATAAGAGCAAAAATCTCTGTCAGTTTTGTTTGTTACTTAAGTCTGAGAACCTAGAACAGTGCCTGGTATGTAGAAGATATTCAATAAATATTTGTTCATCATAAATGAGTGCTTGACTACTGATTTAAAATTTCCTTAAAGGATAGCTATTGTCATATTATTAGAATTAAAACCCAAGGTTTCTGACTTCTACCTGTATATCCACTTAGTGGGTTGAATAATTGGCATCCTCAAAAGATATGCCATCTCCTAAACCTCATAACCTGTGAAAGTGGCCTTTTTTGGTAAAAGGGTCTTTGCAGATGTAATTAAGGATTTTAAGATGAAATCATCCTGAATTTAGCATGATCCCTAAATCCAATGACAGATTTCCTTATAAGAAGAAAAAAGGCATAGAGATTCAAGAGGAGATGACCATGTAAAGAGGGAGGCAGAGATTGGAGTAATGCATCTGCAAGTCAAGAAACATGAAGGACTGCCATGCAGCCACCAAAAGCTAGGAGAGAGACATGAACTGATTCCTTCTCAGAGCCTCCAGAAGGAACCAACACCGCCAGCACCTTCATTTTGGACTTCTAGCTTCTACAACTATAAGAGATTACATTTCTGTTATAAGCCCAGTTTTGTTACAGCAGCTCTCAGAAACTAATACATCTGCTACATCCTGATGTCTCCTTGGAGACCAAATTGGTCTCCAACTCAGCCTGGCAATCTAGACTTGAGCTTATTCTGCCGTCAGGCCTCATTGTAAACTGTATGCCATTTTTCCATGTGGACAAGCACCTTGGCACAGCCTCTACTGTAGTCTGGGTACCACGTTGGCCACTTCTCTCACCAGCCTAGTCTGACCTCTGATCTTGATGCTTCCCAGCTTGTCCTGACCATGGTTCAGTGCTGCTGCAAGTGGCTGATAAGGTTCCTTGGTCCTGCCTCTGTGCCTGTATTTCCAATTAACATCTCTAGACCTAAGTGGGCTGCACAAAATATAGCATTCAGAACCAGAACAAATGGTCTTTTGAGTCCCAGCCAACCGTCTGTGGATTACCCAGGGCTCCATACCAGCTGGTGATCTCACTGCCCCTCTGAACCTTCTGGGCAGACTGCATTAATAAACTGCTGAAAGAACCTTGGGTTCCTGTAACTTTTTCCAGGCTGATGTCTACTGTGATGTTTAATTTATGTTGTTAAGAAATAGAAGAAGTGCACTCCTTCCTGCTTAAAATGTTTACGTCAGCCGAGATCTGGCACTGTTTTTCCTGTATCATGAAGAAAGAGCATTAGGAGGAAGATTTTCTCTCTGAATCCAGAAAGGTTTAGCAACATCCTCCTCCAAACAGGTTGGGACAACATAATTTCAGATTTCCCGAAACTTCTGGATAGATGTGGACTCCCTTGCACAAACTGGTACCCAAATGTCAAAACTTCTTTCTTCTTAACCTGCAAACAGGGATTGGCAACTAAACAGATAGATTTCAAAATATCTTCTGTTTCCTGTTAACCAAATTACCTCCCAACCTACCCTAATTTGTCAACTCTTCCCTCAATTCAGGCAAGATGAAGCAAGGGACACCCACTTCCTTCCCACCTCCTCCACCCGCCTCCTTCCTTTACTCATTCACTAAGAGGGAAGCCTTCACTTTAAAAATAGAATTAAAAAAATATAAGAGCAGAGCTCTCAAGCACTCATCAAAGGGAGGTTTTTATCTCTGAATAGATGAAGGCTAAGAAAAATAGTTTTCTATCTAGGTTGAAGATTTTTCAACACAAAAAGAAATTCCATTCAATTGGCCCAAGATGTATTGAGTATTTATGTACCTAGAGTAGTATGTTTATGAAAGGCCTGCTCCCCCTAGCATGTTAAGTTCCTCGAGGGCAGGGATTTTTCTTTATGTTCACTAGAGATACTGCTTCTAATGGTCCTGGTGCATAGTCGGTGCTCAATAAATACATGAAGAATATTGAATGAAGAATGTTGAATCCTTAGGGAAGAAAGCAACTGGAGATTCTGGGAGAAACTTCTGAGAGGATCCTAAAATTCCAAAGCAGCCAGGCCTTCTGGGGATGATCTAGTCTATACCTGAATTTTTATTAATGTTAATAATAGCCAGGGCTTATTATTGAGTGCCAAGCACTAAGCTGAGCTCCTTGGTTTCATTTCCTTATTGAATTATGTTGCTCTCCTTCTTATTCATATGAGGAGACAGGTGATCTAGGAAAGTAAGTAACTAAGGTCACACAGCTAATGAATGGCCAAGCCAGGATTCACACCCAGGTTTTTGAGGCCAGTGCCTAGACTCCAATTCTGTGGTATATTGCCACTTTTTATAGTTCAGTAAACTGAGGCCTAAAAAGTGGAAGAGGCTACCCTAGTTTGCACACCTCAACAGTAGCATGGAGAACTTAAACTTGGCATTATTGGATTCCTAACTCAATGTTCTTGCTATAACACCACACTGCCTCTTATCGCTAATAAAACCAGGAATTTTAAAACTTTAGCTCTTCTCATAAAAATGTTTTCTCATCCTGATACTCTTCCCTTTAGTACTTGGAAAGAAATCTGGTTGGTATCTTTAAAAAAGAAAACTTTTAAAAAATCAAAAAATTCTTTTGAGAAAAAGCAACATGTTTGATGACCAAAAGAAAAAAGGCTTTTATTCATATGGAAAAAGTTAACCTGCTTAAAATATTAACATAGTGTTTATATACTGCCTTTCTTCCAGGAACTGAATGAGTTTAATATAGCTCATTAATTCCTAGACTATTTCTGTGAGAGAAGAGAACAAGCATCATTATCTATATTTTAATATGAGGAAACTGAAGCATAGAACCAACTGGAGAGTTGGGAAATAGAGTGAATTTGTATTCCAAGCCAAATGCGAAAGACATGATCATTAAGTCAAGCTACAGCTAGAATGTTTGTTGAATGTGGATCATTTCTGTGAAGTATGTTGGTCTTTGTTGAGGTGCCTTGAGAAGCCTATGGCATGATAGCTTTAATCAGTCAGCCCTATGATTAATATAGCATTTTCTTGAAGTGATGATTTTTAAAACTTGAGTCTCAAATTTGAGAATGTATCAGAATCACCAGGATGGAGAAAACACACATTGCTAAATTCCGTCTCCAAAGTTTCTGATTCACTCGCTCTGAGCAGTGGCTAAGAGTCTGCAGTTCTCTCAAGTCCCCAGGCCATGCTGCTGCTGCTGGTCCATAAACACGCTTTGAGAACCACCCAACTATAGTGACTCGCCATTGCAGATGGCCCTGCCGGAGGTCAGCACACAGACTCTGCAATGAAAGCTGCCCAGGTTTGAATCCTGTTCTGCCACTTCCTAGCTAAATGACCACTGATAATTCATATGACTTGCTATTTTGTATTACAATTGATTTCTTTTGAAAAAAAATCAGGCTTATGATAATTCTACGCAGCATGCAGCAGATAGAAAGTGTTCAATAATTGTTAGCTACCCTCCTATTTTGTCATGACTCAGGCTACAGGCTTAGAAACCTTCCCTGATGCTACAGAAACCCTCACTAACAAGGTATCATAAATTAGGAAATATCCCTCCCAAGAAGTTGGGCAGTCCCTAGGGAAATTAATATCAGGCAGAAATCTTAATTATGGGAATGATCATGAAGTTTGCAAGGCCTGATACTTTGATCAACAGGGAATATTATTTTAGGGCATGAACTCACGAGGTTTCCTTTAAAAGTCCTATTAGCAAGGGTAGAGATATGAACTTTGATATATTTCCAGAGAGTTAAGTACTGTAACAAATTATCAAATTTTAGTGATGCTGGTGAGGATAACTATGTTTGATGGAGGTGTATTCAGAAATGCTTAGTCTGAATTCTAATGAAAGAGATTTTCCTCCATTCCTAGGTTGCATTTGTTCTCCGCTCAGAAGAAAGGATTCTGTGTATGTGCTGAATGATAATAGTATGTTAAAAATTTTACCCAAGTTTTAACAATGCTTCCAGAGAAATAGAGGATTTATTCTCCATATTTAAATCAAATCACCAACAGAATGTAACAGAAATGATGATGTGCCTGTTCTGTGCCTGTCTTAAGAATGTATAGCATCCTCTGCTTTTGCACTCTAGGGAAGGCCAGCTACCATGTAAGATCTGAATATCCTAAAAGTGCCAGGCTGTTCTAAGTCCAACCTAATCGTGTGAACTAAGTCCCAGATCAGGAGCTCCAGTCAATACCCCAGCCAACAGGCAGCTCTGATTTCCCTGCCATGTGGCTGAGGCTATCTTGGAAGCAGATTCTGCAGCCTTCAACAAGCTGCCCCAGCTGATGCAGTTTGGGACCAAATAAATAAAATGGTTATTGTCTTACGCCACCTAGTCCAGTGTGGCTTCATTCATGAAGCAGCAACAAATAAGCGGAATAGCTAACTTAAAGAATAGCCCAGTGCTGTTTATTATAGGCACTCTGCATAAAAGTTCATCTTGATGCAGCCCTAACCAGCCCACAGTGATTTATTGGTGCTTTGTAAAACATATTGATTCTAAATAAACAATTACGCATATGTTATTTGATACATATGCATCAGTTACTAATAACAATTTTTTTACTTTTCTGTTCACAACTTTTTGATTTTTATATCAAGGAAGAAGGCCAAGGGAAATTCTCTTTCTCGATCTTGACTGTGACAGTATGATGATCTAGACCTAACATTTCATTACTTCTCATGTTCATTTTTATCATAAAAACATCAGAAAAAAAAGCCAACTGGTCAAAAGTACAAAGATGATGACTTAATTGACCAGATGGTTTCATGTGTATTTAAAACTACATGCACCCCAATGCATTTGAGGGCTGATGATAAAAAGATACTGACTGCACAGCGACACTTTCCATCCTCCAGCCTTACATCACCTTCCTTGGCAGAACCACACATTTCTATAGGTGATGGGGACCACTGCACACAGTCAAAATATCTAAGTTTGGTCATTGCCATTCACTTTTACCACTGCACTTTCCAAAATGAGAGAACACACACAAAATCCAAATGCATAGATGAGCAAATTGCTGCTTCATAAATCTTTCATAAGATCTAATTTTGTTCTATTTTAAGCCCTGAATAAAAACTCATACATATCCAGTTGTAACAGCCTGAGACTTCTCTTAAAAGAGGGTTAATTCTCAATGGAACCATTTCTCCAGATTTCACATTCCCTCTAAATCTTTCTTTTCCCCCAGAGAATAGCAGGTGGTTACATCAATGGTTTGCTATGCTAAGGAGACTAGAATATGTATGAAGGTTGTGTGTTTACTTTTGCAACTGTGGGGCTTTCCAAAACTTCTGCAAACAGGTACTTTAACCTCATGAAAGGTTTCATGAGAATTGAATACAGAGAGACATACACCTACAAAAGAAATGAATTGTACTATTTGCATAGTACATTTGTCTTCTGCTGCCTACAGGGATGAAGGAAGGTAAGCACTCTGGGAAGAGAATTGTGCCTAGACTGCAGTTAATTCCATGGCTTCCTGGCAAGTTATTGCATGTTGGAAGCTCAGTATTCCCATCTATACAAGACAACAGAAATGCCTCCCCATGAATGAAGCAAAATAAATGAAATGTTTGGAAAAGCACATTGATATGAACTCTACACAGGCAAAGAACTATCATAATGATATTATTATTATTGTCTTAATTACCTCTAAATATTAAGAATCATTATCATTGTTGGTTATCTGTTTTGCACTCCTTGAAAGATTATCTTTACTACAGTAGTAGTTGTATGACCTTACACAAGTTAATTTTTCATCCCTAAGGCTCTCTTTTTTCCTCACCCAATATGGCAGAGTTGTGAAGATTACATTACACGAAATAACCTTGGAGTGCATCACCACCACTTTAGCACTCTATCCTGGGAGCCAATGCTGATTCAAGACCCTGAGTGCTTCAACCAGGGTTGCACCACCACAGCAGATTCCCCCAGTTTTATTCTTCTTGCTTCTGGCTCCCAGAATGAGGCAGCTGCTGTCAATACCCTGCCCACCTCGTATCTCCGCAGCACAGCTCTGAGCTGACCTGCCATCATGTCCATCATCATGCCATCATCTTCCCTCTCTGTCTTTCTACTTTGCCACCTGAAGACTTTATGTACCCAAGAGCTCCACTAGCCTGTGTGCCGGGAAAAATCTCAACCAATGATGAGTGGAAGTTGGTGAATAAATAGCCCCACTTCTCACTGCAGCACTTCTACTATGCTTTCTAGAAGATTTTTGATGATTCTCGGGAAGATTGAGACCCACCTGTCTACAGCAGTAACCCACTCATTAACATTCCTTTTAACAGGCTTCACTCTCTCCCCTCCTTCACCTTCCCCATTCCTTCACTTGAGCTTCATGGTTGACTTCCAAAACAAACACATGAGCCAAAGACCTTGTTTCAAGGTCTGCTAGTGGGAGATCCTAAGTCACCAAAGCCTGGGATGGATGTGCCTGACTTGCCAAGCCTATCATTAGCCCTTGCCCTGACTGTACAACAGCCCTTGCCAGAATAAGTGAGTACCTGGCATTTTCAGCTTCTATAGTGACAGTAATTGTATAAGCTCTGTCTCTGTATTATTTTTATTTTCTATACTCTTCAAATATCAAAATATTTTTAGATACATACAATAAAAAATTATAAATATCTGCTACTCAATATTTCTTTCATCAAGAGAAGGAACAACACCTAGCTTTGTATTTGTATTTCTCTGGCGTGTAAATGTGTTGTAAAAACTCAAACATCATCTTTGTCTCTACTGCATGGTTCTCAACATCTGTTTATGAGCCCTCATAGTCCATGAGCCCCCCATGAGACTTCTGGGGCTTTTTGATCTTATGTTACATTCAACCAGCAGGTCCACTCTTTGATAATCCAAAGACTAGAAAAGAAATTGAGACACTGTCTTTAGCTCTTAACTTGCCCACAATCAAGTTAAGAAGACAATCATTTGCATAAATAATTCTGATTTAAGATGAACTCTGGCTAATGCTGCAATGCAAGTACAAAAGACAGGATACTGGGGAAAGGAAGGATTCATTTCCAATGAGGGAATCAGGAAAAGATTGGGCATTTAGCCATTTACAGATTCAGTGCCATCTCTCAGACTAAGGCAACATGGCCAGCAAAACCATAGCACTAATCTGAAAACGTGCAAACGTTGCTTTTAGCCCTGTGAGCAATCTGTAGCTACAAGAGTGCTCCTGTGAGTGACATGGTTTGTTATAGATTTACAGGGAGCTCCTCTAGGGAAGTGCATCTAGCAGTTATCCAAGTATGTACAAGTAAGCACAAGGTCAGAACCAGGTCAAGTAGGGAAGATGGCCACATACTTGACACAACATTGAGACTCTTGCAGGACAGGGAATTTGTTCAGGAGATTTGCACTCACGGTCATATCCCACGTATCTTCTTCATATTTGGGAAGAAGCAGCTTTTTATTGGCAAAGGCAGGGCTGGTCCATGTTGCTCGGCAATGTTTTCTCTTTTTCAATAGCCATAGCTTACAACTGAAATATCAGGAGCTGGTTACACATAATGCTTTGGCAACCCTTGTACAGCACTATGCAAATGTCATGTGTTAGCATTTCTGTAATTGTCATATTTCAATTGCTGGTGTATCTTCTTATATCTAATTCTAATATATAACATAACATTTGATATCCATGTGAGAGTTTGATGGCTTTGGAGGCAAGGAACAGAAAACCCATCTCAAACCAGCTTAAACAATAAGGAAATGTACTGGCTTACATATCTGAAAATTCTAGAGATAGGGAAGACTAATTAAGGCCTGAATTCAGTTTCTTTGTGATTCTCTTGGCTGTCTCTCTTCTCTCTTAGCTTCATTCTTGAGCTGATAGTGAGAAAGCTGCCTTAGTTCTAACATGGTGATGTCCTTGGTGGAGAGAAGCCATCTTTTCCAGTGACTTTCACTTTTCCAAATGCTCCCTGTAAACATTGTGTCTTGTCTCCTTCTTCTGGACTGAGATGCACACTCTTTCCTAAGCCACTTCTTCTGTGCAGCAATTCTTCCTGTTGGTTGTCCTGGATTCCTATACCAGTTACTCTCAAGGAGATAGGAAACAAATCAGACCCATCCTGAAGCTGGGGACAGGCTCCCCTCCCTTGAAGCATTTGTTGCTGATATGGTTTGGCTGTGTCCCCACCCAAATCTCATCTTGAATTGTAGCTCCCATAATTCCCACGTGTTGTGGGAGGGACCCAATGAGAGATCATTGAATCATGGGAGCTGTTTCCCCCATACTGTTCTTGTGGTAGTGAATAAGTCTCACGAGATCTGATGGTTTTATAAGGGGAAACCCCTTTCACTTGGTTCTCATCCTCTCTTGCCTGCCTTTCACCTCACCATGATTGTGAGGCCTCCCTGGCCACGTGGAACTGTGAGTTCATTAAACCTCTTTCCTTTATAAATTATCCAGTCTTGGGTATGTCTTTATCAGCAGTGGGAAAACAGGCTACTACAGTTGCCACAAGGGGGAAATCTAAATACCCAGAGTAAGTCGGGAAAGAAGGAGTGAATTACAAACTGCATCCACCACGTTAGCAGAGATTAAATGGCTTAAGATAGGTAGAGCACTTGGATAATAACTGTGATATGGAAAAATGCTTAAATAATATTAACCGCTCTTTTTGGAATGTTAAAATTACTAAGTAATCTATTTTTCTAAATACAATTCTAGAAATTCAGGCAAAGAAAAATTGGTGTCTAACCAAAAAAAACTATGATCTTACATAAACAATTTTATAGATTTTTTACTTGACCAATGATTAGGTGTTACATATTTTCCAGTAGAATTTTAGTCAATCAGTATGTTTTAATATCTGCACCATGAAAGACACAATTACAAATGCTACCTGAGACATTAAGTGTAAAAATATAGCTTCTTCTAGACACTTGGAAGCTAACACATAACATATATACCATATCAGTGTACAATAACACTCAAGGAATCAATATTCAATAATAAGTGAAATACTAATATTTATATGTAATATAAATATGTATATATAATCGATTTATATAATAATAGAAATATAGAATAAGTGTTTCAGTACTACACTGTTTAAGAGCCTGGTCATTAAAATGCCATGCAACATATGGTTTGAATTCTTGCCCTAGCATTGGCATCTGAGTGATATTGAGAAACTTGTTAATCCTTCCCTAGCTTTCTGTACCTATCTCACTGGACTATTGTAAGGGTTAAATTAAATGAGCTGATGCAAATAATTGTTGTCACTGCATCTGGCACACATTACATACTCCGAAAACATTAGCTACCCTTAGAATCACCATCCTCATAATGAGTCAGGTTTATAAATTTGATCTCAGTTTTAAAGGAAGTGTATGAAGCTGAAAGGTAAAAAAAAAAAAAAAAAAAAAAAAAAAAAAATAGGAGATAGCTGACCACATAATCACAAGTCACACTTGGGAACTCAGTGAACAGCCAAACTGGGGCAGGAGAAGACTCCAGGTAATAACAGGTCATATTTGTACAACATCACCTCACTGACTCCTCACCCCTTTTAAATTCAAGAAAGAAGAACAGTACCTAAGGTACTGACGGTGCCCCGTGAGTAACTGTTGGGTGGGTGATGATGGAATAAAAATAAAATAGTTGGCCGGGCGCAGTGGCTCATGCCTGTAATCCCAGCACTTTGGGAGGCTGAGGCAGGCAGATCACGAGATCAGGAGATCGAGACCATCCTGGCTAACACGATAAAACCCCATAGCTACTAAAAATACAAAAAATTAGCCGGGCACGGTGGTGGGTGCCTGTAGTCCCAGCTACTCGGGAGACTGAGGCAGGAGAATGGCACGAACCTGGGAGGTTCACACCCATTCTCATCTTCTAGAGTTGTAAAGATTCAGTGCAGCAATGCATAGAGGACTTTTTAGGACACCACTGGTTTTTTTTTGGGTTCTCCCCACTCTGTATTTTAATCTGTGCAATTCACAGCTCTGTTCTCCATTTGTCAGAGACTTTGGTGTTTGCTTTTCCAGCTCTAGGAGCTGTGCATTCACAAAGGAGGGGTGGCAGGGATTGCTGTTCCACTGAAACCCCTACAGAGAGGCAATCACCTCTCTCATCACACACAGCATTCAAACTAGAGAAAATGGCTACAATTTCATTTCCATGAGTCTGACACTCAGGACTGGCCTGAGTGTCATATTAATAATTTGTGGGGTCCAGTGCAAAATGAAAATGTGGAGCTTCTTATTTCAAACCTATTAAGAATTTCAAGACAGGAACAGCAGAGCATTAAACAAGGTATGGGACCCTTTTGAGCTCATTCACAGGTTGTACACTCTAAAGCCAGTCCTGCTGATAGACTTTAAGCACTCTCCTTCCCGTTTTCCTTTAGGTTGGAGGTATATACAATGGAGACTCCGTTGCTATAACTTATCCACCTATGTAGTCAGCCCTTTGCTACTTCTGTCCCAAATGCCTGACCGTAAGTGTTCCTCCTTCCTTTGATCTTTGCATTAAACTTACTTTGCACTCTGAAATCCAACTACCTAGACTCACGTTTGGATTCCACCGCTTACCAGCCTGTATGACATGGGCATAGTACCTAACTTCTCTTTACCTTTATTTTACTAAATAGAGGTAAAAATCCTGAAAACTGAGGATAATGATAATAGCAACCTTATAGACCTGTGGGTTGAACAAGCTAAAAATTTAAAGTTTATGAATAGCGTCTAATGCAGTGGTTCTCAACCATGGCTGCACATTCAAACCTCTTGCCGGGCTGTTTAAAACTTCCATATTGCTGGGTCCCCACTCACAACCAATTGAATCAGAGTCTTTATGGGTGAGGCCAGGATATTGGTAGTTTTAAAAAGCTCCCCAGGAGATGTGAGTGATCAAGAGAGTGGAGGACTATTAGTCTTGTGCATGGCAAGTATTCAATACAGTGTTGGCTAGTTAATACACAGCATAGCTAAACAAAGAAGTAAAATGTTCTGCATTTCGGTTCTTCCCTTGGATCTACTCTGCATCTGGCTTCTTTCTCCCATTCCCATCAGCTTTTATCCAACATGTACCTGAAAGCAATATAAATCAAAACTGAAGATGTCTTAAGGTGCTCCCACTGAGACGAAGGTGCCTTTGAATACAGGTCTCCCCATTAACCTAGAGATGAGAGGGGGAAATGTCAACTTCTCCAACAGGGGTCTTTCTTTTGATATCAAGGTGGGCTATACTCCAAAAGCTTGGCACACTGAGGGCTTTAGGGGACAAGGAGGACTTCAGTCAAGTCACCAGAGATCCTTAAATAATGCAAGGCAGAGGAGCAAGGCAGTGATGAGAATGTTAATTTCTTGAGCTCATATTTCTCTCCCATCGGTGCGCATAATCATCTTTTGAAAATGTCCTTTTGTCATATTTATGATGGTGACACATCCATTATGAATACAGTAGCTCATTTGCAACATGACCTGACAAATATTGAATGTTCTAGGCTACATTTAATTCTATGATAACTAAAATCATTTGTGTTTCTTAGTAACCAGAAAGGGTTCAGATTATATAAAGCATAAAACAGGAAGAACTTATGATTTGTCCTCACAATCAATCCAACAAAAGGATGTGGCCTGGGGTTGAGATAGGAGCTGTAGGAGTGGAGCCAATTTGGCCTCAAGATAAAGAGGATTTCAATTTCAGGCTGAGGTTCAGGGACACATTTTTGGAGGGAAGCTGGATGAACTAGTGACAAATGGTTTTCTAAGTAAAAGTCAATGACCATCTCCTCCAGCTACGTCAAGGAATCGGTTTACAAACCCAAGGCCTTTGAAACTCAGACTATAAAATCTGACTTGGGGAGAATCTCAGAGGCCCAAATTCCAACATCCAGTTGTTGAATAATTGCTACATTTGCTGTGATTGTGGGTGTAAGAGAAAGGAGGAAATCCTGCCTGAAAGCTGTTTATGTTCTAGTTGGATCCGCGATTCCTAAACACCTGAGAAGGAAACTCCTAAGAGGTCTTACAAAATAACATAGGTTTAGATGGCAAAAGAAGCATTATAGTCAGGACAATGTTTTCAATGAATTTTGCAATCATGGTGAGTCCCGAAGTTCGCTGTGTAGGTTAAAAGAAAGATTTCTTTTTGGAAGAACAGAAGAGAATAAACTGAACTAGTCTAAATCATAGCGCTTTTCTTTTTGTTAAGTAAATTGTTAGGATTAAGTACTGTTTTCTAAAAGTTTTGTTTCATTTATATATGCTTATGTATGTGCATCTTAGATTATGATGTAAAATGGAATTTCGCTATCATATTCAAGGTCCAAAAAGAATGAAATTCACCATTATTAGGGGACAGAGTCTCCTCAGGGCCCTTAGGGCAGAATTTACAAATTGGTGGTTCACAGGATACATATAGCCCATTAGCAGTGGGTCGATTGGGAATTTTATTGTTGTTGTTTTATGGTTCACAAAATGAGGTTCTGAAAAAATAAGACGAAATGGTCAGCAGTTAAAAGCCAGGAGGTTTCATATTTTAAAAGCACAGATTTTGGCTGGGCACGATGGCTCATGCCTGTAATTCCAGCACTCTGGGAGGCCGAGTTGGGTGGATCATCTGAGGTCAGGAGTCCGAGACCAGCCTGACCAACAAGGTGAAACCCCGTCTCCACTAAAAATACAAAAATTAGCTAGGTGTGGTGGCAGGAGCCTGTAGTCCCAGCTACTCCGGAGGCTGAGACAGGAGAATTGCTTGAACCTGGGAGGCAGAGGTTGCAGTGAGCCGAGAGTATGCCCCTGCACTCCAGCCTGGGCAAAAGAGTGAGGCTCCATCTCAAAAATAAAAAATAAACATAAAAAATACAGATTTCTAGCTTTTCTTCAAATACCAGAACATTTGGAAATAATGAGTCTGTTTACCCACAGACCAGGAGAGCCCAGACAAACTTTCTTCTGAAAAAGGAAAAAGTCTGATGGGTAAGTCACGTGGATCTATTCCCACATTATTCTTTATCCCTGGATCTTTTGGCTTGACAATGATTGGGACCTGGTAGGTGCTCTTGCCCCAGCCTACATTTTTGACCTTATTGCTCACCCACCTTCTGTTCCAGTCAAACTAGAGAGCTAAAGTACGCAAGAATAGTTCTGGCAATCCTCTAAATGCGTAGCACTCTCTCTTCACCTCAGACCCTCTGCTGGTTGAAACCTTTGCCAAAGCCCAGGCCAAACTTACAGACCTTCCAAAAAGCTTTTCTGAATCTTGCATCTCCTGATAGTTTCCATCCCTGAATCCCCTATTCTCTACTGCCCTTGCAGTACTCTATAATTCTATACTCTATTATTCTCTAAAATATGTCATTCTTATTTTTCATCATCTGTCTCCTTGAGTAGGTCATGAGCTCCCTGAATGCAGGAACCATGTCACATTTGTCTCTACTTTACCATCCCATTGTCTAGGCCAGTGAATTGTGTATAGCAGATACTCAATAATTGCTTGACGAATTGCATTACAAAAGATTTCAATATAAGCTTATTTATTAAAGCATTGTTTGAAATAGAAAAAAAAAGGAAAACAATCCAACTGTCCATCAGTTGAGTTTGAATAAATCAATCGCAGCACCTCCATACAATGAAATACTCTGAGACTAGTAAAAGTGATTTAGATCTATATTTGGTGATGTATTATAGAAAGATGCTTAGAGCATATTACTAAGTAAGAAAGCAATTTCCAGAACCACAAAGACAGCATTATCTGAAAAAAATTTTTGAATAGACACTTTTATGTATAAAGAAAATCTAAAAATATATTTATTCATTCACCTCACAGATATTTCCTGAATTCCTACTATGAGTCAGAAATTATGCTAAGAGCTGCACATATAGGATTTAAATAAGCAAAATCTCTATGAGCATGGAGTTAACAGTCCAGTATGGGAGGTGAAGAAAAATTATATGTAAGACAATAATGAGTGCAACAAAGAAAAATAAAGCAGAAAAATTGGATAAAGAGTGACAAAACTAACGTGGAGAACATTTGTATATTAAATAAAGTGGTCAGAAAACAATTCTTCAATTAGGGATTATTTTTCCCAGAAACCTGAATGAAGTGAGAAAATAAGCCACATCGTTATCTGGAGGAAGAGGATTCCAGGCAGAGAGAACTCTGCCTGGAGAAGTGGAGAAGTCCTGAGGTATAATTGTACTGGCTGTGATGAGAGACACCAAGTAGAAGGAAATGCAATATGAGATGAGATCAGAAAATTAGTGTGACATCACATTATGTAATGCCCTATAGGGGACTTTGAGTCTTATTCTGAATTGAGAGAGAGGCTGGGCAGGCATTAGAAGAATAATAAAGAGTTTGGTAATAGACTTGGTAAGTTCAAGTGATCTATTAGACCTCCAAATGGGAGGTAGATAGTTTGATACTTTATCTACTATTCAGGAGGCATGTGTAAGCTGTATTATACATTTGGGATAACATATACAATGGCATTTAAATCCATTTTCTAGGTTGGCAAGACTACTTTGAAAATAAATGCAGAAAGCAAAGGGGTCTGTAAACAAAAAATAAAATTCTAAGCCCTCCCAACTATCCGAATGGACCCGTCCTCTCAGCCAAGGGCATTTCAAAGTTAACCTGAAAAACTACTTCAGGCCATAATGGGAAGTAGTGGAGGAGAAGGTGGTCAGACATGCTTCATTACCATTAACATCAACACAAACCTAAAGACTGATAGAATAGACTCTTTAAGTCTGATAAGAAACATTTACACTCTATTCTCTCTAAAGCCTGCTATCTGGAGGCTTCACCTGCATAATTAAATCTTGGTCTCCACTACTCCTTATCATAACCCAGACATTCCTTTCTTTGGATAATAACTCTTTCAACCAATTACCAATCAGAAAATCTTTAAATCTACCTATGGTCCAGAAGTCCCCGCTTCGAGTTGTCCCACTTTTCTGGACCAAACCAGTGTACATCTTACATGTATTAATTGATGTCTCGTGTCTTCCTAAAATGTATAAAATCAAAGCTGCACCCCGACTACCTTGAGCACATGTCATCAGGACCTCCTGAGGCTCTGTCATGAGCAGCGTGTCCTTAACCTTGGCAAAGCAAACTTTCAAAATTGATTGAGACCTGTCTCAGATACTTTTTTGTTCACAGGTTTGAGGACTGAGCTTCGTGGCATTCCATCATTTACGGGTCTGGAAGATTAAAGAAGCTGAACAAACATTACTTACAAGGAGGAGTCTGAGAAATGAGGAAAAAGGAGAGAGCTAAGTTAAAGGAACTTAATGAAGAAAGTACAGTAGTAATGAATGGATGCTTACAAGCTTAACGATGGTAGCAATAGCTTTTGTTGGTGAACATCTCTGTGATAAACCTCACAGAGCCCAGATGAGGGTGTCAATAGTGCTATAAGGCCATCCAGTTGATGGAATGAGTAGCAGATATTTCCTCCCTTCGCTAGTTTTCCTAACCTTCGGGTATCAACATCTCCAGTAGTTCAACCGTAGACATTCCTTTTGTCAGGTAACTAAAGAAACTATACAGTCATTGTGTTTTTTAACAGAATTCACTAGAAGAGAGTATGCTAGTAGGTGGGGTCAGATAATTATACAAATCATTTACACCTGACATTTGCATGTTACAACACTATTATGCAGAGTGCCATTCTAGATTTTAATCTTATTGTGTTCTTATATGAGCCTAGTGAGTTAGGTTATGCAGATGTTGTTACAATTATTATTACGGTAGAATTGCATCTTACTTGGCAGTGGGGTTCTAAAGTACATAAACAGAAAATTGTATATAGTCAAAATTACCTGTGAGAATTTTTTCTTTCAAAAACTCCAACACACTCAGTTTTCCTGCAAGTATTAGGATTCGTTGCTGTTTCTTCCACTCATGCCTGGTAAAGTGGATGGCTTCTCTTTGGGCTCATGCTGTTCAAGAAAATAGAGACATGTTCAGTATAGCAAGATGCATGCTATTTCTTCATTTCTTTCCCTCCCGTTCTTCTTTCTTACGTCTTTTCATAAATATTTATGACCTCTCTTACATATAAGGCATTATCATAGGTGTTGTATATACAGTCATGAAACAGAGAGACTATATTCTTGGCCTCAGCAGGCTTACAGTCTAGCATACACTGTGAGAAGCACATGTAATGCGGGAACAATAGTCCAGACCTTTGGCACACATGCTATTGCCATTTATGGCTAGCAGAACTCTTGCACTAATTAAATTACTTCTTTTCCTCTAACGGAATGCTTATATTTGAATTTGCCTAAGATAAACTCCCATCAGATGCAATTCTGTATTACCATAATACAAATAAAGGAATAGGCTTAGAGAGAAAGGGTGACTTCCCAAGAGTCATTCTATCATAGCAGAATTGGACTTTAAGTCCAGGTTTAAAAAATTTTACATCCCATGTTCTCCTTCCTCTGTTCTCCTAGACCCCTCTTCTCTCCTCTGACATGGTTACTCTTTTGGGCTGAGTCTGCACCTCCCTTTGTCCCTCCTAAATGGGACAGCATGGCCTTGCTCTTGTCTTTTGTTTGCCTTTTGCTCGCCTTTTGCTCGCCTTTTGCTCTTGACTGTTCTGTCCCCAGATACAAATTTCTGTTTCTATCCTCATCTTAGCCTCACTTGAAGAAAATGTGGCTATAAACGTCTCCATTGCTTAGTCTTTTGCTATTGGTATCCTTGACGCTTGGTCAGAACTAGCCCAGGCATAGCTATTGAATAGAAAATACTTGATTTCACTTTACTGACATCTCGACTTTCCAACTTCCCTGGAGATTCCATTATATTCCTACAACCCAGGTAGAGAATTGTCATTTTTACTGAGGATAAACCTATTTAGGTGAATGTCCCTCTGCAGAATCATTTATCTTCCATTCCAATTTATACTGTAGACATGGCTCTTGTCCAAAACATGGTGATTTATTAGGGTTTCTATTTAGGACTGTGTTTAAAGACACTATGCCCTACATTGTGAGATTGCTAAAGTAAGAAATTCCCATAAAATTAAATTTCAAGCAGAACAAATTTTGTGGGGAAGGAGAGACGGGATTGTCTGAAGTACATGAATTCTTACTGGTGAGACTGTGAAACCCTTTGTATCATGTCAGGTTGAACTCACCTATTACTTGGTAAAAGTAGAAAGTTAAAGCAACGTGACTTCATTTAGGTAAATAGATGTGCTATATTATGAAGCTGCTCTAAATGTTTTTGAATAGTTGCCACTGTAATTTTATGATATAATGACTTGGTTTAATGTCATGGTCATTTGATGAAGTTTTTACATTCATCCGAGGTAAGCTATGAGAAGGAACAAGTGATTACTTGCAAACAGAGACCTTTTACAAATTGGTTTTCAAAAATAAGGGGAAGAAAATGGTGAAGTCTCCAGATCCTTTTCTTCACTAAAGAGCCATTGGCATGCAGTCACCTTTCTGGGCCTCAGTTTCTGTCAGGGTAAGAAATGTTAGCTGCTATAAGGAGCAACCTTGAAATCTCAGTGATTATTTGCTCACTCACTCCAGTATAAGGAGTTTGTGTGGGAGGTGAATTCTGGCCCTTACAAATTATGGCTCCACCATTTTCAGCAAATAGTCCCAAATTAATACCATTTGAAAGTTTTGCTGGGTGCAGTGGCTCACACCTGTAATCCTAGCACTTTGGGAGGTGGAGGTGGATAGGTCACGAGGTCAGGAGATCGAGACCATCCTGGCTAACACGGTAAAACCCCGTCTCTACTAAAAATACAAAAAATTAGCCAGGCGTGGTGGCAGGCACCTGTAGTCCCAACTACTCGGGAGGCTGAGGCAGGAGAATGGCGTGAACCCAGGAGGTGGAGGTTGCAGTGAGCCGAGACTGAGCCACTGCACTCCAGCCTGGGCGACACAGTGAGACTCTGTCTCAAAAAAAAAAAAAAAAAAAAGAAAGAAAGTTTTTGCATGGTTACCATTATTGCCCTTATGAGAAAACCATTTTCAACAGTCAACTCACTCTTTCCAGGATGTTTTCTCTTACCTTTTTCCTACACTGCAGACTGGCTACAACTTTAACTTGGATAATCATGAAAGAGTTGACTATCTCTTTGATACCAAATTATTACATTGGAAATAAATGCTTACATTGTTATCTACCTCTAATTATGTAACATTTTAGGCTTCTTCATTACTCAAGTATACGAAATAACAAATTTAACAACTCTTTAGTTAATTGATTCTGGATGTGTTTTTCACAAAACTTCAGCCATAAGAGAAAAGATATCTGGTTGATTCAGAAAAAAAAAAAAAATCCAAAAACTATTTTCTCAAAATAATTTCTTAATGGAATTTAATGGTGTTTAATATTCAAGTTCTTCTCTTTTTTCTTTCTTCTCTGAGGAAAAGAAACTAAAATACCAAGTAGATTTCAGATCACAAAAAAGAAGAAACTGGCAGGAGGCTTAACACTTGGTGTCTTGGATTCTTTTTCCTACTACCAAACAGTCCATATTTTTTTCTTTCATTGTATTTATTTAACTCCTTCTTCATATCTACATATGACTTATTTACGCTGCTAATTTTTCATTATTTGCAGTATTTACTATCTAAGGTTTGTGGTGGCTGGTTTTGCATTGTTGTTAGTTTAAAAGTTTGTTGTTGTTTTTGGCTGGCTATATGAGGTATATTCCTGCACTTCTCTACTTCTTGACCATTGTGTAATACCGTCTAATTATTCAAACCAAGGTGATTTGAATAATTAATACTTGATTACACCTTTGAGAACCTCACACATAGTCTTGGCCCTACAGAAATCATCTATATGTGGAATTTCATGAGGGTGGGATTTAAAACATGTCTTATAGGATGGAAGGGAATATGAAGAGGAAGCCTTACGACGCTCAATGGGGTAATAAGTTTAGAGGTAGGATGTGCAAAATACAAGATCTATTTTTGCAGAGTTAGAGAGCAATTTGGGGAAATGGGTGAGACCCAGATAGGGATGCCTCGTATAAACACCTAGAATATTTAGACTCTAGAGAAGGTTTCTTCAAAGTGTATTTCAGAAAGCACAATTTCCTTACTGCTCCATAAAAAGAGGAAATCATGTATTTAAGATATGCTTCATATGACTTTTACCTCTATTATTAATGTTGAACTTTGGTTTAATGCTTACTCTTGCCCTAAACCATGGCTAAGTTTGTTACTTGCATTATCATTTGTTGTTTTTTGGTAGGTAGATGCTATCATCACCAACATCATTATCATTGTATTTATTATTTATTGTTGTGTAACAAATTACCCTAAAAACTGGCTTAAAACAACTTTGAACATTTATTCTCTCACCTTTTCTACGGGCCAAGAGTTTGGTAGCATCTTGACTGGGAGTTCAGGCTCAACATGTCTCAGTTGCAGTCAAGTCATCAGCCTTAGCTGAAGTACTCTGAGAGCTTGATTATGTCCTCAGGGTGCACTTCCCAGTTGGCTTGCTCACATGGCTGCCATGTTGGTGCTGGTTATTAGTTGAAGGCTTTTACTCTACGTAGGCATTCTAATGGGCTCTTTGGGGATCCTCATGACATGGCAGTTGGCTTCCTCCAGAACAAGTTATCCAAGAGAGAGCAAGGAAGAGATACAGTGTCTTTCATGACTCAGCTTTGAATACAACTCTGCAACATCCTATGGGCTATACAAGTCGGTCCTTTCTCATGGGGGAAGAGACTACCAAGTGTGTGAACACAGTGTGAGAGGATAATTGCAGGCCATTTCAGAGGTCATAATCATTATCTTATTTTGCAGATCAGGGAACTAAAATCAGAGAGAAGAAGTCATTTGACAAAGAACATAGAACATTGGGAAAGGTCACTTAAACCCAGACACTCTGATTTAGAGAAAGCAAGTTTTGAAACTATTCTATATTTATCTCCAATAGATGATTTCTTTATTAGTGTCACATGGATATTAACATAATAGTCGGATAAATCTTTCTGTAATGAAAGTACTTTCCAAACTCACGAGTTTGTCTTTTCTTTTTCTTTCCTTTTTTCTCCCTCCCTTCTTTTTCTTCCTCCTTCTTTTCTTCCTTTCTTTTCTTTCTTCCTTTTTCTTTCATTTACATAGAGTATTAACATCTTGGAGAACATGTTTTGGGAAATATCACTGTAGGAAATAGGGATAATTAGAAGATTTTAAATAAGACAAAGAAATGAAGAGAATGTTATTGGAGTAGATTAATTTGATAAGTGTGGGGGACAGATTGGTGGGAGAAGGAATCAGAGGCATGCAATTGTGTTTTTTTAAGAAAACAGAAACCAAACAAACAGACACAAAAAGGTAAACAAAAAGCAAGGGACTATTGCACATGTGACTTGGAAAAAAAATCAAAAGAAAGAGTGAAATAATGCAGGGTGGTGAAAGGGGGAGAGCAGTCTACAAACTACATAAAGCAGAAGAGTAGAGTGGTTAAAGGCAAAGCATTGAGTCAAATATGTCAGACTTTTTTCTTGGCTCTGCCCGGTAAGCTAGGGGATATAGGAAAAGTCAATTCAAACCCATCTGACCCCAAACTTATTCACCTGAATAGGCAGGCAAAATTATGGTACCTCCTGTTGTTGGGAGAATTAAAAATCACAAGGTAAATGCTCATAAAAGATCTTTATCATTATTTTTCATATTGAACTATAATTACCTGAAGAAATACAAAATTAAAAGTGAATTTTTATTGTAAATAGGATATTAATTTTTTTAAACGTTTTTCAAAACCTCAGAACCCTGTCCTTGAAGGTCTTGTAAGTGATTAATGTATCATGATAAATATGACATTGTTCTAGTTGAAGGAAGGAGCCCAACTTCTTGCTCCCATTCGTCTTCTATCCTGAAGTGTTAGTCAAAGAAACCGTATAGAGTGCCAGGAAATTTGCAAGGTGCTTTTTTAAAATCATCAGATTAAAACCAAACCACCAGTGCCAATTTTTGAGATGAACTATGAGAAGATCATGGTACAAGTAGAAGAGATGTCTCCCCATAGACACATATAAATAGAGACAAATGAATATATCCTAACACAAAGCATTTGCAACCCCAAAAAGCTTAATTCTAGAGCCAGAGAGGAGAAAAAGTGAATAAGCAATAAGCCTGACTACTGAGGTCAGAATTTAGTTTTCTTTATTACTAATGAACATAGATTTCCATAACTATTTACCATAACTTTGCAGGGCAGGTGCTGGATCTTATTTACTGCCATATCCTCACTGTCTTGCTCAATACATACCATTTAATGATGCTTGATAAATATCAGTGGAATGAATGAATGATGGAGTCAATGGATAAAGGAATGAATGTTTGCATGAAAGGGTTTGGTAGAAATGAGAATAAATGGATGTGAGAAATAAACACTTAAAAAGAAAAATAAATAAACACTTAAAAAGAATAATAAATACAATTTCACTACAAACCGATGCACTGAATGAAGGAAAGAAATTTCCTGACTTACAAGAAACAAGACAGCTGAACTTTATGATTCTCTTTTAGCTTAAAAAGCCCACACTTCTAATGTTTTCTGAATTACAATGTTCTCTACATCTTTAAGCTTCATTTCAAGACTGCTTCAATAGTACTGCATTTCATAGAAATTTGGAATTGAGGAGGAAAAGCCCATTTGATAGAGAAGATAAAAGAATGCACATCTATTATATATCAATTACAAAATTGAATAAGTTTTTAAAAAAGAATTTGAGGCCTCTGTTAGGGTTCTCTAGAGGGACAGAACTAAGATCTATATATAGATATATATAAAAAGGGGAGTTTATTAAGTATTAACTTCCATAATCACAAGGTCCCACAATTGGCTGTCTGCAAGCTGAGGAGCAAGGAGGGCCAGTCTGAGTTCCAAAACAGAAGAACCTGGGGTTAGATATTCGAGGGCAGGAAGCATCTAGCACGGGAGAAAGATGTAGGCTGGGAGGCTAGGCCAGTCTCTCTTCTTCACGTTTTTCTGCCTGCTTTACATTCGCTGGAAGCTGATTAGTTTGTGCCCACTAGATTAAGGGTGGATCTGCCTTCCCCAGCCCACTGACTCAAATGTTAATCTCTTTTGGCAATACCCACACAGACACACCCAGGATTAGTACTTCGTATCCTTCAATCCAGTCAATTTGACACTCAGTATTAACCACAAGTCCACTCCTTGTCAACTTGAACCCATAAACATCTCCTGAGATCATAAATAATCTTCAAATAAAGACAATAATAAGGTCATAATTATGCCTAGCATAATACAACTATCCTTCAAACAACTGGAAATGTAACAATCCCCAACACAAACACTGTTACTTAAAGTTAACAATATTTAAACGCTTATATGAAGTCAGTACATCTTATGTCACATGATAAAGGAAAAGGAAATAAAATAAAGATATTTTCTTAGTACAAGTGTATACATGCACAAACATGTTTTTCACAAAAGAGGGAGGAAATACTCATGACAATTACAGTCTTCGTTTCTGCAGCTGGTCACGTGGTCGTAGGTGGTATTGACGACTACCTTCTTCTACTTCCTATTCTGTATTCCCTTTGCCTTCAGCAAGCATCTCAGCAGGTCATGGTTTGTTGCTTTTTTTTTTTTCCTGGTGGAGTGACCCAAACCTTCATTCCTGAGGAATCTGGGCCATTTGTAGTCCTGCCTGGATTGGGCTGTTGTAGTTTCCAATTGACCTTAATCACAGGGCATGGGAATAATAAGAGATGCCCTAATGTATCTCCTGTATTCCATGCATACTCTTCCTTACCTCCATTGTGGAGTAGACTGATTTCATCTTGATAGTCCAGGTCAATCTCCCCAGCCAACACTGTAACTCCCTTCTTAGCCTGTTGACTTAAAGGCAGGAGGAGCCCAAAGTGTCCAGGTGGCAACCTTAACTTCCAGTTTAATGGAATTTTTGTTGTGTCTCCTGGTCGCAGCATTCCTCCCTCTGGAACTAAGACCTCTAGGCCGGCAGAACGTAGTATCTTGGGAACAGGAAGCAAAACTTTTGCTAGTGGATCACTAGGGGTGATGGTGAGTGGTGCCACTGCCACTTCTACCCCTTGATTCCTGGACCTGCAAATCCTGGCTATGAGAGAAAAAGTAACATATATTGAACACTGATTCAGAGCATACACGGCCTTCTGGAGAACTCTGCCCTATCCTTGCAAAGTATTGTCACCTGGTTGGCGTTGTAATTGTGCCTTCAAAAGGCCATTCCAGAGTTCTATTAATCCAGCTGCTTCAGGATGTTGGGGAACATGGTAAGACCAGTGAATTCCATGAGCATAAGCCTACTGCCACACTTCTTTAGCCACAAAGTGAGTGCTTTGGTCAGAGGCAATGCTGTATGGAATACCATGATGGTGAATAAGGCATTCTGTGAGTCCACAGATGGTAGTCTTGGCAGAAGCATTGCGTGTAGGATAGGCAAACCCGTATTGGAGTAAGAGTCTATTCCAGTGAGGACAAACCTCTGCCCTTTCCATGATGAAAGAGGTCCAATTTAATGAACGTGCCACCAGACAGCTGTCTGATCATCCCAAGGAATGGTGCCATATCAAGGGCTCTGTGTTGGTCTCTGCTGCTGGCAAATTGGGCACTCAGCAGTAGCTGTAGCCAGGTCAGCCTTGGTGAGTGGAAGTCCATGTTGCTGAGCCCATGAGTAACCTCCATCCCTGCCAACATGGTCACTTTGTTCATGGACCCACTGGGTGATGACAAGGGTGGCTGGTGAAAGAGGCTGAGTGGTGTCCACAGAACGGGTCATTCTATACACTTGATTATTAAACTCCTCCTCTGCTAAGGTCACCCATTGCTGAGCACTCACATGTGATACAAATATCTTCATAGTTTTTGACCACTCAGAGAGGTCCATACACATACCTCTTCCCCAAATTTCTTTGTCACCAGTTTTCCAATCAAGCTTCTTCCAGGTCCCTGACCATCCAGCCTTGGCTACGGCCCATGAATCAGTATATAATCGCACATCTGGCCATTTCTTCTTCCATGCAAAGTGCACAACAAGGTGCACTTCTCGAAGTTCTGCCCATTGGGAAGATTTCCCTTCACTGCTGTCCTTCAGGGATGTCCTAGAAAGGGGCTGTAGTGCTGCAGCTGTCCACTTTCTGGTGCTGCCTGCATATCGTGCAGAACAATCTGTAAACCAGGCCCTAGTCTTCTCTTCCTCTATCAACCAATCATAGGGAACTCTCCATGAGGCCACCATTAGTGCAGGCTGGGGTTGAGAAGACAGGGTGACAGGAGTGGAGACCATGGGCATTTGAGCCACTTCCTCACATAACTTACTTGTGCCTTCAGGACCTGCCTGAGCCCGATCACATATACAGCACTTTCATCTGATGATACAATGCTGCCACTGTGCCATGACCCACTTTATGGCTACATGGGTCAGAAAGCACCCAGTTCATGATAGGCAGTTCGAGTCACATGGTGACTTGATGACCCTTGGTCAAATGTTCAATTTCCAGCAAAGCCCTATAACAGACCAAGAACCGTCTCTCGAAAGGAGAGTAGTTATCTGCAGAAGATGGCAGGGCCTTGCTCCAAAATCCTAGAGGCCTCCACTGTGATTCACATATCGGGCCTGCCAAAGGCTCCAAACAGCATCCCTAACTGCCACTGACACCTCAAGCACCACTGGATCTGCTGCGTCATATGGCCCAAGTGGCAGGGCAGCTTACACAGCAGCCTGGACCTGTTGCAGAGCCTCTCCTGTTCTGGACTTCACTTAAAACTGGCAGCCTTTCAGGTCACTTGGTAAATGGGCTGGAGTAACAAACCCAAGTGAGGAATGTGTTGCCTCCAAAATCCAAATAGGCCCACTAGGCATTGTGCCTCTTTCTTGGGTGTAGGAGGTTCCAAATGTGGCAACTTATCCTTCACCTCAGAAGGAGTATCTTGACAGGCCCCACACCACTGGACCCCTAGAAATTTCACTGAGGTAGGAGTTCCCTGAATTTTAGTCAGATTTATTCCCCATCCTCTGGCATGCAAATGTCTCACCAATATGTCCAGTGTGTTTTCAAGACTGCTCACTGGATCCAATCAGCATAATGTCATCAATGTAATGGACCAGTGTGATATCTTGTGGAGGCGAAAAATGATCAAGGTATTTCTGAATAAGATTGTGACAAAAAGCTGGAGAGTTGAGATAGTCCTGTGGTAGGACAGTAAAGGTATATTGCTGGCCTTGCCAGCTGAAGACAAATTGTTTCTGGTGGGCCTTATGGAGAGAAATGGAGAAAAAGGCATTTGCCAAGTCAATGGCTGCATACCAGGTACCAGGAGATGTGTTAATTTGCTCAAGCAATAAAATCACTTCTGGTACAGCAGCTGCAATTGGAGTCACCACTTGGTTAAGCTTATGATAATCCACTGTCATTCCCCAAGATCCATCTGTCTTCTGCACAGACCAAATGGGAGAGTTGAACGGAAATGTGGTGGGAATCGCCACCCCTGAGTCTTTCAAGTCCTTGATGGTGGCAGTAATTGCCGTAGTCCCTTCAGGGTTGCAATGTTGTTTTTGATTTACTACTTTTCTAGGTAGATGCAGCTCTAATGGCTTCCATTTGGCCTTTCCCATCATAATAGCCCTCACCCCATGCAATTTTATTCAGTAAAGAAAATGATTAAAGGTCTTAGGGTCAAAGCAATCTCAACTTATTCTCAAACTTTAAATACGTAAGAAGCCTGGCTCACTGGCATGGAGCTGGGCATGCAAAAACCCCACTCCTGGTACCAAAATCTATATTAGTCAGGCTCCTCTAGAGGGACAGAACTAATATGATATATATAAAGGGGAGTTTATTAAGTATTAACTTACACAATCACAAGGTCCCACAATAGGCTGTCTGCAAGCTAAGGAGCAAGGAGAGCAAGTCTGAGTTCCAAAACTGTAGAACTTGGAGTCTGATGTTTAGGGCAGGGAGCATCAAGCATGGGAGAAAGATGTAGGCTGGGAGGCTAGACCAGTCTCTCCTCTTCACGTTTTTCTGCCCACTTTAAATTCACTGGAAGCTGATTAGATTGTGCCCACCAGATTAAAGGTGGGTCTGCCTTCCCCAGCCCACTGACTCAAATGTTAATCTCTTTTGGCAACACCCACACAGACACACCCAGGATTAATATTTTGTATCCTTCAATCCAATCGAGTTGACACTCAGTATTAACCATCACAGGGCCTATGATATTTGAGGAATGGACATTAAGGAAGAACTATCTGGAAGACAACTGGGGTTATGGTAGAAGACAAAATAGGTGAAAATGAAATGCTAACTCCATATTTGCACTATGCCATGAGCGTGAGTCTTTAAGATGAGTAATAGGAATGAACAGCACTGATTAATTGGGTGAATTGACAACACAGAGGTCAGTGAGTTGAGAGTCTAAAATCATAATGATAATGATAATCACTCACAATTACTAAGCATTTACAATGTCAGGTATATTGGTATTTTCTTTTCATGTATTATTATATTTAATTCTTCTGGCACTTCTGTGATAAAGATCAGGGATTTGCAAACTTCTTTTGTAAGAACCAGTTAGCAAATAATTTAGGCTTTGTGGGTCCTATCATCCCTGTTACAACTATAGCCATGCACCACACAATGACATTTAGGTCAACGACAGACCACAATGGTGGTCTCAGATATTATAATGGAGCTGAAAAATTGATATCACCTGGAAAATTTCTATTCCTTAGTGACAACTTCCAGTCCTGCAAGCTCCACTCATGGTAAGTGCTCTATACAAATATACGATTTGTTATCCTTTTACCATATTTCTACTGTACCTTTCCTATGTTGAGATACACAAATACTTCCCATTGTGTTACAATTGCCTAAAGTATTCGGGACAGTAACATGCTGTACAGGTTTGTAGCCTAGGAGCAATAAGTGATACCATCTAGCCTAGGTGTGTAGTAGACTATCCCATCTAAGTTTACATAAGTACACTCTATGATGTTCAAACAATAATGAAATTGCCTAACAATGCATTTCTCAGAAGGTATCCCCCATTAAGTGATAGATGACTGTACTTCATTCTGCATTTGTAGGAGGAAGCAGTCATGTATAAGACGCAAATAAATGGGTGTGGTTACATTCCAACAGCGTTTATTACATAAACAGGCAGCAAGCCAGATTTGCCAACCCTGGATGTAGATCATCATTCCCACTCAGTGTCTTTTGGTCTACAGAGCCAAGATTCCAACTCAAGTCTTTCTATGCCAGAACCCACTCTCCTTACAACTTCATTATATTGCTTGCAACCAAGTTTCAGAAAGGTAACTTCAACAGAGGACTGTAAGCTGAATTACAAAGGAAAAACTGATTTCTAGAGATATGAAGTCTAGATGGTAAAAATATAAACGGGATTCACTGACATCAAAAACTAGGGAGGTGTATTAGTCCATTTTCACGCTGCTGATAAAGACATACCTGAGACTGGGCATTTTACAAAAGAAAGAGGTTTAATGGACTTACAGTTCCACGTGGCTAGGGAGGTCTCACAATCATGGCAGAAGGCAAGGAGGAGCATGTCACGTCTCAAATGGATGGCAGCAGGCAAAGAGAGAGTTTGTGCAGGGAAACTCCAATTCTTAAAACCAACAGATCTCGTGAGACTCACTATCACAGGAACAGCTCAGGAAAGACCCACCCCGATAATTCAATCACCTCCCACTGGGTTCCTCCCAAGACATGTGGGAATTGTGGGAGTTATAATTCAAGATGAGATATGGGTAAGGACAGAGCTAAACCACATCATTCCTCCCCTGACCCCACCGAAATCTCATGTCTTCACATTTCAAAACCAATCATGTTTTCCCAACAGCCCCCCAAAGATTTAACTCATTTTAGCATTAACTCAAAAATCCACAGTCCAACATCTCATCTGAGACAAGGCAAGTCCCTTCTGCCTATGAGCCTGTAAAATCAAAAACAAGTGAGTTACATCCTAGATACAATGGGGGTACAGGTATTGGGTAAATACAGCTGTTCCAAATGGGATAAATTGGCCAAAACTAAGGGGCTATGGGACTCATGCAAGTCTGAAATCCAGCAGGGCAGTCAAATCTTAAAGCTCCAAAATGATCTCCTTTGAATCCATGTCTTGCATCTGGGTCACACTGATGCAAGAGGTGGGTTCCTATGGTCTTGGTTAGCTCCACCTCTGTGGCTTTGCAGGGTACAGCCTCCCTCCTGGCTGCTTTCACAGGCTGGTGTTGAGTGCCTGTGGATTTTCCAGACACATGGAGCAAGCTGTCGGTGGATCTACCATTCTGGGTTCTGGAGGACAGTGCCCTCTTCTCATAGTTCTACTACACGGTGCCCCAGTATGGACTCTGTGTGGGGGCTCCAACCCCACATTTCCCTTCCACAGAGGTTCTCCATGACAGCTTCACCCCTGCAGCAAACTTCTGCCTGGGCATCCAGGCATTTCAATACATCCTCTGAAATCCAGGCAGAGGCTCCCAAACCTCAGTTCTTGACTTCTGTGTACCTGTAGGCTCAACACCACTTGGAAGCTGCCAAGGCTTTGGGCTTGCACCTTCTGAAGCCACGGATCAAGCTGTACCTTGTCCCTTTTCAGCCATGGCTGGAGTTTCTGGGACACAGGGCACCCAGTCTCTAGACTGCACAGAGCAGAGGAGCCCTGGGTCTGGCCCACAAAACCATGTTCTTTTCCTAGGCCTCTGGGCTTGTGATGGGAGGGGCTGCCAGGAAGACCTGATGTGCCCTGGAGCCATTTTCCCCATTGTCTTGAGGATTAGCATTTAGCTCCTTGTTACTTATGCACATTTCTGCAGCCCTTGAATTTCTCCTCAGAAAATGGGATTTTCTTTTCTATCACATTGTCAGGCTGCAAATTTTCCATACTCTTATGCTCTGCTTCCCTTATAAAACTGAATGCCTTTAACAGCACCCAAGTCACATTTTGAATGCTATGCTGCTTAGAAATTTCTTCTGCCAGATACCCTAAATCATCTCTCTGAAGTTCAAATTTCCACACATCTCTAGGGCAGGGGCAAAATGCCACCAGTACCTTTGTTAAAACATAACAAGAGTCACCTTTGCTCCAGTTCCCAACAAATTTCTCATGTCCATCTGAAACCATCTCAGCCTGGACCTTATTGTTCATGTTACTGTCAGCATTTTTATCAAACCCATTCAACAAGTCTCTAGGAAGTTCCGAACTTTCCCACATTTTCCTGTCTTCTTCTGAGCCCTCCAAACTGTTCCAATCTCTGCCTGTTACCAAGTTCCAAAGTCACTTTTACATTTTCAGGCATCTTTTCAGCAATGCCCCACTCTACTGGTACCAATTTACTGTATTAGTCCATTTTTTACACTGCTGATAAAGACATACCCAAGACTGGGCAATTTACAAAAGAAAGGGTTTTAACGGACTTACAGTTCCACATGGCTGGGGAGGCCTCACAATCATGGTGGAAGGTAAGGAGGAGCAAGTCACATCTCACATAGATGGCAGCAGGCAAAAGAGAGCTTGTGTAGGGAAATTCCCGTTTCTAAAACCATCAGACCTTGTGAGGTTCATTCACTGTCATGAAAACAGCTCAGGAAAGACCTGCCCCCATAATTCAATCACCTCTCACTAGAGGAGCCAGCCAATCACCTCCCACTGGTGGGAATTGTGGGAGTTACAATTCAAGATGAGATTTGGGTGGGGACACACACAAACCATATCAGGAAGTAATAGTAGCAACAGATGAGAGAGAGTGGATAGAAGTTCACAGTAGATAGAATCTCCATGATTTTCTAACTAATTGGTGTGGTAGAACTAGGAATACATATACAGTATGGTACTCTCAAGTAAGCAGAAGAGATAAACTCTATCAAATTCTGCTAAGAGGTTGAATGAAAGACTGAGAATTGACCATTGAATTTTGTGACATGAAGGTCACTAGTGACCTAAATAAAAGCAATCTTGGAAGAATGATAGGGACCAAAAGTCAGAATAAATTAGAGTCTCAAGAGAATAGGAAGGCAGAGCTGAAAGTGAGTTCATATAATCTTTTTAAAGCCTTCTTAAAATTAAGAAATATCAAACCAATTGAAAGGCATTCTAGAAATCATCTGGTCTGTTCTCCCCAAAAATGTCAATGTCATGAAAGCTAAAGAAAGGCTGAGGATTAAAAAAACCCTACAAGACATGATGGCTACATTTTATACATGAATTGGTGATTGAACTCAGGATCATGGAAAACTATTATAAAGAACATTGTTGAAACAATTGATAAAATTTGAATATCAGCTGTATTTTAAATGAGAGTATTATATCAATGCTTAATTTCTCAAATTTGATAATCGAGTTGTGGTTATGTAATGGAATGACTTTGTTCTTAGGAGATACACCCTGAAGCACTTCAGAGTGAAGAATTATGATAGATGCAACTGTCACTCAAATGATTTAGGAAAAAATATGTATATGTGTGTGTGTAAGTATATACATATTTTTCTGAATCATTTATGTGTATATAAATATATATGATATGTATGTATGTATATATATAAAATAATAAAATAAATACATAATGATGACATACATAAGTAAAAATAATAAATAGATATACAGGTAGAATATCGAATATATATACACATGGAATCATTGAGGGGAATATGGGAGTTCTCTGTATTATTCTTACAACCTTCCTATAACTATGAAATTATTTTATAATAAAACATTTTTGAAAATGTTAAGTAATTATTTCTGAGTATTGAAATGAGTTTTTTCTACTTCCTTATCTCTATTTCAATTTTTTTCAACAGCAAACAAGGATTAATTGTGTAGAAACATGAATATTTTTCAGTGATGAGAGAAAAATATATCAGTTAACTTTATCAACCACTCAAAAGAGAAGTATTGTAGGAATTTTGGCAAATATTAATTTTATGAGAGATATTTGTTGTATTTTTTGTAATTATAGAAAAATATTTAGGACAGCTCTTTAATGGTGAGATTATACAGCACAGATGATATTTTGTGGGCCAATGTTCTTTATATCAATAAAGAAAGAGTTTATAAACTGGGACATTGCTTTAAGTATTTTCATATTTATTATAATGATAAAACACCAAGTGAACTGCTAATTTTGAATTTTCCTGAACTCAATTGGCACGACTTGCTTATGGGCTTAAATTTTTATCTCAATGTTCTACGTGTTGTTTTACCATCCACAGAGGAAAAGATTCCAAAAGTAATTAACTATACCCTTTGGTCTCCCTGAGAAATTCCTGTAGGGAATCTGTGAAAGAAAGGGCAGGATTAGGGTAATCATACAAAATCAGTTTAGTCAGATTCTCACCCTTGGGAAAATCTGGCTTAACACCCCTTGGCTAGCAGAACAAGTTTGCCATTATCACAGTAACAGATTTTTGGTAGAAACTCAAAAGCCACTTGTTGATTAATTGGTAGAAATGGGAGGAAAGTTTATATCAGAGACAACTTGATTTTGCAAGATCTAGCAAGGTTAGCATTAACTCTCACTGTCACACAATGTGCAATATAAAGGCCACAGTGTTAGGAGACTGGGTAGATTGTTTTAAAATGTCAATCCATCTAACAAGAAGGATAAGCCAATTTTGTTGACCGTAAGTCTTAAAGTACTTTACTGACTTAATAGCCAAATAAGAAAGAAAAATGGAGAAGGAAAAAAATGAATCAGTAAAGAAAGTTGAATTACAATAATATCGCTGCTGAGATTTGTAATTCAATGGAAACAAGTCATTTAAATTCATCCTTTAAAAATAATTATAGAGATTTTTTTGGAGTTATTATGAATATTGGATTTTGAAGGGGTTTAAAACTGTGTGTGTATATATATGTATGTATATATGTGTGTATATATGCATATGTGTATATATGTGTGTGCATATATATATACACACACACATATATACACACATACATATATATACACACAAACATATATATATATCAATCAATTAGTTTATATAGTCTACTATGCTGCCAGAAGCTGAAATTGTATCTGTGTGTGTGTATATATTTATATATATGTGTGTGTGTATATATATATACTAAAACCAAATACAAATAAAAATAAACATCTATTTTAATGCATTGATAAACTGGCAAGAAGATAAGGATTGTCCAGAGGACTTAAGGAAGAACAACAGCCCAACATGGTAAACAAGGATCAAAGCTCACTTTTACCCTGAGGGCATCTTCTGAGACCAAATGACTTTGGGCTTCATTTTTCATGGTGTCATGAGGAATTAAGACAAGAGAAAAATCTTTCAGGGTAGTAAATCTAATACGAGATTCTACACGTATACCTGGGGCTAAAAAATTTACACCCTCAGCAGACAAACTGGAAATAAAACTACACCTCCTAGGAGTAAAAAATAAAATTAGGTATCTATACCTTGTTATTCAGTGGAAGTCAGGAAAAAAAATCTAAAAATTACAAAGAAAAGACCATACAATATACTGAAAAACCAACTGAATTTCCATATGATAAGCAGTATAAATATGTAAGTTTTTTTAAAATAACATTTTAAATAGTACCAACAAATCAATTTAACTAAACATATAAAAGACTTTAACAACACAAACCTTTGAAATTTTATTAAAATATATTAAATAAGTGCTAAATAAATATACAGATTTGTCATTGTTCATAGATAGGAAGACTCAATATTGTAAAGACAACAATTCTTCCCAAACTGATCTATGTATTCAATACCAATTGGCTTTACTTTGAAGTTTGACAAAAAGATTATGTGATTCAAATAGCAGGGCAAAGACTAATAATAGCCAAGACAGCTCATAATAGGAAGTACATGGTAAGATACTTGCCTTACCAGACATCAAGAGTTTTTATAAAAATTTAATATTTAAGATATGGTGGTATGAGCCCAAGAATAGATGAATAGAGAGGTGGAACAGTATCTGGAATCCAGAAACATATTCAGAAGTGTATGGATGTTTGATTCACAGATTAGTGGGAAACATGAGTTTTTCTATAAATGGTGCTAAAACAATACAATTGAACCCCTAACTAAAACAAGACAATTTCATATGAATTAAAGACCTAAGTTTGAACAGCAAAAGGGCAGCAAGTTTAGAGGCAATGTAGAAAAAATGGCTTCACCATTCCATTCAAGGAATCCTCTATTTTATTCTGAAATTGACTTTGAAGTAGGGAAGGACTTTTTAAATAAGATAGAAGAAAAATACATAATAAAAGAGAATTAAGTTCAATTACATTAAAATTAGAGTGCCCATTCCTTAAATGGCACCATGTGGCAGATACTGTGAATCCTCCGAAATACTCATGTACCCTACACTTTCCAACCTCCCTTGCATTAGATTGGTGCCAGATGTGATTTGGACAGTAGTAACATAAGCCACTTCCAAACATAGCACTTAAAAATAACCTATGCAATTCTCTAGTTCTCCTTCCCTTGCTGCAGCAACTGTGAAGGCCATGTGTTTTATAAGGCACAGCTACTAACATCAGACTTCATTATTTCACTAAGAATTGAGATTCACTTGTTATCCCGGTTTAGTCTGTTCTATTCTGACTAAGAAACACCATAGAAAAATGACAGTTAAAAAGTGAAGAAGGCATTTGTAGTACATTTAATAGACAAAAGATTAGTGTGTAATATACTTTTAAAACCCCTATGAATTAATAAGAAAAGAATAAACATCTCAATGGAAAAATGGGTGAAAGATTTAAACAGCCTCTTTTATAATGGTCAATAAACACATAAAAAGATATCCACTTTCTTTAGTTAATGAGAAAATGGTACCTTTTCATCTTCCTACCCATCAATATGACAAAATTTCTTAACACAAATGTGAAACAATAAGAATTCTTATCAACTGCTAATGGAAGTATAAATCAATACAACTACTTTGGAAAACATCTTATCATTTTCTAATAAAGGTAGTGAAGCTCATACTCTTCAAACCAGTAACTCTGCTCCTAAATATGTACTCTAAGCCAGGGCTACCCAATAGACATTTGATGATGAAGAAAGTATTTTATAACCTCATTTTCTAATGTGTTAACCATTTGCCATGTATGGCTACTGAACACTTGAAATGTGGCTACTGTGAAAAAGGACATATTTTATTTTAATTCACTTTGATTTTAATCTTAATATTCCCATGTGCTAGTGGTTACCGCATTGGACAGAACAGATCTAGAAAAATTCTTGTACATATCTATGAAGAGATTGTTCATAGGCCTGCCTGAGGTCTACCACTGCCACCATCAGTGTTTGCATACTCTCCCTCCTCTTGAGGCCTGAGGACTTACCCATGAAAGTCCCTATATCCATCATAGTTGTATCACAGCCTCCACAAACAACTGCAGCATAAGCCAATAAGGAATTAACAGACACCACTGACATTGATTACAGCCAAAGACATCATAAGAAGACTACACTACTGTGGCCATCCAGAACCAAAGCCAAAGCACCTTACCCAACCAACACTTACTCCTTGAAGACAAACTGACTGTTTGGAACCTAGAGACCTGAAAAATAACACAGTAGTAAATTCCTTGGCTGTTCTTTTTGCTTCATATATACCAGACTTGGTGGTGAAGAACTCAACAATTAAGCCCCCTAAAACTCTGCTCTCTCTAGCCAAAGGACCACAAAAGCACAGCCTAACAAGCCAGAAAATTTTAAACACCATCTTCACCCCTATAGCCAAATACCACAGAAAAAAACATGTGGCTCCAACCGCACCCATACTATCAAAGGTCAAATGGAGAGCTTAAACTTTTACCCTTCCAAGACTACAAGGAGGTACTACAACATCTCTGGCAGGGTGGTGTCATATAATGCCAAGTGGAGGGCCTGAACATTCATCTCCACCCGGCAATAATGAGGTGTCTTTCCACCTCCCCACTGGGGTGGTGTCAGAGGAGGCCTCAGGAAGAGTCAAGATGTTCATTATTGCTCAGCAGTAATGAGGCCATTCCCCACTGCAATGTCAGTGGACAGCATGTGGGAGCCAGACTTACACTCCCACTCATCAACAATCAGAAGTTGCTACCACAGGTATCAAGAGAGACTGACTGTGGAACCTTGATGCCTATCTCCACCTGGAAGTAGCAAGGCTATTCCTTCTCTTTCCCCTGTCAGAGTAGTTTCAGATAAAGCAAGCTAAAGCAGAAGGTTTAAACAAGATTCACAGTCTCATAAAATAAACAAAACTGCCCAGAATTTCAAAAATTTATTGATTCACCATCCAAAACCCAAGGAGGGCTTAAATTGAATTAAGAAAAAGAAAATCCATAGATTTCAACACCAAGATGACAAAGACATTACGATTACCTAACAAAGATTTTTAAGACACCCCATCATAAAAACGCTTCATCAAACAATTACAAATATGCTTGAAAAAATGAAAACATAGAGCTCTTAGGCAATAAATAAAAAATCAAATCAAAGATATTTTAAAACTAAAAGCAAATTTTAGACCTCCAAAATACAATACAGAAAATAAAAAGCTCAATGAATGGGCTCAACATCAGAATGGAAGGGACAGAAGAAAAATCAGTAAAGATAAAACAACAAAAATTATCCAATCAGAATAAAACAGTGAAAAAGGACTAAACCCAAAATGAATAAATTCTCAGGGCCTTCTGGGACTATCACAAAAAATCTGACATTGATTTCATTGGAAGGAGAGGTGAAGAAAGAGAAAGAATAAATAAGCACTCAGAGAAACAACAGCTGAAAACTTGCCAAAGTTAGCAAGAGACAAACCTCCAAAGACTCAAGAAACTGAGCAAACCCTAAGCAGGATAAACTAAAAATAAATTTAAAAATCTATGCCAGAACACATTATAATCAATCATCTTAAAATTTTTTTAAAAAATAATAAATCTTTGAAGCAACTTGAGAAAAATGATACATTATCTACAAAAGAAAACTATTAGAATGACAGAGTTCTCATCGGAACAGGAAGTCAGGAGGAATTGGCACAACACTTGCAAGTGCTGAAAGAAAAAATATATACAATGAAACTATCTCTCAGGAATGCAGGAAAAATCAAGACATTCTCAGATGAAGGTAAACTAAGATTATTTGGAAACAGCAGACCTACTCTAAAAGAATGGCTAAAATAAGCTCTAAACCAAAAGAAAACAATAAATGAAGGAAACTTGGAATATCAAGAAGGAAGAATGAACATGGCAAGCAAAAATATGGGTAATTACAATAGGATTTTCATCTCCTGTTGTGTTTTCTAAATTATGTTTGATGATTGAAGCAAAGAATATAATACTTTCTGATACAGTTCTAAAGTATATAGAGGAAAACTTTAGAAAATTACGGTCATGTGTCACTTGATGACATGGATACATTCTAAAAAATACATCATTAGGCAATTTCATTATTGTGCGAACATGAGAGTGTACTTACATAAACCTAAATGGTATAGCCTCTTCCACATGTAGCCTATATAATATATAGCCTGTTGCTCCTTGGCTACAAACCTACAGAGCATGTTACTTGACTGAATACTTTAGACAATCGTAACACTATGGGAAGTATTTGTGACCAACAGGGTGAAACCCCGCCTCTACTAAAAATACAAAATTAGCCAGGCATGGTGGCGCATGCCGGTAATCCCAGCTACTGGAGAGGCTAAGGCAGGAGAATCACTTGAACCAGGGAGGTGAGGTTGTAGTGAGCCAAGACTGTGCCATTTTGCACTCCAGCCTGGGCAACGAGCAAAACTCTGTCTCAAAAACAAAACAAACAAACAAACACAAAATCTAAACATAGAAAAGATATAGTAAAAATATGGTGTGAAGGATAAAAAATGGTACACTGGATAGGGCATTTACCATGAATGGAGCTTGAAGGAGTGGAGATTGCTCTGGATGAGTTAATGAGTGGGTTGTGAGTGAATGTGAAGTCCTAGGCCATTACTGTATGCTACTGTAGACCTTAAAAAACACTGTACACATTTATTACCACTATCATTATTATGCACTACATAATTTTATGTGCTATAACTTTATATGACTGGCAACACAATAGGTTTGTTTATACCAGCATCACTACAAAAACATGAGTAACAAATGCATTGTGCTACAACATTATGACAGTTACAAACTCACCAGGTGATAGAAAATTTTAAGCTCCATTATAATCTTATGGGACCATCATATATGAGGCCTATCTTTGATCAAAACATTGTCATATGGCTCATGACTATATATTATAAACGTAAGAGTTTAAAGGGGCATAAAAGGAACCTGGGCTTTTATACATCATTTCAAATGATAAAATGATGACACAGTATAAAAAGATATATCCTCAAAAATTAACAAAATCAAAATTAAAGTGGCTATCTTAATAACAGAGTAGACTTCAGAGAAAATTACCAGAAACATGGATAGACAGTGATAAAACATATAATAATAATACATGATGACATATAATGATATATAATATATAATGATAAGGATATATATATTTATTGATAAAAAGTTCTATATCTCGTATATAATGATAAAATACATATGATTAAAAAATCAATATATAATGATTAAAAAGATCAAACAAGAAGACATAGCAATCCTAAATGTGTATGCATCAAACAACAAAGCCATCAAATACAACATAGTTAAAAGAAAAACAGAAGTGTACACAGTTATAGTTGGCGATTTCAACATCCCTCTCAACAACTGATAGAACAATTAGACAAAAAATTAGCAAGTGTAAAGAATAACCCAACATCATCAACCAATAGGATCCAATCAACATATATAAGTAGCATGCTCAGTATTTAATGACTAACTTAATGTTACTCTAACATTAGTCTAACTTGCCAGAAAGTTCAACCGGCATAAGCATTAAAATTCTGTAATGACACCATTGCTAAGATATGAGCTCTTTGCTCTTGCTCTGTCTTTTTTAATCACTCATGTCTGTACCATGTTTTGTGTTGCAGATAGGGGGAAACCAACCCTTTATTACGCTGTTGTATAATGTCAAGCAAGTATAATTCGGAAAAGTGCTATGAGGAGCTAAAAAAAAATCAAATTGTTACATTTTTGCTGATTGCACAAAGAGGACCTAACATGAGAAGGAAAGTGATGATTCTGATGTAGTTGGGAGAGAAACAGATTTCTGAAGCAAGGGACTTAAGGTTTACATCATGTGAAATCGATTGTGCATTGTCTTCTCTAAGAATTTTGAAGGAGGGCAAAACCCCAACTTTCTCCATATGTTTGATAAAATAAAAAATAGTTTGTCCAAGCAACAACAGCACACTGAAAAACTTCTTCCCTGAAAAATGGCAAAACGCTTTCCAAGAGCACAGAACCGGCTGGCTTTTGGTTTAATTCAGCGATACTTCTATTCATTGGCAGAAATAACAGCATATTTCCTGCAGATCAAATTTGAAGTTTCTCTTGGAAAATATCTTGGGTTTTGAATATGCATATTCATAAAATGAAAATAACTTGATTTGCTGGCACTCTGGTCCTGGAGGCAGAGGGGTAGAGGGGGAGCGAAATATTGTTAGGAATTCAAGTAAAAGAGCAGAGCCAGAGAAAGCAAGAAAGTGAAGTAAAAACACAGGTCAAGTTTCCAGAAAGAGCAGAAATGTGCAGATGTTAACCGTGCAGATGTGCTTGGGAAAGAAGGTGGCTTTTCCACTCAGGATCCTATAGCATGAGCTTGAAAAATGTTGGTTGCCTGACCCAGATGGTAGAGAGTCTCACGTATGCCAGTGCAGAGCCAAAGGTGTGTCTGGATGCAAGCTGGCTGGGATTCCAGCCAGGGACACAGCAGTGAAGCTCAGAATGAGAGGGAAGTATCTGATCTTTTCTAGCAGAGGTGTCCTTCAGAACAAGGCTCATATCTGCTTAGGTGGCAGCAGCTTGCAGAAAAGTGAAGGAAATAATCAGAGTATTCTTTGTTTGCACCTCCATTTCCATTTTCTACTTTGTCTCTTCCTTCTTTCCTTCCTTCCTCCCTTCCTTCCTTCTTCCCTCCCTCCTTCCCTCCATGTCTGTCTGTCCTTCCTTCCTTCCTTCCTTCTTTTCTTCTTTCTTCCTTTCATATATGGGAGGGACATCACAGTTTTGATCCCTAGCTACTTCCTGGCCAGGCTGTCAGGCTGCAGTGGCTGCCTTTTTCCAAGACCACAGCTGCTGTTCGGTGGCAGCAAATATTCCCTGATGTCACTAGCCATGGAGTCCTACACCACTGTTTGTGAGTCTCTCTTAACACTGCCCATACCTATGTAATGTCTCCTTCATTAAACTTAACTCAATTATCTCATTTGAATATTTTATCTGTTTCCTGCTGGGACACTAACCTAGCAAGTGAATTGGTCCTGATTGGTAAATGAGTTCCAGAAAGGTGACTTGAAGTGGAGGAAGGAGAATAGTAGCGATGATGGGAGAGAAACCTCCAAGACAACATGCTGCTATGGTCCTTGGCTGTCCTCTAGGAAAGCAGCACTACTCCCTAAGCCATCTGTCTTAGGTTACAGTGTTGCAGAAATTAAGAAAATGACATTGGGTGTCATTGGGAGCTTGGAAATGACAGGCAGTATGAAGTTAATGGACTTATGGAAAGAACCCAGGATTGAGAGTCACACAAACCAGAGTCTGTTACTTAATATCTGTGTGGCCTAGAAAAAGTGACTTAAATCTTTGAGCCTCACTTTTTTTCATGTATTCAAAAAGATAATAATATCCACATCTTGGTGATTTTGTGTGATGGTTAATTATTAAGATAACACAATGCATCTAGGACAGGGTCCAGAGCTTTCCAGTTTCTTGGTGACTGTTAGCTCCCTTCCTCCTTCTCCACTTCCAAGTAACTGAACAAGTCATGGGATGCCAAGGCCTGGGAAAGTTTATGCTCCTAGAACAGAAACGTGTTTAGTGGCATGATGGTGCTGCACTATTGCTTTACTAATAACCGGCTATGGTGCACAGTACCCTGTACTGGCATCAGAACTAGATTAAAGATTTAGATAATCAACAAAGCTAGTTGATTTTTTTTAACATACTTGTCTTCTCTGAGCCCCAGTAACCCATAAGTAAAGTGAAGCATTTGGGCCAGATCAGCTCTTCCTAAAATATGAGTCACAGTCTGAAATTGAAAGGGAGACAAGGGCATAAGAAGGAGAGTATGTTCCCCCTCAACTTCCAGAATGAAAAGATAGAAGGCAATAGAAATGACAGCAGTCCATTTAATTATCTGTAGCAAAAATAATGTGCTGGTAGGTCATAAGCTGGAAACTTTTGCAGATGTGTTTTGTTTGACCTGCATATTGGTGTTTCAAAATTTTGCATTATTTGACAACATTTAAAAGTCAGGAGACATGATATGAAAATTGAGATTGCCAGCTTCTCTGGAAAATCTAGTCATACAACCTCCCCTACTATACAAATTTCTGCAGGGTAGTAGTGGCCAGAGCAGAGAAAGTGCTGCCACCTACAGAAAGAACCTGAGCCCTCCTATTGGTCACAGTCATCATCTAGCTCACTTTTCCAGTCTGTATGTTACCTGGCAGAATCTTGAGGGCATTCGAGTGCTTGATGCTTAATAAATTAAGAAATGTAGGTTGCAATGTAAATGGTTCTGATAGATTAAAAATTGCCTTTTATCTTCACTAAAATAGAAAGTAAAAATAAGCACCAAGGACACATTGGTATAATACAACTCAATACAAATCAACTAATAGCAAAGTATGGACCTTTTTCAGAACTTAATACAAGCAAACTGTAAAAATCTAAAATAATTCATGAGGCACTCAGGGAAATTTGAACATTGAGCGAATATTTATGGCATTTGGGAACTACTCATATATTTGATGTTGTAACAGTGACACTGCTATTTTGGCTTTTTTATTGTTAATACATTTTATTTTTTGAGCAGTTTTAGGTTCACAGCAAAATTGAGCAGAAAGTGCAGTGAGTTCCTATCTACCTCCTGCTTCCCGCCCACCCCACACACACAACATACCCTACTCTCTACATCATACACTAGAGTGTATATTTAATGCAACCAATAAACCTACACGGACACACCATTTTCACCCAAAGTCCATAGTTTACATTAGGGATCACTTAGTGTTGGACATTCTGTGGGTTTGGACAAATGTATAGTGACACATATTCACATTAAAGTATCATGCAGAATAATTTAACTGCCCTAAACATCCTCTATGCTCTCTGTCTATTCATCTGTCCCTCTCATCTAAGCCCTGTCAACCACAACACTTTTTACTGCCTCCAGTTTTGTTCTTCTCTTTTGATATTGAGTTGGCTATTCTGGGTATTTTGCCTCTCCATAGAAACTTTAAAATCAGTTTGTTGATAACCACACTTGATCATGGCGCATAATTATTTTTATACATTGTTGGATTGAACTTACTAATATTTTGTTAAGGATTTTTGTACCTATGTATGTGTGAGGTATTACTCTTTATCGTTTTTCCATGCAATATCTTTGTCTGATTTTTGTACTGAAGCAGTGTTGGCCTCTTAGACTGAGTTAGAAACTATTACCACTGTTTTAATCTTCTGGAAGAGATTGTAGAGAATTGGTATGATTTTTTTTCCTTAAATGTTTGGTATAATTTAGCAGTGAACCCCTCTGGGTCTGGTGCTTTTTATTTTTAAAGGTTAAAGGCTATTAGTTATTGATTCAATGTCTTTAATAGATATTGGCTTATGATTGCTTCTTTCTTGTTGTGTAACGTTTGACACGTTGTATTCCTCAAGAAATTGTGTCCATTTCATCTAGATTATCAAGTGGTGAGCATAGAACTGCTCATAATAACCTTTTATTATCATTTTAACATCAATGGGTTCTGTGGTAATATCCCCTCTTTAATGTATGGTACTAGTAATTTATGTCATCTCTCGCTCTTAGCCCAGCTAGAGGTTTTATTGATCTTTTCAAAGAACCAGTTTTTCATTTCATTTATTTTCTTTGTTGACTTTTTGTTTCTCAATTGTATTGATGTGCATTCTAGCTTTTATTATTTCTTTTCTTCCGCTTACTTTGGATTTAATTTGCTCTTCCTTTTCTAGCTTCCTAAGGTGAGGGCTTAAATTATTGATTTGAGATTCTTCTTTTCTAATATGTGCAATACATGTTGACTGATGGTGCTCTTGAGTTCACCCACGTCCTCCACCTTTTGGATCTGTCCTCTTCTAATAGAGGAGTGTTGGAGTCTCCAACTATAAGGGTGGATTCTCCTGTTTCTCCTTGCAATTCTCTCAGTTTCTGTTTCAACTATTTTGACACTGTCATTAGGCATACACATCTTAAAGACTGTTATGTCTTCTTGGAGCACTGACACTTTTATCATTAAGTAATATCCCCTCTTTATTTCTGATAATTTTCCTGGCTCTGAGGTCTGCTGTTTCTGAAATTAGTATAGCTACTTCCACTTCTTTTGACTGATGTTAGCATGGTGATATGGTTTGGTTGTATCCCCACCCAAATCTCATCTTGGATTGTAGCTCCTAATCTCTCCAATTTTGGGGACAGTAGTCTTTCCTGTGACCTCATTTCTTTGATGGGTCTGATGACCTCATTTATTTGTACTTGTTAGGACAGAGTGGCAACTTCTATGTTTCTTACCTGCCAGAAAAGCAACTGGAAATCTGTTTTTAAAAAAAGTTCTTATCTTTCTAAGATGACTGCTGAGATACATATAGACAAGATATGATACCTGGGATTTGCTTCAGAATAATCTGGGAGGATGAAAGCAAATGGATGGGATGCAAATGAAACAAGATTGGTCATGACTTGATCTGAGAACGCAACAAAATCCATTGTTGAATTTGGGTGATAGCTATATTGGGGTTCATGACATTATTCTCTAAATGTTTGTATTTGTTTTTTCAAAATATATTTCAAAATATGTTTTTGAATGTTTCTCTTTTTCTACTTGATGAACTTTGAACAACTATAGTTCTCTAACTGGTCAGGTCCATTTTCTCTCTTCCTCCCACTCTGTCCTCCCTCCCTTTTCTCCAAATACTTCAGAAAAGACAGACAAGGCTCACCAACATCTTAAAAGGAAGAAAAATAACTCTACCCTAGTGGTAGTTCCCATACTTCAGTCCTTCACTTTCTTCATGCATATCTTGCATACCCCATTGTAGTATTTTCTCTAAAATTGTCTTAAAGTTTGTTTCAAATTAAGGCCTTTATTTTCACAATGTCCTGAGAATTTTATCCATGAAACCAAAGAGTTGAGGTTCTAGCAATATTTTAATACATATAAAAATGAATCTGTAGCCACTAAATAAAGTACATTGTCTCGGCCGGGTGCAGTGGCTCACGCCTGTAATCCCAGCACTTTAGGAGGCCGAGGCAGGCGGATCACGAGGTCAGGAGATCGAGACCATCCTGGCTAACACGGTGAAACCCCGTCTCTACTAAAAATACAAAAACAAAATTAGCCTGGCATGGCGGCGGGCGCCTGTAGTCCCAGCTACTTTGGGAGGCTGAAGCAAGAGAATGGCGTGAACCTGGGAGGTGGAGCTTGCAGTCAGCCGACATGGCGCCACTGCACTCCAGCCTGGGTGACAGAGCCAGCCTCCGTCTCAGAAAAAAAAAAATACATTGTTTCATGTACTTTATTTAATCATCTTATATTTTACCAGCCAATATGTGTGACATGCTGCACGACCGCACTAGCTAAGTCACGGTCACAATCATGGAGAGAGGTGCATAGATTCCCAGTCCCCTCAAAAATTTAAGTCATGTTATATTTCCTCTTTCCTGGCCTAATATTCAGAAGATGATTAAGTGGCAGAATCAGAATCTCTTACCTCTCCAATGTAGCAGTTTGACTTACATCTGAATTTTCAGTAGAAATCACATGTATTTTACTGTGCGGATTCCCAACAGTGTCAGAGAATTCAGCAATTGTCCTAAGCTGACCATCAAATGAGGGAGGTATAAATCCATGTTTGCTTCTTGAGAGAGGTTAGATCTCTAACTAAAAGGGGATCTGCTGCTATGGATTCACTTTGTTTTTAATTTAACTGAGAGGGAAGCTGTACAAATTAATCACAGAGGATGGTATTTTGTTTCTGAATGCAGTCATGTAAAAATCAATGTATGTATAAATGTGGCAATCCATTTCAACTGTGTCTTCCAGTCTTGGTTTCTCTTTCACCTCCTAGATTAAGTTTTCTTTCATTAGATCGGTGCTTTGGCGATCTTGAGGGGGAAAAAAAAAAGGAGTGAAAGTTTGGGCTATGATTACATGTTATAGAACTTGAAAAATGACAAGTCTTTGTTTCTTTGGTCATTGCAATGCAACAGGACCAGCAGCTGAGTGATTATAAGAAAATAAATACACCAATCAATTGGTCAGGTACTACCACCATCATTAACACCTGAGGATTTATTCTGAGAACCCAACAAAATCCATGAAATCCATGTAAGAAAATGCTTCTGAAAATTGAATGACTATTGAACACTGGAACTTTATAAAAAGCAACCAAGAAAACTTCTGTAAATGCACAAGGCTTTTAAATTAGCTCTAAAATAATGAACGTCAGTTTTCAACCTTTTTAGACTATTTTATATCAAAATATATGATGAATGTTGCAATATCACTTTTTACACTGGCCAAAAAAAAATATTATTCTCTGTAGACATTACAACATAAAACAAAAATGCTTTTATTACCAGGAGCAATGATGTGACAAGCTTGATAAATGCAAGTTTAAGATTCCTTTGGGTTTTAGCATCCCTTCACACTTATTTTCAAGTTACTAATAGATTCTGTAGGTTTGACTAGCCATCATTTAAGAGCGTCATTTACTCCGAAATGACAGAAAGTAAGATGTTCTTAAATGTCCAATTTTTCTCTTTTCCCTGAATGAGTTGCTAATGAGAAAAAGTGACATATTTTATTCATGTTGTCTGAGTGAAGAAACGGTCATTGACAAATGATGACTATCAAACAGAGACGTTTTCACTTAACACTCTTAAAAAAACTGTTAAAGAAACCTGGCGACCCTGTTTTGTTTTGTGTCATATTTTTAAAAGGCTTGGATTGGCAGGTAAATTTTTCCAACTAAATGGGCCTTAAATATCCCCCATGTAAAACCTGGATGATTTAGACTGAGCCAGCTACAAATGAGTTGGCTTATAGGCTAATTATTGCATTGAAAACCAAAGCATGCCCCTAATGTTATTTCTTCAACGAGGGAGGTTTCTGAAACGGTGACAGTTGTGAACCTAGAAGTAAATAATTAATGACAAAACAACTCATGGCTTTCCAAGCAGAATTTTCTTTGAAAGTTATGTGATCATATTTGAAATACCACATAACAGTCATATTAGGGATCTCTAGGCTGGTTACAGTGAATTTTGAAATGTAAATAACCAGCTCAGATCCCTCTGGGTGTCTCAGAGGTTGAAATTTAACTCTTAGTTTGCCATTTGGCAAAACATGGCTTTTTGTTTATCTTTATAAAGAGTTCCAAAGAAACATTAGGCATCTCAAAAGATTGTATAAAGCAATGCTTATTATTGTTGGAACTTCTCATTTCTTTATTTAATTCATTGTTTAAAATTTTGTTTCCATTGTACGCTAACTATGATGCTACACATGGGGAACAATGGTAAACAAGAGAGATAGGTCTCCTTTCCTAGAGAAACTATGCCAATGGGGATTTAAATAATGAAAAATAATAAGGCAGATTCACATAATGAGAGAGTAGAAGAAAAGGATGGGAGGATAGGATGTTACCTTGGATAGAAGGGTCAGCAAAGGAATTTGTGTCCATGAGCAGTGATACTCAAAGTGTGTTCCCTGTACCAGTAGCATCTGCATCACCTGAGATCATGATGGAAATGCATATTCTTGAGTCCTACCCATGACCTACTGAATTAGAAACTCTAGAGGGGGGGCCAGCTGTCTGGTTTTAACATGCAACACCTCCCCACACACATGGGTGACTGTGATATGCTCTTGAAGTTTGGGTAGAACCTAACAATCTCATTTGAACAAACTCTCTCTAGATAAGTCTGATATATCATTGTACTTTGAAGTTCTGGTGAGTCTACCATTTTTATTCTACCTTCTTTTGACCACATGCCTCTTTCCCACACCCCCCTTAATTGCCCATTTCTTTGTTCTTCTTTACAACAAAATCCTCAAAGAGTCTAATTTATTTTTTTATAATCTCTCTTAATCCTTCTCCAATTAAGTTTACATCTACATTACTACATCAAAACTGCTCAGGCCAAAGTCACCATTGATCTCACATTGCTAAATCCAAAAGATTTCAGTCTTCATTTTACTTGAGTTATTCACAGCATTTGAACAAATTGACCTACCTTCCTTCTTGAAGCACTTCCTTCCTTGGCTTTCTCTTTCTTTCCTAAAGTATCCATCCTGTTAGCTAGTTTTTTCTTGTCCACCTGTAAACGTTGCCACACCCCAGAGATTAGACCTCGGGCCTCTCAGCTACTCTATCTACAGTTGCTGGTTGCATTTAGTTTCATGGGTTTAGATACCATATATATGCTTTCAACCCCCAAACTTAGATCTCCACCATTGACTTTTCCCAAAACTTCTTATTCCCACTTGTCCTGTGGATGTTTAATCGGCACCTTAAACTTAACAAGACCATAATAGAACTTCTGATTCCCTCCCTGCAACCTGCTTCCCCATCTCAGTAAACGACAGCTCTACCTTTTCTGAACAACTCTGGCTCCAAATCTTGGAGTCATCCTTGACTCTTTCTTCTTTTTCGCCCAAAATCTAATCTTTCATTATATCCTCCCTGTTGACATTGCCTGTAAAATATATCTAGAATGTAGGCCAGGCACGGTGGTTCATGCCTGTAATCTCAGCACTTTGGGAGGCTGAGGCAGGTGGACCACCTGAGGTCAGGAGCTTGAGACCAGCCTGGCCAACATGGTGAAAACCGTCTCTACTAAAAAAATACAAAAATTCGCCAGAAGTGGTAGCACGCACCTGTAATCCCAGATAATCAGGAGGCTGAAGCATGAGAATTGCATTGAGCTAAGATCATGCCATGGAACTGAGTGACAGAGTGGGATTCTGTCTCAAAAAAAAATAAAAAATAAAATAAAACATATCTAGAATCCAAATAGTTACCACCACCACCACCACCACTACTACCATTCTGGTCCAAGGCACCATCCTGTCTCACAGGGATAATTGCTCTAGCATCCTAATGTACATTCCTGATCCCACATTGCTCTCTACAGTCTATTTTTTACCACCAGGCATTGTCATCCATCTTACTCAAACAAAAAGCCAATGTTTTCACCATAAACCACAAAGGTCTACATAACCTAGACCCTTTTACCTCTCTGAGCTTCTCTTCTAGTACCCTCTCCCTCATTCCCTTCTCTCCACTCATATGGGCATCCTAGCTTTACTCAAACAGGCATGCTGCTGCCTCAGGGCCTTTATATTCGCTTTTCCAACTGCCTGGAGTGCTTTTCCCCCAGATAGTTTCATGGCTTATCTATGACTCCCTTCAATGTCAGCCCAAATGTCTTCCCAGCAGTGGCATATGCCCTGCTTCACTTTCCTCCATAAAATAGATCACCCTCTATATTTACTTATACACTTGTTTATCTGTATCTCCTCACTAAAGTTACAAGCACACACTGTCTTGTTCCCTGCTTTATCTCCAGTGCCTAGAATAGTGCCTGGCACATAATAGGTCTTTAAATAAATATTTGTAGAAAGAGTTAGTGTAATACTTCAGGTTTCAGATCAAATATCTACCACCTTAGGGTGGATCAACCCATCCAAAACACCCTTCCACACCCCCCCTCTATAGCCTATCACCATGTTTATTTCTGTATTGAAGTTGTGAGGATACTTGCTACCTTCTTTAGTGTTTTATTTATTTATTCATATTGTCTCCCTCCCAACGACACTAGGTTATATGCCCCATAGGGACTAAGACCTCATCTGTCTTCCTAGTGCTTAGCATAGCACCTAACACAGTGGTGCATTTCAAATATTTTTTAGTACAAGTGTGTAAAGAAATAAGGTGCTTCTCCATGCTCTCTTGATATTATCTTATTAAATCTTCATATTGAAATTTTGAGGGCAATGGTGTCATCTCCCTTCTATTTATGAGAATACCAGAGCTCAGCAAAGCTACTATCTTGCCCAAAGTCACTTGGAGAGCAAATCACAAAACCCAAGTCAAACTCTAAATCCACTCTCTTTCCATTGCATTGCTTTATAGGGAAACCAGCCAGAAGAACAATAGGATTCCTTTGACATAATATTCTAATTTGATGAAAAAGATATTTGGATTAAGATGTCAATCATCAATAATGTTTTTACGGCCACCCCTCTCTATTATTTTACTGTGACTTTAAAAGAGGAATTTAATATTTTAACCCAAATGAATAATAAAGAAATTTAGACTTACGGAAGAAAAATGTTTGGAAAAATAAAGCCTTTATTTCTTTTAATGACTCCAGAGTCATGGCTAATTTTTTGTACGACATCTAGAGAATGATTGTGTAGTAGAGAAAATATTAAATTCAGAATCCAGGTCTGTCACAAATTATACTTCAGAAGAATATAATCACCTCTCTGAGTGACCATTTTCTCACCTAAAAAGTGAAGATAATGCCTATTTCAGAGAACTGCAGAAATAAGAGCAATTGCAGTAAGTATGCCGAACTGTCTATTGTCACCTCAAAGTCCTTGTCATCCCCTTCCGTGGTGTCCTCTACATTGCAAAGAAGTCAGAACCATAATTTCCAGAATTTCCTTCATGGAACATCTCCAGGTTGGATTCTGCCAGAGAGAAGTACTTGTATAAGATTTGGAAAGCAGAAAGGAGAATTAAGCCATTATCATAAAGAGGCATTGCAGCACAGGAAAGGTTGGCAGTGGCTTCTGCAAGCACCTGTGTGCATCCCCCGCTTCAGTGCTGTGGACACCTGCAGTGGTGGGAGGTGTCTGCTGGAGACTTCCTCCCCTACAAGGCACGCTGAACAGCTCAGTAGGGATTCCTGCAGCATCCTGGAGCTCTTGAGAGTTACAGCAGCTTTCAACGGGTGTCTAGACCCAGTGAGTTCAAGGCTGCTGACTGAGATTATTGGAAATAACTTTCCTGACCATTGACCTTTGCTACCACATCCTCCCCAAAATTGCCTAAGTCTCTATTTGCCTAAATTAAAAGACTGTATACTTGGAACACATTGAGTGGCTTCTGTGTATTTGATGAAACCCGAATCATAAATAATGGTAACAACTTATGCCTATTGAATAATGCCCATGGGCTGGGCATAGTGCATCTTCTTATTGAATTGCCCTGTAAATAATAGATATCATTAGGCCCATTTAGTCGATGAGGAAACAGAGGCTTATAGAGATACTTGCCCTCAGTCACACAATTTATGAGCACCAAATAGGGATTATACAAGAAAGCACATTAGAAACTGAAAAGCTCTGTACTGATGGGAGATATTTAGCTCCGTATCCTTTCCTGGTAGAATTTCCCACAAGAGTGAAAATAAATCCCTCTTTTTTCAGGGACAGAGTCCTCATTGTTCTCTATTCTAATATTTCTCAATCTGGCACCATTAACGTTTTGGGCTAGTTCATTCTTTGCTGTGTGGGCAGTTGGCAGGGGTGGGGGTAGGGGCAGTGGCTGCCTTGTACATGGTAGAATGGTGAGCAGAATCCCTGGGCTGTACCCACAAAATACCAGGAGCACCCCCCACGAGTGTGACAGCAAAGTGCCTCTGGCACTACCAAATGTTCCCTGGAGAGTGGGGTGGCAAAATACCCCCCCGACTCTGCCCCCAGGAGAATCACTGAGTTGTAATCTTCCTGCTTGGGGTCTAGACTTGTAAGGGCCACAGATCTAGCCTCCCGTGACACACCCTGTCCTAGGTTTCTGTGCTCTCTAGCAGTAAACAGTTCCTGCAGGGAAGCACATGCTTTTACAAAACCTAAAAGAAAAAAAAGATGCAGATGATTGGGTTTCGTATAATATCATTTGGTTTAAAATATATTAAAACCTACCTACAGCAAAAGATATGAAAATATTCATACCAACCTGTTCACGTTCGCCACCTTAAGGATGTGGGCAGTACAAAAGATGATGAGTTTTTTTGTGTTTCTGCCATGGTTTAACTTATTAGAATGAGCAAATTTTACTTTTTCAAATATTTTTATCCATGACAATTAAATGTGCAGTAAATATTAGAGCATCCAGTATGTGCAGACCCTAAGCTAGACACAGTAAAATAGATCAAAATGAAGCACATAAAGTCCCTTCAAAAGCCACCAATCCTTTCTGCAAAACTCAGGAGGTTTGAAAATCTGAGTGGTTAGGTATTTCAGGAATAGGCACCCAAGGTTATGGCCCTAAAGTAAAGCATCAAGCAAGAAACTGATTCTGGGTCCATCGTTTCCTTGCATCCTAGCCACCCCCAATCAATGCCTTTCTTGATTACTTTGTACCTCACCATGACATTTACTGAGGCCCAAATCACAGGCAACAGGACTTCATTCTCCACATCCAAAGAGCAGACAATTTCCTTTCCTCACTTACTCCAGCCATCTTCTCCACTCTGGAAAGAGCAGGAAAAGTTCCGCTCCAATAGAAAGCAAAAGGAGTTGTAAATAAGTATTTTCCCTCACTGAATTAACAACACCAAGCACTAGAATTGTAAGTTCTTTGTATTAATATTACTCAACTCCGGAACTTGTAGACACCCAGTAGTACAACGTCTCTCAAACTAATTGAATAAAAATCACCTGGGACCCACACAAGATGAACTGAATCTGAATATGTGAGTGGGAGGCAGTGGTGGTGTAGAAATCTGATTTTTAACAACTACTCAGGGAGATATTTTTGCACAGAAAGTATAGTATCTTCTATACAGTACGCATTCAATAAATATTTCTTAGTCATTTTGAATTGATTCAGATGAAAAGCCAGTGACTCTTTCCTTGAATGCTAAAGTATAAAGAGATGTTGAGTAGAAAAACTCTGAGCTTTCAAGCTAGGCATTTTCCTTCCATAAACCTCTGTGATTTGGGTAAAAGCAGAGTAGCTTTAAAATTAAAGAGCAGTTTAAAAGGCCTTTAGAAATGGATATGACTTTCATCACAGCAAATGGCCCCACATTCTAGTAGACTTTGGAATTTAAGTCTAACATCTGGGCAAACTATTAGTCAACTATTCCTTTGAGAAGTGTTTGAGAGCAAATGATTATTAAAAACATCACCAGAAGGTCATTTTATCACCTTCCTAATTTCATTTTAGAGGATCTAAATTTCCTTCCACCGGGATGTTTGCCTGGAGCAATCAAATCTTCTCCGTGCCAGCCAGGTGAAGGGGACTGATATGAGAACTACTTCTAAGAGCATCTGAGCTTTCAAGTTTTAAGTCATTGAAAGTTTCAAGCGATGTTCTAACTCAAAAGGAATGTGCTATAAATTATGTTATGCAAAGGAGAAATAGGAGTATCTCTTTAAACAAACTCGAAAAGGAAGATAGCTATAACAAATGAAAAGGAGATTTTAGCACGCAACAAACAGGAGGAAATAGGTTTAAAACGGTAAATAAACATTAATTAGTCTTTATAAGAAGATTGTTAAATTTAATTCATACCAAAAGGATGAAATTTGGAGGAAAGGGTACACTAAAGGCTTTATTTTAAATTATAAATTTTCATCTAAAGAACAAATTGTCTTAAAAGCTCCATTTTTATTACTCAGCACTGTTTTCACTTTATGGAATATTTTGCATTATATTTTAATTAAAGTTATAATTACAGAACTAAATATAATTAGCTTCTTTCTTCAAAAGAAATTGGAAGTGAACTTACTTTATTAAATTTTCAATTTGTTTCTTGCAGTGTTACGTAGTTTATTCTAATTAATTGAAGGAGAACTCATAAATATTTTATCAACATGGGGATGTGATTAAAAAGTCGAGAATTTTTCCCTTACTTTTTAATTTTATACCCCATAATTTTTGGCTCTTGCTCAAATGTATACAGATGATGTAGAAGGTTGAAGTCCCTCATTATGTTCCCTCTTAACCTGATGCTTAGCCCCCAGGTTGGTTGAAGCATTTATTCCTTCATTTTCTTTCCTTTTGGGTCAGCATTTTGCAGTCTTCCCAAGGAAGAAAGGTGATCATCAGGCTTTACACATCTTTCCAGAATGGATACAGTAATGGACATCATGTACCCAACTGTTGTATTTCTGCCTATCTCATCGCCTTTTTCCCAACCTCAGTGCTCCACAAGGACAAGTACTTCATATTTCTGTCATTGGCTGTCCATGCACACCACCACAAACAGCATGCAGAACAGAGTAAGTGCTCAATAAATGATGGTTGAGTCAATGAATGGACTCAAAATTTCCAAAATTTGTCCCCCTGAAGACTAGTTCTGAATGATGTTAATAGTAAATATTCATTCAAAAAATTCCATGTCGGGGGTTTAAGATAACTGACTATACGTGCTGGACATCAGTTCTCCCTAGAAAGAATAAAAATAATGAATAATTATACCTCAAATAGAATATCAAAGAGAGAACACTAGAACCCAGTGGAGGGCTCACAGGAAAAACCTGAAGCACAGAAAAAGAAGGAAGAGAAAGGCCAACTTAGTCATGATCAGCTAGAAGCCTGGAGGGACTCAGTATTGGAGGTAAGGGTAAGTGCAAGAGTTTTGGTAGCCCTCATCCCTACTGCAGACTTCTGGGATTGGAACTATGGGAGAGCTCCTCTGTTCTCATGATTGCACTAGTATGGGTGGTAATTTGGAGAATACATGAGAGCATTGCACCAGACTGTAAACTCATACTGGGTCACTCACCCTACACCCAGACTCAGTGGCTGCAGCAGGATGCCACTCTGACAGCACAACTCTCAGGGACTGCATCCTGCCCTAGGAACCTCGACTCTGGTATCTTCATATCCCGGAGCTCCCTCTGACATTCCCCAGCGCCCAGTAGGAGGGCTGCAGCAACACTGCTAGCTGGACCTAAAGGAGCTGCAGGATTCCCAGCTTTGTAGCCCTCAGGGAGTGCTACTTCTGTGGAGGGAAAGACGAGTACAGCACACCAAAATGGCAGCACCCAGGATAAAGAAAACCAAAGGACTTTCTAGAGCCCAAGAGCTCCCTGCATGGGGCTGTGAAAGTGTGTCCACTTCCAGCAGGGGCACAAACTCTGTGCTCAGTTCTGCAGAGAGTGAAATTCCCTCCTACCAGCTGAGCAGCCTCTGTGCTATAGCCCATGCCTAGAGAAGGAGACCTCTGTTCTCCTCCACACAAACACTCCAGGCACGGCCACTGCTACAGCCACAGGAAGTTGGCACAAGCTAGCCAGACTGCTGCCTCTCTCAGGCTGTGAGTGATGACCGCAACCCCACTGGTGGAATAGTCTCTTAGCCTGGACTAAAAGGAAAGGAAAGGCCCCCTGACCCCACTAGGCAGCCCACTAGGTGGTCCTCTAGTGCTGCCGCCACAAAGAGCAGGAGAGCCTGAGAGCTCCCTGTTTGGGACAGTAAAAAGTGACTCTGCCTTCAACAGTCATGCAAACTATGCTGGGCTTTGCAGGTAAAGAGTCAAGTCCCCCACCACTGGCCAAGCAGTCTCTGCTCACTCTGCCTCATGAGTGGAGAATAAGACCCCTGCTCCTGCTTCGCACACTTCTGCAGGAACAGCCACTGCTGCTGCTCAAGGAGGCTGATGTGGATGAGCTAGAGTGTGGTCTATCTGGGACTCTGAGGGACAACTGTGACCTCACTGGCAGCATGGCCTCAGCCCAGGATTGCACAAATGGCGGTGTCTTTCCCTCCTCCTGCACAGAAATGCAGTATTGCTGCCCTAGAGAGTAACAGAGCCTGAAAGCTGAGTGTTTGGGGCTGTGGGTGGAGACTCCACACTGCACGCACTGCCAGCTGCCACAGAGATTTAGTGTTGAGTCGCTGGAGTGGCATCTCCTGTGGTCCTGGGTTATATTGCAGCCTAAAAGCAAACTGCAGTGTCTAACCTAACTTACTATTCTGAACACTGGGACAGGGGTGTGAGAGGGAAGAAGACCTCATTCCTGACTGCCAAGAAAGAGGCACTGAGACTGTCCCTCACTGCCAGTACAGAGACCTCAGTGCAGCAGTGATCACTCGTCACTCAAATATTTGGTCTGAGGACTCCTTTGCCACCCCAGTCAGGGCTGGTGCTTACCTTGAGGGACCTCAAGTCTTTTCTGGTTGGCTATGCCTAGCTTTGCCACCCACTCCTAGACAGAGGGGGCAGGACTTAGGCCTTGAGTGCTCCAGGGCCTAATCCACCAACCGGGACAACAGACTACTTCTCTCAGTTTACGAAGATCAAGCACAAACCTACTGTTACCACCACAGCTGGCTTTTACTGGCAAGCACCACCTACTGGCCTAGAGGTCAATCCACACAGCCCATTACAACATCTGCTGACACAACTGAACAGTGCTCAGGAATGAGACAAGCCTCTTAGGACCTCTACTACCACCATTGCCTATGCCACTCCAGCTACCCAGGATGCCATGAATCCACTCACCCACCCAGTACACTGCTCCTACAACTGGCATTTGTGAAAGCCACCATACTAAGGCTATTTATAACCAAGGAAATGATACAGTCTTCGCTACCGAATGCACCCATAAGCAAAGTCGACAGCCCTACTCAAAATACATCATAATCATATCCTCCAGAAAAAAAAGTCCTGCCCCAATGAAAGTTAAATTCAAAAATAAGAGGAGACTGTTTCTCCAGATGTGAAGAAATCAGCATAATAATTCTGGAAGTATGAAAACCCTAGGTGTTATGACACTCCCAAAGGAACATAGCCATTCTCTAGCAATGGATCCTACTAAAAGGAAACTCCCAAAATGCCAGAGAATTAATTCAAAATATTCACTTTAAATACACTTGATGAGATACAAGAGAAATCTAAAAACCAATACAAAGGAATCAGAAAATCAATTCATGATATGAATGAGAAATTTACCAAGGAGATAGATACCTGTTTTTAAAAAGCGAAACTTCTGGAAATAAAAAAAATTACTGAAGGAACTACAAAATACAGTTGAAAGCTTCAATAGTAGACTAGACCAAGCCTAAGAGAGAATATTAGAACCTGAAACACATCTTTTGAATTAATCCAATCAGACAAGAATAAATAAAATGGAATTTTAAAAAGAATGAATAAAGCCTTCAAGAAGTATGGGACCATATGAAATGACCAAACTTATGAATCACTGGTATTCCTTAGGGAGAAGAAAAAGTTCAAAGTTTAGAAAACCTATTTTAAAATACAATAGCCAAAAATATCCCTAGTCTATCAAGAGATTTAGACTTTCTAGTATGAAAGGCTCAAAAAACACCAGAAAAATACATTACAAGATGTTCTTCCCCAGAAAAGTCATCGGACTATCTAAAGTCCATGTGAAGGAAAAAATCCTAAATTCACCAAGAGAAAATTTTCTAGTCAGCTATAAAGGAAGCCCCACAAGACTAACAGTGGACTTCTCAGCAAAAACCTTTCAAACATCCAGGCACGGTGGCTCACACCTGTAATCCTAGCACTTTGGGAGGCCAAGGCAGGTGGATCCGTTGAAGTCAGGAGTTCAAAACCAACATGGCCAATGTGTGAAACTCTGTCTCTACTAAAAATACAAAAATATATATATAGCCAGGCATGGTGGTAGGCAATTGTAATCCCAGCTACTTGGGAGGCTGAGGCAGGAGAATTGCTTGAACCCAGGAGGCGGAGGCTGCAGTGAGCCGAGATCACGCCACTTCATTCAGCCTGAGTGACAGAGTGACACTCCGTCTCAAAAAAAAAAAAAAAACAGCAACCTTTCAATCCAGAAGAGATCGGGATCCTATTTTCAAAGTACTCAAAGAATAACAAAAATTTCCAACCATGAATTTTATGTCCTGCCAGAAGAAGCTTCATAAATGAGGAAGAAATAACATATTTCCCAAAGAAGAAAATGCTGAGGAAATTCGTCACCACTAGACCAGTCTTACAAAAAAGGCTCAATGGAGTACAAAACATGGAAACAAAAGGTCAATATTTGCCATCATAAAAGCCAGGAAAGTATAAAATTCACAAGACTTTTTTTTGTTGTTTTTTGAGACAGAGTTTCACTCTTGTTGCCCAAGCTAGAGTGCAATGGTGCAACTTCAGCTCACTGCAACCTCTGCCTCCCGGGTTCAAGTGATTCTCCTGCCTCAGCCTCCAGAGAAGCTGGGATTACAGGCACCTGCCACCACACCCGGCTAATTTGTGTGTGTGTGTGTGTGTGTGTGTGTGTGTGTGTGTGTGTGTGTATTTTTAGTAGAGATAGGGTTTCACCACATTGGCCAGGCTGGTCTCAAACTCCTGACCTTAGGTGATCCATCCACCTTGGCCTCACAAAGTGGTGGGATTACAGGCATGAGCCACTGTGCCCAGCCTAAAAGTCTTATTAAATAATTACACAAAAGAGAAAGAGAAAGAAATCAAGTGGCAACACAACAGCACTCCACTTAACCACAAAGACAAACAGAAAAAAACAACAACAACAAAAACAAAAAAGAATCTATAGAACAACTAGATAACAATTAACATTATGACAGAAACAAAACCTCACATATCAATATTAACCTTGAAAGTAAATGGATTAAATCCTTCACTTAAAAGATATGGATTGCCTGAATAAATTTTTTTTAAATGAATGAACTATAGTCTGCTTTCAAGAAACTCACCTTATTGCTAAATATATTTATAGACTGAAGGCAAAGGAGTGGAAAAAGATATTCCACATAAGTGAAGACCCAAAGTCCTAAAGTGAGCAGGAGTAGCTGTATTCATATCTGACAAAATAAACATTAAATTAACAATGTAAAAAAGATAAAGAAGGTCATGATAAAGGGATCAATTCAACAAGAATATATAACAATCCTAAATATATGTGCACCCAACACCAGAGGACCCAGACTTATAAAACAAAGATTACTAGACCTAAAGAAAGAGATAGACAGTAATACTAATACTGAGGGACTTCAACATCCCACTCACAGTATTAGACAGATCATTTAGACAGAAAATCAAGAAAGAAACGCTAGACTTAAATCAGGCTTTAGACCAAATAAACCTAACAGTTAATACAGAACACTCTCCCCAACCACTGCAAGACATACATTTTTTTTGTCAGCACATGGAACATTTTCCAAGATAGACCATATATTAGGCCACAGGTCAAGTCTTAATAAATTTTTTAAATCAAAATTACATCAGGTATCTTCTCAGACTACAGCAGAATTAAACTAGAAATTAATACCATGTGGAACCATGTAGACTGTGAAAATTAAACCACTCCTGAACAATGTTTGGGTGAACAATGAAATTAAGACAGAAATTAAAACATGTTTTGAAATAAGTGAGAATGGAAATACAATATACCAAAACCTCTGGGATACAGCAAAAGCAGTGATAAGAGGGAAGTTTGTAATGTTAAATGCCTACATCAAATAAAAATAATCACAAATTAACAATCTAATGTTGCACCTCAAGGAACTGGAAAAACGGAACAAAGTAAACTCAAAGCTGGCAGAAGAAAGAAATAACAAAGATGAGAACAGAACTAAATGAAATTGAGACCAAAAAAAGATAAAAAGATCAACAAAATAAAAAAAACAATTATTTGAAAAGATAAATAAAATTGACAAGCCACAAGCTAGACTAACAAAAAAAGAAGATCCACATAAACAAAGTCAGAAATGAATAAGGAGACATTACAAGTGACACCACAGAAATACAAAAGATCATCAGAAACTACGATGAAGAAGTATATGCTCACAAACTAGGTAACCTACAGGAAATTAATAAATTCCTGGAAACATACAACCTCCCAAGATTAAAGCAGAAAGAAATAGAAATCCTGAATGGACCAATAATGAGTAATTAGATTGAATCAGTAATGTAAAAAAAAAATCTCCCAATGACAACGAAAAAAATCCCAGGAACAGATGAATTCATAGCCAAATTCTACCAAATGTACAAACAACACCAGCGCACCCAGACTTATAAAACAAAGATTACTAGGCCTAAAAAAAGAGGTAGACAGTAATAATGCCAATCCTCCCAAAACTGTTCCAAAAAATCAAGGAGCAGGAAATCCTCCCTAACTAATTCTACCAAGCCAGTATTACCCTGATACCAAAGCCAGACAACGACACACACACACATACACACACAACTAGAGACCAATATCCGTGATAAACATAGATGCAGAAATCTTCAACAAAATACTAGCAAACTGAATCCAACAGCACATCAAGAAGATAATGCACCAGCATCAAGTGAGTTTTAGTCCAAGGATGCAAGGATGGTTCAACATATGCAAACTGATATATGTGATTCATTATATGAGCAGAATTAAGGACAACAACCATATAACCATTTCAATAACTGCAGAAAAAGCTTCTGATAAAATTAAGAACTGCTTCATGATAAAATTCTTCAACAACATAGGCATTGAAGAAACATACCTCAACACAATAAAAGCCATATATGACAAACCCATAGCCAACATCATACTGAATGGGGAAAAGTTGAAAGAAATGCCCCTAAAAAGCTGAACAGACAAGAATATCCACTTTTACCACTCCAATTTAACACAGTACTGGGTGTCCTAGCCAGAGAAAACAGGCAAGAGAAAGAAATAAAAGACATCAAAATTGAAAAAAAGCAAGTCAAATTATCTCTGTTCACTGACAATATGATCTTGTACCTAGAAATTCTAAGGACTTCTCCAGAAAACTCTGAGATTTGCTAAGTTAATTAAGTGAGGTTTTAGGATACAAAATCAATATACAAAAATCAGTAGCATTTCTGTACAACAATAATAATCAATCTGAAGACTGGATCAAGAAGTCAATCATATTTATAATAGCTACCAAAAAATAAAATATCTAGTAATATGTTTAACCAAGGAGGTGAAAGATCTCTGCAAGGAAAACTATAAAACACTGATGAAAGAAATTATAGATGATGCAAAAACAAATGGAAAAACATCCCATGCTCATGAATTAGGAGAATCAATATTATTAAAATAACCATGCTATTCAAAGCATTCTACAGATTCGATGTGATCCCTATTTAAATATCAGGGTTATTTTTCACAGAATTAGAAAAAAAGAATCCTAAAATTATTATGGAACCAAAAAAATAGCCTGAATAACAAAAGCAATCCTAAGTAAAAAGGACAAAGCTAGAAGCATCACATTAATTCACCTGAAATTGCACAACAAGCCTATGGCAAACAAAACAGCATGGTACTGTAATAAATATAGACACATAGATCAATAGGACAGAATAAAATGTGCAGAAATAATGCCACATATCTATAGTTATCTGATCTTTGATAAAGTTGACAAGAACACACACTGGATAAAGGACACCCTTTTCAATACTTGTGCTGGGGAAACTGAATTGCCATATGCAGAAGAATAAAACTGGGTCCCTATCTTTCACTACATACAAAAATCAGCTCTAGATGGATTAAGTACATAAATGTAAGGCCTGAAACTATAAAAATACTAAAAGAAATCTAGGAAAAACTCTATGAACATTGTTATAGGCAAAGAATGAATGACTATGACCTCAAAAGCACAAGCAACAAAAACAAAAATGGACAAATGAGACTTCATTAAACTAAAAATCTTCTGCACAGCAAAATAAATGATCGACAGAGTGAAAGACAACTTGTAGAATGGGAGAAAATGTTTGCAAACAATGCATCTGACAGGGGACTAATATCCAGAATGTACAAGGAAGTCAAACAACTTAAAAAAAATCCCCAAATAACCCCATTAAAAAGTAGGCAAAGAACATGAACAGACATTTTCCAAAAGAAGATATACAAATGGCCAACAAGCATATGAAAAAAAATGCTTAATATCACTAATCATCAGGAAAATGCTAATTAAAACCACGATGAGATATCATCTTACACCAGTCAGAATAACTATTATTTAAAAATTCAAAAATGACACATGTTGGCAAGGATGTGGAGAAAGGAGAATGCTTATGCATTAGTGGGAATGTAAATTAGTATAATCTCCATGAAAAACAGCATGGAGATTCCTCAAATAACTAAAACTAGAACAACCATTTGGTCCAGCAATCCTGCCACTGGATTTCTGCCCAGAGGAAAAGAAATCATTACATCAAAAACATATCTGAACTCAAACGTTTATCACAGTACTATTTATAATAGCAAAGATATGAAATCAACCTAAGTTCCATCAATGGATGATTAGATAAAGAATATATGGTATATATATATATACAGGCACAATGAAATACTATTCAGTCACAATAAGAATGAAATTATGTCTTTTTCAGCAACATGGATGGAACTGGAGGCTTAAGTGAAACAACTCAGAAACAGAAAGTAAAATACTGCATGTTCTCATTTCTAAGGGGGAGCTAAATAATTTCTACACTTGGACGTTGAATGGAATAATATACATTGGTGGCCAGGCACAGTGGCACATGCCTGTAATCCCACCACTTTGGGAGGCTGAGGCAGGCGGATCACCTGAGGTCAGCAGTTCAATACCAGCCTGGCCAACATGGCAAAAGCGCATCTCTACTAAAAATAAAAAATCAGCCAGGCATGGTGGTAGGTGCCTGTAATTCAAGCTACTGGAGAGGCTGAGGCAAGAGAAGCACTTGAACCTGGGAGGCAGAGGTTGCAGTGAGTCCAGACTGTGCCACTGCACTGTAACCTGGGCAACAGAGTGAGACTCCATCTCAAAAAACAATATATATACATATATACACACACACACACACACACCACACACACATTGCAGACTTGCAAGGGTGGGAGGGTGGGAAGGGAGTGAGGCATCAGAAATTACTTAATGGGTACAATGTGTGTTATTGGGGTGATAGTTACACTAAAATCTCAAATTTCACCACTACACAAAATATTCATGTAAATGCGACAAAACTACACTGTTACCCTTGAAATTTATACAAATAAAAAAGAATTCCATGTCAGGAAAACATAGTTTCTTGACAGAAAGACTTCCAAGAAGAGGATCAAATATATAATGTTACCTATACTTATTTGACCAGAAACAACTTTTTCCCTGCACTCAGCTCATGAGACCAGTGTTTAGCAGAACATACACTGTGAATTTCTGCCGTCTGTCTCAATGGCTTTGAGTGGGGTGAGGGGAAATTATACTTAAGTACTTGAGAGTGCAGTTGGTCATGTTCCCTGGTTCATTGTATACAATCATCAGTGATCCCTGGGGCAAAACCCTATTTTGATCAATTGATTGATCAACAAGTTCCCCTTTAACTTCATTCTCTTATGCTTCCCCTATAGGTAACCATATCACTTTGTTTAATGTGAATGTTTTCATTCATATATATTCTTATGTTGGGCCGGCAAAGGAGTGGAGGGGGTGAGGAAGGAACTGACACCCTAGAATAATCCTTTTTGTATATACTTTTGACTTTCTCAAGCCTTTAATCCTCTACATAATAAAAATAACTAAATCAATAAGGGTGGAAGGAGGAGGGGACTAAATTCAAAGTGAACCACATGAATTCAATTGTATTTCAAAGGAATGCTACAATTGCTCTTAAGAGGAATAGAAAGAAAGGAGTGAGGAAGAGAAGGAGGGAGGAAAAGAGAGAGAGAAAGAACAAGAGAATAAAAAAATAAAAAGAGAGAAAGGAAGAGATGAAGGAAAGGAGGGAGGAAATAATGGAGGGAGAGAAAAAAGAAAAAGAAATAAAGGAAGAAAGGAAGAAAAAAATCCAAGTAATTGACCATCCACCCTCAGTTTGCAGCGGAGTAGCGTAGGGTGGTAACAAGAATTGTAAACAAACCCTGAACTATTTTTGATAATCTTTTTTGTAATGGTGTGGGAAAAGTTGTGAAATTATTTTAGATGTATTAGAGGATTGAGCAAATGAATTAATTTAGGAGCCAGGGTTGTCAATGAGAAAGAAGGTACATACGAATATGAAATGGGGAAAGACAAGAAAGAGCCATGTACGGATGGTTTGAAAATTGTGAGTGTTGGTGCGAATTCAAAGTTTCAAAGATATGTAGATATATGTATAGGCGCATGTATATGTGTACATGTTTAAGCACATATGTATGCATATGCAAGTGTGTATATATAAATATGTCTCTGTATATAGCATGTATTTCCTAGTTCTGTACATTGAAAGGGTCAAAATGCCACACCTAGTAACAATGAGCACACCTAGCACCTAGAGCTTGCTATCTAATATAATTCCCCACTGAAAGAAACCAGGACTCCTTAGAGAAGTGGCTGATTCCAGGGCTTGGGTAAATAGGTGTAAGATGAGCCTGGAACATCTTGGTATGCTATCAAGTAAGTGCTCAAATAATTGATGGGAGAATGCCCAAAGATACAGAAGCCAGCTTAACGGTGCTCCCACCAGCCAAATACAGGGCAATTTCAAAACGGCAATAATTAACTAATCTATTAAAAACCATTTGGGGAATAAAGAAAATTATGTTTCCATATTGATAATAAATATATAGAAAAAATAAATAAAAAGGGGAGATGAGAGGGCTCTTGTTTATGGCAGAATACCATGTGCTGGCTAATAAATGTGGAAGGAGTACTGGGATAGAAAATCAGCAACTTGCAGCCATTGTTTATAAAGATTAGATGAGCCAAGGATTATGAATGAATGCAAAAAATTAGGGAGAAAAATTGATGTGGAGAGGAATATGTGCATGCTCTTAATGTGTCTCTCCACAGATTAAAGATTGCAAGGGAAAAAATATTAATTATACAGTAGAGAAATCAGACAACACCTTAACCAAATGGTCAAAATTAACACCACCGATTAGGAGTAGATGGGAGTCCTGCCACCAGATGTGGCACCCGAGAGGGACACGCCATCACCTATGCAATATTCTGGCCAAGCATGCATAACCTAAATCTAATCAGGAAGAAACATTAGATGAAGCCCAAATGAAGATCATTGCATTAACACATATGGGTATTGAGGAGTGTATTTTTTAATGTCAATGTTGTACAGAAACAAACGGTATTCTATGTTAAAGGAGGTAAAGAGACATGACAGCCAAATGCAATACCTGACTCTAGACTGGATCCTGTAATAGAGAAGGAAAAGTACTATTTAAAAAATCTTTGGGTCAACTGATAAAACTAGAACATAATAAAATTGTACCAATATAAAGTTATGATGTTGATAACTGTACTGTAGTCATATAAGAGCAGATCCCTATACTTGGGAAATACACAGTGAAAAATTAAAAATGGCCATGAAAAGAGAAAGAAATAAGGGGTATTCAAACAGGAAGAGAGGAAGTCAAATTGTCTCTGTTTGCAGATGACGCAATTTTATATTTAGAAAACCCCATCATCTCAGCCCAGAAACTCCTTAAACTGATAAGCAACCTCAGCAAAGTCTCAGGATACAAAGTCAATGTGTGAAAACCACAAGCATTCCTTTCCACCAACAACAGACAAGAGAGCCAAATCATAAATGAACTCCCATTCACAATCACTGAGAGAGTAAAATACATAGGAATACAGTTAGCAAGGGATGTGAAGGACCTTTTCAAGGAGAACTACAAACCACTGCTCAAGGAAATAAGAGAGGGCACAAACAAATGGAAAAACATTCCATCCTAATAGGAAAAATCAATATCGTGAAAATGGCCATACTGCCAGAAGTAATTTATAGATTCAATGCTATTCCCATCAAACTACCATTGACATTCTTCACAGAATTGGAAAAAACTATTATAAATTTCATACGGAATTTCTTTGTAGGGCACTGGGCACATAAATGCCCACACCATACAAAGAAGACCCCGTATAGCCAAGACAATCCTAAGCAAAAAGGACAAAGCTGGATGCATCTCACTTCCTGACTTCAAACTATACTACAAGTCTACAGTAACCAAATCAGCATGGTACTGGTATGAAAACAGACACATAGACCAATGGAACAGAAACTCAGAAAAAAGACCGCACATCTACAACCATCTGATCTTCGACAAATCTGACAAGAACAAGCAATGGGGAAAGGATTCCTTATTTAATAAATAGTGCTGGAAAAACTGGCTAGTCATATGCAGAAAATTGAAACTGGACCCCTTCCTTACACCTTGTACAAAAATTAACTCAAGATGGATTTAAAACTTAAATGTAAAACCCAAAACTATAAAAACCCCAGAAGAAAATCTAGGTAATACCATTCAGGACATAGGCATAGGAAAAGATTTCATGACAAAAACATCAAAAGTAATTGGAAGAAAAGCAAAATTGACAAATGCGATCTAATTAAACTAAAGAGCTTCTGCACAGCAAAAGAAACTACCATCAAAGTGAGCAGACAACCTACAGAATGGGAGAATAATTTTGCGATCTATCCATCTGACAAAGGTCTAATATCCAGAATCTGCAAGACACTTAAACAAATTTACAAGAAAAAAACAACCCCATTAAAAAGTAGGCAAAGGATATGAATAGACACTTCCCAAAAGAAGACATTTATGTGGCCAACAAATATATGAAAAAAAGCTCAACATCACTTTTCATTAGAGAAATGCAAATCAAAACCACAATGGGATATCATCTCACACCAGTCAGAATGGCAATTATAAAAAATTCAAGAAACAACAAGGCTGTGGAGAAGTAGGAATGCTTTTACACTGTTAGTGGGAATGTAAATTATTTCAATCAAGACAACTAGCTAATACACTCGGGGCTTAATACCTAGGTGATAGGTTAATAGGTGCAGCAAACCACCATGGCACATGTTTACCTATATATCAACAAACCTGCACTTACTGCACATGTATCACAGTACTTAAAATTAATAAAATTTTTAAAAAGAGGATGGGCTTGGTGGCTCAGGCCTGTAATCCCAGCACTTTGGGAGGCGGAGGCAGGCAGATCACCTGAGGTCAGGAGTTCGAGACCAGCCTGACCAACATAGTGAAACCCTGTCTCTACTAAAAATACAAAAATTAGCCTAGCATAGTGGCAGGCGCCTGTAATCTCAGCTACTCAAGAGGCTGAGGCAGAAGAATAGCTTGAACCCAGGAGGTGGAGGTTGCAGATCGCGCCATTGCACTCCAGCCTGGGCAACAAGAGCGAAACTCCATCTCAAAAAAAAAAAAAAAAAAAAAAGAATAAATCTGTAACCGGAAGAAAAGGAATAGATATGTAACCTGAAGAAAAAAAAAAAAAGAAAATGCCTATGAGGGGTATGAATCATCCTCAATTCAGAAAAAGAAATGTACAGAGAATGAGGTGGGGCGGAATTGGGGGGAGCTATGTGACAATGATAAAGGAAAAGTAATAAAATATTAACAATAGGTGACTGAATAAAGGGTTTATGGGTTTTCTTTACACTATTCTTGTTCTTACTTGAAATTATTCTACTTATGTTACAGTTTTCTATATTATTCTACCTAAGCTACTCTTATTTGACATTATTTCCAAATAAAACTTTTAAAATCAAAAACATTTTTAAAGGAATGGTCTTTACTACTCTTATTTGACATTGTTTCCAAACAAAATTTTTAAATCAAAAAATATATTTCTAAAGGAATAGTCTTCCTAGAATGGTAATAATATTGAAGCAGAGTGATGGGTGTATAGAATTCACTATTCTATTCTGTCTCTTTGGTATACATTTGGAATTTTCCATAATAAAGAAATTCTTGTTTTTCAGAAATGGTTTGACTTGTCATTGGTTTACATTTAAACGGCTGATTTCATGTGTTGACCATGGGCTATTTGGAAGGGCTCCTCCACATGTGAGATGTTATCAAACTTGGTGGCACTGGGCAGATGAATACCCACTCCATACAAAATTTGTCCTCAGGGGCTGGGTGCAGTGGCTCATACCTGTAATCCCAGCACTTTTGGAGGCTGAGGCAGGTGGATCACTTAAGCCCAGGAATTTGAGACCAGCCTGGGCAACATGGTGAGACCCTATTTTTAGAAAAAATATATAAAAATTAGCCAGGCATGGTGGTGGGTGCCTGTAGTCTCAGCTACTTGGGAGGCTGCGATGGAAGGATCACCTGAGCCCAGGAGGTCAAGGCTGTAGTGAGCTATGATTGCTCCACTGCACTCCAGACTGGGTAACAGGGTGGGACCCTGTCTTTAAAAAAAAAAAAAAAATCTTCAAAGCTTTAGCTTGCACAGCAGTCTCTCCTCTCTCTCTCTCTCTCTCTCTCTCTCTCTCTCTGTCTGTCTGTCTCTGACAGAGACATTTGCTCCTTTTGGGCAGTCTATGACAGTGTGATAAAATAGGACAACTTCTGGCTTCCTTTCCTCCAGGCTATTTTCTCACTCTGTTCTAGAACATTCTATCTTTTTTATCACTTGTTTAATATTACCTTATACCTCTACAGAATAACTATGTTTTCCAAAACCCTTTCACATACACTATCTCATATCATCTATAACTATTCTGTGAACAGAGATACACATTACCATGCCACCTTGACCATCAAAGAACAAGGAGAAGGAAGCATCAAATCCAAGGTCAGGAGGAGCAGGAATTGGAACACAGGACACTTTTTTCTACACTGTGTCTCACCCAATTGACAGCATATGACATGATGAGGTTAGAGAAGAATGGCAAAATTATGCCTGGCCCGTGCCATTTAGGGGTTTCTGGTAAGCTTTCAAATAACAGCATGGGGTTTGTTTTCGGCTTATGATCTACTCCAATATCCACGTTGTTTTTTGCTGTGACTATGCATAGCCTGGCATTCCAGTCTTGGAATCATGTCTTTCACATTTGTCCATATTGACTTTGCTTCCTTATGAAATATTTACATATGTTTATCACTTTGTCATCATTTAGAGTGGCATCTGTTTGCCAAAAACGAGTCAGGTCTCAGTCACAGTGGCTTGTTGGATCAGTGTGAGCATCTCTGAAGGAAAGGAGAAATTGCCTTTTGATAGGCTCCCTTAACACTGAGTTACTTTATTAATTATTAACTGACATTTCATTATCTTTTGCTTTCAAATATGTTTTGCGTGTTTTCCTTCATTTCAGACTTACAACAACCTGTGGGATAAGTTAAACAGCTCTTATTATCCTATGTATTGGCTGTTGAAAGGTGAAATGATTTAAAAATGTCACAGAGCTAAGAGCATGATGACCCAGGTCTCCTACTTCTCAGGCCTGTGGTCTTTTTTATTAAATATGCTAAGTCACCTTATTAAAGAAAACACTAAGAAACAATGACTTTTCAAACATTCCAGAGACTGATTTTGTAATTAAACTAAGAGCTACCACTTGGTGAGCATCTAAGTTTTAATTTACATCTATAAAATAATATTAAAATGCTTTCTGTTTGTTCTGGAAACCAACTAAAGTCCCAAAGTCTCAAGAGACTATAGAAAACCTCATATTTAAAAAAGAAGGTGGCCAAATTGGTCATTTTACCCACACCCCTGTCATCTCATCCAGCTCATATAGGCAGAAGACTAGAGTTAAGAGAGATTGTTGAATCAGGAAATTGTTGGCTGAGTGGCTATTGCACAAACCAAGTTAGGGCATTTCCATGAAGTGAACGAAGGTTGATTATCAGATGGGCAGATTAAGGTTTCATTCCCTGGCAGCCTGCTTGCGGGTGGACAGAAAAACATGTTAGTGTTCCCCAACCTATCCCCATTCCCCAAGACAGAACTCGGTGACAAAATTCTTGAAGGAGTTTTACATGTATTTCTTAACTATGGGAGCATAAGCAAAACAAGAAGCTGCTATTTACTTCCTTTCTGAGGTTTTCTGAGTTTATCATCTGAAGATGGTAAACTGGCTGCAGACAACACCAATAACAGGGAGAGGAGAGGGCAACAGTGGAGACTGTCTACACAGCAAGCATGACAAGTCTCCCATGTACCAAGAATCTTCGCCTAACCCCAATAACAGGGAGAGGAGAGGGCAATATTGGAAACCGTCTACACAGCAAGCATGACAAGTCTCCTGTATACCAAGAATCTTCACCTGTTTCAGACCAACCTGATTGGGCCACACCCAATATCACTCCATGAAGGGAGCAATGAGCCCCCAACAGAAATAAGCTGTGGTGTGAACCACAAAGGCAGCGGCTAGTCAGTGCCTCCAAATCCCCAAGCAGTGGGAGATGAGCATAATTAAATAATTGCCCTGACTTATGTCAAGTTCCCTAGAAGCACAGATTGAGACAGAAATTCACATGCATGAGTTTTAGTGATAGAGATGCCTCAGGAGAAACCAGTAAAAGGAGGGAATAAAACAGAAGAGGGAAGAAAAAAGAGCCAAGCTAGTGTGAGATCACAGGTCCATCTAGCCAGATTCATGGGTAGAAAAGGGCTCTGTAGCTTAAATTACCCATCAGAATCGTCTCGTATTGAGGCAAAGGGCTGGCCTTATGTGTCTCTGTCATTCATCCGCTCTTGGCAACTGGAGTGAGAGTGGGCTAAACTAAAAACAATTCTCAGGAGAAGGAGCAGGGGGCAGCAGTGAGCCATTCAATGCTCAGGGTAACGGGGGATGTGTGCACTAGAGCAGACAAGAGGATCCATTTGGGGAATCAACAGCACTCCTACACCCCCTTCTTCCAAAGAGAATGTTCCAAGGTATCTTCCACGTGGTATTTCAGAGAGATGGAGCCCCAGTTACCCATAGTAATGACCTGCTCTAAAGCTTTTGTTGGTTTTTATTTTTTCCTCTTTTCCTCTTTTCTTCACTTGTACTACCTGCACCCACTTCCCAGATAGACTAACTGCACCCATATTCTTCTCTCAAGATCATTTCAGGGGAAATCCAAATTAAGACAACTATCCGAATGAAATGATTGTTATCACTGAAGGTTCCCAACAGCCATGCGCTCCAATTAGATAGCTTTAAGGAGCAAGAAATTAAAGATCGTGTTGGGGGGAAAAACAAAATAAAGCTCTTTCCTGCTTGCACCACTATGAAATTTACATTGATTAACAAATTGATACCCATTCATTATTTCATTTAATCCTCACAGCAACATTCTGTAGTAGGTATAATTATCTCCACTTTATATGAAAAAACAGAGGTTCAAAGAAGGTAAGGGTGTTGCCCAAAGCCTCCCAGCTGAGATTCAAGTTCATGTTATTTAATTCTAAAGCCAGCAAACATTCTTGTTTACTAATTCATTCATTTGAATTTGCTTATTTTAAAATTAAATGTAGGTTTCTAGAACAACTCTTAAGACAATTGTGGTGAGAAGCATACTTTTTATGTGATGAAGGGGCACATTTTTCTTTTTCTAATATAGCCAGGAAGATGAAAAGGGCAGATAGCATGTTTTGTTGTTAAACTGACAACATTATTGATATTTTTCAAATTATTACAAGAAAGACCCAGCATTCACATGTTTTATTTAAGGCAGCTTCTGCATTGTTTGGACATTACATTATTTATGTCAAAAACAGTATTTTGGGTGAACATTTATTCACTCAGTAACATTTATTAGTTACAACTAAGCAGTTTTAAGACCAGAATAAAAGATTGGAAAAAGGAGGGTAAGGGGAATAAACCAGTGTCTTATTTCTCTGGGACTCTCCCTGACAGGTAGATGTTTTGTTCAAGTTATAAACTAAATTCCCAATGTTTGCTCTATAGGGTTGACACAGCTCCCCAGGCAGACAGCTGTTAGGAAGGACTGTTAAATCAGCCAGGTAAATGGGAAGATGTCAACCACAGTTTCTGTACAGAAGGCTATGCTGTATGGTGATTAGCATGATAAAAACATCGGTATTAGGCAACCTTTGATTTAAACTAGACCATGACACTCAGCTATGCAATCTTAGACTAACTACTTATGGTCCTTAAGTTTCAATTTTCTGAAATGCAAACTGGAGAAAACAATGGTAGTCAACTGTATTCATCTGTTTTCACATTGCTACAAAGATAGCACCTGAGACTGGGTAATACATAAACAAAAGAGGTTTAATTGACTCACGGTTCTGCATGGCTGGGGAGGCCTCAGGAAACTTACAATCACGGCAGAAGGTGAAGGAGGAGCAAGTACCTTCTTCACAATGCGGCAGGAGAGAGCGAGCGAGCGAGCAAAAAGGGTAACTGCCAAGCACTTCTAAAGCATCAGATCTCAAGAGAACTCACACACTATCATGAGAACAGCATGGGGGAAACTGCCCCTATAATCCAATCACCTCCCACCCAGCACCTCCCTCAACACTTGGGGATTACAATTTTAGATAAGATTTGGACAGGAACAAAAAGCCAAACCATATCACTAACTGATAGGGTTTAGGAAGGATTAAATAGGATCAAGTTACATAGTATGACAATAGAGGGAGCACTCACTAAATTTTATCCATAATCAATAAAATGTTTATTTTTCTCATTAGAATAGGATATAAGGAAGACACTATAATGAAAATCAACACAGTTAATTTTGCAAAGTTTGACCTATGCTGTTCCAGTCTTAGCCACACCCTAGTTTCCTGGACACCACCAGTATCATGTCCATGAAGAGGTTCGACTTGCACATCAGGATGACTGCATGACTGACATTGCTTATCTGGAACAATTCCACTTATAACATCTCCTGATGTGGTGCCTTTTGGGAATTAACCCTCTCCCCTAGGAAAGCAGCAGGAGTAGAGAAGTTTGCAAACACAGTGGAGAGAGAATATATGTCAATATGGAGTGCTGTAAACTTACATTACTGTGAATCTGGGATGACAGCATAAGTCACAAGAAGGGAAGCATTAAATGAATTACACAGGCCTTCTCCAAGAAGTGGCAATAAAACAGTGGAGTTCCCTTTCGCCATCCTGTATTTCATTTATGCCACATAAATTCAACTTAAGAATCTTATCTTAATTCTTTCCCATTTTTAGCCTCCTTCACATTCCCCCTGTCATATGACTCGGAATTATTCTTTCATTTCATGTGTATTTATTGAGTGCCTTCTCCTTTGTATAAAAGTCCCTATAGGGCATTATCAAGCTGTAAGTGCAAGCTACGGTGGTTATCTACATGGATATCTCACCAAATTAAATTGCTTTCCTGATATAAAAGATAGATAATAGAGAGCCAGGTAAAAAATAACTGTGTATTAAACTTCATATGTGATTACATATGTTGGTTACTCTTTAACCAACACCATTATTCTGTGTAAATTAAGAGTAAATGTCAACTGATTTTATGGTTGTGCTTGTGAGAATGTTAATACTATGACAAAAAAGGACACTGCAAAATCATCTTTTATTAATTTGATGAAAATACAATGAGGGTATAGATGGGGTATAATTATTAAAAAATAAGGTGATCAGGCTTCCCAAGTTATTCTGGGCACCCATTCATTATTTTTCTGATTGAGGGATGGCAGAAATGCAGCACATGGTTCACAATCCCCTCTGCCCCCAGCAACACACACATGCACATATATACACATGTGAACAATTGATCATAGGGTTTTTTCCTATGAATGTTGATATTGCCTCAGAATCTATCTCAATGCAGCACTCCAGGAAATGCATTCCACTATCAGTGTGGGTACGTGCAATTATTTCTACTAAGGATATAATAAACCTTAGAGTTGATGGAGGGGCTTTTTACGCTTTTTGACAAACTAAGTCCTTCAACTTCTTAAAGTTGTGCACTTTTAATATGCACCCTACCCACTGTGAAGCAACAAAAAGAAGATGAAACACCTTAACGCCTTCAGTTGAGAAAGTTTAGATTTAAACTCATAATTTCAAACCATTTTAAAATATAGCTTTATTTATGTATTCCACAAAGATCTCTATTCTGTTCATTTTTTTGCCCAGGTTCATCCAGGAACTAGAATAAAAGGTGAAGCAGGCATTGTTTATAAAAGTTGTTACTTGTATCAACCACTTCTCTCCCTGTCATGCTGTAAAGGTGAAACTCCCAATCCTAATACATCAAAACCCAGGTTTTGATTCTGAGCCTAGATCTCCAAAATCCACGTAACATTTCCTGCAATTTCCAGAGCTAACTCAGTGAACAAAAATGTTTTCTATTTAAGATAGTCCTTGCTCATCTATCTAAAAAGGAAAACTCTTATTCATCTTTCAAAATCCAGGTTAGGTATCATCCCCTGTGGAAAGCCATCTTTGTCCATCTCTTCTGGTGATCCGATACGATGAATTTCCTTCATTTCTTGTGCAGGTTTCTCTAGCTGCCCTTATCATACTCATTTGGGTCCTCTAGAAAATAGGGAACTCCTTAAAAGTCAGGTGATGTGTTAGTCATCTCCTTGCCCTGAGCACCTAACAGGGTTCCCCGCTTAAAGGCTAAATTACTACATGCTATTAAACTGAACTAAACAGAATGCTCAATTTTAAACAAGGGAATTACCTTTTAAATCAGATATTCTTGAAAGTAGCTATCGGAGATGGTGAAAACATTAAAGAGCAATTGATACCAAGAAGGTAAATAGTGTGGAAGGGAAAATTCTAATATTTCATTCATTCATCATTCAAATATTTAATAAGTGTCTATTATGAAGAAAATATAAAGTGAGAGACAGTATGGAGCTCCTATATAATAGATAGTGGGAATTATGTACCACCAGCTACAAGTAAATGAGTGTTGATCCATCAGTGACAAAGAAATTTTGTAGTAAATAAGTAGAAAGGGGAATGGTTGAGACTGAGGAGGGATTGATGAACATGAAAAAACCAGGTCAATGAGCATAATACTGCACTAGTCCTATTCTTCTATATTCTGTTAACTGTTGAAGACAACTACCCAAAGTTTTCCATCAGACTTACCAGCCACAAAAACTGGGTAACAGGCAGAGGTTAGAACAGTTTGGAGGGCTCAAAAGAAGACAGAAAAATGTGAGAAAGTTTTGAACTCCCTAGAAACTTGTTGAATGATTTTGACTAAAATGTTGATAATGATATTGACAATGAAATCCATGCTGAGGTGGTCTCAGATGGAAATGAGGAACTTTTCGGGAACTGGAGCAAAGGTGACTCTTGTTATGTTTTAGCAAACAGACTGGTGGCATTTTGTGCTTGCCCTAGAGATTTGTAGAACACTGAACTTGAGAGAGATGATTTAGGGTACCTGGCAGAAGAAATTTCTAAGCAGCAAAGCATTCAAGAGGTGACTTGGGTGCTGTTAAAGGCATTCAGTTTTGTAAGGGAAGCAGAGCATAAGAGTTTGGAAAATTTGCAGCTTGACAACACGATGGAAAAGAAAATCCTATTTTCTAAGGAGAAATTCAAGCTGACTGCCGAAATTTGCATAATTTATAAGGAGCCGAATGTTAATCCTCAAGACAATGGAGAAAATGTCTTCCACATTTTCAGGTATCTTTTCAGCAGCACCCCACTCTACTGGTACCAATTTACCATATTAGTTCGTTTTCATGCTGCTGATAAAGACATACCCAAAGCTGGGGAGAAAAAGTAATTTAATGGACTTACAGTTCCACATGGCTGGGGAGGCCTCACAATGATGGCGGAAGGCAAGGAGAAGCAAGTCACATCTTATATGGATGGCAGCAGGCAAAGAGAGAGCTTATGCAGGGAAACTACCATTTTGAAACCATCAGATCTCGTGAGACTTATTCACTATCATGAGAACAACATGGGAAAGACCCACCTCCATGATTCAATCATCTCCCACCACATCCCTCTGACAACATCTGGGAATTATGGGAGCTGCAAGATGAGATTCGGGTGGGGACAAAGAGCCAAACCATATCACCAAGAATCTTAATGTCTCTAATAACGAATTTGTGTGTGTATGAGTGAGTGTGGGTGTGGGTGTGTGTTTCCCATTGATATACATATATAGAGATATGCAAACAAACAGACAGAGCAATAATTTTAGAGTCAGGTAGATCACTGATTGAATCTTAGAATTTTCTCCAGGTGTGTGACTTTATGAAAAATCACTTCACCTTTCTAAGCCTGTTTCCTCAGGTATTTACATGACTGTTTTACACAAGATTATTCTTGTTTGAAATCAAGACCTTATATATCAAAATTAGCAGAAATCCCAGCACATAGCAGAAACTCAATAAATGATGGCATAATTAAAATATGATTATAATTATGATTATTATATTTGTGTACCTTAAGCCACTCTACCTCTACTACCCATCCTCCTAATTCTTCCCCTGCCCCCAACAGTCAGTAATGAATCACGGTAGATAGAGAAGTCATAGGTGAAACTGGGCATTTAGAGTTCCTTAGCATGGAAATTAATAAAAATTTTGAATTTGTTTCATAGTAGTCTAATGAATATATGTGGTTAAACTTGATGACCTAACCTCCCTCATTTATAAATTGGAGATCTAAAAAAATACTTTCTTTGAAGGCTGATTTTGAGAATTGTATATAATGTATATAATTTAGCACAGATCCTGGCACTTGGTAGAAACTCAAAATGGTAGCTATAACTGTAAATATCATAATTAATTCTATGTGCTTATTGTTCTCAAAATGAAAACAATAACCAAAATGTATCTTTAATTCCAAAGAGTCCTGACAGGATGTAAAGAAAGTGTCAGCATTCTCCCATTTCCTTGCAGCCCATGACACTCTGCCCACGTTGGTACTGCTAGGACATCAAAGCATGTCTGGGAAAGCTAACACCTTAAAAGAGAGCATCTAGCAACTCTAGATGGAATGTGCTGTAGCCAGCTGTAAGTACACAAGAATCCAGGCACAAAGCAGCCTGCGTAACTCACTGTGAATTAGATTTTTGATTCTTTATATTTCCCCTTTAATCCCCATGACTTTGGTTTTAAGTAGCATTGGGTCATGTGGAATTTTAACAAAGGCTTCTCTGAAAATCCAAAAGAACGATCCTCTCTGTTATTGTGTAGCCTTTTTTATGACCTTATTACATAGACAGGTTTAGTTAAACAAGATTTTGTCTTCTTCAAATTAGTTCAGAACATACTTTATTTTTTGTGTCTTGGCAAGGTTTCTAAAATCCTTCCCACACTGGGATTCATTTAGCCCAGCTAGGATTCCACAAACAGAAGATAAACTACAATGTTTAAAAAGACAGACAGGGAATGTAAACTGGTCTGGCCATTTTGGAAAACAGCTTGGCAATTTCTTAAACAAAAACAAAACAAAACTAAAACAAAACATGCAACCACAATAACACCCAGCAGTTGCACTCCTGGAGACACTTCCTAGAGAAATTAACATTTATGTTTACCAAAACAAAAACCCATACACAAATATTCATAGCAGTTTTATTTACAATAGCTAAAAACTGGAATCAGCCCAGATGTTCAACACATGAATGATTAAACAAACTGTGACAAGTACATTCCATGGAATACTACTCAGCAATAAAAGAAACAAACTATTGATACAAGCAAGAACTTAGATGAATTTCAGAAAATTATGTTGAGTGAAAAAAGCTAATCCCAAAAGGCTACATAGCACTGTTAATTTCATTTATGTAACATTTTGAAATATGAAAAATAATTTAGATGGAGGTAGATGAGTAGTTGGCAGGAGTTAGGGGATCGGGAGTGGGGGTTGGAGAAGGAGGGTGGCAAGCAGGAGGTGAGTGTGTACATAAAAAGGCAACAAGAGGATCCTTGTGGTGTTGGAACTGTTAGTATCATTACTGTGGCAATGGATACAAGAACCTGCACGTAATAAAATGGTATAAAATTTAATACACACACACACATAAGTATAAATAAAACTTGGAAAATCTGAATAAGATTGCTGAATTTTATCATGGTCAATATCCTAGTTCTTATAATTTTGACAAGTGTAACCATTGGGAGAAACTGGGCAAAAGGTACCTAGGAGCTTTCCGTATTATTTTTTACAGCTGTATCTTATCTACAGTATCACACGAAGTTTTACTTTCAATTAAAAAATAAACTAAATAAAGCCACTGGAAGAAGCAAAAGGAAAAAATATTTTCTATGTTATCACTGAAAAAAATTATGAAGTTCAAACCTCCAGAAAATTATTGAGTTATTACATAGTGATTGCTTAAACTCTCTTCAGCTGAACAAAGAGAGAATTTACCTCCTGAAAGAAAGGCCAGGCATAGTGTTTCACACTTGTAACCCCAGCACTTTGGGAGGTTGAGGTAGGGGGATCACTTGAGGTCAGGAGTTTGAGACCAACCTGGCCAACATTGTGAAACACCATCTCTACTAAAAATACAACTATTTGCTGGCTGTGGTGACAGGCTCCTCCTGTAATCCCATAATCCCAGCTACTCAGGAGGTTGAGGCAGGAGACTCACTTGAACCTGGGAGGCAGAGGTTGCAGTGAGCTGGGCAACACAGTGAGACTCCATCTAAAAAAAAAAAAAAAGAACCTCCTGGAAGTATTAATAATATTTCCTAAATCTGAAAAAATTCTTCGTAAAAGAAATGAAATCCCTTTAAAAAAAAAAAAAACACGATATCTGTTGGTCTTACAGAACAACTCTAAGTCCTCAGACACATGGGAGCCCTTCAAAATCATGGAGAGCTATATATTTTACCCTGAGCTTGATTTTTATTGTGATAAATACTGTATTCTTGGTTATTTTTCTTCATATGTCATGTTTTTGTGCTTCCCCCGATTCTAAACAGTTCTTCTCTAAACACATTTCAATGTCACCAATTTCTATCTTAAAGTCATTGTAGCGTTCTAAGTGTGATATAAACAGAGAGGCAGGATTGCTGGCAAGATGGCCAAACAGGAACAGCTGTGGTCAGCAGCTCCGAGCGAGATCGAAACAGAAGGTGGGTGATTTCTGCATTTCCAACTGAGGTATGCAGTTCATCTCACTGGGACTGGCTGGACAGTGGGTGCAGCCCACAGAGGGTGAACTGAAGCAGGGTGGGGCGTCGCCTCACCCGGGAAGTGCAAGGGGTCAGGGAATTTTCTCCCCTGCCCGAGGGAAGCTGTGAGGGACTGAGCCTGAGGAACTGTGCACACTCCGGCCCAGATATTGTGCTTGTCCTATGGTCTTCACAACCCACAGACCAGGAGATTCCCTCTGGTGCTTACCCCACCAGGTCCCTGGGTTTCAAGTGCAAAACTGGGCATCCATTTGACCAGTCACCAGACTAGCTGCAGGAGTTTTGTTTTTTTATTTTTCTTTTTTCCATATCCCAGTGGTGCCTGGAACACCAGTGAGACAGAACCTTTCACTTCCCTGGAAAGGGGTGTTGAAGCCAGGGAGCCAAGTGGTCTGGATCGGCAGGTCCCACGCCCACGGAGCCCAGCAAACTAAGATCCACTGGCTTGAAATTTTTGCTACCAGCACAGCAGCAGTCTGAGTTCCAACTGGGATGCTCGCGCTTGGTTGGGGGAGGAGCGTCCGCCATTTCTGAGGCTTGGGCAGGCGGTTTTATGCTCACAGTGTAAACAAAGCCACCAGGAAGTTCGAACTGGGTGGAGCCAACTGCAGCTCAGCAAGAACCCTGTGGCCAGACTGCCAGATTTCTCCTCTCCGGGCAGGGCATCTCAGAAAAAAAGGCAGCAGTACCAGCCAGGGAATTATAGATAAAACCCCCATCTCCCTGGGATAGAACACCTGAGGGACAGAGCACCTGGGGAAGGGGCAGCTGTGGGCACAGCTTCAGCAAACTTAAACATCCCTGCCTGACAGCTCTGAAGAGAGCAGCAGACCTCCCAGCATAGTGTTCAAGCTCTGCTAAGGGTCAGACTACCTCCTCAAGTGGCTCTCTGACCCCCATGTATCCTGACTAGGAGATACCTCCCAGTAGGGGCCAACAGACACCTCATAAAGGAGAGCTCTGACTGGCATCTGGCAGGTGCCCCTCTGGGACGAAGTTTCCAGAGGAAAAAGCAGGCAGCAATATTTGCTGTTCTGGAGCCTCTGCTGGTGATACCCAGGCAAACAGAGTTGGGAGTGGACCTCCAGCAAACTCCAGCAGGCCTGCAGCAGAGGGGCCTGACTGTCAGAAGGAAAACTAAGAAACAGAAAGGAATAGCACGTCCACTCAAAAACCTCATCTGAAGGTTACCAACATCAAAGACCAAATGTAGATAAATCCACAAAGATGGGGAGAAACCAGCACAAAAAGGCTGAAAATTCCAAAAACCAGAATGCCTCTTCTCCTCCAAAGGATCACAACTCCTTGCCAGCAAGGTAACAAAACTGGACAGAGAGTAAGTTTGATGAATTGACAGAAGTAGGCTTAAGAAGGTGGTTAAAAACAAAACGAACTCCTCCAAGCTAAAAGAGCATGTTCTAACCCAATGCAAGGAAGTTAAGAACCTTGAAAAAAGGTTAGATGAATTGCTAACTTGAATAAGCAGTTTAGAGAAGAACATAAATGACCTGAAGGAGCTGAAAAACACAGCATGAGAACTTTGTGAAGCATACACAAGTATCAATAGCTGAATTGATCAAGCAGAAGAAATGATATCAGTGATTGAAGATCAACTTAATGAAATAAAGTAAGAAGACAAGATTAGAGAAAGAAGAATAGAAGGAATGAACAAAGCCTCCAAGAAATATGGTACTGTGTGAAAAGACCAAACCTACATTTGATTGGTGTACCTGAAAGTGACGGGGAGAATGGAACCAAGCAGGAAAACACTCTTCAGGATACTATCTAGGAGAACTTCCCCAACCTAGCGAGAAAGGCCAACATTCAAATTCAGGAAATACAGAGAACACCACAAAGGTACTCCTTGAGAAGAATAACCCCAAAACACATAATCATCAGATTCACCAAGGTTGAAATAAAGGAAAAATGTTAAGGGCAGCCAGAGAGAAAGGTCGAGCTACCCACAAAGGGAAGCCCATCAGACTAACAGCGGATCTCTCTGCAGAAACTCTACAAGCCAGAAGAGAGTGAGGGCCAATATTCGACATTCTTAAAGAAAAGAATATTCAACCCAGAATTTCACATCCCCAAACTAAGTTTCATAAACAAAGGAAAAATAAAATCCTTTACAGAGAAGCAAATGCTTAGAGGTTTTGTCACCACCAGGCCTGCCTTACAAGAGCTCCTGAAGGAAGCACTAAACATGGAAAGGAACAACCAGTACCAATCACTGCAAAAAAAATACCAAATTGTAAAGAACATCACAAATATGAAGAAACTGCATCAACTAATAGGCAAAACAGCCAGCTGGGAACATAATGACAGGATCAAATTCAAGCACAACAATATTAACCTTAAATGTGAATGGGCTAAATGCCCCAACTTAGAGACACAGAATAGCAAATTGGATAAAGAGTCAAGGCCCATCAGTGTGCTGCATTCAGGAGACCCATCTCATGTGGAAACACACACATAGGCTCAGAGTAAATGGATGGAAAATGTTTATCAAGCAAAAGAAAAGCAAAAAAAGCAGAAGTTCCAATTCTAATCTCTGGTAAAACAGATTTTAAACCAGCAAAGACCAAAAGAGACAAAGAAGGGCATTACATAATGGTAAAGAGATCAATGCAACAAGAGCTAACTATCCTAAATATATATGCACCCAATACAGGAGCACTCAGATTCATAAAGCAAGTTCTTAGAGATGAACAAAGGGAGTTAGACTCCCACACAACAATAGTGGGAGACTTTAACACTCAACTGTCAGTATTAGACAGATCAATGAGAAGAAAATTAACAAGGACATTCAGGACTTGAACTCAGCTCTGGACCAAGTAGACCTCATAAACATCTGCAGAACTCTCCACCCCAAAACAACAGAATATACATTCGTTTTTAGCACCACATCACACTTATTTTAAAATTGACGACATAATTGGAAGTAAAACACTCCTCAGCAAATGCAAAAAAATGGAAATCATAGCAAACAGTGTCTCAGACCAAAGTGCAATCAAATTAGAATTCAGGATTAAGAAACTCACTCAAAACCACACAACTACATGGAAACTGAACAACCTGCTCTTGAATGACGACTGGGTAAATAACGAAGTGAAGGCAGAAATAAAGTTGTTCTTTGAAAGCAATGAGAACGAAGACACAACGTACTGGAATCTCTGGGTCACATTTAAAGCAGTGTGTAGAGGGAAATTTATAGTACTAAATGCCAACAAGAGAAAGCAGGAAAGATCTAAAACTGACTCCCTAACATCAAAAGTAAAAGAACTTGAGAAGTAACAGCAAACAAATTCAAAAGCTAACAGAAGAAAAGAAATAACTAAGATCAGAGCAGAACTGAAGGAAATAGAGACACAAAAATCCCTTCAAAAAAATCAATAAATCCAAGAGCTGTTTTTTTGAAAACATCAACAAAATAGATAGACTGCTAGCCAGACTAATAAAGAAGAAAAGACAGCAGAATCAGATAGATGCAATAAAAAATGATAAAGGGGATATCACCTCTGATCCCACAGAAATACAAACTACCATCAGAGAATACTATAAACACCTCAACACAAATAAACTAGAAAATCTAGAAGAAATGGATAAATTCCTCGACACATACACCCTCCCAAGTCTAAACTAGGAAGAAGCCAAATCCCTGAATAGACCAATAACAAGTTCTTAAATTGAGGAATAGCCTACCAACCAAAAAAAGTCCGGGACTAGATGGATTCACAGCCGAATTCTACCAGAGGTACAAAGAGGAGCTGGTACCATTCCTTCTGAAAGTATTCCAAACACTAGAAAAAGAGGGACTCCTCCCTAACTCATTTTATAAGGCCAGCATCATTCTGTTACCAAAACCTGGCAAAGACACAACATAAAAGGAAAATTTCAGGCCAATATCCCTGATGGACATTGGTGGGAAAATCCTCAATAAACTACTGGCAAACCAAATCCAGCAGCACATCAAAAAGCTTTTCCAGCACAATCAAGTCAGCTTCATACCTGGAATGCAAGTCTGGTTCAACATACACAAATCAATAAACGTAATCCATCGCATAAACAAAACTGAAGACAAAAACCACATGATTATCTCAATAGATGCAGAAAAGGCCTTTGACAAAATTCAACACCTCTTCATGCTAAAAACTCTCAGTAAACTAGGTATCGGTGGAACATATCTCAAAATAATAAGAGCTACTTATGACAAATCCATAGCCAATATCACACTGAATGGGCAAAAACTGGAAGCATTCCCTTTGAAAACTGGCACAAGACAGGGATGCCCTCTCTCACCATTCCTATTCACCACAGTATTGGAAGTTCTGGCCAGGGCAATCAGGCAAGAAAAAGAAATAAAGGTATTCAAATAAGAAGAGAGGAAGTCAAGTTGTCTCTGTTTGCAGATGACATGATTGTATATTTGGAAAACCCCATTGTCTCAGCCCAAAATCTCATCAAGCTGATAAGTGACTTCAGCAAAGTCTCAGGATACAAAAGCAGTGTGCAAAAATCACAAGCATTTTTATACATCAATAACAGACAGAGAGCCAAATCATGAGTGAACTCACTCTCACAATTGCTACAAAGAGAATAAAATACCTAGGAATACAACTTACAAGGGATGTGAAGGAGCTCTTTAAGGAGAACTACAAACCACTGCTCAAGAAAATAAGAGAAAACACAAACAAATGGAAAAACATTCCATGCTCACGCACAGAAAGAATTAGTATCGTCGAAATGGCCACACTGGCCAAAGTAATTTATAGATTCAGTGCTATCCCCATCAAGCTACCAATGACTTTCTTCACAGAATTGGAAAAAACTACTTTATGTGGAATCAAAAATGAGCCCACATGGCCAAGACAATCCTAAGCAAAAAGAACAAAGCTGGAGGCATCATGCTACCTGACTTCAAACTATACTACAATGCTACAGTAACTAAAACAGCATGGTACTGGTACCAAAACAGATACATAGATGAATGAAATAGAACACCACACTCCTACAACCATAGGAAATAACATCATACTCCTACAACCACCTGATTTTTGACATACCTGACACAAACAAGCAATGGGAAAAAGATTCCCTATTTAATAAATGGCATTGGGAAAACTGGCTAGCCATATTCAGAAAACTGAAACTGGACCCCTTCCTTACACCTTATACAAAAATTATCAGAAGATAGATTAAAGACTTAAGCATAAGACCTAAAACCATACAAATCCTAGAAGAAAACCTGGGCAATACCATTCATGGGCAAAATCTTCATGTCTAAAACACCAAAAGCAATGGCAACAAAAGCCAAAATTGACAAATGGGATCTAATTAAACTAAAGAGTTTCTGCACAGCAAAAGAAACTATTATCAGAGTGAACAGGCAACCTACAGAATGGGAGAAAACTTCTGCAATTTATCCACCTGACAAAGGGCTAATATTCAAAATCTACAAGAAACTTAAACAAATTTACAAGAAAAAAAACAAACAACCCCATCAAAAAGTGGGCAAAGGATATAAACAGACACTTCTCAAAAGAAGACATTCATGTGGCCAATAAACATATGAAAACAAAGCTCATCACTGGTCATTTGACAAATGCAAATCAAAACCACAATGAGATACCATCTCATGCCAGTGAGAATAGCGATCATTAAAAAGTCAGGAAACAACAGATGCTGGAGAGGATGTGGAGAAATAGGAAGGCTTTTACACTGTTGGTGGAATGTAAATTAGTTAAGCCATTGTGCAAGACAGTGTGGCGATTCCTCAAGGATCTAGAACTAGAAATACCATTTGACCCAGCAATCCCATTACTGGGTGTATACCCAAAGGACTATAAATCATTCTACTATAAAGACACATGCACATGTATTGTGGCACTATTCACAATAGCAGGAACTTGGAACCAACCCAAATGTCTACCAATGATACACTGGATAATGAAAATGTGGCACATACATCATGGAATACTATGCAGCCATAAAAAAGGATGAGTTCACATCCTTTGCAAGGACATGGATGATGCTGGAAACCATCATTCTCAACAAACTGTCACAAGAACAGAAAACCAAACACCACATGTTCTCACTCATAAGTGGGAATTGAACAATGAGAACACATGGACACAGGGAGGGGAACATCACACACAAGGGCATGTTGGAGAATGGGGGGCTAGGGGAGGGATAGCATAAGGAGAAATACCTAATGTAGGTGACAGGTTGATGGGTGCAGCAAACCACCATGGCACATGTATACCTATGTAACAAACCTGCACATCTGCACATGTACCCCAGAACTTAAATTATAATAATAATTTTTTTAAAAAAGAGGCTATAGTTGTCAAGGTTTAAGGACAGGGAGAGGGTAAAGGGAAGTAGACGTGATAGAGGCATTAGGCAGACAGGGGCAGATCCCCAGTGAAGCCCCACCTTGAAGGCAAACAGCCTGAAACCACCAGCCCAAGGTGAGAACTAATCCTGCTTGCCCACTCTCTCCCAATTGGCTCTTTCTGAACAATGCCTTTTTGCCAATCCAATGTTGCCTTTTCCTAAACTACCTATGGCCTACCTCCCCCACTATTCTGTGCCTATAAAGACCTGAGACTCAGTCAAAAGAGGATAGAGGGTGGCTTGACTGGAGCGAGGCAACTTGGCTTCCGGGAGACAGCTGGACTTCAGAGGAGAGCCAGCCGGACTTCAGGGAAGAGATGGCTGGACTTCGGGAGAAGACTACCTGACAGGCCCACCCTCTCTCCAGCTCCCCTTTCCACTAAGAGCCATTTCCATTGCTAAATAAAATTCTCCACCTTCGCCATCCTTCAAGTGTCCACACGATCTCATTCTTCTTGGATGCCGGACAAGAGCTCAGGACCCACTGAGTGTGGGTACTCAAAAAAAAACTGTCATACTGGCTCTTTGCCCTTACCAGGGGAGGGCAGCCACCCAACATGATGAGGCAAGGGGTCAACGGAGCTGATAACACACCACCATCTGCAGACAGCAGAGCTAAGAGCATTGTAACACACCCTCTGGGGCTTTGGGGTTGCACCTGGGCACCACTGTGGGCCCCACGTAGAACTTGCTTCTGCTGGAGTCGAGTGGCTGGCTTTGCTCGCTCTGAGTAAACAGAGCCTGCTCCTCCCAGTGCCCAGAGTGGTGGCTGGCTGGGTCCTGCACTTGCTCGCTCACGTGCTCCCTCCTAAAAGGGGTTGAGCGTGGTGAGCCCAGTAAAGGGGCACCCCTGTCACAAGTCCATCAAAGGGGTTGAGAAAAATCCAGCATCCAATGCAGCTATAAAAGGGCACCTAAAACTAGAGTTCACTGTGGTTATGGAATTGTTTTGTAGCTTGATTGTATCAGTGTCAATATTCTGGTTGTAATATCATACCATAAGTCTGCAAGATGTTGCCATTGAGAGAAACTGAGTAAAAGGTACACAGGATATCTCTGTATTACTTCTTAAAACTACATGTAAATCTATATTCATCTAAAACAAAAAAGTTTAATTAAAATGAGAGAGAGAGAGAGACAGAATGGCAAAGTCTGCCTCAACTAAGCTGTCATAAAAGTTTGAGTACTTGTAAAAACAAAACAAAGCAAACCAAAAACAACCATACTCCAACCAAGTCTACATGGGTCACTATTGAATGTTCGTAAATAAACTGAAGTGGTGTGTGTCTTGGCTCCAAACTGCATACCAAAGAAAACTTGCTATATGAACTCCAGATCTGAATGTTTTGAGAAGTATATATATTTCTTGATTACACTGTCTTCACACTTTGTCTCTTCAAAATGATGTCCAAACACAATAAAAACCTTGGTATCCTTTTTTTCTTTCTTTTACACCACATTTGTAATCTGTCAGCAAATTATTTTGTCTCTGCCTTCAAAATATACCCAGAATCTAGCCACTGTTTCATTAATTTCACTGCTACCACCATGTCTTAGCTGGATTATTCTAATATACTCATGAATGGTTTCTACAGTCTCCCTGTTCCTGTACAGCGTTATTTTCAACAAGGCAGCCAGAGTGACCCTTTAAAGCATAAGTCAGACCATAACATTCTCCTAAGAACCCTTCAATGACTTCCAAGCATAAACACAATCATGATAGAAATAAAAATTCTTCATTGGGTGCGGTGGCTCACGCCTGTAATCCCAGCACTTTGGGAGGTTGAGGAGGGCAGATCACGAGGTCCGGAGATTGAGACCATCCTGACTAACACGGTGAAACCCCGTCTCTACTAAAAATAAAAAAAAAAAAAAAATTAGCCAGGCGTGGTGGCGGGCGCCTCTAGTCCCAACTACTTGGGAGGCTGAGGCAGGAGAATGGCATGAACCCAGGAGGCAGAGCTTGCAGTGAGCCGAGATCGGGCCACTGCACTCCAGCCTGGGCAACAGGTGACAGAGCAAGACTCCATCTCAAAAAATAAAAATAAAAAAAGAAGAAGTAAAAATTCTTGCCAGCATTTTCCAAGTCCTAAATGATCTGACTGTCCTGTCCTCCACCCCTCAACCTCGTGTCTTCTACTATCCCTTCTCTTTATCCTTCAGCTCCAGCCTCATTTATCTCTTTGGTATTGTTTGAATATGCCAGTCAGATGCCTGTGTCAGTGCCTTTGCACTGGCTTTTTCCTCTACTTTGGCTGTCTTTCCCTAAGATATCCACATAACTAACTCCCACACCACCTCTAGGTGTTTGCTTGAATGTCACCTTCCCACAAGCTCCCTGTTCCTTTCCCTGCTCATTTTCTTTTTCTGTAGAACTTCACATCATCCACATATTATTTATCTCATTTTTTAATCTCACCATTAAATTTGTATTTTGTTCATCAGCACCAAGAATATTGCCTAGCACGTAGAAGGCACTCTGTAACAATTGAAAAAACTAAATGAATAAGTAATCAAAATGAATGGATAAGGCAGTTTAATAATGGGAAAGATTAGTTAGAAATTTTGATGAAATTATTTTTCTTCAAGTCCAAGTTTCTTTCCATAATGAACAATTCTACACTTTCCCTGATGTACAGTTCCACAATTTCCACAATGTACAACTTCTTCACCAAATTTATAAACTCCTCCTTATCACACATTACTTCTTTTTTTTGTTTTAATTATTTTATGGATGGCTAGTCATCTCAGCTAAATTTGAAGCTTAAGAGTAAGAGCCATAGTCTTGCCTTTTTTAATCCTCCGTCATTTCTGTTAAAGCGCTACACACAATTTATGATTTCTGTTCTTGGATTTCATGATCCCTCCTATATTGTTCTCATTTTGATATATTTCTTATATTTTAATCTTATGTTGATCGTGTCTCTTTTCCTAATGTAATTGAGTGTCAACAGCACTCTGGCTGCTCAAGATCCTCTGCTGAATTGATTGAATATAACCTTTCACTACCCAACCCACTAACATTCCCCAGCAGTAGAATCTGTCACCACGTTCTTGCCATTAGCTAACCTGGAAGGTAAGGGCTGTCGCCATGAATATGTAAGTCACAAAGAAAGAGAACTCAAGGGAAAGTTCATCATCAGGAAAGGAGAAACAATTCTTTAGCTCACAGAACCAAGGAAAAGCTTGGATTAAATTCTCCGGGCGTTGGAGCTTTTACCTTGCCATGCATAATGACTGAAGCAACCATTTCTGCTAGACTTCAGAAATGCAGATTCAGAGAATATATTTTAGAGTAAATCAGAAACTTATCTTTTTATCTGGCTGTTTCTATCCTTAAATGTCACTCTGAGTTTAAAGCTCTTGAATATTGTTTTATGTAGAGTCCTTAGAGATAACTTTATATATTGCAAATTTGGTTTGTATAGCACTGAGTTTGAAGAAAAGGACTAAGGCAGTAAGAAAAACTATAGGGAATGAAAATTCATAAAGGAGACTCTACTGATATAAAAAGGGGCAGACAGGGAAAAAACACATTTTTGCAAAAGATAATAAAATACAATAAGTGTTGGAGGGAAAACCCTAAAACTCTTTTCTTTCAGCCTCTTCATATTATGCAGGTAAGAACTTCTTCCTAAAACGTGAAGTAAATTGCCCAAGGTCACAGAGTAGTTAAAGACGAGGATACTCATTAGCAGCATAATAATGGCAATGATAATAATAACAACCTCCTCTACAGGGCTTCATAAATCATTGAAAATAACCATTCTAATTTATATTACCATTTTCCTTAAATCTATTACACATTACTACTTAAGGTGGAGGCTCATTCAAACCAGATGGAAAGTTTATGCCTCCAATGTCCAATTTCTTAGTATGGTTATTATTATTATTATTATTATTATTATTATTATTATTGTTCTAAGAACACTTAACATAAGGTCTATCTTCTTAACCAAATTGTGACACAATACTATATTGTTAACTACAGTTGCAGGATCATACACCAGATCCCTAGAACTCATTCATCTTGCATAACTGAAACTTTATACCTGTTGAATAGCATCTCCCCATTTTCTCCTTCCCCCAGCCCCTGGCAACCACTATTCTACTCCCTGCTGCTATGCATTTGACTATTTTAAAAACCTCATATAAGTGGAATCAAGCCATATTTTTCCCTCTGTGACTAGCTTATCTCATTTAGCATAATGTCTTAACTGCCATTGCAAAATTATGACTGAGACAAGTGAAAGATCTGACTTAACAAACTCCGTCTTGGGCCGGGTGTCGTGGCTCATGCCTGTAATCCCAGCACTTTGGGAGGCCGAGGCGGGTGGATCACAAGGTCAGGAGATGGAGACCATCCTGGCTAACACAGTGAAACCCCGTCTCTACTAAAAACACAAAAAATTAGCCGCGCGTGGTGGCGGGTGCCTGTAGTCCCAGCTACTTGGGAGGCTGGAGCAGGAGAATGGCGTGAACCCGGGAGGCGGAGCTTGCAGTGAGCTGAGATCACGCCACTGCACTCCAGCCTCCGCAACAGAGCGAGACTCCATCTCAAAAAAAAAAAAAAAAAAAAACCTCCATCTTGCTTCTAATCTCTAAGCTGTCCTTGTTCATTCCTGGGCGTAGGCTGAACTAACTTCGGGAGAAACTTAGTTTGTAGTTTAAAACAAAGGTGATGCTGCGTGCAATGGCTCACACGTGTAATCCCAGCACGTTGGGAGGCCTAGGTGGGTGGATCACCTGAGGTCAGGAGTTTGAGAGCAGCCTGGCCAACATGGTGAAACCCCCGTCTCTACTAAAAATACAAAAATTAGCTGAGCGTGGTGGTGTGCGTCTGTAATCCCAGCTACTCGGGATGCTGAGGCAGGAGAATCGCTTGAGCCTGGGAGGGAGAGGTTGCAGTGAGGCAAGATCATGCCATTGCACTCCAGCTTGGGCAACAAGAGTAAGATTCCATCTCAAAAAAAAAAAAAAGGGCGATAGTGATCCTTTCCCAAAACAAACTTCCTTCTTGCCTGGGGACTAGACTGCCTTAGTAGGACTAACAAATTAGCCACAGGATTAGAAAGTATAGTTTAGGAGTCAGGCAGCTGGAGGCTATAAGATTCTGACCCTCCTCAAATTGTTCCTGGGGATAAAATCACTAGTGTAAAACCTAAGACCAGTGCTTGAGATATTTTACAGACCCTGCACTTGATGGATCAGCTGGCACCACCCAGACTGATAAACTGGCATATCTGATCTTGTGGCCCCCACTCAAGAACTGACTCAGTGCAAGAAGACAGCTTCAACTCCCTGTGATTTCATCTCTGACCTGATCAATCAACTAATCAGCACTGATGGTTCACTGGCTTCCCCCACCCACCAAGTTGTCCTTAAAAACTGTGATCCCCTAATGCTGGAAACTGATTTGCGTAAGAACTCCGGTCTCCCACACAGCTGCCTCTTTGTGAATTACTTTTTCTCTATTGCAATTCCCCTGTCTTGATAAATTGACTCTGTCTAGGCAACAGGCAAAGTGAACCCATTGGGCAGTTTCATATATACCATATTTTCTTTTTCCATTTACCTGTTGATGAACATATAGGTTGTTTCCATGCCTTGACTATTGTGAATAATGCTGCAATAGGCATGGGAATGCACATACCTCCTTGACATACTGATTTCATTTCCTTTGGATATATATCCAGAAATGAGATTGTGGGATCATATGGTAGTTCTATTTTTAATTTTTTAAGAAACCTTCGTAATGTTTTTCATAACAGCTTCACAGTTTTATATTCCCACCAACAGTGTATACAGGTTCAAATTCCTCTACATCTTTACCAACACTTGTGATCTTTTGGGTTTGGGTTTTATTGTTTGTTTGTCTTTGACACTTCCTAACATCACATTAAGGCTTTGATTTGCATTTCACCGATGATTAGTAATGTTGAAAATCTTTTCATATGCCTGTTGGCCATCTGTTTGCCAAGCCAGAGCAATTAGGCAGGGAGAGAAAAATGAAAGAAACAAAAAGGATCAGAAAAAAGAGGTAAATGATCTCTCTTTGCAGATGGCATGATGTTATATATAGAAAGTCTCCACCAAAAAAAAAAATTAGAACTAATAAACAATAAAGTTGCAGGGTGCAAAATTATCATACAAAAATGTTGCATTTCTATACACAAACAATAAACTATCCCAAAAGGAAATTAAGAAAATAATTTCATTTATAATATCATCAAAAAGATAAAATTCTTAGGAATAAACTTAACTAAAGAGGACTTGTACCTGAAAATTACCAACATTGATGAGATAAATTAAAGTAGACACAAATAAATGGAAAACAGCCTCTGTTCATGGATTGGAAGGCATAATGTTGTTAAAATGGCCATACTACCCGAAGCAACCTATAGATTTAATGCAATTCCTATCAAAATCTCAATGGCATTTTTTACAGAAAAAGAAAAAAAATCCTAAAATTCATTTAGCCTGAGTACTTTTATTGTTAGTCAGGCCTGCCTCTAACATTGGCAGAGTCCACAGTAAGATTTCAAATAGATATTTAAATCTCATATCGCACATTAACTATGAAATAAATTTATTCTTTCTTTCTACATGGACAAATATATCCTCATAAAAACCTGGGACATCAGGTTTGAATTCTGAATTCCCAAAGTCTATGGAGCCCTGAAAGAGAAAATGATAGCATGGGGAGAGTCATCTTCCATCCTTCAATCCCTGGCCTGCCCACCTTTCTTTCACATACAACCATCTCCATTTCACTTCAAATAACTGCCCCTTTAATATTCTTCAGATCCAGGGATTTCCATTCTTGCAGCATGATCTGCCCTTGGAAGGAGAGAATCAGAAAGAACCCACACAGACTCTGCAAGTGAAATCAGGGAATTTCAAGTCTAGGCACCAAAAGCATATTCTAGAAGAAGGATGCATGAGCTCCCTGTGGATACATTCTCCTACCCCCATGAACTGTTTACCCTGAGGAGGACCAGAGGTGGGTTTTCTAAAGCCAGGGGCCCAGGACCCCCTTTTGTCAAAGCCTAAGGTGTAACATGATACATGTGTTCTGAAAAAAACTTTGTCTTCTGCAAAATAACATATTTAAAAATAACAGTACTTACGGAAAAAGTATGGTTAAGGATACTCCAAACTTATTCAACTTCATAACCAATTCAAAATAATACCAATAGATACTAAGGCAGTTACTTGAACTGCCTTCCAGCAACTACAAAGGAACGAGAAACAATAAAATGTAAATGTTTTCTTGCGGGCTCTGAGACAATGCAAATAGAATAGAAGTTCTGAGCCAGTCGGGCTGCTCTTAAGGTGAACGTGGGAAGAAGTACAACCTGCTACAAGGTAAGAGCTCTGCAAGGTTGGGGTGCACCTCTTTGGGGAGGAAGTTGGATACAGTTGTTTATTTTTAATTTTCTTAAAAATGGAGTTTAAAAGTCTCTTGCATATCCAGCAGAAGAACTTACTAAAGGCTTTTTTCCCCCACTAAAGGTTGTTATTCTACTCCCTTCATTCCATCTTCACTTGCCTATTTAAGAAAAAGCAAGTATGACTCCAGCATCACTTTATGTTTAACTGATATCATTCCCTATTTACAACTGCATGGAAACTAATTTGTGTTACAGAAGCACATGTATTAGCAGAACAGACTCTCTAGCTGATTTACTTTTGTTATGAATGATTCCACTGATAATGATTGAAAGAACGAAATGCAATCTGCCATCCAATATGTAGATTCCCAGCATGCAAATATACACCATGCTAATTCCTACTCCTTGTTCAAGGTCCCATTCAAATGTCACCTTCTCTTGCCTGCTTTTTTTTCTGTTACAAGTTTAAAGTGATCTTAAAGTTTTAAAGTCTGCTCCTGCAAACTTTTTACATCTTCTCCCTACTTGGTCTTTAAGTTATTTATACATTGTATCATCTCCTTGAGGGCAAATTTAGGTTGCATTTATCTTTCCATAGGCCACTTTACCTCATCCAGAGCTTGGTTATTAAAACTGTTTAGTAAATGCTCAAGCAAATAAATAAAACTCGCAATCTGGAAGCCGTAAGTCTCTGCCAAAACTCAGTCTTGAATGATAAAAATTAAACGGTGATTCTTGTCTTGATTATCCACCAACTCTATGACTGCCCTGAGAGGTTAAATGAAGCTATAGTAAAACAGACAATAAGACACACAACAAAAACAGTTATAGCATTTTTAGAATATCAGGCATAAAGCTAACTGCATAATGTACATTAGCTTACTCAATGACCAGCCTAGAAGTAAATGGCAGTATACACTGTTATACAAATGAAGAAACTGATACTTAGAGAGGTTAAATAATTTTTCCAAGATGGCATCATCGGTGGAAGTGATGGACCTAGTATATCCTCTGAATCTCAGTTTCCTCATCTATAAAATCAAGTCAAATATTTTCCCTGAAGACCTCACAGAACTACTGTGAGGTTTGAGAGAGCTTCAGAAAAGCCCAAGACAATATTAACTTCCTATATTTGCAAAAAACATTAGAGGGTTTTTAAGTGATTTCACATGCATCAAGTATTTTAAAAGCCCTAAGGTTCTGTGCAAATGTGAATTATTATTAATCTCTTATGCTGTTTTTAATCATTACATGTTGTAGGCACTGCAAGACAATAATAATATCAACAGCTAATATTAAAATATGCTAAGCTTGGTGCTAAGAGTTTTACACTGATTGTCTTAATTTATACTAAAAGAAAAGCAGAAGTGAGTATTCTTAATCACCTACTTTAGAGATAAGAAAAATATATAGAAATTAAGCAATTTACAAAATTCACTTATAATGCATTAACAGGTCAGGATTTAAGTTTATATCACTACTTTAAAAAATAATGATTTATTTTATAACAGATTCAGTGTACATGTAATTGTCACTGATTATGATAACCTACAAGGATGGAGAGATGTGTAAACTTTCAATAAATTGATTCCTCTAAATGTCATATATACAAAAAATCCATAAATGGATTCTACTGAAAAACTCTATGTCAATCATTTCCATTCAGGAAGGTCTCAATTCGCCCCACAGTTATAACACTATAGAATTATATAATTGCAAAAAAAAATTTGTAAATAAAATCACATTGTGGACGTGCTAACTGGGGCAGTTCATCTTTAAAGAAGCCCTGAAATTAATGATTTTATAAAATAACAACCAAAACGTAAATTATACTTCTGAGCTATACCATAAATTAATACTTTTATGTATCAAATTTTCTCAATGATAATACATTACATTTTGTATTAACAAATTTTATTTTTAAAAGCAATTTTAGGTTTATAGGAAAATTGAGCAGCTGGTACTGAAAGTTTTAATAATATCCCCTCTACCCAGTCTTTGCACACAGTTACTCCGATTATTCATCTTTCACTAGTATGGTACTTTTGTCATAATTAATAAAGCAATACTGATACATTGTTATTAACTGATTTCATTCTTTATTCAGATTTCCTGAGTTGTTACCTAATAACCTTTTTTCTGTTCCAGGAATTCATCCAGTATACTATACTAAATTTAGTTGGCCTGTCTCTTTAGACTCCTCATGGTGAGGACATTGTCTCCGACTTCATTTTAATGACCTTAACTCTTTTAAAGAGTATAGTGAGGTATTTTGTAGAATATTCCTCTATTGGACTTTGCTGGGTTTTTTTTTTTTTCATGATTATACTGAGATAATGAGCCTGGGGAGAAAGACCACAGAAGTGAAGTGCTATTCATTACATCATACCAAGTGTACATACTGTCCACATGATTTATGGCTGTTGATGTTGACCTCAATAACCTGGCTGATGTAGTATGTGTCAGATTCCTCCACTGTACAGTTACTCATTTTTTATCACTTTTCCATACTGTAATTTTTGGAAGGAAGTCACTATGAATTCTTAAGAATGAGAATTTGTTTAGAAAGTCATATCTACAAAATTTATAAGAAATTCTTTTACATAGAACTTATTTATTCTCCCTCCCTCTCCCAGTTATTAAATTATTCAATTGTGCTTTATATCAGTAGAGACTTATGGATATTTACTTTATATTTTGGGTTATAATTCAAAGCTAGTTTACTTTCTTGCTCTACTTCTTCCAGCTTTGGCCTTTGGGAGCTCTTTCAGTAGACTCCTTTGTTCCTTTGACATATTATTACCAATGTGACTTATTTTTAATGCACTTGTTTACTTTCTGGCCCTACAAGATTTTCCAGGATTATCTTGTATATTTTCTACTCCTGGCTTAGCATCAGCTGTTTCTCCAAGGAGTCCTTGTTCCTTTTATTATAAAATGGTATTTAAAAATCAACATTTGGCCAGGTGCAGTGGCTCATGCCTGTAATCCCAGCACTTTGGGAGGCCGAGGCAGGTGGGTCACCTGAGGTCAGGAGTTCAAAACCAGCCTAGCCAACATGGAAACCCCATCTCTACTAAAAATACAAAAATTAGCTGGGTATGGTGGTGAGTGCCTATAATGCCAGCTACTTGGGAGGCTTAGGCAGGAGAATCACTTGAACCTGGGAGGCAGAGGTTGCAGTGAGCCAAGATTGCGCCATTGCACTCCAGCCTGGGTGACAAGAGTGAAACCCTGTCTCAAAAGAAAAAAAGGCCAAATAGGAATAGCTGTGGTCTACAGCTCCCAGTGAGATCAATGCAGAAAACAGGTGATGTCTGCATTTCCAACTGAGGTATCTGGCTCATCTCATCGGGACTGGTTAGACAGTGCGTGTAGCCCATGGAGGGTGAGCCAAAGCAGGGTGGGGTGTCACTCCACCCGGGAAGTGCAAGGGGTCAGGGAACACCCTCCCCTAGCCAAGGGAAGCCATGACGGAATGTGCCTTGAGGAACTGTGCACTCTGGCCCAGATACTATGCTTTTCCCATGATCTTTGCAACTCACAGACCAGGAGATTCTCTCAGGTGCCTATGCCACCAGGGCCTTGGGTTTCAAGCACAAAACTGGGCAACAGTTTGGTCAGACACGAAGCTAGCTGCAGGAGTTTTTTTTTCATACCCCTGTGGTGCCAGGAATGCCAGTGAGACAGAACTGTTCACTTGCCTGGAAAGGGGGATGAAGCCAGAGAGCCAAGTGGTCTAGCTCAGCAGATCCCACCCCCATGGAGCCTAGCAAGCTAAGATTCACGGGCTTGAAATTCTCACTGCAGGCACAACAGTCTGAAGTTGCCCTGGGATGCTCAAGCGTGGTGGGGGGTGGGGCGTCCACCATTACTGAGGCTTGAGTAAAGGAGCTGCCAAAAATTTTGAACTAGGCAGAGCCCACAACAGCTCAGCAAATCTGCTATAGCCAGACTGCCTCTCTGAGTTCCTCCTCTCTGAGCAAAGCCTCCAAGAAATATGCGACTATGTGAAAAGACCAAACCTACATTGGATTGGTGTACCTGAAAGTGATGGGGAGAATGGAACCAAGTTGGAAAACACTCTTCAGGATATTATCCTGGAAAACTTCCCCAATGTAGCAAGACAGGCCAACATTCAAATTCAGGAAATACAGAAAACCGTACAAAGACACTCCTCAAGAAGAGCAACTCCAAGACACATAATCATCAGATTCAACAAGCTTGAAATGAAGGAAAAAATGTTAACGGAAGCCAGGGAGAAAGGTCAGGTTACCCACAAAGGGAAGCCCATCAGACTAACAGCGGATCTCTCTGCAGAAACCCTACAAGCCAGAATAGAGGAGGGCCAATATTCAACATTCTTAAAGAAAAGAATTTTCAACCCAGAATTTCATATCCAGCAAAACTAAGCTTCGTAAGTGAAGGAAAAATAAAATCCTTCACAGAGAAGCAAATGCTGAGACATTTTGTCACCAGCAGGCCTGCCTTACAAGAGCTATTGAAAGAAGCACAAGATATGGAAAGGAAAAACCAGTACCAGCCAGTGCAAAAACATACCAAATTGTAAGATCATCGCACTAAATATGGAAAGGAAAAACTGGTACCAGCCACTGCAAAAACATATCAAATTGTAAAGACCATCGACATTATGAAGATACTGCACCAACTAACAGGCAAAACAACCAGCTAGGATCATAATGACAAGATCAAATTCACACATAACAATATTAACCTTAAATGTAAATGGGCTAAATGCCCCAATTAAAAGACATAGACTGGAAAATGGGATAAAGAGTCAAGATTCATTAGTGTGCTGTATTCAGGAGACTCATCTCACGTCCAAAGACACAACATAGGCTCAAAATAAAGGGATGAGGGAAGATTTACCAAGCAAATATAAAGAACACAAACAAACAAACAAACCAGGGGTTGCAATCCTAGTCTCAGATAAAACAGACTTTAAGCCAACAAAGATCAAAAGAGACAAAGAAGGGTATTACATAATGGTAAAGGGATCAATGCAACAAGAAGGTCTAACTATTCTAAATATATATGCACCCAATACAAGGGTACCCAGATTCATAAAGCAAGTTCTTAGAGACCTACAGAGAGACTTGGACTCCCACACAATAATAGTGGGAGACTTTAACACCCCACTGTCAATATTAGACAAATCGATGAGACAGAAAATTAACAAGGATATTCAGGACTTGAACTCAGCTCTGGACCAGGCAGACCTAATAGACATCTATAGAACTCTCCACCCCTAATCAGCAGAATATACATTCTTCTCAGTACCACATTGTGCTTATTATAAAATTGACCACACAATTAGAAATAAAGCACTCCTCAGAAAATCCAAAAGAGCAGAAATCATAACAAACCGTCTCTCAAACCACAGTGCAATAAAATTAGAACGCATGATTAAGAAACTCCCTCAAAACAGCACAACTGCATGGAAACTGAACAACCTTCTCCTGAATGACTACTGGGTAAAAAACAAAATTAAGGCAGAAATAAATAAGTTCTTTGAAACCAATGAGAACAAAGATACAATGTACCAGAATCTCTGGGACATAGCTAAAGCAGTTTTTAGAGGGAAATTTATAGCATTAAATGCCCACAGTAGAAAGTGGGAAAGATCTAAAATTGACACCCTAACATCACAATTAAAAGAACTAGAGAAGCAAGAGCAAACAAATTCAAAAGCTAGCAGAAGATAAGAAATAACTAAGATCAGAGCAGAATTGAAGAAGACAGGGACATGAAAAACCCTTCAAAAATATAAATGCATCCATGAGCTGGTTTTTTGAAAAGATTAACAAAATAGGTAGACTGTTAGCCAGACTAATAAAGAAGAAAAGAGAGAAGAATCAAATAGACACAACGAAAAACGATAAAGAGAAGATGACTACTGATCCCACAGAAATACAAACTACCATCAGAGAATACTATAAACACCTCTATGAAAATAAACTAGAAAATCTAGCAGAAATGGATAAATTCCTCAACACATACACCCTCCCAAGACTAAACTAGGAAGAAGTCAAATCCTTGAATAGACCAATAACAAGTTCTGAAATTGAGGCAGTAATTAATAGCCTACCAGCCAAAACAAGCCCAGGACCAGATGGATTCACAGCCAAATTCTACCAGAGCTAAAAAGAGGAGCTGGTATCATTCCTCCTGAAATGATTCCAAACAATAGAAAAAGAGGGACTCCTCCCTAACTCATTTTATGAGGCCAGCATCATTCTGATACCAAAACCTGGAAGAGACACAACAAAAAAGGAAAATTTCAGGCCAATATCCCTGATGAACATCGATGCAAAACTCCTCAATAAAATACTGGCAAACCGAATCCAGCAGCACATGAAAAAGTTTATCCTCCACAATCAAGTCAGCTTAATCCCTGGGATGCAAGGCTGGTTCAACATATGCAAATCAATAAACGTAATCCATCACATAAACAAAACTGATGACAAAAGTCACATGATTATCTCAATAGACGCAGAAAAGGCCTTTGATAAAATTCAACACAGCTTCATGCTAAAACCTCTCAGTAAACTAGGTATTGATGGAACATATCTCAAAATAATAATAGTTATTTACAGGAAACCCACAGCCGATATCATACTGAATGGGCAAGAACTGGAAGCATTCCCTTTGAAAACTGGCACAAGAAAAGGATGCCCTCTCTCACCACTCCTATTCACCATATATTGGAAGTTCTATCCAGGGTCATCAGGCAGGAGAACGAAATAAAGAGTTTTCAAATAGAAAGACAGGAAGTCAAATTGTCTCTGTTTGCAGATGATATGATTGTATATTTAGAATACCCCACCATTTCGGCCCAAAATCTCAAGTTGATAAGCAACTTCAGCAAAATCTCAGGATACAAAAGCAGTGTGCAAAAATCACAAGCATTTGTATACACCAATAATAGGCAAACAGAGAGCCAAATCATGAGTGAACTTCCATTCACAATTGCTACAAAGAGAATAAAGTACCCAGGAATAAAACTTACATGGGATGTGAAGGACCTCTTCAAGGAGAACTACAAACCACTGCTCAAGGAAATAAGAGACGACACAAACAAATGGAAAAACATATCATTCCCATGGATAGGAAGAATCAATATCATCAAAATGGCCATACTGCCCAAAGTAAGTTATAGATTCAGTGCTATCCCCATCAAGCTACCATTGACTTTCTTCACAGAACTAGAAAAAACTACTTTAAATTTCATATGGAACCAAAAAAGAGCCCACATAGTCAAGACAATTCTAAGCAAAAAGAACAAAGCTGGAGGCATTACGCTACCTGACTTCAAACTCTACTACAATGCTACAGTAACCAAAACAGCATGGTACGGGTACCAAAACAGATATATAGACCAATGAAACAGAACAGAGGCCTCAGAAATAATGCCACACATCTACAACCATCTGATCTTTGACGAACCCGACAAATACAAGCAATGGGGGATGTATTCCCTATTTAATAAATGGTGCTGGGAAAACTGGCTAGCTATATGCAGAAAACTGATACTGAACCCTTCCTTAGACCTTGTACAAAAACGAACTCAAGATGGATTAAAGACTTAAACATAAAACCTCTAACTATGAAAACCCCAGAAGAAAACCTAGGCTATACCATTCAGGACATAGGCATGGGCAAAGACTTCATGACTAAAACACCAAAAGCAATGGCAACAAAAGTCAAAATTGACAAATGGGATCTAATTAAACTAAAGAGTTTCTAAACAGCAAAAGAAACTATCATCAGAGTGAACAGACAACCTACAGAATGGGAGAACATTTTTGCAATCTACTCACTGGCCGAAGGGCTAATATCCAGAATCTACAAAGAACCTAAACAAATTTACAAGAAAAAAAAAAAAACAACCCCATCAAAAAGTGGGCAAAGGATATAAACAGACACTTCTCAAAAGAAGACATTTATGTGGCCAACAAACATATGAAAAAAAGCTCATCATCACTGGTCATTAGAGAAATGCAAATCAAAACCACAGTGAGATACCATCTCACGCCAGCTAAAACGGCGATCATTAAAAAGTCAGGAAACAACAGATGCTGGAGAGGATGTGGACAAATAGGAAGGCTTTTACACTGTTGGTGGGAGTGTAAATTAGATCAACCATTGTGGAAGACAGTGTGGCAATTCCGCAAGGATCTAGAACCAGAAATACCATTTGATCCAGCAATCCCATCACTGGGTATATACCCAAAGGATTATAAATCATTCTACAAAGACACACACCCATTTACTGCAACACTGTTCACAACAACAGAGACTTGGAATCAACCCAAATGCCCATCAGTGATAGACTGGATAAAGAAAATGTGGCACATATACACCATGGAATACTATGCAGCCATAAAAAAGGATGAGCTCATGTCGTTTGCAGGGACATGGATGAAGCTGGAAACCATTATTCTCAGCAAGCTAACACAGGAACAGAAAACCAAACACTGCATGTTCTCACTCATAAGTGGGAGTTGAAAAAAGAGAACACATGGACACAGGGAGGGGAACATCACACACTGGGCCCTTTGGTGGGTAGGGAACTAGGGGAGGGATAACATTAGGAGAAATATCTAATATAGTTGACCGATTGATGGGTGCAGCAAACCACTATGGCACGTGTATACCTATGTTCCAAACCTGCACATTCTGCACATGTATCCCAGAACTTAAAGTATAATAAAAAGAAAAGAAAAAATCAACAGGCCAGGCCTGGTAGCTCATGCCTGTAATCCCAGCACCTTGGGAGGCCAAGGCGGGCAGATCACAACGTCAGGAGTTCGAAATAAGCCTGGCCAACATGGTGAAACCCTGTCTCTACTAAAAATACAAAAATTAGCCAGGTGTGGTGGTGAGTGCCTGTAATCACTGCTACTCTGGTGGCTGAGGCCGGAGAATTGCTTAAACCCAGGGGGCAGAGGTTGCAGTGAGCCAAGATCACGCCATTGCACTCCAGCATTTGAGTACTAAGTGTGCCCATGGTTATCAGGGTGTTATTTATTTTAGATGTGTCATGGTTGTGCTTTTGTGTATTTACATAAACATCTTTGAATATTTCTATATATAACCACCCATATCTATATTAAGTTAAACATTAGTTCTCCTTGATGTCTCCAACTGTAATGATCATCACATTGATTATTCAAGACTCTTCCCCTAGTTGATCTGTAAATTTCCACACCAACTGTGAGAAATATAACTCCCGATGTTTGCCATTTATAGGCTTAATTATTCAATTCCCATATATATGTATAGCAGTATCAGAACTGTTAACCAGAAGCCAATGAGAAATAATTTTATCAGCTAGAGTACAGTGCTTTTGTGCAGCTCATTTTGCCTATAGTCTGACAGATTCCATTCATTTTTAAAGATATTTATGTTAAGACCATTTTCTCTCTCCACCTTACTAAGGTTATCTCATGCTTTGTAATGCAGTGAATTTCTTCTGTAAAGTCCACATTGCTTCTGGGATCCTCTGACCTTCTAAATAATTTTCTAAAATTTGCCTGCATTATGGTAACTCTTTGTGTCAAAAACTTCTATTGCTTTTGGCAAATGCATAATGCTGCCAAAATTCCACTAATATTGCACAGAATCATTTCACAGCTCCCCAAGTCCCCTGTGCTTAACTTATTCTTCCCTTTCCCTGAATGCCAGGCAAAAACTGATCTTTTTCTTTACAGTTTTGCTTCTTTCCAAAATGTCATCTAATTGAAATCATATAGCATGTAGCCTTTTCACACTGGCTGCTTTCATGTAACAGTATGCATTTGAGTTTCCTCCATGTCTTTTCACGATTTGAAAGCTCATTTCTTTTTACTGCTGAATAATATTCCATTTTATGGATATCTTATAGTTTATTCACTCATCTATTGAAAGACATCTTGATTGTTTTCCATTTTTGGTAACTACCAAGTAACAATAAACCTGCTATAAACATTTGTGTTCAGGATTTTTTTGTGGATATAATGTTTCAGTGTAATTGGGTATATACAGAGGAACACAACTGCAGATTATAATGCAAAGCTATGCTTAGCTTTCTAAGAAACAGACAAAATGTCTTCTAAAGTGGCTGCAGCCTTTTACAGTCACATTTGAAAACTGGATGAACTAGAGTTTCTCTTGCATTGCATTCTCAACAGTATTGGTTGTTGTCAGTAATTTGGATTTTGGCCATTCTAATAGGTGTAGTGGTTTCTCATTGTTGTTTTAATTTACTATTCTCTAATAACATAAGATGTTGAGCATCTTTTCATATGCTTATATGCTATCTGTATATCTTATTTGGTGAGTTGAATGTTCAGATCTTTTGATCATTACATAGAATTATTTAAATACCTTGGTGTTATTCGGATTTAACTCCTTTACCGGATATGTTTTTAAAATATTTTCTCTCATTCTGTGGCTTGTCTTCTCATTTACTTAACAATATATTTCACATAACAATTTTTAAATTTAATTAAGTTCAATTTTTTTTAATTTTTTTCTTTCATGGATCATGATTTGATCAAACCCAAGGTCACCTAGATTTTCTCCTATGTGATCTTATAGAAGTTTTCCAGTTTTTGTTTTACATTTAGAAATAAGATCCATTTTAAATTAATTTTTGTGAAAAGCATAAGGTATATGTCTAGATTCATTTTTGCATGTATATGCACAATTTTTGATGATTATTTGTTGAAAAGACTGTCCTTTCTCAATTGAATTTATTTTGCTCTGTCAAGGATCAGTTGAGGGTCTAAAAGAGGCTCTCTCCTCTTTTCTATTAATCCATTTGTCTATTCTTGTACAAATACCTCACTGTCTTAATTACTGTAGCTTTATAGTACTATGAGTAGTGTCAGTTCTCCAACTTAGTCCTTTGGTCAGTATTATGTAGACTATTCTGTGTCTCTTGCATTTCCATATAAATTTTAAAATCATCTTTTGAGATGAAGCTAAAAAATAGAATAAATTTGTCAATAACCACAAAATAACTTGCTGAGAATTTATTAGAATTGTATTAAATGCATACACCAATTCGTGAAGAATTTATATCTCAACATTATTAAATCTACTTATCCATGGAAGTGGTACATCTCCATTTATTTAGATCTTCCTTTATTTCTTTCATCAGACTTAAAATTTTCCATATACATAATATACGTTGTATACATATTTTGTTGTTTATATTTCATTTTTGCTGGGGGAAGGAATGAAAATTGTATTTTGTTTTCAACTTCAATTTTCACTTGTTCACTGGTGGTACATGGAAAGACAATTGACTTCTATTAACCTCACATCCTGCAACCTTGCTATAATCACATATTAATTCCAGGAGTCAATTCTTTCAGTTTTACTAAATAAATAATTATGTCATCTTGAACAGAGGTAGTTTTCTTTTTTTCTTTCTAATCTGTATATATATTTTTTCTTGCCTTGTTGCACTAATTAGGACATCTAGTAGGATGGTGAATAAGAGTGGCAAAAGAAACAACCTTGTCTTGTTCCCAATATAGAAGAAAAGCATATCATTTCTCACCATAAAATATCGTGAAGTCCTATTTTTTAGATGTTCCAGATTAAGTTGAGGATGTTTTTTATTCCTAGTTTTCTAAGACTTTTTCTCATAAATAGATGTTGGAGATGTTGGATTTTGTCAAATGCTTTCTCTGCATCAATTGACAGAATCATAAAATAGTTCTTTAGCCAGTTAATAAATGTCAGATCAGTCTGGAATGCCTAAAATAAATTGCACTTACTGTGAAGTATTACTATTTTTATATATTTTTGGATTCAATTAGCTAATATTTTATTGAAAATTTTTCCATCTATATTCATAAAATATATTGAGCTGTAGTTTTCATTTCTTGTAGTGTATTTCCCTGGTTTTGATATTAAGATAATGCCTGCCTCCTTGAATGAGTTAGGAGGTATACCTCTTACTTCTATTTTCTAAAAGTGATTATAGAGAACTGATATTATTTCTTCCTTAAATGCTTGGTGGAATTCATTAGTGAAAGAATCTGGGCCAGATGCTTTCTTTTTTGAAAGATTATTAATGATTTATCTATTTTTTAAATAAATATAGATCTATTTAGGTAATGTATTTCTTTTCCATAAGTTTTGATGGTTTATGTCTTTCAAGGAATTGATTCATTTCATCTAAATTACCAAATGTGTCAGTATACATTTGTTTGTAATGTTCTTTTATTATCTTTTTTAATGTCTATGGAATCAATATTTATAATTTGTGTCTTCTCCCTTTTTCACTTGGTTAGCCTGGCTATGGATTTATCGATTTTATTGATCTTTTAAAGGCATTGCCTTTTGGGTTTATTGACTTTCTCTGTTGACCTCATGTTTTCAACTTTATTGATTTCTGCTCAAAGTTTTATGTCTTTTCTTCTGCTTACTTCAGGCTTAAATTGCTCTTCTCTCTTTACTTTCCTAAGGCACATTTCTATTAGTGATCTTAGATTTTTCTTCTTTTCTAATATATGCATTTGCTGCTATAAATTTGCCTCTAAGAACTGCTTTTACAGCACTCCATTAAAAAATAAAAATAGGACTTGTAATGCAAAATACATCTGCAATCCCAGATTTTATGAATATCTTAAGGTTTGAGACACATTTATTTAAAGACACAACAGAAGGACTATTAGGAGACAGGAAACTGTGGGTGAAAGGAATTATCCTTTCTCTTTCTTTTTTAATCAACTTTTATTTTAAGTTCCAGGGTACATGTGCAGGATGTGCAGGTTTGTTACATAGGTAAACATGTGCCATGGTGCTTTGCTGCACAGATCAACCCATCACCTAGGTATGAAGCCAAGCAACCACTAGCTATTTTTCCTGAGCATCCCATAAATTTTGATGTACATTTCATTTTGTTTAGTTCAAAATATTTTTAAATTTCCTTTGAGACTTCTTCTTTGACCTATGCATTATATAAAAGTATGTTATTTAATCTCAAACTATTTGGGGACTTCTGAGTTTTTTTCTGAAACTGATTTCTAGTTAAATTTCATTATAGTCTAAGAACACATGCAGTAAGCCTTCTATTCTTTTAAATTTGTGAGGGCATCTTTTTCAGCCCCAGAATGTGGTCTATTTTGCATAAAGTCCCATATAAACTTGAGAGGAATATGTATTCTGCTGTTACTTGATAAATTATTCTGCTGCTACTTGAACAGTTAGATCCTGTTCATTGTTAGTGCTATTCAGTTGAACATTTTCCTGATTTATGCTTGTTGAAATTAGCTGTTATTAGTACAGGGATGTTGAGATCTCCAAAAATATTATTAAATAATATTAAATTTGATCATTTCTTCTTGCAGTTTTATAAATTTTCGTCTCATGTATTTAGATGCTGTGTTACCTGCATAACTTCAGAATTATTATGTTTTTTGGATAATTGCCCCTTTCTCATTATTTAATGCCCATCTTTATCCTTAATAACTTTCCTTTTTTTTTTGAGACAGGGTCTCATTCTGTCACCCAGGCTGGAGTGCAGTGGCCCAGTCAAGGCTCAGTACAGCCTTGACTTCCTGGTCTCAAGCAATTATCCCATTTCAGCTCCCTTCCACCCCACACTGCCCCCCACCACACACCCTCCCACCACCCCGAGTAGCTGGAACTATGGGCATGTACCACCACACCTAAATAATTTTTTGTATTTTTTGTAGAGATGAGGTTTCACCATGTTTCCCAGACTGGTCTTAAACTCCTGAGCTCAAGCAATCCATCTGCCTTGGCTTTGCAAAGTGTTGGGATTACAGGCATGAGCCACCATGCCCAGAAATAAACAATTCACAAGTTTTCAGTTGTGCTTGGTTCTGAGTATTGTTATAATTTTTCTATTTTATTATATTGTTAATCTCTTCTTATGCCTAATTTATAAGTTAAACCTTATCATAGATATGTACATATAGGAAAAAACATAGAATGTATACGTAGGGTTTGGTACTATCTGCATTTTCAGGCATCCACTGGGAGTCTTTGAATGTATCCACCATGGATAAGAGGGAACTACTGTACTTCCTCTGCACTTACTCTGCTCCTTTCTTTCTTCTTCTTCTTCTAGTACTTCAATTATGCATATGTTATATTTTTGTAATTGTTCTTGGATATTGGAATGGAGGTTGTAGTCCTTTTTCTCTTAGTATTTCAATTTGCAATGTCTCCTTTGATATATCTTTAAATTATTGATTTTTTCCTTGTTTATGTTCAGTTTAGTAATGAGCTTATCAAAGGCATTCTTCATTTCTGTTGCAGTGTTTTTCATTTCTGTCATTTTCTTCTGATTCTTTCTTAGAGTTTTCATTATTCTGCTTATATTATTCATCTGCTCTTGCATGCTTATACTTTTTCTATTACAGTCCTTAACATAAATAATCATAGTTATTTTTAATTATCTATTTGATTATTCCAAACTTTGTTTCATGTCAAAGTCTAGTTCAGATGCTTACTTTGTCTCTTCTGACTGTGTTTTTCCTTTTCTTTTTGTATAGCCTTATGATTTTTTGTTAAAAGTCAAACATGATGTATCAGGTAATGAGAACTGAGGAAAACAGGTCTTTAGTATGAGGTTTTATGTCAATCTGCCTAGCAGATGGGTTGTGCTTCATGTTTTCCATAGCTATAGATGCCAGAGACTTTAGTTTCCTCAGTGTCTTTGTTTTCTCCACATTGGATTTCCCTAAGAATTCCTTCTTAAATAGAGTCTATGTTTTGCAGCTCTTTCCATTGTAACCCATTGTGATTATTCTGCAGCTGTGTTGATGTGGTGGTAAGGTGTGGAGGAGGTAAGTATATTTCAGTCTTTTAGTGGGCTCAAGTCCCTGAATTGGACTTCAGAAGTGTTTCTTATCCTTTTTTTCCTTCCACTAAGTAACACAAGAAAGCTAGAGAGGGATGTAGGGGGCTAACTGCCCTTCTCCATGGTCAAATAAGGCTCTGGTAAAGTTGTTTCCGTTGAGGAGTAAACCTTGGCTATGGAGAATGCTCTAGGATTATTTCAAAATGCTACTTTCCCCCAACTGACCAAGATATGAGAGACGTTTTCTAAGATCTTCACCATGAAAATCTGGTGGGCTTCCTGAAGATAAAATCCAAGAAAGTGTGATGGGACTCCTTCAGAATGGACCTCCCCAAATTTTTTACTGTCAAGCTAGTCCATAGTCAGCCTCCAGCAATTCATCCTACCATTTTATGGCTTCAGTGGCACCTGCTCCAGGTAAGTTTATTTAGGTTATGATCTAACATTCCACTCATGAGATTTCTTCATGCTGTTGTGTGTAGATTTAGATTATTTATTCTTTCTGCTGTATAATTTTCAATTGTGTAAATATTAACACAACTTATTTATCCTACTCATTGTCGATGAACATTTCCAGTTTTTGTGCCTCATGACTAGTGATACCATGAACATTCTTGAACATGATTTCTGGTGAACATACACCTGCATTTCTGTTGGGTATACACCTGAGAGTAAAAATTCTGGGTTATAGGGAATGCATATACTGGACTTTATTAGACACTGCCAAGTTGTTTTCCTAAGTGGATGTTCCTAGAATGATGTATAAGGGTTTCAATTACCCCACTTTCTCATCAGCACTGAGTATTTTCCAACTTACTCATTTTAGTTATTCTGGTAGGGGTGGTATAATATTGCACTGTGGTTTTAATCTACATATCCCAGATGACTCATAAAGTTGAGCACCTTTTATTTCTGTTTATGGACTATTTTAATATATTCTCTTTTCTGAAGTGTCCAAGTCTTCTTCCCACTTTTCTACTGAGCTATTGCTTTTTTTCTCATTGACTTTTAAGAGTTCTTTATATATTCCAAATGTGTATTATTTTGGGAGGGAATATAGATATGCCAATGCATTTTTTAATTTGTATTTTCACTGGGATATTGTCACTTAAAACTGTGACTTTTAAAAGAATGTGTTTTGGCTGAAACACTCAGTACAGGCTAGTAGCCTGTATATTCACTGTTCCACCAAAGAGAAGGCACATACTGTATGTCATGGTTGAATTATGGTTAAGAATTCCTCTGACTCTCCAAAGTAGGCCTTTGGTTCATGCAAATGTAATTGCAGTTTTTGCAATTGTTTTTTTCCCCATAAGTTATTGAAGTATAGATGGTATTTGGTTACATGAGTAAGTTCTTTAGGGATGATTTGTGAGATTTTGGTGCACCCGTCACCTGAGCAGTATACACTGCAGCATATTTGTAGTCTTTTATACCTTGCCCACCTCTCACCCTTCCCCCCAAGTCCCCAAAGTCCATTGTATCATTCTTATGCCTTTGAGTCCTCATAACTTAGTTCCCATATATCTGTGAGAAAATATGATGTTTGGTTTTCCATTCCTGAGTTACTTTACTTAGAATAAGTTTCCAATCTCATTCAGGTCACTGCAAATGCTGTTAATTCATTCCTTTTTATGGCTGCATAGTATTCCATTATATATACATACCACAGTTTCTTTATCCACTTATTGATTGATGGGCATTTGGGTTGGTTCCACGATTTTGCTATTTTGAATTGTGCCACTATAAACATGTGTGTGCAAGTATCTTTTTTGAATAGTGACTTCTTTTCCTCTGGGTAGATACCCAGTAGTGGGATTGCTGGATCAAATGGTAGTTCTACTTTTAATTCTTCAAGGAATCTCCACACTGTTTTCCACAGTGGCTGTACTAGTTTACATTCCCACCAGCAGTGTAGAAGTGTTCCCTGTTCACCGCATCCATGCTAACATCTACTGTTTTTTGATATTTTTTTAAATTATGGCCATTCTTGCAGGAGTGAGGTGGTATCGCATTGTGGTTTTGATTTGCATTTCCCTGATCATTTGTGATGTTGAGCATTTTTTCCTATGTTTGTTGGCCATTTGTATATCTTCTTTTGAGAATTACCTATTCATATCCTTAGCCACTTTCTGATGGAATTGTTTTTTTCTTACTGATTTGTTTGAGTTCATTGTAGATTCTGGATATTAGCACTTTGTCAGATGTACAGATTATGAAGATTTTCTCCCACTCTGTTTGTTATCTGTTTACTCTGCTGACTCTTCCTTTTGCCATGCAAAAGCTCTTTAGTTTAACTAGGTTCCAGCTATTTATCTTTGTTTTTATTGCATTTCCTTTCAGGTTGTTGGTCATGAAATCCTTGCCTAAGCGAACATCCAGCCCTATACAAAAAATCAGCTCAAGATGGATTAAGAACTTAAACTTAAGACCTGAAACTATAAAAATTCTAGGAGATAACATTGCAATTACTTTTTGCACCGATCTAACACAATTTTGTTAAGCATGAGCATGGAGTCGCAGCTCATCTCCCCTTCTCTGCTAGAAGAGAGGAATTAGAGAGGAAGACATATCTAATTTGGAATGGGCTGCATGGTTGAATTTTCTGCATTTTCAGTCTTCGGTATTTTCTTTTATCTGTTTACCTTTTAAAGTAGGTTGCATTAGAATGCACTGTATTGCCACTCATTGCTCCTGTGTCCACAGGAATCTCATGATCCTCAGGTTGGTTTCTAATGATCTTTCAAAAGCCCACACAAAGAAACCAATGAATCACTGATTTCAATCATGGAAAGTAGGGAGGGGAGCTTCTATGTTCTCAGATTCTTCAAGGAATTGCCTAATCTGAGAAACTCTCAAATTCTTCCTTTTTTCTATGTTATTATTGGAAAACTGAAAATGAAACACAGGAAGTATAAACAGTGGGGAAACAATTATCTTTTCCATTCTTCTGAATCCCACCCCCATTCCCAGGTAAAACATGTAAATATGGATCTGAGTCTTCCTGTCTCTACACAGCCTTGAAGTTAATTTGCCCTTAATATTTATGCGGGTAGGGGATTCCATTTTCAATTTTTTAAAGGTAGCTAGGAGGCTGAGAGAAAAAAGAAACTAATAAATCAGTTGAAATGGCAAATCTAAAATAAACATGCTTTAATAGTTAAGACCACATCCATCTAAGGATTACTAAGAATTATTGGCTGGCCATGGCACTCTGTGAGGCCAAGGCAAGTGGATCACCTGAGTTCAGGAGTTCAAGACCAGCCTGTCCAACATGGTGAAACCCCATCTTTACTAAAAGTACAAAAAAATTAGCCATGTATGGTGGTGCACACCTGTAATCCCAGCTACTCAGGAGGCTGAGGCATGAGAATCACTTGAACTCAGGAGACAGAGCTTGCAGTGAACCGAGATCATGCCACTGCACTCCAGCCTGGGCAATAGAGTGAGACTCTGTCTCAAAAAAAAAAAGAATTATTAATATATTTGGTTATTTATGAATCAGATGCACAGAAAGGTTAAGAGATCAGATAATGCACACAAAATATTTGATTAACCATTTTGCCGATTTGCAAATAAATCTTACACCCATAACAAAAGGTATTCACTGATATGTACAAATAGTTAAGTTTGAATTTGCTGTCCGTGAAAGAAAGAAAATAAATCAGAGAAGTGACTTTAAACACATTTAGCATGGGAACCCAGTTCAATTCTCCTTCTCAACATGTTGCCATTAAGTCTTAAGATCAATTAGAGTGAATTTTTGCAAATGATCTGACAGGTATTTTGAAGGAAGTGAGGCTCAAAGGATTTAGAGCTAAATATTCACTTTTTCTTATCCATACTGCCCAACAAGGAGATAGCAAACAATTACATAAACCTGTTAAAATGTTTTTGAAGGTTGACACATCCTATGGAGATCAACATTACTCATATAGTGATATTGATACTGTCTGTAATCTATCAGGTGTGTCGAAGCACCTTGCTTTACCTTGGTAAGAGGAAAACAAAATGATCAGTTTGCAAAACCCATCGACTTTGATATTTGATCTTGTCTAGATGGTTGATGTCTCTTCCTTTTAAGACAGTAGCCAACTGCTTTGCATCAATAATTTGATACTAGGGCATTTTTAAGATGCCACACACTCCTGCTATCCCTTATTGTCCCAAACATCTATATTTCTACTTTCTTTATGACTTAGTAACTCAGTAGGCTTAGTTATGCTTAGTTGAATGAAAATTTCTCAAGACCAAGAACTAGGAGGGCTCACCAGCTTACTACTGTCTGCGAACTAATTAGAAAAATGTTAACTAAATTTTAAGTCTCTAAAATAGTTGTGCAATCTGGATTTGTTGTAATAGCGTTTGAACGCAATTGTGTTGTCTAAACTTGAATACTAGTTTTTCAAAACCTGACATAATTAAAGTTTATAATAAATAGATGGATTCAAGATAGTATGGTCAACACTTTTTAAGAAAAGGAGAAAGAAAATGGAGCTGCAAAGAGCAATGAATGAATCAGAGGCCTATGATACCGACAAAAATGGTGGTAATATTGCCACCTATACATTTGTATAAACTTCATTTTATATGAATTACACCAATAGACTGACCCTGTGGGGTTAAAATCAGCAAAGAGTATTATACCCATTTTAAAAGAGGAGGCATTAGATGACTGGAGTGAATTCTTTTTAACAACCGAGCTAGGCCTAGAATCAGAGTCTCTAACTTCTTAGTCTACGTATATAGCAATGAAAACATGTCAAAGCAGAAACAAAACTTCCAGAGAATTCAGATGGACTTTTGGAAGCAAATTTACATTTATTTATTTCCAATGAATTTGTAATAATACCATTTAGAGTTACTATTTGTTTCCTTTTACTCCGTGCACTATCCTAGTGAATCCATTTAAAATGTACAACAGTCCTATGAAGTAGAAATTATTATTTCCATGTTTCAGATAATTTGCCAAAAGTTACATTGGTAATCACTACCAGAATCTTTATCAATACCTTATCAACAAATATATAAACTAAAAAAAAATTTCTGAAGAATCTAGTGACAAGAACTTGATTATTAACTACAATCTACAGTAAAAAAGAGCAAGGGCTACTTGAAGAAATGGTTGAATCTTGGGCTGGGGCAGGATAGATGATGAAACTGGAGCCTCTTGTAGTGCCAAAAACTAAAGAAATATCTGCAAAAAAGGAAAAAGAAATCCCACAATGATAGAGGTATGTCAAAATGACATGGGCATTAAACAAAAGACCTCAATGGCCAAAACTGAAATAATTTAGCAATAAAATAATATAATATTGGGTTATAACTTAAGGATAAAACAAATGTCCATGAGTTCATACTGCCATCAATAAATGATTGTCAGGTGCAGTGGTGCATGCCTATAGTCCCACCTGCTCAGGAGGCTGAGACAGAAGGATTACTTGAGCTCAGGAGTTTGAGACCCATCTAGGCAACATAGCAAGGTCTCATATCTAACATAATAATAATAGATTGAATAAATAAATTGGAAAAATAGACAAATCTCCTGGGCAGAAAGATTTCAAATATTTAATGTAGTTACTCTGCCCTCAAGGAGATGGAGCTCTCTTTAAGCATGGCCTGTGCATAGTGAATTCCTACAGAAGAGTATAGTATGGAAAGTGGGGAAAAGTAACTTTACAGTGGAGAAATCTGACAAATGTTATCTCAGACAAGTGGTCAATGTCAACATCATCAGTAATAAGTTGTACTGATGGCATGGTATCTTTGATATGATGTGACAAAAAGGGCTCATGATCTTTCTTCTGAAGACCCATAGTCCCAATTCAATCATGAGCAATTCATCAGTCAAAGCTCAGTCAAGGGACATCCTAAAAAACACCTGTCCAGTACTGCTCAAAACACTCAAGGCCCTTAAAATCTTGGCCCTGAAACTGTACCTACGAAGAGGAGTCTTAGGAAACATGATATCAATATGAAATGTGGTTTCTGGGATGGGTTCCTGGAACAGAGAAATGGCATTAGGTAAAAACTGAGGAAATCTTAATAAAGTATAAAATTTAGTTAATAATAACATATCATCAATACTGGTTCATTAATTGTGACAAATGTACCATACTAATGTCAGAAGCTAATTATAGGGTGAGGCAACTTTCCATATCTTTGCAACTTTTCTGTAAATATAAAGCAATTCAAAAATAAAACTGTTTATTTTTGTAAAAACTGTATAACTTTGGAACAAAGTTTAAAACAATCTTTTTTAGTTTGGAAAAGTAAATCTGAAAGAAGTAAATTCATTTAATCAATACATCAGCTCATTAGTTTATTTGTTCGTTCATTGATACTTTCTATTATTCAACAAATACTCTTCTGTCTACTTTGTTGCAGCATAGCACTATATCGTAAGGGCCCCACAGCTCTATAATGGGTGTTTTCTCTATCTGATGACTTGTATACGCTTGAGAAGATGTTGTTTACTACTCTGGGGAGTTCAAAATTCCAGCACAGTGCAGCAGACCATTTGATGAAATCCTGAAAAGAAAGGAGGGAAATATTGAAGGGCAGGTGCTACTCAAAAGGTTACTATGGATGGAGAATTTCTCATAACTGGATTTTGATGATAGATTATATTGCACAAATTGGTCTATTGAAAATGTCTTTGATTATTTTTTGACTACGTGGTCTTCAAATGCACTGTAGTGTTAATCAGAGCCTGTAATAACTACCTATTATTGGTTGACCTGTGACATTACCATGTTCTCATAGTGGCAACAAAAGTCAGTCTTTGAGTACAATGTTCAATTAACTAAAAATATTTAGAATACTAAAGTGTTTCCAAAGACAAATCTTTTGTGTGACAGATGTAAAATAAGCTGAAGGGTCTTTCTTAGAAAAGCATTCTGTAGCAGCTTTAATAAGAGTATTGGGTGTCACTTTAGGAAGCGCACTTCTTTTGGCCTGCAAATAATTTAATATTTAAATTTTATTTAATTATTAAATTGATTTTGAATATAAGCTGATATCATATTCAAAGTCCCATACTTTAGAAGAAATGATTGAGGCCAGGCACAGTGGCTCACGCCTGTAATCCTAGCACTTTGGGAGTCCGAGGTGGGCGGATCACGAGGTCAAGAAATCAAGACCATCTTGGCTAACACGGTGAAACCCCGACTCTACCAAAAATACAAAAAAATTAGCCGGGCATGGTGGCAAGCGCCTGTAGTCCCGGCTATTCGGGAGGCTGAGGCAGGAGAATGGCGTGAACCCGGGAGGCGGAGCTTGCAGTGAGCCGAGATCACCCCACTGCACTCCAGCCTGGGTGACAGAGCGAGACTCCGTTAAAAAAAAAAAAAAGAAGAAGAAGAAGAAATGATTGAATTATTCTAATTATTCTCATGGTCATTTTGCCTTCTATAGGAGTACACTCTGATCATCAAACTCATTTTCCACTGCAAAATATGTTGAACACAAAAACTGAAGTTCTTGGGGCATTTAGATACCCATTTTTTTTGTAGTGACCACTGCAATGTGGATTAAGTCTGACTAGAAATATACCTTCAAATTAATGATCTAATGGTTGTCCCCCAAGCCCACAGAAATAGCACATAGCATAAATCTGTGTTTTCTGAAAATATCACATTGTATTCTTGAGGTCATCAGCATGGAAATGATCTCCAGTGTAAAATCTATATGAGATATATGGGACTCTCTACAAGGAATATTGGATTATTGCACTCTGTAGCTTTGAAAACCATCTTTCTTGGACGACAGCAGAAAGCTTCAATATACTTGCATGAATTATAAATGACACCCAGTACTCTTGTTGAAGCAGCTGCAGAATGCTTTTCTAAGACAGACCCTTCAGCTTGTGGATGTTATTTTACATCTGTCACACCAAAGATTTGCCTTTGGGAATACTTTAGTTTTCTAGATATTTTTAGTAAATTGAACGTAGTACTCAAAGACTGTTTTTTTTTCTTTTCTTTTTTTTTAATTCTCAGAATGGAAGAGACATGTATTTAACCTGAAAATGAAGTCATGGCTTTTAAACAATTAGCCCAAACAGGAATTGATTAAAAAAAAAAAAAAAAAGCCTGTCTGTGAAGGAGTGAGAGACAAAACTAACATTGATTTTGGAGTATAGCTTCTTAATAGTTCAGACTTTTAGATGCCTTTGAACATCTTTACTATCAGTAGAGAAATGGGGTAGCATACAGATCAGAAGCCCCAAATCAACACTCTCCTTTTCAAAAACAAACTGCTGGTTTAATTCACATTCTTTTACATATCTGTTTTTTGATATTCTCTCTAAACACTCCACATATTTTTAGGATGGGTACTTATACCATGGGCTTTTACCATGTCAGCAGTTTTCTTTAGTGACAGCCTAAATAAATAAATAGTTGAATTTTAAGGACATACCTGTCATTGAAAAACCAATAGAATGAAATCAGATTCCTTCAGTATTCAAAGTGAAGATCACTCAACAACCAAAAAAAATATTTTAAACTGTTCATACATTTCCACTTTTACTCTACCAAAAAATACCTTTATAATACCTTTAAATGATTTTTTAATGTGTTATAAGTTGGTAGGCTCCCTGGAATCTACAAAGGAAAGCAAATAATGTGTATGCTATTGAATTATGTATTATAATTTTTCCCCAACAGGATAACAGAAAGCACACTTGGTTCACAGTCATACCATGGTTTGAAAGAAAATTCTAGAGTGAAACCAGATCTTAGAAAGATGCAGAGGCAAGATCACTGAGCAATGTGTCCAGAGGACCAGAGAGATTTGGGTCTCTTCTCTGGGGTTAGTTAGTTGTGTGACTGAGGGTGAGTTACTCAGCTTATTGAACTCCAAAGTAGTCATTTGTTATAAATTTTTCATAGACTCATGAATGATTGGAATTTAGAATAATGGGCCAGTCATGGTGGCTCGCATCTGTAATCCCAGGATTTTGAGAGGCTAAGACAGGAGTATCTTTTGAACTCATGAGTTTGAGGCCAGCCTGGGTAACATAGTGAGACTCCACTTCCACAAAAAGTAAAAAATATTAGCCGGGTGTGGTGGCACATGCCTGTTGTCCCAGCTATTCAGGAGGCTGAGGCAAGAGAATCAGTTGAGCCCAGGAGTTCAAGGCTATAGTGAGCTATGATTGTATTACTGCACTCCAGGCTGGGTGACAGAGCAGGAACCTGTTTCAAAACAATTTTTTAAAAGAAATTTAGAACAATGGAGTTAAAAGTGACTTGACTATCATTCCAGGGTCACTAATCCTTACTAAAAAACAAGAATTTTGTAAATTAGTATCAAAAAAACACAAAAATGATTCCAAAAAGAATAAAAAGTGAGTCCTCTAAAACTTTAATGTAAGAGCTTCCCATTTCAGTTCTGATATGTAAAGTGGTAGTCACATTCCAATCATTTCCATCCTTAAAACAACAATAAAAAGCTGACCAAATTGAAAATCAATGGCTTTTCTTGGATCCATCAGAAAATTGAGGTCCCAAAGTAAAACACCATCTTGACACCTGGAGAATGTCATTACTACAGAAAACCACCAAATCACAAAGATAAATCACAAGACATAAATAAAGGAACAAAGGATATATAAAACAATTAGATAACAATGAACAAAATGACAAGAGTAAGTTCTCATCCATCAATAAAAACCTTGATTGTAAAGTTTGAATTCCCAGTTAAAAGATACAGACTGGCTGAATAGATGTTTTAAAAAACTCAACCATATGTTGCCTGTGAGAAGGTACTTCGCCCATAAATACACACATAGACTTAGAGTTAAGGGATATAAAAAGGTATTCCACACAAATGGAAATCAAAAGCATGTAGAAATAGCTGTACTTATATCAGACAAAACAGACTTTAAGTGAAAAAAACATAAAAAGAAATAAAGAAGGTAATTATATAATGATAAAGGGACAAATTCAGCAAGAAGATATATGTTGTGGGGTGGGGGGAGGGGGGAGGGATAGCATTAGGAGAGATACCTAATGTTAATCACAAGTTAATGGGTGCAGCACACCAACATGGCACATGTATACATATGTAACAAACCTCCATGTTGTGCACATGTACCCTAAAACTTAAAGTATAATAATAAAAAAAGAAGATATAACAATTATATATGTACCCAACAAAGAAGCACCCAGGTATATAACAAGTTAGCTCTAATAATATAGTAAGAGCTGGGAACTTCAACACCTCACTTTTAGTACTGCACAAATCACCTAGACAGAAACTCAGCAAGGAACACTGGACTTAAACTGCACTATAGACAAAATGGACCTAATAGACATTTATAGAACTGTAAATGGAAATTAAACACGTTTCTGAATGATTATTCAGTCAATGAAGACATTAAGAAAGAAATGAAAAAAATTATTGAAACAAATGAAAATAGAAACATACCAAAACTCATGGGATATAACAAAAGCAGTACTAAGAGGGAAATTTTTAGCAATAAATGACTACATCAAAAATGTACAAGGATTTCAAATAAACCACCTAGTTATGCACTTCAAGTAACTAGAGAAGGAAGAACAAACCAAACCGAAAACTGATAGAAGGAAAAAAATAATAAAGATTATAGCACAACTAAAAGAAGTTGAGACAAAAAAGTACAAAAGGCCAACAAAGCAAAAAGCAGGTTTTTTTGAAAAGATAAACAAAATCAACATACCATTAGCTAAATTAAGAAAAGGAGAAGACCCTAATAAATAAAATCAGAAGCAAAAAAAGGAGACTTTACAATTGATACCACAGAAATACAAAGGACTATTAGAAACTTTTATGAACAACTATACACCAACAAATTGGAAAATCTACAAGAAATGTATAAATTCCTGGACATATATAACCTACCAAGACTGGATCAGGAAGACATAGAAAAACTGAAGAGACCAATAATAATTAATGAGATTCATTGTTAATAAAAAGTCTCCAAACAAAGAAAAGCCTAGTCTGAATAGCTTTACTGCTAAATTCCAAACTTCTAAAGAAGTCACACTAAATCTTCTCAAACCATTTCAAAAATTGAAGCAGAGGAAATTCTTCCTAAAACATTCTATGAGACCAGCATTACCCTGATACCAAAACCAGACAAAGACACAACAAAAAAAGAAAACTGCAGGACAATATCCCTGATGAAGAAAGCTGTAAAAATTCTCAACAAAATACCAGCAAACTGAACCAAACAGTGCATTGAAAAAAATAATACATCATGCTAAACTGGGATTTATCCCAGGGATGCAAGGTTGGTTCAACATTTGCGAATCAATGAATGTAATACATCACATCAACAGAATAAAACCCAAAAGTCATGTGATCATCTCAATAAACACAGAAAAAATATTTTATAAAATGATTTAAAAAACTTTAAACAAATTAAATATAGAAGGAACATACCTCAAAACAAAAACAGCCATATATAGGAGAAACCCACAACTAACATTATACTGAATGGGGCAAAGCTGAAAGCCTTCGCTCTAAAAGGTGGAGAAAGACAAAGATGCGGACTTTCACCACTTCTACTCAACACAGTATTGGAAGTCCTAGCTAGAGTAATTAGCAAGAGAAGAATTAAAGGGCATTCAAATTAGAAAATAGAAAGTCAAATTGTCCCTCTTCACAGAGTACATTATCTTGTATATAGAAAAACCTAAAGATAAATAAATACTCTTAGCACTGACAAATCTAGTAAAGTTGCAGAATACTACATCAATATATACAAAAATCAGTAGTGTTTCTATACATCAGTAAAGAACCAGTTGAAAAAGAAATCAAACTGCAATTTCATAGATACAAAAATATGTAAAATACCTAGATATAAATTTAACCAAGAAGGTGAAAGATCTCTATAATGAAAACCACAAAATGCTGATAAAAGAAATTGAAGAGGCAACACAACAACAACAACAAATGGAAAGACATATCAGGCTCATAGAACAAAAAAATTAACATTGTTGAAATGATTATACACCCAAAACAATCTACAGATTCAATGCAATTCCTATCAAAATATCAATGACCTTCTTTACAGGAACTTTTAAAAACTGTTCCAAAATTTGTATGAAACCATAAAAGACCTTGAGTAGCCAAAGCTATGCTGAGCAAAAAGAACAAAGCTGAAAGTACCACACCACCTGACTTCAAAATGTACTACAAAGCTACAGCAAACAAAACAGCATAGTATTGGTATAAAAACAGACACGCAGACCAGTGGAATGTAACAGAGAACCTAGCATTAAATCCATATGTTTACAGCCAACTAATTTTTGACAAAGGCACCAAGAATACATATTGAAGAAAGCACAACCTCTTCAAAAAAAGATGGCAGAAAAACTGGATATCCATATGTAGAAGAATGAAATGATCCCTGTCTGTCACCATATACAAAAATATAGTCAAAATGAATTGAAGACTTAAATATAAGACCTGAAACTATAAAACAACTAGAAGAAAACATAGGGGAAACACTTGAGGACATTGGTCTAGGCAAAAAACTTATGGCTAAGACTTCAAAAGCACAAGCAACAGAAACAAAAAAAGACAAATGGCACTATATCAATCTAAAAAGCTTCTGTACACCAAAGGAAACAATCAACATGAGAGAGAGATAATGTGTTGAGCGAGAAAAAATATTTGCAAACTATTAATCTGACAAAGAACTAATATCCAGAATATACAAGGAACTCAAACAATTCATACAAAAAAAGATCTGACTTAAAAGTGGGCAAAGGATCTGAAAAAACACTTCTCAAAAGAAGATATACAAATGGCCAAGAAGTATATGAAAAAAATGCTCAATATCACCAATCATTGGGAAAATGTAAATCAAAACTACAGTGAGATATCACCTCACTCCCATCAGAATGGTTATTATCAAAAAGACAAAAAATAACAAATGCAGAAGAGGATGCAGAGAAAAGGCAATTCTTATACAAACATATATCTGCACCCCATGTTTATTGCAACACTATTCACATAGCCAAGATATGGGATCAACCTAAATGTTCATCACCAGATGAATAGATAAAGAAAATATGGTAATATATACACAATAGAATCTATCCAACCATTAAAAAGAATAAAATCCTGTCATTTGTGGCAACATGAAAAAGCCTGGAAGGTATTATGTTAAGTGAAATAAGTCATCAAAGAAAAATAAAAACTACGTGTTCTCACACATATGTGGGAGTTAAAGAACGGAACAGAGAAGAAAATTGTGGTTATAGAGGCTGGGATGAGTTGGAGGCAGGGAAGGATAGGAAGAGGTTGGTTCAAGATACAAAATTACAGCTAGATAGCTAGATAATAAGAGGAATAAGTTTTCATGTTCTATGGCACTATAGGGCAAATACAGTTAACAATAATTTATCATATATTTTCACAAAGCTAGAAGAGAGGATTTTGAATGTTCACAATACAAAGAAATGATAAACATTTAAGGTGATGGATATTCTAATTACTCTGATTTGATCATTACACATTGTATACATGTATTAAAATATTACTCTGTATCCCATAAATATGTACAGTTATTATGTGTCAACCAAAAATAAAAGGGAGAAAATAGGAAGTCAGATGCAAAAGAGTGCATACTGTATGATTATGTTGGTACAAAGTACAAAAAGTAAAACAACTAATATATGCTGTCAAAGCTAGTGGTTATCTTTCGAGAAAAGCTGAAAAGAGGCAAGAGATAGGCAGTTGGAAGAGTGGCAAACTTTGGTCTCTTAACCTGGGTCCTGGCTACATGGCTGTGTTCAGTTTGTTAAAATCATCAACCTATACACTTATGATTTATGAATATATATCTTACTATAATGAAAAATTTAAACAATTGGCTTGTATAACTGAAATACACATGGTTAGTGTTCAGGAACAACTCTGTAATGATACCCAAATGATGCCTTCAGAATCTGTCTCTCTAGCTCTCTGCTTATCTGCCGTGCTTTCTTCTTTGTTGGTTATTATCTTGGACAGGCTCTTCCCATGTGGTATCAAAATGTCCACGAGCAGCCTCAGGTTGTCTGGTTAGAAACATAGCAAAAGGAGAGTTCCTCCACTCTTCCTCAAGATCAAGGAACTGCATCTCATTGGATCAAACTGAGGCACGTGTCCCTTCCTCTACAAAGTAATATTGGCAGGGAGTTAAAATATACTGATAAGTGATGTCTAGGTCATGTGCCCATCCCAAAGTCATTATATCATTATTGTCATTATCATCATCTGTCACACTTCTGGGAGTTGACTGCACCAGGTAATCTGTTCTCACTGAGGGTCTCACAGTGTAGTTGCATCCAGATGGTGGCTAAGCTGGACTCATCTTGAAGGCCTCCTCCTCACATACCTGCAAGGGAAGATGGCTTGGACACTGGGGCTTCATGAGCATCTCTTTCTATCTCTATGTATTCTTTCCTCATAACCTCTCTAGCATGGTGGCTTCAAGGTGAAATAAATTTTCATCAGAAAATAGCCAAGGTTGTTTGTATATTATCTATGGCTGCTACATGCTACAATAGCAGAGCTATGGAGTTGTGACAGAGGCCATGTGGGTATGGCCTGTGAAGCTGAAAATATTTACAATGTGGGCGTTTGCAGAAAAAATGCGCTGACCGCTGACCTGTGCTCAAATGTCAGACAGTGTAATTTCTGCTGCATTCTATTTATTAGAAGTAAATCACGAAGGCCAGTTCATATTCAAGGGGAGAATTTGTAGGTATATTCTAAACCAGGGGTCCCTAACCCCCAGGCCATGGACCAGTACCAATCCGTGGCCTGTTAGGAGCTGGGCCGCACAGCAGGAGGCAAGTGAGCATTACCGCCTGAGCTCTACCTCCTGTCAGATCAGCAGGGCATTAGATTCTCATACGAGCATGAACCCTATTGTGAACTGCACATGCAAGGGATCTAGGTTGCACATTTCTTATAATAATCTACTATTTGATGATCTGAGGTGGAACAGTTTCATTCCAAAACCATCCCCCACCCCCAGCCCATCTGTGGAAAAAGCGCTTTCCATGGAACCGATGCCTGGTGCCCAAAAGGCTGGGGAGTACTGTTATAAACCACCACAGAGGTGGAGTCACCTAATATATGTGCACTGAGAGGAAAAGGAGAGTGCTGTTGGCTACAGAAGGTTCAAAGATGTTGAAAAGACCAAAACAGGAAAACCACTTTAGGTGAGATAGTGTGTTTTTAGTTCTCTGAGCAGGTTAACTGAGTTAAGTTACAGATGGTGCATTTCTTCTCCAAGCAAGCTATTACCATTTTCCATACCAGGAAAGTAACAGCGGAACTTGCTCCCCTCCAAAATTATCCCTATTGCTCAGGGGCGCTTATGTTAAAGTCATTATGACAACTTTTACAATGCTCTAATTGAGCTGCTTGGGCACAGAAGAATTGCTTCTTGCTAAAGGAAAATAGCTGGGAGAATTACAAAAATGGCATATCAGAAAAAATGCAACATATTCTTGAGCTTTTGAAATGTCAGACTTCTGGGCACCAATTTATCTGACTTACATTACAGGGCTACAAATAGTCAGCAACTCTTATTTGGCCATTTTTCACAATAAAAATACATTTCTAAGTGCTATTTTAGCTCAATAATGATTGTACAGATCTACTTATTTTTCATTTATATGTGTGTATGTTTGGAGGAGGGGGTGGTTCCCTAAGTAAAACCTTGCCCTTGGTAATGTTTGGCAACAAAGGAGAATGTATTATATTAATCAGATTGGACCACTTGCTTAGTGGAAGATTGTGATCTGGATTTTAACAAAATACAAAGCATTCAAAACCTACATGGAAAATTAAGCAGTCACTGAGTTCTTCCTACAGGAATATGTCACTGACATCATCTCTTCAGCTCCAGCATAATGGAGGAGGCTGAAGGCCATTATTATAATCAGGAAGAGATTCACTGTGATTGTGTGACTCCCAGAGAGGCAGCTGAAATGTGGGTTGGAAATGCTGAGGAGAGGAGTGGGAGTGGGATGCAACCAATCCAGGAGAATAGCAGGCTCCTTTTGACTGGCCATACTTCTCACGTTAGTAGATGCATAACATCTTAAGAGAGAAATACTGGCCAGCAAGGACATTATGAAACACAGGCTAGATGTTGATGGAAATGATTTTTTCACCTATATTTCAAGTGCTGGAGTGCAGAGGAGACTATTTTTAAGGGGCAGGGAGGGGGCCTTTACTCTGCAAGCTCATCACCTAATGAGAGAGTTGGGCACATGCACAACTTATTATAATGCAAGGCATCATGTAAAGAGGACCCATCACAGAGTAGGAATTTAACAAATACAAGTGGGTGAGAGCTAACATTTATTTAGGGTTTGTACATAACAGACAATATAATAAATGATTTACATACATTCAACCCTCACTGTCAATTTATTAATTATATAATATTATTATACTTATTTGAGATGCAAGGAAATTAAGGCTTCATGATCAAGTAACTTGATCAAGGTTACTCAGTTTGGTTTTGGAATCTGACTTTTGAACTAAGAAAATCTGGTTCCAGAGCTTGCCCTCTTAATTACTATGTATGACAGCCAATGAATAGGTGGGTGGATGGATGAAAGGATCGAAGGATGGGTGGATAGATGGATGGAAAGAGAGACGATATAACCAAAATGTTGTGAAAATGTAGGGGAAGGAGTAAGTAAATCTGACTAGCTATTGGATAAGGTTAAACAGAAACGGTTACATTTGACCTGAGTCTTGGATAAGACAGATGTGTCCAAGCGGAGGAGCTCGAGATGGACTTCCCAAGCTGGCAGCAGAGTCTGAGCAAAGACACTTGATACCCAAGTCTCCATTAATCTAAAGGGTCCAGTCCTGCAGGACTGGACACAGGGCAACCAGGGCAGTATCCCAGAGAAGAGGCTCTGAGTAATAAAACACAGTGAAGGAATATCATGTTGACAAGGATAGACTTTCTTCTGTAAGCAGTAGAAAGCCTTCAAAGATTTTTTTTAAATGGTAGATAACATTTATTGAAGACTTAATTTATGCTAGCTACAAAGTGCTAAAATCCTCACAAGAACATTATTGAGCCAGGTGCTATGAATCACTTGCCCAAAGTCATATAATCCTGAACTGTTTGAATCATAATTTGAACCCAGGTAGCCATCCAGAGTGACAGAGCTAAACAGAGCAAGAGAACAGCATGATTTATTTGTGTTTAAAGAGCTAGTCATAGCAGCAGTGTGGATAAGGATAAAACTAAAGGTAAAGAAACTGATTAGAAGGCTATTTATGTTCAGACAAAAGAGGTTGAGGAAATGAGCTAAGGCAGCATTCTCAACCTTGATGCTACTGACATTTTGGGCTGCATAATTCTTTGCTGCAGGGGCTGTCCTCTACATTGTAGGGTGTTTAGCAATATCCTTGGTCCCTACCCAGTAGATACCAGTAGCATCTGCCTTCAAGTTGTGACAAACAAAAATGTCTCCAGGCATCCCCAAATGTCCCCAGGAGGGGAAACTGGCCCTGGTTGAGATCCAGTGAGTTAAGGTACTGATGGGAGGTTGGAGAACAGGAGACATTTTACCAATAGGATAAATAGGACCAAGTGATCAAAGGGTGAAAGGGCTAAAGATGTGTCCAGATGTATACCATAGCCATGGAAGGCAGTAATATGCCCAGAGGTTCATAAGTCTAGGTTCAGCAAACCCGGACCTCAGGGTCTAGATTCAGCAAACCTGTGTTCAAAATTCAGCTCTCTAACCTGCTATATGAATTTGAGCAAATTTGTCACACTCTCTAGTTCATAAAAGGATGATCCTAATGGCATCTACTTCAAAAGTTGTAGAGATTAAACCTGGACATTATGAGTAAGTGCTTAGAAGAGTTTCTATCACTTAGTGAGTGTTCAATAAATATCACTACTGGCCAGTAAAGGAAACACAGGGGAGCTTTCTTCAACCCTAGTTTGTGGAGCTCATGGTTTTAAAGTTTTTTCGTAAGTGGGCATGGTAAACTTTATAAAGAATTTTTCATTTGATAGAATATTTTTCAACTCATTAAGGTTAAACTGAAAAAAGGCTACATAGCTGAATATTTGGTTTGTTACTAATATAGTTTTGCTCTGGGTCCCCACCCAAATCTCATCTTGAATTGTAATCCCCACGTGTGGAGGAAGGGACCTAATGGGAGGTGATTGCATCATGGAGGCAATTTCCCCCATGCTGTTCTCATGATAGTGGGTGAGTTCCAATGAGATCTAATGGTTGAAAAGTGTTTGGCAGTTCCCCCCTCGCTCGCTGTCTCTTCTGCTGCCGTGGAAGACATGCCTTGCTTCCTCTCTGCCTTCCACCATGATTGTAAGGTTCCTGAGGCCTCCTCAGCCATGTGGAACTGTGAATCAATTAGACCTCCTTTGTTCATAAATTACTCAGTCTCAGTTGGTTCATTATAGCAATGTGAAAATGAACTAATACAGATACCAATTGTGAGTGTCTGGTGTGTGTGTGTGTGTCTGTGTTTCTAGAAATACCTGTATGTATGCATATATATATATATAAATTAGATGATTGGAATCACACCAAAAGATTAATAACATTATTACTGGTTGGTAAGATTACGAGTAAACTTAGTTTCCTTCTCTATTTTTCTATTCTCCTTTATATTTTTCTAAAATGAGTATTACTTTTATAAATACAGGACAAAAGCAAACGTTCTCAAGTGTCTTTCTTTAAGATATATTAGTTAATATCCCACTATGTGCTAGGAAGTTTGCTACAAACTAAGAATACAATAATGAGATACCCACTCTCCACACACACATATTCACACACACATATCCACACACATGTCTCTACACACAGAGCAACAAAAAAAAGCAACAAAACCACAATAAACCATGTGTACATAACTGAAAATTACAGATTGAAAAAATCAAGTTCAAATTTAATACAGATACTCTAAAAGCAAGGAATCTGGTTTTGGCGGTGCCATCCTAATTAATCATGCATGTAAGTCTAGCAGAATATTCAAATAATTTTCTAATTCTACTTTGCAAATTGTTCAGTAGAAAACACTATCATCTTCTTGTTTTTAGGATTTTGCTTCTCTCATTCAGTAATTTTTATTCCAAAGGAAAAATCATACAATTTTGTAATGTTCCAATCAACCCTGAGTCTGATTAGTAGGGATAGCTCACCTGAAAACTATACTTTTCCACAGGGAGACTTATTTCTGTAACAAAGGCTTTCCTTAACAATGGAAAACAAGAGGTTTTCCATTTCAGAATAAAAATCTTTGCCTCCACGCACATTTAGGAAAATTTAAACAGTATGTATTTTTATAAGCTCCCATACACTCATGAAAACAGTAAGTTGAGCCTCAGGAAAATTCTCCAACATCCTGACTGTGTGTTTAAGCAAGAAAGAAGTGACCACGTGGGACTTGCTCCAACACTGTGATTCTGACACAAAGTTGTCACTCTCAGTTTCAACTGGTGTCTCTGTGTAGAGTGTAATGGAGATGGTCAACCATGCATGCTCACTCCACCCTCTGTATCTTTTAAGATTAAGTATACACTGAAATGATGGAAAGTATGCAGCTGATGGAATAGGCATTCTGTGTCTGCCCCTTGTCATTCTTTCTCACTGCTATATTTCTAGAATTAGGCTTCATGTTCTGTCATCTTAAATATTTTAATACTTTACTGATCTCCAACATGTTTAGCCATAGGAGGATAGCAGTAAAATAAAATTTTATAGCCAACAAAGTCCTTTATACCTAAAGTTTATTGCACATTTTCTATTTTGTTTAACAACACATTGTTCCTGGAGACTCTGAAATACACACGGGTTCCTCAAATTGCAGTGTGCTTATGTTTTTTTCCTTATTGAGGGTTGATTTCATTGTCAAGGTAGAAATAATTCCTGATAATTGGCTAGGGTGGCTGAAATTCTACTGGGAAGGCACTTATTTCTCCAAAAGTATGGAGGCAACCTTAAAGCTCTTCTGTGTTAGGAAAAATACCCTCACTTTAATGTTGGCTTCCAAAATACATACATTTTCCACTCAAAGTGACCATTTTCCATGAACTCCCCAATTTTCCTCAATATAGTCCGGATTTAATTCCATTTCAAACAACAAAACATGGAAGTCAATTGATGAAATAAGAAGGAGCCCAGTGGATCTTCATATGGATGATGTTATATGGTGACAGCTTTCCTGTTGCTTGGCTAGGGTTTGTAAAGATATTGTTTCATAGTACTGACCAAGTAATTGTTTTCTGTAATGATGATTTTTAAGAATAATGAGCACCACCCTTTTATTGCTCTTTTGTTTAGAAAGTTGCCATGGTGGCACCGAATTGATGGAAAAATTTTAACCTGGTACAAGACATCAAAGTAGTTGCCATTTTTCACATTTTTCACAGATTAAGGAAAAAAAACTCTCTTTTTACATTTTTTGCTATAGGGATAAGAAATGAACAACTGCAAAATTCTAGCTTTTTCCATAAGGTAAGGGGCAGAGAGAACTGGCATCCTAGAACAGAGTAACGGAATGGAAACACCATCACACTGGATTGAATTTGCAGCACCCATGCTATTATCCAGATGGCAAATGATTCAGTTACTCTGCCAGTAAAAACTAAATGGATAATAATACAATTAGATTTGATTTCTGAGGTCCTTTCCAGCTCAAATTTTCTATAGGTCTAAACAAAATACATTAACCTGATTGCATCCAAACTATACTATTGTCAAAGAGTCACTGGATCCCATTCATACTTTCTACTAAGATTTATTACACAATTAACATTCACCAAGACCTCAATATTCTGCATTTATCTTCACCATTAACATTTCCTCACAGGATATATTTCAGGATATTCTTGTGAGAAAGGGTTAAAAAGAACACCAACCGCCGTACAGAAATAAATCACTGATCTTCTTGGTCCTACTGAGCTCTTGACCTATTTTCTTGCCTGAATTGCCAGAAAAGAAATTCAAAAGCTTTTAACCCTTCTCATACTTAGAAATAGAATCTAAAAATATACAGGTCACATAGAAGTTTCTCATCACCTCTTATTATCTCCAAGGATGAGATCACTGAGTCTTAGAATGGGAGGGGTGTCAGAGGGGTCACCGTTTCTGGATGCTGACCTCAGATCTGCAAAACTCTTGGGCCATTGCTGTCAGATACTGAGTTACTGAGTCTTCTATAAGGCCATGTTAAGAACCAAAAGATATTAAAAAGAGCGGAATTTAGCTCTTGGATTTTTTAATGACTTCTTTCCCCTAATATTCTTGTAGTCAGGAAGTTCATTCAATTGTCTACCTTCTTTGGCTTCAATATAAATGTATTTTGTGTCCAGTCTGTCTTCTACTGAGAGGGAAATAATGCCTCACATGTCTCTTTGAATTTCCCTCCTTACTCTTGAATATGGTTATTAAGGTGTCCTTCAGCTATCATTACTGTAAGCCCTATATCCTTTGCAATAAACATAACTACAAACTGCTCTAGGGTCTTCTTAAAGTAATGTGAAATTTTTCCCTTTTTATGCATGACATGGGTGATATTAAAGCAAGTAGCACTGGGATGGAAAGATAGAAGAGATGTCAAAAGGATACCCTCCATCCTTAATGCTTCCTTGATGGAAGTGACAGCCTTATTTGTTTTGTTAACCGGTGCATAATTAAAAGTCAATATTCAAGATCATAATAAAAATCTGTATAACTACTCATGTTGTGAGTCTGTGGTTTGGAAGGAGAATCCATTGAAATACAGCCATGTATAATTTACAAGAAATCAGCAATAAAATATTTGCTCTCAACGTTATCGACCAAATGGTCTGTATATTACCAGAATAAATCCATATTACTTGGAGCCCGTAGATAAACATCCATAGGCAAAGTTCACGTTGAGGTTATCTGCCTCCTGCTCTGAAATGGGGAGTGCGATTTAGAGGAGATAAATTGTAGTTTACTTCTCCAAGTCTCAAGTATGTCATGCAGAAATGAGTTTAGTTCCTGAGAGGATATCTGTCATATCCAAATAGGAAAGCATGCCATTACAGGGTTGTACCCATTTCAAAAAGAATATAGCTTTTGTCCTCACTGGGAAACAAAAGGAAAATTCTTAACAATTAAAAGTCCTGGATGTACCTTCTGTTCACATAAAAAAGAGAGATTTAATGGCTTATAAAATGCTGATTCACTGGAGGTATGGTTATTTTTTAAGTCACTGGTGAATTCACGGCTCATGTATGTGGAATTATTTATGTGGCTATACTTTGGGTTTTGAAGGTATTAATTTTTATTAGCTTTTTAATATATTGGAAAAAACCTAATAGTAATAGTCTGGGGCACTGAACCACCCTGAAAGAGAAGTTTAAGACTATGTCTCCCTAACAAGCCCAAAATGGTTTAGACGGAATAAAAGTTGTTGGGCTGATGCTCTCTCATTAGATGAGGTACCTTCATTTCTTCATCCATTACACAAATACTCATTAGGTGCCTCCTAGGTTTTAGAAGTGCAAAAATGAACAAGACAAGGACATTTTTTCAAGAAGCTTGCATCGTCTGGGGACATCTAGGAATCAGGGAAGAAAGCCTTCTCAGAGATGCAAGGGCTAAGGGGTGACCTGAAAGACAAATGGGAGTTACCACTCCCTGCCTTTCAATGGCCAGAACCTGCTGCTAGTCTTCAGGAGCCCAGCAGGTTTGCCCAGAGGCACTAGGCAGCTATTAACCAATACTAGTCAGAGTGCTAGATGTGAATGCCCATCTCCCTTACTTTAGCTTGGGATAACTCTGAGATGAAATTACACTCAAGTTCCCTTGGGGACTCAAGCTGAAGCCTTCCCTTTATGGGCCTTATCCTGGGATCAAGATAGCACACTTGACTAGGCTACTCGGGAGACTGAGACAAGAGGATCACTTGAGCTCAGGAGTTTGAGACCAGCCCGCGAAACACAGAAAGATGGAAACATAGCAAAATAAAATGAATTTTAAAATTGTACAAAAAAAAGAGAGAGAGAAAAAAGAAAGACGACACATTTGCTCAGCTTCCCCCTCTGCCTGTCCTGCTTCCTCCAGGCTCTTACTGGCCTCCCTGGAGCGCTTCCTCAAAAAAGTCACCTCCAAGTAAATACACCTTTCAGGGAACCCAACTTCAGACACTTTCAAAGAATCTAAAGTTAATTTGGCTAGAACCTGAGGTGCAGGATGGAGAAAAAGTGGGAGATGGATAAAGAATATTCTATTTTTGTCTGTTCGTTCTGGCTGGTAAGTGATCCTAGGGCCGGCTTCATGGCTGTGCAACCTGCACAGTCACACAGGGCCCTGCATGCAGATGCACACTGCAGTTGCTTTAATGCTCTGCTGTTGCTGCCTTGAAAGTCTTAGTTTCTAAACATGGACCCTGTGTTTTCAGTTTGCACTGGGCCTTGCAAGTCTAGCCTTGATAAAAAGTCAGTTTTCCAGCCTTTAAAGTATTAAAATCCTTTAAAAAAAAAAAGATTATTCTAAATAAAATGTTTGAATTAGTGATTCTCGGGGTGGTGACTAAATTTTCATTTTGCCCTCACCTGTTCATTTAGGGCCATTTGTACTTCACAGAAGGCCTGTCACATTTTTTGGAAGTCCTTAGAAGTCCTTATCGGGTATTTCAAGTGGGCTCCCAAATAACTGTGATCTACCAGGCTCTGTGGCTATGCTGCCAGGCCAAATGGGACATCAGACTCTATCTAATTTCTCTTCTGAAAGCCAGCATTCTCCATGGCCACCCCACCCATCAAGAAGGCAAAGATCTCAGTATTCAGTGGCAAAGCAAGAAGAACGCCTGTCCCTCTGCTTAGAACAAAAGCCTGCAAGCAGCGCTGTTGGGCCCCAATGTACAATGGCATTTAAAGAGTTTTTTGAGACTGTACCTGAAAATAAAGAGATACATCCAAGAGCCAGACTAGGAATAAATTAGAATCTCATTCACTACACCATCCCTTCTCCACCCTCGACAACCACAGCTTTGTGAAAGGAACATTTGCAGAGTGCCTGCTTTCCTTCCGTAAGACGAACTCCCCCTCAGGTGGTTCCTTAGACCCCTCAGGCAGATTTCCCTTAGCCCCCCTCACCAGTTCACCAGAAATTCTCCAGAAATGCCCAAGGCCTAATGGTCAGCAGTGCCTAGGCCCCAGCTTAGATCCCAGCCATGGTGGAAGCCACCTAAGATTCCAGTGTCTAGCAAGATCTTGGCCCAAAGTATCAATAGAGAGCTCTTCAGGGTCATTTGTTGAAATTTTGGAACTAAATAAAAGGTGAAGATTACAAGAGTGTGGCATTTTAAACAAACATATGAAAATCACATTATTTATAACATGTTGAGTTACCTCTGAATTATATCTGTCCTGGAAATAACATGATAGGGTTAAAATGTAATCCCTAGCACCATCGCCCCTTCTCCCAGAACACTGTTGTTTTCTTTATCTGCCCTCCTTTTTCTTTGGCGCTCCCATTCTGACGAGTTGTTGTGAAAAGACACACTTCTGCTTGCCCAATTTAGAACAGTCACATTCAGGTAAACCAAGAGCTTTGGGGTTGGGTGCTCAGTCCTGCCAGTTTTACCCTCATTTTCCCTGAATGGCTCTAAGCACAAGGAATGGAAGAGCTGTCTGCTTCTGGTGTTGACATTCTCTGCAAGCTCCCAGCATCCTCCCGGTGTGTTGTTGCTTCTCTCTCCTAGCCTTCATGCAATGGATTCTGTGCTCAAGTGTGTGCAGTTGGCCTTTTGTCTCCATGTGGGCAATACTAAGCCCGCTCCTGGGGAACTCAGCTTCTTCCCTATGGACAGTCTCCCTCCTTGTCTTTTGAGAGCTGCTGACCCTGTGCGTGTCTACCAAGTGGCAAATTCTGCCTGGTTCTACAGATCCGTGCACTGTGCTGTGTCCACTCCCTGGAGTGCTCTCCAGCTCTTTATTCTTGGCTACCTTTTGCATCCCCTCACCCAGCCACCAGAGTCTCATAGGAACTTCTAGATTTATGCAATGTCACACACAAGCCATACAGAAAAGAAGAGCCATGTCTCAGACCCCTTTCTTGCCCCTGGATGCCATCCACCATGGCGAGTTCTGCAATCACCTCATGACGGCACAGAGCTTCCTGAGAGGCCTAAACCAAGCTAGGCAAGAATATGGGCCCCATCTTTGGCTAGGCCTTAATTTCTCCAAATTAACCACTAATTGCTACTTCCAACGATTTACACTAGACTCTAAGATGGTGTTAGGGGAAAGGCAGTAAGAACATTATCTATTTATTTATTTTATTTAGTTTTTATTTAGACAGTCTCACTCTGTGGCCCAGGCTGGAGTGCAATAGCACAATCTCAGCTCACTGCAACCTCCTCCTTCCTGGTTCAAGCAATTCTCCCGCCTCAGCCCCCTGAGTAGCTGGGACTACAGAAACACACCACCAAGCCTGGCTAATTTTTGTATTTTTAGTACAGACAGGGTTTCACCATGTTGGCCAGGATGGTCTCGAACTCCTGGCCTCAAGTGATCAGCCCACCTTGGCCTCCCAAAGTACTGGGATTACAGGCATGAGCCACTGCACCTGGCTAGGAGTAAGAACATTCTATCTCTTCTTAGTCATTTTGTCTCCTTCCCCACCTCTGTCCAGTAGCAGCAGGATTTTTTGTCCTGTCTGGCAAGGCCTATTTACATCTATTTATGGTAAAACCAGTTTTAGAACTCCAGGTTTTGGTATTGATATGGAAATGGAAACTCTAAAATTTATAAATCTTTGTTCTATCTCAGTAAACTTGACTTTCAAGACTATTATCTCTCTAGGTTGCTTTCAAAGTGCTCTAAAGATCAGCATGTTAGAAAAATATGTTAGAATGCAAATTCTTTGGCCCCATCACAAACCCAACACTCAATCAACAATGATCTCTTTCTTCTGGGTGATACTTGCCCATTCCTAACCTATGAAGGCTATGGATCTGACGGGTGAGGAATCACAGAGCAACAACATTTCCTTAAACGAAAAGTAGGGTGGAGCCAAGATGGCCAAATAGGAACAGCTCCAGTCTACAGCTCCCAGCGTGAGCAACACAGAAGACAGGTGATTTCTGCATTTCCAACTGAGGTACCGGGTTCATCTCACTGGGGAGTGCCGGACAGTGGGTGCAGGACAGTGAGTGCAGCACACTGTGGGTGAGCCGAAGCAGAGCGAGGCATCACCTCGCCTGGGAAGAGCAAGGGGACAGGGAATTCCCTTTCCTAGTCAAAGAAAGGGGTGACAGACTGCACTTGGAAAATCGGGTTGCTCCCACCCTAATACTGCACTTTTCCAATGGGCTTAACAAACGGCACACCAGGAGATTATGTCCTGCACCTGGCTCGGAGGGTCCTAAGCCCACGGAGTCTCGCTCATTGCTAGCACAGCAGTCTGACATCAAACTGCAAGGCGGCGGCGAAGCTGGGGGAGGGACGTCCACCATTGCCAAGGCTTGAGTAGGTAAATAAAGCAGCCGGGAAGCTCAAACTCGGTGGAACCCACCACAGCTCAAGGAGGCCTGCCTGCCTCTGTAGACTCCACCTCTGGGGGCAGGGCACAGACAAACAAAAGGCAGCAGAAAACTCTGCAGACTTAAATGTCCCTGTCTGACAGCTTTGAAGAAAGTAGTGGTTCTCCCAGCACGCAGCTGGAGATCTGAGAACAGGTAGACTGCCTCCGCAAGTAGGTCTCTGACCCCCAAGTAGCATAACTGGGAGGCACCCCCAATTAGGGACAGACTGACACCTTACACGGCCGGGTACTCCTCTGAGACAAAACTTCCAGAGGAATGGTCAGGCAGCAACATTTGCTGTTCACCAATATCCGCTGTTCTGCAGCCTCCACTGCTGATACCCAGGCAAACGGGGTCTGGAGTGGACCTCCAGTAAACTCCAACAGACCTGAAGTTGAGGGTCCTGACTGTTAGAAGGAAAATTAACTAACAGAAAGGACATCCACACCAAAAACCCATCAGTACGTCAACATCATCAAAGACCAAAGGCAGATAAAACCATAAAGATGGGGAAAAAACAGAGCAGAAAAACCAGAAACTCTAAAAATCAGAGGAATGTAGCTCCTCACCAGCAACGGAACAAAGCTGGACAGAGAATGACTTTGACGAGTTGAGAGAAGAAGGCTTCAGAAGATCAAACAACTCCGAGCTAAAGGAGGAAGTTTGAACCAATGGCAAAGAAGTTAAAAACCTTGAAAAAAAATTAGACAAATGGCTAACTAGAATAAACAATGCAGAGAAGTCCTTAAAGGACCTGATGGAGCTGAAAACCACGGCACGAGAACTACGCGACAAATGCACAAGCCTCAGTAGCCAATGCAATCAACTGGAAGAAAGGGTATCAGCGAAGGAAGATGAAATGAATGAAATGAAGTGAGAAGAGAAATTTGGAGAAAAAAGAATAAAAAGAAATGAACAAAGCCTCCAAGAAATATGGGACTATGTGAAAACACCAAATCTACGTCTGATTTGTGTACCTGAAAGTGATGGGGAGAATGGAACCAAGTTGGAAAACACTCTACAGGATATTATCCAAGAGAACTTCCCCAATCTAGCAAGGCAGGCCAACATTCAAACTCAGGAAATACAGAGAACTCCACAAAGATACTCCTCAAGAAGAGCAACTCCAAGACACATAATTGTCAGATTCACCAAAGTTGAAATGAAGGAAAAAATGTTAAGGGCAGCCAGAGAGAAAGGTCGGGTTACCCACAAAGGGAAGCCCATCAGACTAACAGCGGATCTCTCAGCAGAAACTCTACAAGCCAGAAGAGAGTGGGGGCCAATATTCAACATTCTTAAAGAAAAGAATTTTCAACCCAGAATTTCATATCCAGCCAAACTAAGCTTCATAAGTGAAGGAGAAATAAAATACTTCACAGACAAGCAAATGCTGAGAGATTTTGTCACCACCGGGCCTGCCCTAAAAGAGCTCCTGAAGGAAGCACTAAACATGGAAAGGAACAACCGGTACCAGCCAATGCAAAAACATACCAAATTGTAAAGACCATCAAGGCTAGGAAGAAACTGCATCAACTAATGAGCAAAATAACCAGCTAACATCATAATGACAGGATCAAATTCACACATAACAATATTAACTTGAAATGTAAATGGGCTAAATGCTCCAATTAAAAGACACAGACTGGCAAATTGGATCAAGAGTAAAGACCCATCAGTCTGCATCTGGAAACCCATCTCAGATGCAGAGACACACATAGGCTCAAAATAAAGGGAGGGAGGAAGATCTATAAAGCAAATGGAAAACAAAAAAAGGCAGGGGTTGCAATCCTAATCTCAGATAAAACAGACTTTAAACCAACAAAGATCAAAACAGACAAAGAAGGCCATTACATAATGGTAAAGGGATCAATTCAACAAGAAGAGCTGACTATCCTAAATATATATGCACCTAATACAGGAGCACCAAAATTCATAAAGCAAGTCCTGAGTGACCTACAAAGAGACTTAGACTCCCACACAATAATAATGGGAGACTTTAACACCCCACTGTCAACATTAGACAGATCAATGAGACAGAAAGTTAACAAGGATATCCAGGAATTGAACTCAGCTCTGCACCAAGTGGACCTAATAGACATCTACAGAACTCTCCACCCCAAATCAACAGAATATACATTCTTTTCAGCACCACACCACACCTATTCCAAAATTGACCACATACTTGGAAGTAAAGCACTCCTCAGCAAATGTAAAAGAACAGAAATTATAACAAACTGTCTCTCAGACCACAGTGCAATCAAACTAGAACTCAGGATTAAGAAACTCACTCAAAACCGCTCAACTACGTGGAAACTGAACAACCTGCTCCTGAATGCCTACTGGGTACATAACAAAATGAAGGCAGAAATAAAGATGTTCTTTGAAACCAACGAGAACAAAGACACAACATACGAGAATCTCTGGGACACATTCAAAGCAGTGTGTAGAGGGAAATTTATAGCACTAAATGCCCACAAGAGAAAGCAGGAAAGATCTAAAATTGACACCTTAACATTACAATTAAAAGAACTAGAGAAGCAAGAGCAAATACATTCAAAAGCTAGCAGAAGGCAAGGAATAACTAAGATCAGAGCAGAACTGAAGGAAATAGAGACACAAAAAACCCTTCAAAAAATCAATGAATCCAGGAGCTGGTTTCTTTGAAAAGACCAACAAAATTCATAGACCACTAACAACACTAACAGAAGAAAAGAGAGAAGAATCAAATAGACACAATAAAAAATGACAAAGGGGATATGACCCCCGATCCCACGGAAATACAAACTACCATCAGAGAATACTATAAACACCTCTACACAAATAAACTAGAAAATCTAGAAGAAATGGATAAATTCCTCAACACATACACCCTCCCAAGGCTAAACCAGGAAGAAGTTGAATCTCTGAATAGACCAATAACAGGCTCTGACATTGAGGCAATAATTAATAGCTTATCAACCAAAAAAGTCCAGGACCAGATGGATTCACAGCCGAATTCTACCAGAGGTACAAGGAGGAGCTGGTACCATTCCTTCTGAAACTATTCCAATCAATAGAAAAAGAGGGAATCCTCCCTAACTCATTTTATGAGGCCAGCATCATCCTGATACCAAGCCTGGCAGAGACACAACAAAAAAAGAGAATTTTAGACCAATATCCTTGATGAACATTGATGCAAAAATCTTCAATAAAATACTGGCAAAACGAATCCAGCAGCACATCAAAAAGCTTATCCACCATGATCAAGTGGGCTTTATCCCTGGGATGCAAGGCTGATTCAGCATACGCAAATCAATAAACGTAATCCAGCATATAAACAGAACCAAAGACAATAACCACATGATTATCTCAATAGATGCAGAAAAGATCTTTGACAAAATTCAACAACCCTTCATGCTAAAAACTCTCATTAATTAGGTATTGATGGGATGTATCTCAAAATAATAAGAGCTATCTATGACAAAACCACAGCCAATATCATACTGAATGGGCAAAAACTGGAAGCATTCCCTTTGAAAACTGGCACAAGACAGGGATGCCCTCTCTCACCACTCCTATTCAACATAGTGTTGGAAGTTCTGGCCAGGGCAATTAGGCAGGAGAAGGAAATAAAGGGCATTCAATTAGGAAAAGAGGAAGTCAAACTGTCCCTGTTTGCAGACGACATGATTGTATATCTAGAAAACCCCATCGTCTCAGCCCAAAATCTCCTTAAGCTGATAAGCAACTTCAGCTAAGTCTCAGGATACAAAATCAATGTGCAAAAATCACAAGCATTCTTATACACCAATAACAGACAAACAGAGAGCCAAATCATGAGTGAACTCCCATTCACAATTGCTTCAAAGAGAACAAAATAACTAGGAATCCAACTTACAAGGGATGTGAAGGACCTCTTCAAGGAGAACTACAAACCACTGCTCAATGAAATAAAAAAGGATACAAACAAATGGAAGAACATTCCATGCTCATGGGTAGGAAGAATCAATATAGTGAAAATGGTCATACTGCCCAAGGTAATTTATAGATTCAATGCCATCCCCATCAAACTACCAATGACTTTCTTCACAGAATTGGAAAAAACTACTTTAAAGTTCATATGGAACCAAAAAAGAGCCCACATTGCCAAGTCAATCCTAAGCCAAAAGAACAAATCTGGAGGCATCACGCTACCTGACTTCAAACTACACTACAAGGCTACAGTAACCAAAACAGCATGGTACTGGTACCAAAACAGACATATAGACCAATGGAACAGAACAGAGCCCTCAGAAATAATGCCACATATCTACAACTGTCTGATCTTTGACTAACCTGAGAAAAACAAGAAATGGGGAAAGGATTCCCTATTTCATAAATGGTGCTGGGAAAACTGACTAGCCATATGTAGAAAGCTGAAACTGGATCCCTTCCTTATACCTTATACAAAAATTAATTCAAGATGGATTAAAGACTTACATGTTAGACCTAAAACCATAAAAACCCTAGAAGAAAACCTAGGCAATACCATTCAGGACATAGGCATGGGCAAGGACTTCATGTCTAAAACACCAAAAGCAATGGCAACAAAAGCCAAAATTTACCAATGGGATCTAATTAAACTAAAGAGCTTCTGCACAGCAAAAGAAACTACCATCAGAGTGAACAGGCAACCTACAAAATGGGAGAAAATTTTTGCAACCTATTCATCTGACAAAGGGCTAATATCCAGAGGCTACAATCAACTCAAACAAATTTACAAGAAAAAAACAAACAACCCCGTCAAAAAGTGGGTGAAGGATATGAACAGACACTTCTCAAAAGAAGACATTTATGCACCCAAAAAACACATGAGAAAATGCTCACCTTCACTGGCCATCAGAGAAATGCAAATCAAAACCACAATGAGATACCATCTCACACCAGTTAGTATGGCGATCATTAAGAAGTCAGGAAACAACAGGTGCTGGAGAGGATGTGGAGAAATAGGAACACTTTTACACTGTTGGTGGGACTGTAAACTAGTTCAACCATTGTGGAAGTCAGTGTGGTGATTCCTCAGGGATCTCGATCAAATACCATTTGACCCAGCCATCCCATTACTGGGTATATACCCAAAGGACTATAAATCATGCTGCTATAAAGACACATGCACACGTATGTTTGTTGCGGCACTATTCACTATAGCAAAGACTTGGAACCAACCCAAATATCCAACAATGATAGACTGGATTAAGAAAATGTGGCACATATACACCATGGAATACTATGCAGCCATAAAAAATGATGAGTTCATGTCCTTTGTAGGGACATGGATGAAGCTGGAAACCATCATTCTCAGCAAACTATCGCAAGGACAAAAAACCAAACACCGTATATTCTCACTCATAGGTGGGAATTGAACAATGAGAACACATGGACACAGGAAAGGGAACATCACACACCAGGGACTGTTGTGGGGTGGGGGGCGGGGGGAGGGATAGCATTAGGAGATATACCTAATGCTAAATGACAAGTTAGTGGGTGCAGCATACCAACATGGCACATGTATACATATGTAACAAACCTGCACATTGTGCACATGTACCCTAAAACTTAAAGTATAATAATAATAAAATTTAAAAAAAAAAGAAAAGAAAAGTAGGCCAGTCGCATGGCTCACGCCTGTAATCCCAACACTTTGGGAGGCCAAGGCAGGAGGATCACCTGAGGTCAGGAGCTCAACACCAGCCTGGCCAACATGATGAAATCCCATCTCTACTAAATATACAAAATTAGCTGTGTGTGGTGGCGTGCACATGTAATCCCAGCTACTTGAGGGGCTGAGGCGGGAGAATTGCTTGATCCCAGGAGGCAGAGGTTGCAGTGAGCCGAGATTTCGCCATTGCACTTCAGCCTGTACAAAAAACAGCGAAACTCTGTCTCAAAAAATATATTTTTTCATATTTAAAATACATTAACTCCTTTATACACATCCTCTCCTTAAAAAAAATAAAGGAAAAAAAAAAAAACTTTGGCAAGTCTATTGTGTTCCCATTTTCACCAGGATTTTCTGTTTCCACAAATCTATGCCTCATTCTCTTTCACCACTGTCAGAAAAAAATAATTATTCTCAAGCCGTCTGAAGCCCTGGACTAACGCAACATTACTCAAATTAAAGAAATAATATATTGTGTAGTACAGCTAATATAAAACCAACATTCTGATGACATAGACCTATAAACTGCGTCTCACTGAACTCATTAGACCTGTGTTAATAAATGCTCATAGTGAGGACCTCAAAACTCGGACAGACTTCTCAATCATTAAGAATAAAAATACAGTGAGCTATGTTGACTGTAGATTTAAGGAATGAGTGTATTATGTTATTCTCTTCAGATTTGTTAGTTCATCCCCATGAATGTAGTTCAAAACTAATGCTGATTTAGTTATTGGTCACTCTTCAAGTTCATGTTTTTGACTCAGCAGAATGCTCCAGTCCCTGGCCAAATCTTAATTCAAATTTGGGGATTGAGGCTACAGATAGTACTAGAAGTTGGGCTCTTATATCCAAGTGAATAAAGAAAAGATGACAAAAGCTGGAGGTCTCAGACTGCACTAGGCTGCTACAGCAAACAGAGGGGTGCAACACTGTATTTTAAATTTGTAAGAGCAAAGCAGTACTCAAGACCTTTTGACATTGCATGAATTACTAGGAGGTAGTTCACAGCTTTAAGATGAGCACAAGCTCCTTCTGATAACATCATACATTTGCAAAGCTGGCTTTTCAGCCAGTGCTGTGACAAAAAGCCAGTACCATGCAAAACTCAGTGTGGAATGGGAAATAAGTGTGGCAATGTCTAATATGAAGCCAAGCTTTCAGAAGTTGTGTGGTGTCCAATGGGCACACACGTCATCAGTAAATACTATAGATGTTTAAGAATGAGATAAACAAAATGTTCAATTTTTGTGTATTTTGTTGTTATTGTTCAATTTTTGTGTATTTTTTCAAACAGCTACCAACTTGTTAGGTCATAAATGCATTATATATTTTAAACTGTTTGGATCTAACTATTTAACAAAAAAATTATTAGGCATTTCTTTTGTCCTACAGGTACTAGGAGCCAAGAAAGTTTTTGAATCTCTGGGCCCAGAGAGTCTCCTTGTTTGCAATTATAAAGAATAAGATACTCACCAGAGAGATGAAGGCAGAGGTGGTAGGAACCAAATTCTGCCATACTTACAGACAAGGTCAAGAATGCAGGGTTATGTGTCTCATAAGTCCTTTCTTGGTCCAGAGCTTATACTTCCAGCATAGCAAATGTTTCTCTCTGCCTTGTTTTATAATACATTTTTACACATCAACTTCCCCACTAGACTGTGAAATCCTGAGATCTTTCCTTGTTTCTATATTCGCCCACCACAAATCCTAGAACTCTCTCTGAGCTCTGCCTCAGAATCATGCAGCTTTCAGATTCAGGTTGAGGTTATCCTTTCACCCTCTAATGCAGCTATACTCACAGCCCTTGAATTCTAGGCAAGTTCAGCATTTGCAATGAGGCCTCCTGCTATTTCCATGAACATTGTTGCTTGTAACACTTCAAGGTTCTTTTGAGCTTGAGGCTTGAAGCCCAGTGACCTGGTTGGCCTCACCTTTTAGAGTCCTGTGCCTGTGTCTGATCAGCGAATAAATGGATGGATACATAAATGGGTGAATTCTTCCCGAAAGATTAAACTGTGTTATAACATCACTACTATCAGTCTTGCAAGTCACAAAACCAAAGGCAGCAGACAAGAATGACCAACATAAACAGGCTTTTCTGCATGCCAAGGAAAGGAAATGGGATCTGTTTAAGGATCTCATCTCTAGATTCTTTTATAGAAACAAACATGGTTGACCCAACCCCTGTACATCTAATCATATCAACTATGACTTTGCTCCAGGAAGATGCCTGTTTACTTGAATAGAGAAGGAAGACTAAGTTAATCAAAATGATTCCATGAAATTAAAGTTCACTGATACATCTGCTAGATTTCTTGGAATTATATGCTTGCAAATCAGTTGTATTCCAATGGTTCATTTGTAAATAAGTTGCACAGAAAATGAAATCTTTTTTCCATGAAAAAATGGTTTTAAAATGTGGTTAAGTTTCCAGTCTAGTCCCCAAACTCATGTAGCCTGTAACTTTGCTAGAATAAAGCATATCCACAAATAGGGTTCATATTGCCTTGTTGGTACAGGTTAAACAAAGTAGAAGAAATAACATTGAATAAAAGTTTCTTTTTAAAATGCATCTTGAAAACTCATGCCTTTTAATTAAAAAGGACAAGATAAATAAAGACTTTTAGAAAGATTCTAAAACAGAGTTTAAGAATAACTGGAACCTTGAGGATCCTACCCCTAGTTCAGAAGAGATACCTAAACCAACAACAGCAAGGATAGCCTTGGTGTTCATGGGATTAATTCTCCCTGACCTCATTATGTATCCACATTACTATCTTCTCTGTGGGTAGTAGATATATGTTGATTTAACCTTCTGGCATCCTTTGCTCCTTCTTCTGCTGATAGCATTTCAATTTTGGTGGGCAGAGGAGGAGAGTAATTCCTTTCCTACTTTCAGTTTATGTTTAAATAGAACTGACTCCATAACAGAGGTCAAGAAGTCAGAAATTTAGAGGATTCCAGCCCTTGGCCTCATTGATTGGTCAAAAGATGTGCATATAACACTAGCAGTTCCAGTCACAGCCAATGTGCATGACTTTTACTGAAACTATTGGGGAAAATACCTTAATTCCCCAAGGGTCTCTAATTTTGTAAGACACAAACCTCGTGCTGCTTACATTTTTTTTTTTTAATGACAAGCCTACTTGGAAATTAAACCAACACAGGATGGCAAAGCTAAGCAATGTAAAAAATGAATTCCTGACTTCAACTTTTTAACACCTAGATCCACCTGTGCCTCAAGCTTGTTTCATAAATACATGAGCCCAAAATTTTCCCTTTATGTTTCAGGATTTTTTATTGTCTTTCCATCACTTTCAACCACAATAAAAGACTTCATTTGTTTTACAACAAATATCAACTCTAATAGTATATGTTTTCACCTTTTTCTATGAGAATACCAAGGAGAACCTACTCAGTTCCGCTTCAGCTTGATACCAGGTGGGTTGTATTCCCGAAATGTCAAAAAGGATTCACATTAGAGGACACTGGCTATTTATCAAACTTCACTTGTCTATACATGGCTTTTTTTGTCTTGATTTGGGTTTATTCCTGCCATTAATCACCCATTGTTAGTGGTGTTTTATTTTTCCCTTCCTTGCCCCCAGGGAGATTACAGAACTATAACAAAGAGAGAAAGAGAGAGTTACAGAAATGTAACAAAGACAGGAATACTTTTTTTTGTTAGAGAACAAGAGATCTTATTCTCTCTTTCCACTATTAATATACATATTTTAGCAAAATCACTTTTGATTTTCTCCAGGTCTTTGCCTCATACTTGTATAAGAAGCAACTATGATTCTGAGATTTTTGAAGCATTTGGAAGGGAAAGAGTTGTGGACCGGGATTAAATTAAAGGCACGAGCACAAATAAGAAAGGGATTCCCTAAGATGTGACCAACTGAGCTAAGAACAGTGACAGACAGGAAAACTGAGCATGCTCCGGACACAATATCAGTGAATGAAAAGGCGGTGGTTGGAAGGAGATACTGAGTCAGGTGACTCTCAGTGAGACCCTGCTCACTGTATCATCAGCCCCAGGCAGGGGCTTGTACATCAAACATCCACAGATTCATAAGGAGTTGCCCATTGACTGAAAACTATAATCTTCATTTTCATGAACATACCAAGGAAGGCTATGCTTAATAATCTGGTCATTTATAAGACTATGATAGTAAAATCCAGATGAGGAAACACTTAACTTTTTATAACAAAGAGGTAGTGGGGGAGGGGGGTTCATGTTTTGACAGAGGGGGATTTTTTTCCTCTGAAAATGAACATAACCCTAGTTAAAATGAGCAAGAATTTTCAACCTATTGGAATAATTAGTTGACATTTGGCTATAAAATAAACCATTTTTAGAGTGCTAATTTCTGCTTTTTCTACAGCTTTTTAAAAACCCCAGAAAGGTTTTAATTCCAAATGGAATAGGTGGCTGGTAGTATGTTAAAAAGCTACTCAGTATATAAAACTATATAATATGCATAGATATAAATGCAGAAATATAAAGCCAGCACTGAATTGTATGTATAACATATTTGTCAACATGCTTCATTAGGGAGACTTGACAATGTTAACTTATTGCCATAGGGTGTTTGACATGTGGCCTAGGGTGCTCTCTTGGCTCAGGTGATGTGCATGTGAAAAGAAAAACTGTCCATGTCAAATCTAGAAAAGCCAAAATCCACATTGGAATAAATGCAAAATCATGAGCAGTTAAATGATAGAATTCAGGGGACTTCCACATCAGGGAAGATGTAGACATACTTTTTCCTATTTCACCTGCTAAGTAGAACTACAAACCCTGGGCATTATACATAAAACAAACATTAGGAGAGTCTGAAAGGTAGAGGGAAGACAGATGAGCTAGGCAACTTAACCCCCAAAGAACAACATAGTGGAAAGTTCCCTGGGTTTGTTTGGTTTGGGGTTTTGGGTCTTTGCTTTTTCACTTCACATATTTCAGACTTGCCACTGAAGAAGCCAGAAATCCAGAAATGCTAATAGGCACAGACAAAAGTATCCCCACAAATTCTGTTCTTCAGCTAAAGGCTAGCAAATGGGCTGCCCAGCAAGGGGAAAGCTTTTAGAAAATAACTGGTCTACTCCAGCCACATACCACAGAAATAACTGTGGCCCCTTCCTGAGCCACAGCAGCCAAGGCTGACTGAGGAGCCCAGGCTTCTCTCCTGAGAGGCTGTTTAACAAAGCACAACAAAGCACTCTGCTGTGTAGGAAGGAAGAGCTGGAGGGCAAGAATTGTATCCCACAGGGCAGTAAAGTCCCTCATCCTTTCATAATATAAGGCCACTGGCGAGCTAGAACTCTTGCTTTGCCCACTAGCATCAGAGGAAGCCAGCTAAAACAGAAAGTTTACATAACATCCAGAGTCTTCATAACATAAAACCCAAAATGCCCATAGTTCAATAAAAAAGCATGCATCATATGAAGAACTGGAAAGATCTCAAATTAAATTTAAAAAATGTATAGCTGCCAACACGAAACTGGACATAGATGTTAGAATTAACTGACAAAAACTTTTAAAGCAGCCTCCACAAAAATGCTTTAACAAGCAATTAAGAACACTCTTAAAACAAATGAAAAAATATCATTTCAGCAAAGAAATAGAAAGTCTCTCCAAAGAAATAGAAAATATGAAGAACAGCAATATGTAAATTATAGATTTGAAAAATACATTAACCAAAATTAAAAAACCTCAATGCATGGGCTCAAAATTAGAATGGGTAGAACAGATGAAAGAACAGTCAACTGGAAGATAAAGCAATAGAAATTACCCAATCTAAATAAAAGAATATAGATTATACAAATAAATAAATAGAGCTTCAGGAAGCCATGGGACTAAAACCAAGGAGTCAACCTTCACGTCATTGGAGTCCCAGGAGGAGAGGAAAAAGAGGACAGAGCTGAAAAAGCATCTGAAGAAATAATGACCAAAAACTTCCTAATTAGGCAAAAGACAAACCTACAGAATCAAGGTTAGCAAACCACAACAAGATAAACTCAAAAACATTTACACCAAGTATATTAGTCTACTCAGGCTGCCATTACAGAATATCACGGACTAGATGGCTTAACCAACAGAAACTTATTTTCTTACAGTCCAGATGCTAAAAGAAAGGAAAATAAATCTTGGGGCCCCAAAATCACTAAGCTGAAGGGAAAAGTCAAGCTCGGAACTGCTTAGGGCAAACCTGCCTCCCCTTCTATTCTAAGTCACCCCACTGCTCACTGAGATAAATGCATATCTAATTGCCTCCTTTGGAGAGGCTAATTGGAAACTCAAAAGAAGGCAAGAATTTGTCTCTTATCTACCTATGACCTGGAAGCCCCCTCCCCTCTTCTACTCTTCCCACCTTTGCTTCGAGTTGTCCCACCTTTCCAGATTGAACCAGTGTTCATCTTGCTTATGTTGATTGATGTCACATGTCTCCACAGAATGTGTAAAATCAGACTGTGCTCTGACCATCTTTGGCACATGTCTTCAGGACCTCCTGAGGCTGTGTCACTAGAGTGCATCCTCAACCTTGGCAAAATAAATTTTCTAAATTCGCTGAAAGCTGTCTCAGATTTTTGGGGTTCACAAGTCCAAGATCAATGAGCTGGCAGCGTAGGTTCCTGGTGAGGCCTTTCTTCCTGGTTTGCAGATGGCTACCTTCTCACTGTGTCCTCACATGGCCTTTCCTCTACATCCACAGACAGAGAGAAAGGGAGAAAGATCTGGTGTTTCTTCCCCTTCTTGAAAGGACATTACTTCTATAGTATTGGGGCCCCACTCTTATGAGCTCATTTAGCCTTAATTATCTCCTTAAAGGTCCTATCTCCAAATTCAATCATATTGGGGGATTTGGGCTTCAACATATGGATTTGAGGGGGAGGAGCAGTGGTGGTGGAGATAATTCAGTCCAAAATACCAAGAAACTTCATAGTCATACTTCTGAAAACTAAAGACAAAGTAAATATATTGAAGGCAGCAAAAAACAAATGACACCTATAAGACAAAAACAATCCAAATGACAGTGGCGTTCTCATCAGCAACAATGGAGGCCAAAAGGAATTCTCACAACGTCTTTTAAGTGTGGAAAAAAAGAAGTGCCAAACCAGAACTTTATATCCAGAGAAAATGTCCTCCATAAATAAAGGAGAAATTAAGACATTTCTCAGATAAAAGAAAACTAAGAGAATTTGTCTCTAGCATCCCTACCTTAGAAGAAAGATTAAAGGAAGTCCTATAAACAGAAAGGAAATGATAAAAGCAGGAACTGTAGAATATCAAGCAGGAAAAAAGAGTATGGCAAACAAAAATACAGACAAATAAATAGACTTTCCTTCTCCTCTCCAATTTTCTCATTTACATTTGATGAGTGCAACAAAAATTATAACATTATCTGATGTGATATTAAATGTGTGCACAGAAAATATTTAAAACAATTATAAAAGAGAAAGGGTAAAGAAACTTGGCTGGGAGCAGTGACTCAAGCCTTAATCCCAATACTTTTGGGAGGCCAAGGTGGGAGGATCACTTGAGTCTAGGAGTTTGAGATCAACCTGGGCAACATAAATAAATAAATAAATAAATAAAAGTAAATAAATAAAATAAAATAAAAATAAAGAAAGACAAATTTTCTATAATTTATTCAAACTGGTAAAATGACATCAGTAGACTATGCTAGGCTGTGTACATATAATACATAGAGCAATCACTAAAACACTATACAAAGAGATATCCTCAAAAACACTATAGATAGGCCAGGCGCAGTGGCTCACGCCTGTAATCTCAGCACTTTCAGAGGCCAAGGTGGGTGGATCACTTAAGGTCAGGAGCTCAAGACCAGCCTTGTCAACATGGTGAAACCCTGTCTCTACTAAAAATACAAAAAAATTAGCTAGGTGTGGTGGCACATGCCTGTAATCCCAGCTACTCAGGAGGCTGAGGCTCAAGAATCACTTGAACCCAGGAGGCAGAGGTTGCGGTGAGCTGAGATCATGCCACTCCACTCCAGCCTGAGTGACAGTGAGACTCTGACTCAAAAAATAAAAGGATACACTATAGATAAACCAAATTCTAGAAAATGAAACCTAGAAAATGTTCAAGCAACCCACAGGATGACAGAAAGAAAAACAAACCATAGAAACAAAATGAAATCAGAAAAATCAGAGAGAATAAACAGAAAACAGAAAATAAAATGGCAGGCTTAAGCCCTAACATATCAATAATTTCATTAAATGTAAATGGTCTAAATACAGCAAATAAAGGAATAGAATCCATGCTGTCTACAAGAAATTTGCATTAAATATAACAATACAGGTAGGTTAAAGTAAAAATACGGAAAAAGATATATCATGGAAGCATTAATCAAAAGAAATGTATTCACAGAAATGAAGTTGGACACTGTAACTCACACCTTATATTTAAAAAAAAAAAAACCTCTAAATGGATCGGGATGTAAATATGAGAGCTAAAACTACAAAACTCTTAAAAGAAAACATAGGTGAAAAACTTCATGACCTTAAATTAGGCAATCGTTTCTTAGATATGACAGCAATGAAAGAGAAAATAGGTAAGTTGGAATACATCAAAATTGGAAATTATTGTGCTTCAAAGAACGGTACCAACAAAGTGAAAGACAACCCACAGAATGGAAGAAAATATTTGCAAATCATATACCTGATAAAGGTCTAACATCCAGAGTATATAATGAACTCTTATAAATTAATAATATAAAGACAACACCAATATAAAAATAGGCAAAAGTGCTAGATAGAAATTTATACAAATAACCAATATGTACATGAAAAGATGCTCGGGAAATGAAAATCGAAGCCACAATAAGGTACCATTTTATACCCACTAGGAAAGCGTGTATCTAAAGGACCAACAATAAAAAGTATTGGCAGGATGTGAAGAAATTGGAATCCTAATACAATGAAAGGTAAAATGGTGTAGCCACTTAAAAAAAAAGTTTAGGCTGGGTGCAGTGGCTCGCACCTATAATCCCAGCACTTTGGGAGGCCGAGGCGGGCAGATCACAAAGTCAGGAGTTCGAGACCGACAACGTGGTGAAACCCCATCTCTACTAAAAAAATACAAAAATTAGCTGGGCATGGTGGTGGGCCCCTGTAATCCCAGCTACTGAGGAGGCTGAGGCAGGAGAATGGCTTGAACCCAGGAGACCCAGGAGGCGGAGGTGCAGTGAGCCGAGATCGTGCCACTGCATTCCAGTGTGGGTGACAGAGCAAGACTCCGTCTCAAAAAAAAAAAAAAAATGTTTAACACTTTCTCAAGCAATTAAACAGAATTACCCAGCAATTCCACACCTGGTTATATATCCAAAAGAATTGAAAACCTATCTCTATATCCAAATGTTCAAAAAAAATTATTAAAAAGAGTTAAAAAATAGAATCAACCCAAATGCTCATCGACTGGTAAATTAACAAGCAAAAGATGCTGTATTCATACAATGGAATATTACTCAATCATAAGAAGGAAGGAAGTATTAATTCATGCTAATTACATAAATGAATCTTGAAAACATTGTACTAAGTTAAAGAAGCCAGACACAGAAGGATACTGTTGTATAATTCCATTTATATGAAATACCTATAATAAGCAAACGATAGAGGAAGAAAACAAATTAGTAGTTGCCAGGGGCTAGAGAAATGGGTAAATGGGATATGACTAATAGCGGATATATTTTGAAGGGAAGTGATGAAAACATCATGGAATTAGACAGTGGTCATTGTTGTATAACTTTGTAAATATATTAAAACGATTGAACTGCATACTTTTAAAAGAGGAATTTTATGGTACATGAATTATATCTCAAATGTTTAAAGAATGCAGGAGTCACTGCATTATATCATATAACATAGACATCAGCACACAAAAAAAAATTACCAAAGACAGGGATGGACATTACATAATGACAAAAGTGTCAATCTGCCAAATGATAGCAATCCTAAATAAGTATGTACCAAACAAAATTGCAAAATATGAGATGCAAAAACTAATTGGAATGAAAGGGCAAACAGACAAATCAACAATTACTGTTACAAAGCTTAATACTCTTCTTCAACAGTTGATAGGACAACTAGGTAAAAAATCAGCCGGGATATAGAACTCAACAACACCATCAACAAACAGAATCTAACCAACATTTACAGAACACTCCACCTAACAAGAGCAGAATACGTAATCTTTTCAAGTATCTACAAAACATATACAAAAATGGACCATATCCTCAGCCATTAAACAAACTTCAACAAATTAAAAAAAAATTGAAAGCGTACAGAATGTTTTCCAACCACAATGAAATCAAACTAGAAGTTAATAACAGAAAGATAACAGGAAAATCCCTAAGCAGTTGGAAGCTAAACAACACAATTCCAAATAATTCATGTGTAAAGAGGAAGTCTCAGGGAAGTTTAAAAAATACATTGAACTAAATGAAAATGAAAATACAACATATCAAAATGTGTGGGACACAGCTAAAGACATACTGAGTGGGAAGTTTAAAGCATTAAATTCAAGCATTAGAAAGAGGAAATGCTCATTCCGAATCTAAGCTCCTACCTCAACAACCAAGAAAGAGCAAAATAAATACAAAGCAAATAGGAGGAAAGAAATAAGAAAGATGAAAACAGCAATTTATGAAATTGAAAACAAGCTAACAGTGAAGAAAATCAATGAAACAAAAAGCTGGTTCTTTCAAAGGATCGATATGATTGACAAACCTTAATAAGACTGACCAAAAAGAGACACAGAGAGAGAGAGAGAGAAGACACCAATTACCAATATCAAGAACAAAATAGGGGCTATCACTACAGATCCTGCAGACATCAAAAGCATAATAAGAAAACTCTATGAACAACTCTACACACATAAATTTGACAATTTATATAAAATGGAGAAGTTCTTAAAAAAAACATAAACTTCCACAACTCACCCAATATCCAGTATGAAGTAGATCATTTGAATAGCCATAAAGCTATTATGAAAATTGAATTGTAATTTTAAAACTCCAAGAAAAAGAAATCTCCAGGCCTAGATCATTACATTGGAGAATTCTACCATATGTTTAAAGAAGAATTTACACTGAGTCTATACAAAATCTCTTACAGAAAATGGAAGAGTAGAGAATACATCCCAATTCATTTTATGAAGCTAGTATTACCTAGATACCAAATTATGCATGATGATAAAAGTCAATCACAAAAGGTTAGTTACTATATGATTCCATTTATATAATATTCCGAAAATGACAAAATTATAGAAATGGAAAACAAAAAATTTAATGTTTGCCAGGGGTTAAGGAGGGGGTGGAAGGGAGGTTGGCATGGCTATAAAAGGTCAACATGAAGAACACTGAAGTGACAGAAATGTTGTCTTTGACTGTATCAATATCCAAATCCTGGTTGTGATATTGTACTATATAGTTTTGAAATATGTTAGGTAAAGGGTATGTGATATTTCTTCCAACTGCATATGAATCTGTATTTTGAGATAATCACAATTATCTCAAAATAAAAATTAAATTTTAAAATGCTGTTTATTAGTGTGAATGCAGCCATCTGCTAATATGAATATCTGCAAAATTACGCTTAACTCTAGTTAAAAATAAAATAAAGGATAATGTGAACGTAAAATATACATATCTATGTGTGAATTAAATCCTGAAGATTCTGAGTATATTCTCAGCAGTTTTCAACACAGATTTGAAACATCTGAATCCATAAGTCTTCAGTCCAACATGCATTTAAAATTGTTCCAGTTAAGCTTTAAACCACCCCATCTTCCTTTGTTAAATTATTAGAAACTAAGACTGTTTCGTAAAAGACCTGCCATAAAAATACATGTGTAATATGTATTACACATGATTTCCCCATAATTAGAGCAACCATGACAAAACTGTTCCTTTGACACAAACCTCAAAATTATACATAATGGTAATAAGTCAAATGGGTTGATTGATGAGATCCTGCAAGGCAGAATCCCTGGGGAGTAACACACACACACACACACACACACACACACACACACACACACACACACGCAAGCTTTCTCTATTATTCCCACTGCCTGATTGCTGGAGGCAGGGCTAGTGAGAAGCTATGTTTTTCTCCACCCCATGGTGTCTTGGTTATTAAGTATACCTTCCCTTTGACCACTGTCAAGCCTTCTTCTAACATTGAAACTCTGGTACTAGTATTAAATAATATTGGTTAGTGTCTTCTGAGTACTTACTGTGTGCTAGGCACTGTGCTAAGCATATATTTAGTATTATTAATAATTACCCTAAGTGCCAGGTACTATTATTATCTCCGATTTGCAAAAAGACCTGGAGCTCAGAGGGGTCAAATAACTTGCCCAAAGTCATGTGGTCTAGTGGTAAAGCCGGGATTGAAACTAAGATCTGTCTAGATTCAAAGTGCAAGCCTTTAACCATTACTCCATTGGTTCTCAAATTTTGCTGTACGTTAGAACTGATGAATTTTTAAAAATCATTATGCCAGGTCACACTCCAGAAAATTAAATCAGAATGTCTGGAATAGAAGCAACCTTCAGTATTGTTTAAAAGATTCCCAGGTGATTTCAACGTACAGTTCATTTGGGAACCATTGCACTCTTGTGTGGCCTTTTGATTAGAACTCTGACTTACCTTGGTGCCTTCCATTACCAACCTTCATTCACAATGCTCTGCCTATTCCATATCCGAGGTTCTAAGTACACTCTGCCCCCTTGAATCCCCTCATCTTGAATCCAGCTTCCCAGAAAATTGGTTAGATTTTCTGGATTACCCGGGAGAGTCATCTACACCAGGCTGCAGGCTAGTAAAGGCTCACTATCTTTGCCTTCTAATGATTCAGACAGAGGCCTTTGATGCTTCAGCTACAAACAGAACAATATGGGAATGCAGACATTTGGGGCCCTTGAAGCTTTTCTGAAGCCAATTTTGCAGCCAACTTAGCAACAGCCTACGTGAATAGACGTTGAGACCCATTTGTGAGTAAAGACTATTACAAGTTAGAAAATATAAACAGGGTGGGAAAACTACTGGCTTTGATAAATAAAGACTTTAGCAATGACTTGGAAAGACTCTCAGTGTGAATTGCGGATTTGTTATGCTTTCAAGTTGGCAGAAGAAACTGCAGATAAGGGAAATAAGGCTCAGAGACTAGAAAAACCAAGGCACACAGCTTATCAGGGGTGACAGTAAGATGAGTCTATCCTGAAGGATGTGGCTATGGTGAGGGCAGATGGGTTAATCCACGGCAAAGTTATTTGCACAGCACCCGCTCTATGCATATTTATCTACAGATAGTCAACCAATTTCTTTTTCTCTGTTCATCATGTTCAGAGATGTCGCAAAACTTGAGCGGGGGTGGGGCGGGGAGCGCAGATGAGTAACTAATGGGCACAAAAGTTGGTAGACCAGGAAAGAAAAATAGTAATGGAGGAGAGCTTATAAAATTCAGTAACCAAAAAGCAGACAATCGAAGTAGATATGTATGGCCCAAAATAAGTTGAATATATGGAAGAAATGGAATTTAGCTTCTGCTCTATGCAAATCCAAATCTAAGGCCAAAGCCAACTGGGAAACATGCAGAACCCGAAAGTATTTTGGCTGTCCTTGTCTCTTTCTCACCCCCACCAGAAACAGTTGAATTTATTAGCTTGTTAACAGTGGCTCAGAGAAACTCTATATATCTTGAAATTTTCCAGGACAATGTTGGCAATCATCCATTCACAATTACCCCTATAAGCAAGGAAGCTGTATCTCTCTGAGTTTGCACTCCAGTTTTCCTAGCCCCAATTAGTAACCATACATCCCTTTTTAAATTTTTCAGAACACCATTGATATTTCTTTCTTTCAAATTTAAACAATGATAAAGTCTTAGGGAAATTGTGTTTGCCTCCCAAGAACTGAATTTCCCTAGGTTGGTGATGGGAGAAGAAAACTACTCCCTTAAGCAGCAGACATTGGGTGATAGGAAGAGCAACCACAGGCAGTAGGGAGAGTCAGGACTCACTGTAACAGAGAGTCCAGAAATCCTCCTTTGAGGCCAAGGCTGGGAAACTGCATCTGATACAGATGTTGGGTTTATATCTGTTCTTCTCAAGTAGACTTCAGGCCTACCATATGCCAAAGAGACAAAGCTGCAGAGAAATGCTCCGTAGGTTAGAGAGTAGCTCTTTCCAAGGTCCTAATCCAGTGTGTTCCTCAGGGAAGCATTAATTCTACATCATTCCCTTCAGCTATCTCTCCACAGAATAGTCACTATCTGCTTCAAATATGGCCAGTTTCTATAGAGCAGAATGAAGAAATGTTCATAATAAACATATGAAGTATGTCTCTCAAGTTTCGATGCAAAATTAGTAAATTAACCAATATTTTGGACAATAAATCTGCTTATTCTGAAATAAGTAAAAATTTAAGTAGAAAGTATATTTATGCATCCTAAAAACATGACATCAACATGCATTAGTTATATATTGCTGTATAACAAATTATCCAGAAACATAGTAAATTAAAATAACAAATACTATCATCGCCATGAAAGCAAATTAAATCTTGGGACCCCAAACTGGTGAAGCCAAAGGGAAAAGTTAAGCTGGGAACTGGGTCATGCAAACCTGCCTCCCACTTTTTTTGCCTCCTAAATAAGATGGCTACAAGATGAAAAAAGCTATACACCTCCCCAGATTTTGTCCACAAGGAAATTCTTAGTGAGCTCCCAGATCTTTACCCCAAAGTGCTTCTGTTAAAATTTCACCATGGCATTTCATATTTCACATTGGGTGAATTTTACATTTCACCCAATGTAAATTGATAGCTTATCTTTACAAGTGCAGTCACCCCCCCGCCCACTTGACACAAATGCATATCTGATTGTTCCCCTGTCCTATTTTGTCTGTGTTATCTTATGTAAAAATGCAGATTCCCTGCATTTCTCCTCTGCCCCATTTGTCTATGTCATCTTATGTAAAAAAATGCAGATTCACTGAGCCAGACAATGGCATGAATGCATATTTTTCCTCATCCCTCTCTTACATGAAAATTGTGTACTTCTCAATATCCCACCCTTTCCCCTTTAAATTTGGAGCCCTCAAAATCATCTTCAGAGAAAGGCATAGACCTGTCTCTTGGATGTGCTTCCTTAACTTTGGCAAATAAACCTCCTAAAATGAATGAGACTTGTCTCATGATTTTTCTGGATTGACATCGCACAGTTTCTAAGGCTTAAGAATTCAGGCACGGCTCATGTGAGTCTCTCTGAGTCTCTTGCCTGACTTCAATCATCTCATCCCTTGACTGAGGAAGGATCTGTGACCAAGCTCTCTCACATGGTTGTTGGCAGGCCTTGTGTTCTTGGTATCTGTTGGCTGGAGACAGTTTCTTGCCACATGGAACTCCCCATGGAGCTACTCATGGCCTCTTTCCCCCAGAGCAAGAGCAACAGGAGGGAGAGGGAGGAAGCAGCAAAGCAGAAGTCATGGTCTTTTTTTTTTTGGTTTCTTTTTTGTTTTTTTTTTCAGACAGAGTCTCTCTCTGTTGCCAGGCTGGAGTGCAGTGGGGTGATCTCTGCTCACTGCAACCTCTGCCTCCCCTGTTCAAGGGATTCTGCTGTCTCAGCCTCCCGAGTAGCTGGGATTACAGGCACCCACCACCACGCCCAGCTAATTTTTGTGTTTTTAGTAGAGACGGTGTTTCAGCATGTTGGCCAGGACGGTCTCGATCTCCTGACCTCATGATCCACCCGCCTTGGCCTCCCAAAGTCCTGGGATTACAGGCGTGATCCACCGCGCCTGGCCAAAGTCATGGTTTTTTGTAACCTAATCTCAGAAGTGACAGTCTATTTTTTTTTTTTTCCTATTCTATTTATGAGAAGCCAGTAAACCCAGCCCACACTCAAAGGGAGAGGATTACATAAGGCCATGAATACTAACAGGCAGATTTCTCTGGGGGGTACCTTACAGGCAGACGGGCATCCACATAATTCCTTCTCGCCCTGTTAAAGAACACTGAGACCAACATCCTTTCCTGACCCCAAGTTAAACAATTCTGGGGAGGGGCATACTTTCCCTACACTAAACAATACCAAGAAAAAACAAAAAATAACTTAGAGGCTTGCTCCTGGAAGATAAGAGCATAAACTAAGACCGCTTACTTAGCAAGACTAACATCTTGCTCACTGTGGCTGCTTTCCCACTTTTCACCTCACAGCATCCACCAGCCCAGACCTCCTCTGTCTTGGACTCCGCCCCATCACAGCCAGTGTCCTCTTTGGCAAGACTCACCCTAAAATTGCACAGCCCACACTCTAAACACCTATACATATCGTCATCTAATTTCTTATTTTCATACGCTACCAAGACTTTGGTAAGGTGTGTTCTCTGTTACTGCAGTAGGTTTAACAAATTTAGTTTTGCACAACCAATAGATGTTTCAGTGGGTCTTTTGGTTTGACATTCTTGTGTAAGAAGGATTGTTTGAGTTTTCCATTACTAATGAAATCTTGACCCACTGTCCCTATAGAAGGATATATTATTTTAGTCCAACTGGTCCAATATACAAGTAAAATAAAATAGATAAATAAAGTTATAAGGAACCTATTTGAGAGAATGAACTGTGGCTTGCTACACATTCAACTGTTATGTTAAATAATCTTATTTAAAAGTATACATTGAATGAGATTTATGGGCAGCAAAGCATCCAAGTTAATGCCTATAGTTGCTTCATGTCATTCTGCTATTTCTTACTTGCTTGTTGGTGATGGCGCTTTTGCCACACTTCCCTCCCATCCCCATGAAAAAAGGAAGTTGTAGAATTGCTAAACCCTCTTTTTCCTACACAGACAAAACCTTCCCTAGATTCACCGCTCACAAGATAATATTCTCTCACATCTCAAAATGTTACCTTGGTGTTTTAATGTTTTTAAGCTATTCTTTGATATATTTAGAATCCTTCTTGACTTTTTTATTTTTTGATGAAAAATAAAGCATTGAGCTCTCCTTTCTGTCTCCAGTGTCAAAAGCAAACACCACTGTGATTCACAGCAAATCTCTACGGTGCCCAATTAAAATGAAAGTATTTCGTGAGGTGGGGTTTCTTGTTGTCATTTTAGCTGATAAAAATTAGTGGTGTTATTCATGTGAAAATTATAGTTGATACTCAGAATTTTAACGTGATTTGGATATCCAAAACATAAAATAATCTGACTTCCTTTGAATTGTTTCTTATTTTTAAGATTTGTTTCAGAAGATGCATCTTTACTTAATAGCAGGTTTTATTCTACCTAATCTCTATCCTCACTCCAAGCTGCAGTGTTCAGTGATAATGATGGAGAAAATATTTTTAATATGTAAGAAATACTTGCATGCACTACTTATATTCTAATAATGATTAATGATGCTAATTTGATGCTCAATTGAATTTATGAATTTTAAAATTTGGTTATTATTTAAACAGTCACATAGGCCAGCATTGTAAAACAGCACCCATACAATTACTCATGGGAAATGGAGAAATGTTTGTCCATAGATGATCAAGCATTCAAAAGAAAAAACAGGGGCGTGGTGACATGCACCTGTAGTCCTAGCTACTCCAGAGGCAGAGGTGGGAGAATTGCTGGAGCCCAGGAGTTAGAGGCTGCAATGAGCTATGATCATACCACTGCACTCCAGCCTCAGTAACTGAGTGAGACCCTGTCTCAAAAAAAGAAAAAGAAAAGAAAAGCATACATATCCCAATGTTTTAACTTTGAAAACGCATGTAGGCAAATCGTAACCTGGTTATTGATCTCAAAGTGGGAACTTTTGATTGAATAAGCATATGAAAAAGAAGGGTTTCACTATGTTAGTACCAAGTAAGACCTTCCTAAAATAATTTCTCCTTCATTTTAGATCAAAACCATGTTCTTATAGCTCAAAATACAAACCCATTGAGACTTTGGGACCCAGCCAACCCTTTGAATAAAAAATCATTATGTTTTTTTGAGTCCTAGGGTATTTTAGTCCTTGCATTCTAATGAGTAATTAGTACCACTACCAACCCATTAATCACACATATGGCTGCTTTAATAAGTAATTTTTCTGTGAATATAACTTAAAGATTATGATGGAAATGAAAATGACTCTGCTTTATCAGCTTATTGATATTCTTGATGAATTAATTCTAACCCCATGTTTCCATGTATTTGGAATTGGTTTCACAAAATAAATTATGTCATTTTTCATAAATGTTTCTACACTTGCTAATGTTCAATATTCAACCTGATCAAGCATTACAATGTGAAATATTAAGAGCCAGCAAAAAGTCTGATGTCAACATGTAATGAGATAAATTATTTTAAACATATTAATCTTTATTTTCACAGGAAATGATTACTTGTGGACTTACAAATATGCCTCTAGATGGTGTGTTAGAGAGATATTAAATGTCTACATGTATATAATTCCTTCAGCTATAGAACTCCTTGACCACCAGTTTTCAGTTATCTTGGCTTTCAGCTGAGGAATTTGAAAGTCAAAAGAACAGAATCAAGTTCTCAGCTTTATTCCTTTTAGGACTCAGAATCTAAAGGACAAAAACTCCTCTTTTCTCAATGACCTAATACATTTATCTGCATCATCACCAGCACCACCACCACCCAGAGGAGGGAAAACTGGTTTTAGCAGTGGGCAACATTCCATCAAAATTCTTTCCGGTGCCAGCTTCCCAAAGGTATTTATCTGTCCACATCATAATTCTGAATCTAAAACACTAATTTTTCGATCTATTGATTTTTTAAAAAATTTTAGTTGACAAAAATTGCATATATTTATTGTGTACAATATGATGCTTGAAATATGTATACATTCTGGAATGGCTAAATTGAGCTAATTAACACATGCAATCCCTCACACACTTATCATTCTTTGTGGTGAGAACACTTAAAATCTATTCTTTTAGTGAGTACAATAGATCACTTGAATTCATTCCTCCTGTCTAACTGAAATTTTGTGGCCTTTGACCAACATCTTCCCACCCAACCTCCTGACCCCTGGTAACTACTATTTTACTCTCTCCTTCTATGAGGTCAACTGTTTGGATTCCACACATGAGTGAGATTATGCAGTATTTGTCTTTCTGTGCTTGGCTAATTTTACTTAACATGATGTCTTCCAAGTTCATTGCTGTTGTCACCAATGACAGGATTTCCCTCTTTTTTAAGGCTGAATAGTATTCCATTTTGTACATGTTTTCTTTATCCATTCATCTGTTGATGAACACTTGGATGATTCCATATCTCAGCTATTGTGAATAGTGCTGCAGTGAACATGTGAATACAGATATCTCCTCGCCAGACTGATTTCATTTCCTTTGGATATATATCAAGTAGGGAGATTGCTGGATCATCTGGCAGATCTATTTTTAATTATTTGAGGAACCTCCATACTCTTTTTCCATAATGGCTGTACTAATTTATAATTTTAAAATTCAGGTTGGATGTGGTGGCTCACACCTATAATCCCAGCACTTTGGGAAGCCGAGGCAGATGGATCACCTGAAGTCAGGAGTTTGAGACCAGCCTGGCCAACACGGTGGAACCCTGTCTCTACTAAAAATACAAAAATTAACCTGGTGTAGTGGTGCATGCCTGCAGTCCCAGCTACTCAGGAGGCTCAGGCAGGAGAATTGCTTGAACCCAGGAGGCAGAGGTTGTGGTGAGCCAGGATCACACCACTGCACTCCAGCCTGGGTAAAAAAGCGAGACTCCAACTCAAGAAAAAAAATTCATTTTCAAAAAATTCAAAGTACTAAAACCTCAATAAAAAAATTTAGACCATCAAAACAGTGCATGAAATAAACAGTAAAATCTTACCTGGCACATCCAGCTTCCCACTCCCATGGAGGTAGTCCTTGTTTATTGTTAAAACTTTTAGACATTTTAAAAAATCCATTTTCAAATTTTATATGCATACATATATATATGCATACATATATATGTTAATTGCAGCATTCTTTTTTAGTACTAGCAAAAGATCAGAGAAAATTGTAATACCCATTACCAAGAGACTAGTAAATGTTGCATCCATATAAAAGAATTTTCTGGGGCCATAAGAGACAAGTTAGGAAATAGATACGGCAAGGTCTGAAAGTTATACTGTCAAATGAAAAAAAAAGCAAGGACCATAACACTGTATATTATATGAATCCATTTTTATAAAAAATGCATGAAATATCACTAAAAGAATGTTTTTTAAAACCTCAAAACTTAATAACGTCCAGGGAAAAGAATGAAATGACTGGGGTAGAGGTGAGAGGGAGTCATCACAGATAACCTTTTGCACATTTTTCACTTCAATAAGTAAATAAAATATATAATAAAATTAACTTTTCAAGTATATAAACAAATTTAATTTTAAAAGCACTTTTTAAGTTGTACCTTGTGACTTTTTTATGTTAAGTATTAAGACACTTGACAATGTGTCTCATACATTTTTTGTTTTTCAGTACATAGGGGGCTACTGAATTCCTTTTCAAAGCAGCATATTATTTCAACATAGGTAAGCCAAAGTTTATTTTAAAAGTCTTCTATTTATATACTAAATCGCTGAGTGAGGGACCGGTCAATAAGCTCTCCATGGCTTAATTTAATTAAGCTCTTTTCATTTACTATTAACTCCTCCTTTGGTTTACTAGTATATAATAAATATAAACTAACAAAAATGTTCAACCTTACTAATAGTTAAGCAAACAAAAATTAAAATAACAATGAGAAAAAGCCCATTACTTGTAAAGGTATGAATGAAAGAGCACCATAATATAGTACTAGTTAGAGATAAAATGTTACAGTTTGAAGGGCCTTTGGTAATCTGATTGAAAACATGAAAATGTACATTTTTTTCCATAAATTCCATGTCTGTTAGTTACTCTTAGCTAAGCAATTGGACATATTAGCCAAAATAAATGTGCAGCTTTTTATTACAACTTTTTTTTTTTTTTATGAGACATAGTCTTGCTCTTGTCATCCAGGCTGCAATGCAAGGGTGCACTCTCGGCTCACTGCAACCTTGTAAGTAAAAAACTTTGATATTTTGGAAACAATCAAAATATTTAACTATAGTAAATAATCAGTGAATTTATTATGGTACATCCATATGATAAAATACTATGAAGCCATTGAAAACAAAGCTGCAGAGCATTATTTATTGAAATGTTAAAAAGAAAAAGGTTAAAAAACAAAATATAAATTATGATCTTATTTTGGTAAAACAATACATTTGCATTAAAAACTCTGTAAGAAGATAAATACTAAAACATTAATAGCAATCACTGTCAAAAAGTGGAAAACGAGGCCAGGCATGTAATCCCAACACTTTGGGAGGCTGACGCGAGAGGATCACTTGAGCCCAGGAGTTTGAGGTTGCAGGGAGCTAAGAAGATGCCACTGCACTCCTGCCTAGGCGACAGAGCAAGACCCGGTTTCTAAACAACAACAACAACAAATTGGAATCCTGGGTAATCTTTTATCCCATTCTTAATATGTATTCTATATTTTTTTCTGAAATTAACATGACTTACTTGTATTATAAAGAAACAATACAAGCTTTTGTAACTAGTTAGTAGTCTCTTAAACTCTATTTAACATAAGATAAAATATATCAAGGGCCAAAGGATAAGAGTAATGGGTTTAACCATTGTCTCCTTTTGCATCTAAACATCAAATAATATTTAAAACTTGCAATTATTTGTGTGTATGGTGCCCTTGGTTGAAAAACATTGTTTAAAAGTAAAGTCAGCATTGAGTAGACAAAGAATGAATCCAACATTAACTAAGAATTAGATTCAGTAGTCTTTACTATCCACCTTGATATATCTACAAGATCACATATTCTCCTGAAAGATCCATAATTGATCTTACAAAAGTAAAAAGCAACTCTTAAAACTTCATACCAGACTCTGTGTATATTCTGGATTACATTTATTGATTTGCATATATTGAACCAGCCTTGCATCCCAGGGATGAAGCCCACTTGATCATGGTGGATAAGCTTTTTGATGTGCTGCTGGATTCAGTTTGCCAGTATTTTATTGAGGATTTTTGCATTGATGTTCATCAAGGATATTGGTCTAAAATTCTCTTTTTTGGTTGTGTCTCTGCCCGGCTTTGATATCAGAATGATGCTGGCCTCATAAAATGAGTTAGGGAGGATTCCCTCTTTTTCTATTGATTGGAATAGTTTCAGAAGAAATGGTACCAGTTCCTCCTTGTACCTCTGGTAGAATTCGGCTGTGAATCCATCTGGTCCTGGACTCTTTTTGGTTGGTAAGCTATTGATTATTGCCACAATTTCAGATCCTGTTATTGGACTATTCAGAGATTCAACTTCTTCCTGGTTTAGTCTTGGGAGAGTGTATGTGTCAAGGAATTTATCCATTTCTTCTAGATTTTCTAGTTTATTTGTGTAGAGGTGTTTGTAGTATTCTCTGATGGTAGTTTGTATTTCTGTGGGATCGGTGGTGATATCCCCTTTATCATTTTTTATTGCGTCTATTTGATTCTTCTCTCTTTTTTTCTTTATTAGTCTTGCTAGCGGTCTATCAATTTTGTTGATCCTTTCAAAAAACCAGCTCCAGGATTCATAAATTTTTTGAAGGGTTTTTTGTGTCTCTATTTCCTTCAGTTCTGCTCTGATTTTAGTTACTTCTTGCCTTCTGCTAGCTTTTGAATGTGTTTGCTCTTGCTTTTCCAGTTCTTTTAATTGTGATGTTAGTGTGTCAATTTTGGATCTTTCCTGCTTTCTCTTGTGGGCATTTAGTGCTATAAAACCACAGGATTATCTCAATAGATGCAGAAAAAGCCTTTGACAAAATTCAACAACCTTTCATGCTAAAACCTCTCAATAAATTAGGTATTGATGGGACGTATTTCAAAATAATAAGCGCTATCTATGACAAACCCGCAGCCAATATCATACCGAATGGGCAAAAACTGGAAGCATTCCCTTTGAAAACTGGCACAAGACAGGGATGCCCTCTCTCACCACTCCTATTCAACATAGTGTTGGAAGTTCTGGCCAGGGCAATTAGGCAGGAGAAGGAAATAAAGTGTATTCAATTAGGAGAAGAGGAAGTCAAATTGTCCCTGTTTGCAGATGACATGATTGTATATCTAGAAAACCCCATTGTCTCAGCCCAAAATCTCCTTAAGCTGATAAGCAACTTCAGCAAAGTCTCAGGATACAAAATCAATGTGCAAAAATCACAAGCATTCCTATACACCAAACATACAAACAGAGACCAAATCATGAGTGAACTCCCATTCACAATTGTTTCAAAGAGAATAAAATACCTAGGAATCCAACTTACAAGGGATGTGAAGGACCTCTTCAAGGAGAACTACAAACCTCTGCTCAAGGAAATAAAAGAGGATACAAAGAAATGGAAGAATATTCCATGCTCATGGGTAGGAAGAATCAATATCATGAAAATGGCCACACTGCCCAAGGTAATTTACAGATTCAATGCCATCCCCATCAAGCTACCAATGACTTTCTTCACAGAATTGGAAAAAACTACTTTAAAGTTCATATGGAACCAAAAAAGAGCCCGCATCACCAAGTCAATCCTAAGCCAAAAGAACAAAGCCGGAGGCATCACACTACCTGACTTCAAACTATACTACAAGGCTACAGTAACCAAAACAGCATGGTACTGATACCAAAACAGAGATATAGATCAATGGAACAGAACAGAGCCCTCAGAAATAACGCCGCATATCTACAACTATCTGATCTTTGACAAACCTGAGAAAAACAAGCAATGGGGAAAGGATTCCCTATTTCATAAATGGTGCTGGGAAAACTGGCTAGCCATATGTAGAAAGCTGAAACTGGATCCCTTCCTTACACCTTATACAAAAATCAATTCAAGATGGATTAAAGACTTAAATGTTAGACCTAAAACCATAAAAACCCTAGAAGAAAACCTTGGCATTACCATTCAGGACATAGGCATGGGCAAGGACTTCATGTCTAAAACACCAAAAGCAATGGCAACAAATGACAAAATGGACAAATGGGATCTAATTAAACTAAAGAGCTTCTGCACAGCAAAAGAAACTACCATCAGAGTGAACAGGCAACCTACAAAACGGGAGAAAATTTTCGCAACCTACTCATCTGACAAAGGGCTAATATCCAGAATCTACAATGAACTCAAACAGATTTACAAGAAAAAAACAAACAACCCCATGAAAAAGTGGGCAAAGGACATGAACAGACACTTCTCAAAAGAAGACATTTATGCACCCAAAAAACACATGAAAAAGTGCTCACCATCACTGGCCATCAGAGAAATGCAAATCAAAAACCACATTGAGATACCATCTCACACCAGTTAGAATGGCAATCATTAAAAAGTCAGGAAACAACAGGTGCTGGAGAGGATGTGGAGAAATAGGAACACTTTGACACTGTTGGTGGGACTGTGAACTAGTTCAACCATTGTGGAAGTCAGTGTGGCGATTCCTCAGGGATCTAGAACTAGAAATACCATTTGACCCAGCCATCCCATTACGGGTATATACCCAAAGGACTATAAATCATGCTGCTATAAAGACAGATGCACACGTATGTTTATTGCGGCATTATTCACAATAGCAAAGACTTGGAACCAACCCAAATGTCCAACAATGATAGACTGGATTAAGAAAATGTGGCACATATACACCATGGAATACTATGCAGCCATAAAAAATGATGAGTTCATGTCCTTTGTAGGGACATGGATGAAATTGGAAACCATCATTCTCAGTAACTATCGCAAGAACAAAAAACCAAACACTGCATATTCTCACTCATAGGTGGGAATTGAACAATGAGATCACGTGGACACAGGAAGGGGAACATCACACTCTGGGGACTGTTGTGGGGTGGGGGGAGGGGGGAGGGATAGCATTGGGAGATATACCTAATGCTAGATGATGAGTTAGTGGGTGCAGCACACCAGCATGGCACATGTATACATATGTAACTAACCTGCACAATGTGCACATGTACCCTAAAACTTAAAGTATAATAAAAAAAACAAAAAACTTCATACCAGATATGTACAACTAGTACTATACTGACCATGCAAATAAAGTTTGACAAGGGAAAAAATATCTGAATGAGTAAACTAAACATAAGAAGCATGTGGGGAATGCTGAATGAAGAACTGTACATGTGAAAGTTGCCCCCTAAGTTGCTATTATGCCGTTTTTCTTTGTAAATACTCTTTGAAGTTCCGCGAAGTCTTTAAGGAACTCCCTGTACTCTGATCTCATCTCAAGGGAGCTCAGAACAGAGCATTTATCACACCATGTTTATTGCTTGTTTACACACATTTCGCCCCATGGAGTGGATATGGAGTTTGTGAAGAGACCTTGTGACGTGGTTTTGTGCTAAACATTGTATGAGGGTTTTGCTGTCCAGTTGCTGTTTTTCTGTGCGGATTTAGAGACATTGACAAACTATGCTCCCCAGCTGCAATCTTCCTTTCACAGTATATTTTTAAGTGAAAAGAGTAACTTACAAACAGTATAGACAATGGGATCAGAGGGTTACCAATGTCATTAAAGAGTATAGATAACCTATATCCAAGTATCTCTCGCTATCCAAATCAGTTCTCAGTTATTGGGAGTTTGCACAGCAAGTTCAGATAACAAAGGACTCTGTGTTTTCCCAAATCTATTTGGTTCCTGATTTCAGATAGCAAGTAGCAGCAGTTTGGATAGTGAAGGAATTATCAGGAAGTATATCCAAATCTATTCATCTCCTGAGTAAAAATAGAGACATTCAAATTTTAACTGAACATTGAATGTTATTTCTGAATTGTAAACACTCAAGGTGAAGTTCAAAGACATCAGGTGATTTTTGCTTTCTTCTCTATTCCCTTCTGCAGTCTAGTAATTTTCTAAGTCAAACTTGAATGTTTCATTTTGTTTTAAGAAAATAATTTGAGTAGTAACTAACATTTCAACATTTCTTTTCAGGAAATAATGATCTAAATCTGTACCAATGTGAATTGTCTTACAGACCTTTGGACTGTTTTTCATTCAGTATAAAAGCATCAAACAGTGAGAGGTGCCTTCTTAATCAAAATAATCTTTACAATCATCTGAATAAGAAAAAGTTCAAGAAATGTGTTTTCTAACAGCCCCCAAACCATTCTGCACAATGCTAAATAAAATTCATCATCTTCTTCACTTACTATATAAACCAATAAATTTTTGAAGGAAAAAAATCTGTAATAAAATAGGAAGTAAGATTATTTTTCTTGCAATGAATATTTTTTTAATCAGGTCACTGTGAATTCAATAAAACCAATTTATTTTTTCTCTGTCTGCCTTGTTGAAATCAATTCTTCAATAGCAAAAGCAATAGATGAAACAAATTTAAATGTCTGAGGTAAAATCAATATAATTTATTCCAGAATTCACTCCCATTTTCTTGAAATGATGTACTAAGATCTTTGGAGAATCCCTGAACATCCACTGATGTGTGTGCAAACATAAAAATTTATCCTAAATATAGCAATATAAGTACAGTAGCAACAGCAAAACCAAGGAGGCATTTATTGTTTATAGTGTGCAGGGTATTATGACAGGTGGCACAAATGCAAATGTCTGGGATATGAATATATAAGATATGAGTCCTATGTTCCAAAACCTGCCACTCACATGTAGGTCAGAATGAGCTTTCCCACGAAAAATATATCACTTGGGGCTTGGGTCAGATCACTACATTATAACAATAATAACCCCTAATGAATCCTGTTCCTGGCCCCATGATCCATTGCCACCACTCTCAAGAGGCCAAATGTATTTCTCTACTTGCTTGAATTTGGTCTGGCGTTATGGTTTCCCTTGACCAACAGAAGCTGGAAGAAGTGACTTTGTGTATGTCCCAAAGCCTAGGCCTTCTTAAGATGCTTGCAACTTCTGCTCTCTTGTTGCCCAGGCTGGAGTGCAATGTCGCAATCTTGGCTCACTGCAACCTCCGCCTCCCGGGTTCCAGCGATTCTCCTGCCTCAGCCTCCCAAGTAGCTGGGATTACAGGCTTGCGCCACCATGCACGGCTAATTTTATATTTTTAGTAGAGACAGGGTTTCTCCATGTTGGTCAGGCTAGTCTTGAACTCCTGACCTCAGGTGATCCACCTGCCTCGACCTCCCAAATTTCTGGGATTACAGGCATAAGCCACCACACCCTGCCAGCTCTCATGTTCTTAAACCCTGAGACCACCATGTCTGAAGAAGTCTAGCATGAAAGAATATGTAGATAGAGAAGCCAGGCACCCTAATCGTCCCAGCTGAGCCCACCCAGGCCAGAAAGCAGAACTGCCTGCCACCCAGGAAATCCAGAAAAAGTATAAATAGTTTTTGTTTTTAGCTACTTACTTTGTGGGTAGTGTGTTATGCAGCACTAAGTAAAGCACTGTTTCTGTCCTTTATTCACCCACAACTATTCATTCAATGCCAACCTTGTGCCCATCAATTGGCAATGGAAAAACAGAGGTGAACATTGACAAAGGTCCCTTCTCCCACAAAGTTTACATTCTCACATCTGAGGGCAGAGAGGGGCAAGACTGACAATTAGAAAACAGACAAATAAATAATAATTTCACACACAAAGAGGTGAATGCTGTGATAAAAACAAAACAAGATAAAGGAACAGAGGGTGACTGAGGTGGGCAGGGAGGGAGAAGATGATTAAAGAAGGCTTTACTAGTTTGGTCACATTTAATCAGAAGAAGATATGACAGCCAGGCAAATATGTGAGGGAACAGCATTCGATCGATAGATACAAAGGCCATGAGGTGGCATCAGGCTTCTACGCATGGGGGCAGGAAGGACTCGAGCAGGAGGACAATGAACTAGGGGTGCATGACTGAAGAGGAGGTCCAAGCAGCAGGTGCTGGAAAGAGCTTACAGGACTTTGCACACCATAGTAAGAAGGTCTTTTATATTTCATGTAGTGAGGATTTTCTTCACTCCTAACATGTAGTTATCCAGAGACACAAAAGTACATTATTATAAATGATTCAAACAACAGTAATAAACTCTCTCCCCCCAACCCCCACTCCACTCAGGCTGACTTTCTGTAATGGCCATTTAGTCCCTCCATTTAAAAATAAAATCTGGGTCATGGTGAGTTTTCAAAGGTGCCTGTTGCATGGATCACATTTGATGAGCAAAAAATCCCTGCTGAGAGCAACCTGTCTTCAAAGTAGCTTATTTTTACCCCAGAAATCCCTGACACGGGAGGGAAATGTAATTTGAATTTGGGTCCAACGACTAGGAGCTTAGAAAGCAGGTATTGTGAAGATAGCTCCACAACTGAAGAAGCTGCCCCTGGTCAGAAGCCCAGAGGGAAAGCTTCGCCAAGAACCGAAGCCTTTTCACTGCTCCTCACACCGCGTAGTTGAAACAGCAGTTGATTTTACAGCTAATAAGGCATTAAACTGAATCTCTTAAGCTTTTCATATTGAAAGTAATTGTAAATTGAATTTGCTAAAACAATAACTTAAAGAGGCAAGACTTGAATGTTATCGGAGCAAATCAAACGATGATGCGGAATTCAAAGAGCCACTGAAACAAGTGTCTTCAAGTACTTTATCGATCTGCCAGAAGCAGCCGCTGTCTACGCTGAGCTTTGCTTGGCAAGTGGAATTATCGCACATTGATTATTCATCATGGAGTCAGCCTGTAAGTCTCTAGCTCCAGGTGGGCTGGTCATGTATGTTTCAACACTGACTCTTAGTAAAGATAAGGCCACCTTGGAAGAAGTAGAGAGATAGCATCTGGTCTGCGCTCAGAGACGGGAGGGAGATGGCCCATTTTCAGAAGGGAATGGGGACTGAAGGAAGCAGAACATTTTAAAGTTAGCTCTTTAAAAAACGCATTTATAAAGGCGCTGATTGTACTGTTCACTAGGGCTGCTATAACAAAGTGCCACATGGTCGGGGGTGGACGGAGCCTGAAAAACAGAAATTGGCCAGATGCAGTGTAATCCCAGCACTTTGGGAGGCTGAGGAGGGCAGGTCACTTGAGCTCAAGAGTTCAAGACCTGCCTAGGCAACATGTTAAAACCCTGTCTCTACAAAAAAAATAAATAAATAAGGAAATTTATTTTCTGATCGTTCTGCAGGCTACAAGTCCAAAATACACGTGTACTGCAAGGGTTGATTCCTTCTGAAGACTTCGAGGGAGGACTCTGTTCCGTCCCTCTCTCCTGGCTTCTGGGGGTTTGCCTTGGTATTCCTTGGCCTGTGGTAGCATCACCCCAATATCTGTCTTTGTGTCCACATGGCATTCATCCTGTGTGTGTCTCTGGATCCGAACTTCTTTTTTATAAGGACATAAGTTAGAACTCCTTCTAATGTCCTGTTTTAACTTGATTACCTCTACAAGGTAATTACATTCTGAGGTGCTGGGGGTTAGGACTTCAACCTATAAATCTTGGAGGGATTCAACCCAGAGAAGTGACGTACCAGTGACATAAAAAAAAGGGCACAGAATAACTCGGTAATTCTCAACGTTGGGTGGAGCTCACAATATCCTGGGGAGCTTTAAAAATTAGCTATGCCTGGGTCTCACCTTCACTGATGTTGATTTAATTGGTCTGGGTTAAGCTGCAGGTATTGGTATTTTTAAGAGGCACCTCAGGTGGTTCTAATGTGCCGCCAGGACTGACAATCACTCATTAAATGCCTCATAAGGCCTGCTGTCATTCAGAGAGGAAACTATAAAATATATCAATTATTTTAAGCATTATGTTAAGTCCTGGAACTATATTAGTGATCAATGCAGATAAAGAAAATGCAGATACAGTTTGGATCCAGAGACATACTCAGGGTGAACAACATGTGGACATGAAGACAGAGATTGGCGTGATGCTTCCACAGGCCAAGAAGCTGTATCTGCACTGATCACATAATGTCTGGCCTGAGGTAGCAGCCCCATAAATATTGATAAGAGAATGAAAGAATGCATATATGAATAAATTCAAGTCAACACAAATTCATTGTCTACTATATGTTAAGCATTACATTAAGCACTGGAGAAATGTAAGTAATTTTTTAGTAAATGAATGTGTGAATGAATGCATGAATAAATGAGATCATAATCAACATTACCTTCTGGTCTACTGATAATTTCTGGTGAGGTGTTACAACATGGGATTCAGCATTTTCAACACGCTAGAAGAAATCCATTCTAGCAAAAATATTTTTAAATCAACTAAATAGCCTGACTTCCACCTAGAAATTTTTTAAAATTGTAATGACTCATATAATTAAGACCTTAGGACCATCCTTTTTTACAACTGAGCACAAAGAAGTTTACATAATAGACCATGAACCATTTGTAGACACGTTTCAGTATCCCGACAGAATGTCCAAGAGGTATCACTAATGTGTAGGACAGAAAGATAGACAGTCCCAATATAAAAAATCATAGTCATAAAAAATGCTTGCATTCAAAATAATACTATTCAGATACCACTGCCAAGAGAATTATCCAACCTAAGATGCAAATGTGAGGATTTATTCTTCACAGAATAGTCAAACAGAAGTTGAATAGCATATAAGGTGAGCAGTGCCGAATTTGATCAGTTTTGATAACTGGACTAGATGATTTTAGTCTTGTGAAAAGGCTTCTTTTGTCTTTTTGATTATTTGTTTTGTATTATTAATAGCTGTAGAGGATTACGGGAAACTTCATTCACTTGTTTCTTTATACATCCACTCAACAAGGTCAGTTACTAGCACATACTATGTCCCTATGGAAATTGCATAAAGGGGCCCTCCTGGGTAAAGAAATTACAAAACAGGTGCCCCTCCTTAGGGTTAAAAGAGGTGCCCCTCCTTAGGGTTGTATCATGACCAAGATACATATGGTCATGAGCTGGATTTTAGTGCCCTTTCCCTTGGCTAGATGTCTTTGTGCAAGATGCTAACCACCACACACAGCAGCCCAGTATCCAGCAAATATCTATAAAATGCCTACTTTGTGCCAGTCCTGTGCCAGGTCCCAGAAATACAAAAGTGAATGAGATTAGGTTCTGTCTCTCATGGAGTTCACAGTCCACTTGGACAGACACAAACCACATGAACAAATGTAGGATAATGTGAACAGCGAAGGGACAAGTAACCTGTAGACAGCACCCAAGGCCTCATAGAGGAGGGAATGTTGGAAATGGGTCTTGGAGGAGAATGAGTAAGACTTTATTACACAGCAAAAATAAGCAAAGCAGAGAGTGATAGTCAATGTCAAAGTGTGATCACGGTAAAATGTCATCAGAGGAAGTAAAAGTCCTACAAAGCCAGAAAGCAGAATGAGTGGAATGGGAATAGCTGGAAAATTAGTCTGGAAATGTACATTGGCACTACACTGCTCAGATTAGCTGGATAAAAGAAAAAATGGTTCATTTAAGATGCAGGAAAGGATTCAGGCAACGAAGGTGATGTTAGGAAGCAAGGAGACAAGCAAACCAGCACTGGGAAAAAGATCCACTGATTGTTTATCCCTGAAAACAGAAAATATCTAGTGTAATTTGGCATCTGGTTCTTTGTTGCACATTATCTTCATGGATCATTTCTGTAAATTACTTGGCTTATCAGATGAATTCACTTCAAATTTCTCATGTTGTATTTCACTTAAACTCTGTTTTCATTTAGAAGAAACTGAAGCCTGGCATGGTGGCCATACCGGTAATCCCAGCACTTTGAGAGGCCAAAGTGCCGGAGGCCAGGAGTTAGAGACCAGCTTGGCAACAAAGCAAGACCCCTATCTCTACAAAAAAATAAAAATAAAAATAAAAAAATAAAAATAAAATAGCCAAGCATGTGCCTGTAGTCCAAGCTACTCGGGAGGCTGAAGTGGGGGATCATTTGTGCCCAGGAGTTGGAGGTTGCAGTGAGCTATAAACACACCAGTGCACTCCAGCCTAGGTGACAGAGTGAGATCCTGTCTCTAAAAGAAAAGAAAAGAAAAAAAAAAGAAACTGAAGCATCAACCCAGATTGGCCAGGCCATTTTGGTTTCGATCTTTAAAGCACAGGATAATTTTCCAATATTCTCTAATTTGCAAACAAAGAAACTAGAACATGTGCCTTCTTCTACTGGCATCGCTGATGAGGGAAAGACTCTATTAATTGGGAGGATGTGCACTGCTATGCCCTGAAGCCAGCAAATATTTTCCAGCAAAGCTGGCATATGCCCTTCTGAGTCTTTGGTTTATGACCATCTTTTTTTTCTTCCCCATTTGACCTCCACACAGGAGTAAGAGGCTGTAATAACTAACAAACCCAGTTTATGGCCAGTACTGATTTGATAGTAAGTGGTGTCATAACAATATGTGACTGCCAAGTTTCTGTTAAATTTCAAATTTGATTGCTTTTTGGTAAGGCTGTCAGTCTCTGTTTTCTTTTTTCAGTTGCTTATATTTTCTGAGCGCCTTGAGGCTCTGTAAAGTTCCAACTCAGCTAAAATAACATGGAATCTAATTTGAAAAATCCAGTGGAGTTTAACTATAAATTATTCCATGTTATATTCAAAGGCTAGAGGTTTTCATTGATCACATCGGCAACGGTGAGCTCTAGTTGCATTAGGTTACTTGATAATGTTCTAACATACAACTTTTGCAGAGTATTGTTTGAAAAGACAATTCTTTGAAATAAATGGAAGCATCAGACACTGCACCTTAAAGGAAACTGTCAGATCTGAAATCAGTTACCGAAATACATACGGCAAAATTAAATGCCTTGTCAGACTATATAATTGACATATATTGCTGCAACTGTGTGAACCGGGAAACTTTGAGCAATGACCATTTTTTTCCATAATCTTGACTTGCTATCTGAAAATATTTTTTATACCATCTTTTGTGAACTCTGAAGGTAAACTAAACAGGGTATCATTAACCTTTGCATCTCCAGCATTTGGCCTTTGTCCAGTATATATGAGGTATTCAAAAAATGAATAGATAGATGAATAATAATAACTTTTCCGTATATACCAAACTCTATACAAAATGTTTTATGTGCACTTCTTATTAATTCTTTGCAATAACACCATGAAGTCATTACCCATTGTTAATTTTACAGATGAGAAACTGAGGCTCAGAAAATTCATGTAACTAGCAAAGGGCAAAGCAGAGGTTTTGGCAGTTATAAGTTACCCATTCTTAACTGCTATGTTATAGTTGGTGAGTGCATAAAAATTTTAAGCAAATAGTGATTGGCATGTATAAATATTCATTTGTACAGTGCGACCACAGTGCCAACACGGCAATGGGACACACACCCTACAACCCACAGGTTATGATGAGACGCTGCCAGTGGAAGCACTGTTACTGAACAAGAGGTTTAGGTTAAAATCATTCTAATTGGTTGCCATAATTTATGAAATCATCAGGATATTCTCTAATTCTAAATAGTCTCATCCACTTTTCCTGTTGAAGGCACGAGGCAGTCATCTGTCACTCAGGCAAGTAGCCATCATGTGAAATTCTGGATTTTTTCCAATACAGCCTTATATTAAATAAGCAAAACTTGGAAAAACATTATTTTGAATCAAATTTTTTTCTCAGACAATAGGCAGATAGCTAAGACAGGTTTAAATTATATTCAATTACAAAAATATACCTGACTCAATTATTCTTTCTTAGGTATCAAACTCCTGAAGGGCAAGAATTTGAACTGTGTAGTAACAAGTTCTGCATATCCGGTAATTAGGGAATTCTTTTTAGATACACATATATATAGGTATAATAACAACATAGAATTATAACAAATCCTGAGACTACTTTCTAAAAACAGAAAAAAAGAACCCTGAGTTATTGATAATTTTTTGTCTAAAGCATTAAGCAGGGTAGCGAAGAAGGCTCTTACCTTGAAAACAACAAGGTCCAAATTGAAACCCTGGTTCTGCCACTTACTAGCTGCATGCCTCAGTTTTCTTGACAGGCCTATTATAAACTCCATGGGCTTGTTAATTACATTGGTCACAGTCATTGCTGTATCTGAACAGTGTAATAAGTAATGGGAATAACAATAATAGAAAACAGTTTTGATTGCTTTCCATCTGCCAGAGACTGAACCCAGTAAACAAATAAGCACTTACTGCATTGTGAAAGTGCATTATTATGATGCTCATTTTATGAATGGGCAAATTCAAGCTTAAAGCTCAAGTAACTTACCTAAGGTCATACAGATAGGGAATGACACAACCAGGATTTGAACTGAAGCTATCAAACTTGCAAACTAAACTTTAAAAAATATTTGCTACAATTAAGAAAGGTAGGAAGGGAGGGGGCAAAGGAAGGAGACAGGGACAGAAAGAATAATGAATAATGGAATGAAAGGAAAGAAAGAAAAGGGAATGGAAAAGGAGAGAAGGCAAGGCAGTGAGGAACGAGTGGGAGGCAAGGAAGATGGATGGGAGGAAGGGAGAAAAAAGTAGAGGAAAAGAAAGGGAAGGAAAGAAAGAAAAAACACCACAAGGTTGCTATGAGGGCTAAATGAGATATGGTTATGAAAGCCCTTTGTGGTACACAAAGCAAGTTAAACATGCAAGGTAATACTGCATGATAGTAAAGGTAAGTATCAATAAGCATTGGGAATTAAATGTCAATACCAGTGGAGAAAACTGCTGTAAATAAGGCATTACAAAGCAAATCAAATTTAAAAGACTGACTGACTGGTTGTTTACTGAATTATAGGCAAAATGCATTTTCCTCACCCAGTCAGCTATACAGCTATGAAATCCTCTTTTGTCTGTTGGGCATAGAGGATGAATGTGCTCTAACAGGGGAAATGTTTCTCCCCACAGCTTCATTTACAGCACAAAAATGACAGCACAGAGGACCTGGCTTGAATCTGCTGGCATCAAATAGATCTAAGCATTCTGATGTCGCAAATAGCAAGGAAGGTAGTTATTCAGTCACATTTACCAGGCAGTTCATTCAACTTTGAACCACCCTAAAATAGCCCTCCTATTTCCTCTCTATCATTCACAACAAATAAAAGAAATAGTCAGATTTCAAAGAGTCACTTGGAGATATGGTAAGGTGTCTACAGGTGAATGAATATATTTCACACAAAATGATTTGCCACCCAGAGCAGATACTCAATACAGGGGAAATGAGCCATTTAAAAGCAGTAAAGAGAGCCAGACCTGGAAGGCCCTGGGTGGCAGGCTTAGGATCCTGTGTTCTAAGCAAGAGTGCAGAAGTAATTCTAAAACTAAGGCCGGATTCACCAAGGTAACTTAAGTGCCTTAGGAGAAAGGGTCTGAAAAATCCATTTCATCCTTTCAGCCACAGCTTAAAAGCCATTTCATCAGAAAAGTCTTTTTTGATCTCCCACCTAGACTAGGTCCTCTAGCATGTACTTTCAGAGTAGTCTGTTCCTCTATTTCACAGACCTTGTAATATTTTTAACCTTTTAAATGTTTTGTTATAGCAAATTATAAAATAATCAATAACATTCTCCCATGTACTCAATACCCAGATTCAACAGTCGTCATAAATTTACATTTGTTTCCTCTAGCTCTTTCTTCTCTTTCTTCTTTGATATTAGTGAAATACTTAAAGCAAAACCCAGGCATCATGCCATTTCATGTCTAATTACTTCAATATGCATGTCTTAAAAATAATCAGCTGGCCAGTCGCGGTGGCTCACGCCTGTAATCCCAGCACTTTGAGAGACCGAGGCAGGCAGATCACCTGAGGTTGGGAGTTCGAGACCAGCCTGACCAGCATGGAGAAACCCTGTCTCTACTAAAAACACAAAAATTAGCCAGGCATGGCGGTGCATATCTGTAATCCCAGCTACTCAGGAGGCTGAGGCAGGATAATCACTTGAACCCGGAAGGTGGAGGTTGTGGTGAGCCAAGATCGCGCCATTGCACTCCAGCCTGGGCAACAAGAGTGAGACTCCATCTCAAAAAAAAAAATCAGCTGTTTTTTAAAAACTATTATTATTGTTATATTTGAGAGTCTCACTCTGTCACTCCGGCTGGACCCAGGCCGGAGTGCAGTGGTGCAATCTTGGCTCACTGCAACCTCCGCCTCCTGGGTTCAAGTGATTCTCCTGTCTCAGTCTCCCGAACAGCTGGGACTATAGGCATGTACCACCAATCCCGGCTAATTTTTGTATTTTTAGATAAGTTTTCACCATGTTGGCCAGTCTTTTCTCAAACTCCTGACCTAAGGTGAGCCACCCACCTCAGCCTCCCAAAGTACTGAGATTGCAGGCATGAGCCACCACACCCAGCCTGATAGTTTTTTTTAAACAAAACCACTATCTCAGCCTGGATTCCCCCTAAAAGTAGAGCCGGAAACAGGGGCTTGTTTGTAAGTTGTTACTTTGGGAAGTGATCCCAAGGAGTGTGGGGCTGAGAAGAGTGAAACAGGGAAGGAGGGAAAGCCTACCCAAGGATGCATTATGCATTCTCAGAGAACCAATTCCATGGGCACATGGGGCTGGGTTCTGCTGAGGACTCTCAGAGGAGCTGTAGAATGCAATTTAGATCATTTATTGAGTGACCACAATGGGAAGTATTTATCCACTGATTCTCCTACCCACTGGTCAGGAATCACCCCACGAGGCATTAACTCTTACACTCCCAGATTGACAGTGGAATGCTTCAGAAAGAGACAGAATAGCTGGAACAGTTACCACAGGTGTCCTATAGGGGAACAGGCACCCAGAGCAGAAAGAAAGGCATGTGGTGAAGTTTAGGGAAGGTGCTATCAGGCTTTACCTGGGCAACACTAGGGGTAGCTGCAACAGCTGGGGTGAAAAGGTGGACTGAGAGGATGTGACACAGGACACAAGAAGTACTTGACACAACTACAATGCCATTGTCACTGCTAATCAAATTCATTCCAATTCCTAAGTACCAACTCACACCCAGTTCTAAATCAAATTACTCTATCATTTCAAAGATGTCTTTTTAGAGCTAGTTTGGTCTAATAAGTATTCATATAGGGTCCACAAGAAAACTTGGTTGCTGTGTCTTTAAATCTTGTAATCTAGAACAGCCCACTTTCACCTTGTTCCATGCCATTGATTAGCACACAAAAAAGTCAATTATCCTGTAGAACATTCCATATTTTGTGTTTACCTGATTAGAAAGTCATTTCACTTTCTCTTGCTCTTTTTTAAATTTAAATTTAAATTTTTTAGAGATTGGGTCTTTCTAGTTTGCCCAGGCTGGCCTCAAGTGATCCTCCTGCTTTGGCCTCCTAGAGCCCTAGGATTACAGGAGCTAGCCACTATGCCTGGATTATCTCATTTATTTCTCTATCTCCAATATTTTCTATAAATGATTATAAGCTCCAACGGTTTGGTTAAACACAGAAAAGCTTTTCTGTCAAGGAAAGATTGCAAATGAGGCTATGTGCTTCACAGTGCATCCCACTGGAAGACACATGTGGTGGAGTGAATGGCGCCCCTCAAAAAGATATGTCCACATCCCAGTCCTCAGTTATGAATCTTACCTTACATGGCAAAAGATGTGATTCACTTGAGCATCTTAAGAAGAGGAATTTACCCTAGATATCTTGGTGGATTGCATGTGCAATCATATGTATTCTCACAGGACAGAGGCAGAGGGAGTTTGAAAGAGAAGCACAGAGGTCTTATGAAGATGAAGACAGAGACTGCGGTGATGTAGCCACAAGCCAAGAAACACTAGGGCAGCAACCAAGAATCTAGAAGAGGCAAGAAACGAATTTTCCCCTAAAATCCCTGGAGGGAGCACAGTGCTGCCAGATATTGGACTTCTGGCCTCCAGAATACTGAGACAATAAATGCTAGGTAACAGTAGGAATGTAATAGCCTAATTCCTTCATTGCCAATTTCCCCACAAACTTTCCTTTTAATGGCTCCATTCATTGATGTGTAGCCTGCATCCATTATTTATTTAAGGGAAATAAAATAGTGAGTTGTGGATTCTGTCACTCCTTTCTCCTTTATTGGTAAGATTTTTTTCACACACAAAAGTAAACTTTCCTTGATCACCTTGGGCTTTTTGGTTATTTTAAAATATAGTTCATATAAGAACTACTAAGAATAAATACTTAATTCCGCCTTTTCAACTGCTATATTCCCAAATAAGGAATTGGTCTTGATAGTAATTTAAATCCCAATTTATGCCATTGTTTATCTAACATCTGTCTCCTCCACAAGACGTAAGCTCTGTGGAGCAGAAAATCTGTCTACCTTCTTTGCCGCCTAATCCATAGTGCCTGCCACAAAAGAGAAGCATACCTAAGACATTTTAATAAACAAGAACTCCTACTATCTTGGAGAAATCCCAGAGTCCCAAGAGGAATATGAAGTTGCCCCCTTCTGCTTGCCTTTTCTTTTTTTTTAATCCCAAAGCCCTGAAATTATTTCAGGGGATTTCTTTTCCCCATCCCTAAAGCAAGGAAGCAAAATCCTCTGAGGCAATATAGCAACCCCTTGTGAAGAGAGCCAAATTTTGAGAGGAAGGAATTTCAGGGCCACTTAGGTGAAGTCCCAGCTTATTTTTCTCACCAGAACCATCCTGTTAGGATGTCAGTGCAGGGAGAGACTTTGGCAATCATCTAGTCAAGTGCATTTAAACCTTGCAAATTCAAAACAGCCATCACTACAGTAATAACATCAATCATAGTAGTAACAATCATAAACATACCATACGAATCCCCAGCCTCACTGAAACAACCCCTTCAGGAACATCTCAGGAAACTACATCTTAAGTTCCTTGGATAATTCTGATGTAGCTTGTCTGTAGCACTGGGTTTGAACAATACTGCTATAGTGGAGAGGCTTTCAAAATAATATTTAATAACAGAACCATTGGTAAAACCTCTGTAAAGTTCTGATGTTTTAAAAATTAATTCACTCTAAAACTACTTAATGAAAGCTTCCTAAGAGCTAGAAACTATTCTAGAAGCTGAGCATACAGAGGGAAACAAAATTGAAAAGGTCCCTGCCTGCTATGGTTTGAATGTGACTCCCCAAAATTCACATGTTGGGAACGTAATCTCCAATGCAACAATGTTAAGAGGTGGGGCTTAATAAGAGATTGGGCCCCACCTCTTAAAGTAAGTTCAGCCCCTGGTGCCTCTCTCTGTCTTGTGTGCTCACTCCACCTTCCACCATGGGATGACTCTTACCAGATGCCAGGACCATGCTTTTGGACTTCCTAGCCTCAAGAACCTCGAACCAAATTAAACCTCCATTGTTTATAATTTACCCAGTCTGTGGTATTCTGTTAAAGCAAAAGAAAACAGACTAAGACACTGCCCTTGTGGGACTCCCAATGTAAGCATTGAGAGGCAGAAGGCATAGAACAAACTGAAAATAAATAAGTAAATAAGCATATACATATATACCACAATAGCCCCCTTGTACCTTTCTTAGAAAACATAGGTTTTCCTGAAACACAATTGGAAAGTGTGCTCTCCACAAGTACATGAAGTTACAGGAAACTGTTACCCAACCTCCCAAAGCCAGACCCTGGCAGAGTGGCAATTCCTGCAAACATTCCTTCCTTTGACTCTTATCTACACATGGCTCTTAACATAGAGGTCCAGACAATTTTTTCACTTGACTTGAGTTTTCACTAGCTAATGAACCCGGTTGGGAGGAGAATGACTACCAGAGGGAAGGAGAGAAATACAATCAGCATCAGAATTGGACCATCTTTATCCAAATCAGCCAGAAGGCACAGCAGTTCATGGCAGGGATATGTCTGAAGCATCAAGTCCAGGATTTTCAGCCTGTATTTTGCAGGACCAGAACTGAATCAGCATTACCAAAAAAGCCTTTCAAAATACTAAATCTTAGAATGTTGTCCCTGAATATCTTATTCAATGGAATCAGAGTGATACCTGGAAATATGTATTTTTGTGAATCTCTGTATCAGACCTGTCTTTTTGTTGTCGTGAGAGCAGTAAAAAACAACTCTAGCCTGTTTAAGGGGAAAATAAATATTTTGGAAGTTTATAGTGTGGCTCTCAGAATGAAAGAAAATGCTTAAAATTCAGACCTTGGAAAGGAGAGTTATGGGAGTCTGGGAAACAAAACTTAAAGGATGGCTTCTCCACAAGTCATAGTAAAAAAGAATTGGCCCCTACTGTTATCCATGCATGTGTCACTCTAGTCAAGATTAAATTGATTAAATTCCAATAGAAAGAATGTGACTAACTTGACTTGGGTTATATCTCTGTTTCTTGGCCGTGGAAAGAGAGGTATTTCAATTATCAGTACCATCAAAACTTCAAATCGTGGAGAGATAATTAGCCAAAGACAAAAAAAAAAAAAATGCTGTTAGAGCAAATGTGCACCTCTACCTCCCCAGGTGATTATGAGGCACAGCCAGGTTTGAAAACCAGTGGCTTGGTTCAACCACCAACCAAATATTTGAATTCTCCCTACAACAGACATACCAATGCACTTGAATGCAAACTTCCCAAGATAGCTTGAAGTTCTTTCTTCTTAGAATAAATATATCAATTGCTTTTCCAAAGGAGTCTGCCCTCCCTCATGTCCCTGTTGAATAAACAGAGTATCTCACCTCACAGATAGTCCCAGCTAACTCCTCCCTGCTCAGTTTGCAAGGTCACACTGGCATCTTACTACTCCTTAAGCGCACATCTCCTGAAATTATTTTGCACTTGCTGCTCCCTCTGCATAGGACACTTTTCCTCCAGAAACCACATATCTTATTCTCTCCCTTCCTTCATTCAGTTCCTTAATTTAAATTACCCGGCTGGATGCAGTGGTTTATGACTATAATCCCAGTGTTTTGAGAGGCAGAGGTGAGAATATTGCTTGAGCCCAGGAGTTCAAGACCAGCCTGGGCAACATAATGAGACCTCATTTCTACAAAAAATTAAAAACTAGCTCAGCATGGTGCTGTGTGCCTGTACTCTCAGTTCCTCAGGAGTCTGAGACAGGCGAATCCCTTGAGCCCAGGAGTTTGAGGCTACAATGAGCTATGATCATGCTGCTGTACTCCAGCCAGAGTGACAAAGTAAGATTTTGTCTCAAAAAAAAAAAAAAAAAAAAATGGCTGGGTGTGGTGGCTCCCATCTGTAATCCTGGCATTTTGGGAAGTTGAGACAGGAAGAGTGCTTGAGCTCAGGTTCAAGACCAGCCTGGGCAACAAAGTGAGACCCCATCTCTATAAAAACTATAAAGATTAGCCAGGCATGGTGGCGCATGCCTGTTCCCAGCTACGTGGGGAGCTGAGGTGGGAGGATCACTTGGGCCCAGGAGGTCAATGCTGCAATGATCTGAGATCACATCACAGTACTCCAGCCTGGGTGACAAAGTGAGACTGTCTCAAAAAAAAAAAAAATTACTCTAAGTTCACTTATTTAAAAATCAACTTCACTCCTCTCCCCAGTACTTCCTAGCTCCTTTTCCTGCTTTTTTTTTTCTTTTCACTTATCGCTCTCTGACATACTATACATTTTCTTAATGGATTTGTTCATTGTCTACCTTCCCCCTCTAGAATATAAGCCCCTTGAGGACAGGAAGCTAGTATGTTTTATTCAGTTGTATATCCTCACTCTTGTAACAGTTCCTGTCATATTGAAAATGCTCAATAAACATCTGATGAATATATACATATAACATCTTTGAAACACCTCTATCAGTATCAACTGTGGCACTTTGTTCAAAATTTGGCTTTATGTCCCACCCCCTTTCAGAACCTTCAGTAAGTGGAGACTAGGAATCTGCATTCAGAATCTTCCCAAGCGATGCAAATGAACAACTGAAGTTTGAAAACTGCTACTTTAGTTTTCTCCAAAACCAGCATAAGCCCCCTTTCATGTTATACTTCATTAGATGTTTAAAGACAGCTCTTCTATCCCCTTCCTCTAACCGACTTTGGGTTTTCTTTGTCTTAGACTGAACAGCTAAACCTTCTATAGCCATCCCTCCTACAAGGCCTCTTACTACCCCAGAAGGTCAGGCCGCATTCTCTGAATGCACTTCCATTTATTTTCTTTCCATTTAGAGTGATCTTGGTTGGGGAGTGAGTCTCTAACCAACAGCTATCTAAAGACCCTTGCAGAGCTTTTTGAAATTAGTTCTTACAATTGAGAAACTCTGCCCTTTTTCCCTTTGCACTATCCCTTGGGAAGATGTTCAAAAAGATGATAATGTTCAGGCTTGTGATCTCAGAGTAGAAAATACACCCAGGCTGTGTGTTTCTGTCCTGTGTGTTTTTGCCCCATTAGAGACCAGACAGAGCATCTGTATATGAGTCTCCAACAAACAATCACATGAAAAATGATGTGTGATGAGAAGGCAAAGAGTGCAAAAGAGATCGTCAAGTGAAAGGAGAGGACATAAAGGAGTTATTGTCAGAGAGTGTGTTGGTCAACAGATAGACAGCAATCTAAAGAATGTCTTCTGTTGGAGAGCTACATAGCATACAGCTTATGCTCTACCTGAGTAGGCTAGGTTTTGTTTCATTACACTGAAAGAGTAAATGGTACCTTAATATATATTTTCATTACAAGGGTATCTATTATTCAGATCATCTATGTTAGCTAACTGATTATGCTACTGTGTATTTTTTTATTGTTCCAAAAATTTGAAAAAGTAAATTTGGCAAAAATCTTGGAACTCAGCTTTCCTACAAACTAGAGTAGTCTTTGTTGATTAATTCATATAACCAACGTGCTAGGCAGACTAATATCCAATCCCCCATCAAATATTCACACCTTAGTCCTCAGAACCTGTAAATACATTATGAGACAAAAGGCAAGTGTGATTATATTAAGAATCTTGATGAGGGTAGAAAATCTTGGATTCTTCAATAGGTCCAATTCAATCTCATGAGTCCTTAAAATCAAAGAATTTTTCCTGTGGTTCAGAGAGATGTGACTATGGAAGGATGATCAGAGAGAAGCAAGGTTATTGGCTTTGAAGTTGGAAAAAAGAGCCATAAGCCATGGAATGTCAGTGTCCTATAGAAGCTGGAAAAGGCATGGAAACAGATTCTCCCTGACACCCTCCAGAAAAGACCACAGCCCTGCCAACACCTTGGCTTTAACCCAGGTTTCAGACTTGCAAAACTGTAAGATAATAAATTTGTATTTATTGAAGCCACCAAGTACATGGTAATTTATTATAGAAGGAACAGAAAACTAATACAACCAAAGTGCAGATGTAGTAATAAAATAAAGTATAACAGGTACTATGCTCATAATAGATTCTTTAGTAAAAGTCCCAAATTAGAAACAATTCCGATCTACCAAAAGGCAATTACACCCTGGGTACTGGTCACACGGATATACCCAGTTGACAAAATTCATCAAACTGCAACAGACAATAAATACAATTCTCTATATGTATATTATAAAACAATAAAATTTATTAAAGGGCAATGATGGTACATGTGTCCATGTATGTACCATCTATACTATGCAATCATTTAAAATTCATGGTTTAAAAGAGAAGTCAGCAAACAATCTGGCTCAATGCCTGCTTTGAGCACAACCATACCCATTCATTACATATTGTCTATGGTGGCTCTCTTGCTATGGTGGCAGAATTCAGTAGGTGCAACAGAGACCATGTATCCTGTAGAGGCACTAAAATATTTCCTCTATAGTCTGTATTTCAGGGCATACCACAAGGAGTTCCATGTAGATTTTCTTAAGTTTCTAGATATTTTTTCACAGTCATTGGCACAACCAAAGGCAGAGCTTTCAAACCAAGTCTCTCACCTACCAGGTTGGCAGCCAAGCAGGCAGTGGCTTTTTATTCATCCACTTGACAGATACATATTGAGTGCTGGGTAAACATGGGCCAGGCCCCGTGATAGAAGCTGGATATACTTAAATGTATAAATTACATATGTCTAGCCCCTTGTGGAGGTTATGATTCTATCAATCTGTGCAGTTCAGATGTGGAAGTCCCCAAAGGTGATTCATGAACCACCAGCCTCAGCATCACTGGGAAATTGTTACAAATGCAAATTCTCAGGCCCTACACTGCCTCTATTGAATCATATATCTAGGGATGGACCCATCTATGTGTTCTTACCAGACCAGCAGGAAATTCTGTTGTATGTTCAAGTTTGAGAATCACTGAACTAAACCCAAAAGGTCTGTGCTAGGATAAGTGTTTTGTGAACCAGATTTTAGGAATGGAAATAGCTCTTCATAACACCCATCCTGGAAGATACTTTGTCCACCTTAACTATCTGTCTTACCCATTGTTTTGTTGCTTATAACAGAATACCTAAACCTAGGTAATTCATAAAGAAAGGAATTTATTTCTTACAAATATGGAGGCTGAGAAGTCTGGAGTCAAGGGACGGCATCTGATGAGTGCCTTCTTGCCAGCTGGGACTCTCTGCAGAGTCCCAAGGCAATGTAGGGCATCACATGGTGAGGGAGCTGAGTGTGCTACCTCAGATCTCTCTTCCTCATCTTATAAAGCCACCACTTCCACTCACTTAATAATTCATTAATCCATTAACACATGAATCTATGAATTCATGAATACATTAATCCATTCATGAGGGCAACACCTTCATGACCCAATCCCTTTTTAAAGTCCTCACTTCTCAATGATACCACATTGGGGATTAAATTTCAACATGAATTTTGGAGGAGACAAATATTCAAACCATAGCACTATCCTATGTAATAATTTATTTTTGTTAAAGTTATAGGAAATTGACAGCAAAACACACCATAGAATGTGTAGATTGCTTAACATGTGCAGAATGCAGAGCAAGACACTGCAGTCAATGCTAAGGAAATATAAAGGATGCTTGGTGCTGTGCTGCTTTCTCAGTGAGAGAGAAAAAGAACCCATAGTATCAGCATCATTATATACCAGGAATTGTCAAACATTTTCTGCAAAAGTCCAGGTTGTAAGTACTTTAGACTTTGTGGGCCATATAATCTCTGTCACAACTATTCAACTCTAGTGTTGTAGCACAAAAGCAGCATATTTATAGACAATATGTAAATAAATGGGCATAGCAGTGTTCCAATAAAACTTTATTTACACAAACTGGTAGTGGGCCCTTAGGTTGTAGTTTCCTGACCCCTGTCATATACCATTATTACCATATATCATTATACATGATGCCATGAACCATGCTGTACGGCTTCACCACATATTTCATTTTGTTCAAACTTTTAACGTAATTTTCCCTGTAATTTTGTCATATATGATCACCTAACTTTGACCTTCAAAAGCTCTGTTAATATCTTGTTAATGAAAACATTATTCAGAGCAGTAACCTTCAAGATATAATCTTACTTCAATGAATGAATACATTCTACTTGTTTATTATCACAATACTAGCTTCTGTAAAAAAAATTCTGAGGTTAGCATTGCTATTTTAGAAATTAGAAACTAAAACTTAAAGAGGTTAAGCAATCATTGAAGTTCATAGAAAAAATAATTTTTTGAGCCAGGGTTCAAACTCTAGTATTTTTGGCACTGAAGCAGCCATTTCTGGGTACTATCTCCCCATGGAGTGAATATGCCTAAAATCTAACCAGAAATTGGGTTCAGGGTACAAATGGAATATTCATGCCTCTGTGGCTATTTCTCTTCTTGACTGTGTCCTATAATTATTATTTCAGTTTAAAAGCATTTCATGTCTTTAAATTTCATGACAATCACACATACATCATAGATAAGTCATAACCCAAAACCCTAAGCACCTTACTAGTTAAGTAATGATAGAATAGGAAACATTCTGTAACAGCTCAATCAGTAATACAATATCCTTCACAATATAGTTCTATAGTCATCTGTATTAGTCTATTCTCATGCTGCATAGTAATAAAGACATAGCCCAGACTGGGTAATTTATAAAGGAAAGAGGTTTAATTGGCTCACAGTTCAGCATGATTGGGGAAGCCTCAAGAAACTTACAATATGTTACAATCAAGGGGAAGCAAACCCGTCCTTCTTCACGTGGCAGCAGCAACGAGAAGTGCCAAGCAAAAGGGGAAAAGCCCCTTATAAAACCATCAGATCTCGTTAGAACTAACTTGCTAACTAACTCACTATCACAAGAACAGGATGGGGAAAACAGCCCCCATGATGCAATTATCTCCACCTGGCCCCTCCCATGACATATGGGGATTATGGGTACTACAAATCAAGATGAGTTTGGGTAGGGACACAGCCAAATCACGTCATCATCTATCCCAGGTCTAATATCTACGTGACTGTTGGCAGGTCTTTTTCCTCCTTAGACAATTTTCCAGTCTAAAGCAGAAGGTCTTGGTCTATTGTTTATAAAGCTAACTTTAAATTCCAAATTCTAATTCTATAACAATATGACATTCTTCCTCAAAGTCTTCCTTTCTTATGGAACACAATCGCATATGGTTACAGAATGCATTCTTTGGCTCTTGATACATATGTTGAACCAAATGTCCAACTTTGTAGGATTTACATCCTTAAAAATTAAGAAATGGATCATTTCAAGCCATAGAGGAGAAACAAATATCTGGGGCCACCATCATTTCTAAAGAAATAGTAAACAAAACCAAAGATGATAGAATCTTCAGGGAGTTCACTTGTGATATTCTGCAAATAGGAAGTGAAAATGAAAGTGATAAAATAAGGCTTGTTAAATCTGAGACTATGAGCAGATCTGTACAGATGGGAACATCAGTGAACAAGCACCCATGCATGTTTTCAGGTCAGATGAAGAGCCACTGAAAATAGATCAGAAAGCAACAGAGCCTGGCAGGGTGCATCTGAAAGAAAATAATTTAAACTTAGCCTCCATGGGAAAAAGAAGCTCACCATCATCCCATTTCCCTTATAAGATATGGTTCTAATATGTTGGTCATTCAGAAAACAAGAGTCAATGGAGAGAAACACAGGATTTGGACAAACACATGAACAAAGAAATGGGTTCCAGCCTTTCCTGGGTATTCCGCAGCTCAACAATAAGAATGAATTTTTTTCGTTCATGCTGAAATGAAAAATTTAAAACTTTTGTCATGAATCTACATTTATTTAATTTAAAGGGTCATATTATTTTCTCAGATTTTGTCCTTCCCTTTTTGTTGTTGTTGCTAAATTTCTTTCTTTTGCAAGAATGATAAGAATTTAGTTGGCTTTGCTTCTTTGTTGCCTTCACTTAAGAAAATAAAAGTAAATTTTGTCAACTTTATATCAGTTCCATTAAAAAAAAAAATTGAAATTGGGTACAATGTTCACTGCTTGGGTGATGGGTACACTAAGAGCCCAGACTTTGCCACTGAACAAATATACCCACAATTCAAAACTGCTCGGGTACCCTCTGAATCCATACAAATATTAAAAACTAAATTTAATTTAAAAACAAAAATATTTGAAATTATTTTGGTTCATGAAACCCAAAAGGCTCAGGGGCCTGCTTATCGTGTGACATTTGGATGCTGTCACTCTGTGGATCTTGATAACAGCTTCATTGTTGAGCACCTATTCAAGTCAAGCACTTTACATTCATTATTTATAATTATTCCCCAAATTCTGCAAGGCATATATCGCCATTCAAAGTCTACGAATGATGATGATGAAGTTCACAGAAGTTAAAGGACAAGCCCAAGGTTACACAGCTATTAAAATGGACATCCTCAATGTCCTTTCTCAAAGGCAATGCAGCCACTTACATCTGACTACAAACCCACAGGAATCTCCATGGTGAATTATTGAAATTTGGCAAAACTCTTTTTTACTTCAAAGGGACACAAATGGCAATCAACAGACTCACATTCATCCTCACAGGCAACCCCCACAACTAAAATGTGAACATTTTCCCCTAACAGCAAAAAAGTTGTAAGTGATTTTAAATGTTTATATGTCTTAATGTGGCTCAATCCATCAGTAGCATTTTGGATATACTCCATTTTGGAAGAGTCGGAAAAACAGTTGGCAGCATTTTGTGCATTTTATTTTAATTTAGAGGGGGGACATTTGAGATCTGCAATTAAAAAGAGGTTTGCTTTGGCTGTGATGAACTGATGTAATTCACAATTTAAACTCATTTGAGAAAAATAACAACAGCTACAACTGTCACATTTGCCAGGGAGGGAAATAGGATGAACAACAACAGGGCCCGGGAGGAGAAAAACAGCTCATTGACAGGACTACAGATTACACAGATTAGTCATTGAAAGGGCAGAGTAAGCATCCATGGACAATCATTTGACATTTTACAAAATAGAATGGCGACTGCTTAACAGTATTTTCAAAGGGATTCACCAAGAAGCTTTGATAATGATGGCCTATTTGAAGCTACAACCTAGTGATAGGTGGGGTATTAAAAGAAGGAAATTTTGCACACTGAATTGTTAAATTAGAATGTAAACTGGAGCCCAGAGTGGCATGAAATATATAGAACCAGTAGTCATAGAGGAAATCTTTCCATTCTGTCCCGTCACAAGTGAAAACTGAGAATTCTCACAGCTTGAGATTTTAAATCCTGGGGAAATTATAAATGGCTGGGTTTACTAAGGGACTACTCTGGGTCTGCAAAACTAACACTTACCCAGTGAGTGGTTTACAAGAAAGCCTATGTTCTTGTGAGGCTTATTGCAGCATCCTCTTTGAAAACTCCTCTGGTCTTGAAAGTGAGTGAGACTTTGACAGAAACTAAGTTTTATTTCCCATGTGATGAACTCAAGCTATGGCTCAATGTTTTGAGTTTTTCACTCAAGCAATCAACATATATGAAGGAAATGACAGTTTGAAATATCAAACTGCATTTTGCTTCTTGGGAGGAAGTTGGTTTCCCCATTTACAGCTCTTCTGCCATGAAGATTGGGCTAAGAAGCTGAGACCAATTGCTGCAGAGATGGAGACAGAAGTGATACACAACCAGATATTTCCAGGAAGGAAAGTGGAAAGCCCTGCTAACAGGTATAGTCTTAAGGGAGACCAAAAAAAAAAAAAAAAAAAAGGCCAAGAATCTAGACCCTTTTGTCTTCCTATGTGCCTAGCAGATACGACCTTTGGACTCCAAAGTGCAACAAGCTAGCTACAGGCAAAGACAGCATTAAGGACTGTCACCCAAATACCAGAATGAGATAGGATCCCCCTTATAGCAACTGCTCGGGGAAGAAAAGCCAGAGAAGGGGAAGGATAAGCATCTAGAGCAGCTCTGTCCAATAGAAACGTCATGCAAGCCATGCATACAATTAAAAACCTTCTGGTAACCACATTTGAGAATGTAAAATTAAACAGGTAAAAATTTTAATACTATAGTTTATTTAACCCAATATAATCAATATTCTATAATTTTAATATATAATCAATACAAAAGTACTAATCAGATATTTTACATCTTTAAAATCCAGTGCATATTCCATTGGATTTCATTTACAGCAAAGATCAATTCAGACTAATCACATTTTAGGTGCTCAGTGGCCATGTGTATTGAGTAGCACAGATTAGAATAAATCAAGTTTAAATTTTGGGGCATTTTAAATCAGAAAAAAAACAAGGGACCTTGAATAGACAAAACTATTGGCTTATTTTTCTGCTTAAATCCAGGGCAACAGTTAAAGAGAAAAGAGAGACCAGTATTAGAAAAATAAAAGTCGGCCAGGCATGGTGGCTCCTACCTATAATCCCAGTGCTTTTGGAGACTGAGGTGGGAGGATCACTTGAGCCTAGGAGTTCAAGACCAGCCTGGTAACATATGGTAACATAACCTCTTCTCTACGAAATTTTAAAAATTAGCCAGGTGTGGTGGCACACATCTGTGGTCTCAGCTACTTTGGAGGCTGAGGTGAGAGGCTTATTTGAGTCCAGGAGGTCAAGGCTGCAGTGAGCCAGGTTGATGCCACTGCACTCCAGCCTCAGTGACAGAGCAAGACCATGTCTCAAAAAAATGAAAAATAAATAAATTAGTTAAACTGGAACCATAGAATTATGTAATTGATTTACTGTACTATTTCAGGTATCGCATAGAAAATCTAATCCTACTGCACAGAAGTCTACTGAGTGTCTACCATGTGACAGGTTTGGATGGGACTGAGAAAATGCAAAGATTAATAAGACACAGAATTGTTTATGATGCTCAGGGGTAGGCCCATGATAAAAAATAATAAAGACGTGATAGAACATAAATAGAGACAAAAAGCAACAGTGTGGGAATCCAGGAAAGTCAGTAATTAATGTTTCTGGGTTGCTGTTGGCCATAAGCTCAAGGAGGGTTGCAACCATATCTGTTTTATTTGCCACTTTCTCAACAGTACCTGACATAGGTAGGGCTCAATAAAAATGTGTTGAGTGAGTGAGTGAACGATTGCTGGTTAGAGAGAACCAGGTGAGGAAAGGCCTCATATTTGGTGTGGTATTTGAATTTGGCTTTGAAGAACTAACTGGTCTTCACCTAGGAGAGTAGAACGCTTTAGACCAAAAGACCTGAACATCCAGGTAGGTGGATATTTAGGGCACATTCAGTCAATGATATTTGATCTTGTGAGACAGGAGTGTAGATGGAGACAGAAGATGAGATGGAAAAGTTAGGTTGGGACCAGATGGTAAAAAATGTGGAGGGGTTTCTATGAACTATTTGCAGGATTAGTCTATTCTAGCCACGTACCGATAGCAGTATAGTGAGGTTAAAAATTCCTGCAATGCTAAAACAGGCTTTTGCAGCATATTGATCTCCTGTTTTTAGAGCTTTCAGAAAGCAATCAACCATCAGACAGCCTAACAGTGGTAAACGACAGTATACATTCTTTAGAGCTGACTGTACATTGCTGTTGCATTTTCCCCATCTCAGTTAAATTTCTTTTTCTTTCCTGAATAAATTTACTGAGAGAACAATATAAGCAGTGAATAAAATGAAAATGCACTGGGTTACATTTCACCCCAAAATAATAGAATGAGATTTTTTTTAATGGGAAGAGGAGTGGCAATTTTTGCTCACTGTTATCATCAAGGATTTCTTATCTACTAAAATAATATCAAATATACTATCCAACTGGTAATATTAACACATAAATCCCAGGACTACATCTAGAAATGTTTCTGCTATAAAAAAAGAATGTTCCTGACTAATGTGGTACAGTTATAAACTCAATGTGCATATGGCAATAGCAAGTTTAGAGAGTGGCAATAAACAAACAAAAAAATAAAGAGGAGAGGATAGTTTATGAAGCTTATAAAGGCCTTATTAGAGCATTCGGGTAATTGGAAATTTGAATATGGCCAATACAATTTGGACCCAGGTTAAAACAGAGTTGGTTCAGTGTTGTGGTTAGCAAAATAAACATCAGAGTCAGATATGCAAGGGTTTCAGTACTGGCTCCTTTTGTTACTACAAGGTTGGTGCAAAAGTAATGGCAAAAACCGCAATTACTTTTGCATCAACCTAATAGTAAGTGACTTACCTCTCTGATCGTCAGATTTTTATCCATAAAATGAGGGGATCATAACCCTAACACTAAGGGTTGTTATGAACACTGCATGCAATTATAAAGAAGTTCCTGACACATGGTAACAGCTCAAAAAACTGATGGCTATTGTTCTTCAGTCATTGAACAATTTTTCAGCATCTATTATGTACTAGTTTTCGGAAAATCAGAGACAAAAATATCTGACTTGAAAAAGTTCATTGTCTAATGTGACAAATATTTTCTGTAAGAGCATACATCATTACATAGACCCAGAATATATGCTCTATATAATAATAGTAATGTGTTTCTCATACAGGTTCACATAGCTTAGCATTTCTCAATTTCAGCATGGTTGACGCTTAGGGATGGATAATTCTTGCTTGTGAGGGCTGTCCTGTGTGTTGTACAATGTTTATACACATCTCTGGCCTCTACCTATGAGATACCAGTAGCATTCGCCAGTTGAGATAACCAACAACATCTAGTCATTGCCAAATGTCTCTCCTTGGTTGAGAACTACTGGCATAGCCTGATGGAGATACTGCCTAAAAATCAGCCAGTATGGCTAAGGTTTTATTTAGTCACCAAAACCTGACTCCACATCCCCCAGTTTGGTGACATAACCACTTATCACTACAGCATCATCTGAATCTTGCCTCTACTCTATGTTCTGACACCCTCTTTCCTAATCCAGACCCCCTCTCTCTCTCATCAGAGCCACTGCCCAACTTGAACTGGTCTCAGGGCCTCTTTTCTCTTCCCACTCATTATACACATGGCAAGTAGATTGATCTCAAAACACAGCTCTGATCATAACACTCTCCTCTTCAAAAACCTACCCTTGTTCAGGGCAGGAATTTGCTAGTGCTTCATTGGCAGTGATAGAGAAATCAGTTTGTCTTGCTTTGCTTGGAACTTCCCCAGCTTTAGCATTTTAGGTTTGAAAGACTGAGAGAGCCCTGGCAAATCAGGGTAACTGGTCACTCACAGCAGTGAATTCAGTTTATTTCCAGATAATTTTTCTGTAGAACTCCAGAATGTACATAACAGACATGAATCTTGGGCCTTAGACCCAGGTTGGTAAAATTTGTCATATATCTGTATTTGTATTTTTAAAATAACAGCTTAATTTCTGATTGTCCCTCTTTTTTTTTTTTTTTTTAGGAGGAAAGAAAATCTCAGTCTAATTCGTGACCTCTCCCACATTCCCAGGGTTGAGCCATGGTGCTGTGATCCTCATCTGAGCCGAAAGTCTCAACAATATAGAGGCTTTCCTGGTTTCTCAGTGATGTGTGGGACCAAGGAATTAGCATCCATTACCCTCACACTCTTCCTGCCCACCTGGCCCTTCCAGTGCACAGGGTCTCTGCTGCTTCCATGCTGTGTCTGTTCATGGACAGCCATTGTCCTGAGGCTTTACTACCTCCCAGGTAGCCCCAGGATTCAGGCACTTCTAAACTTCCCTTTGGTCTCTCCAACCCCTCCTCAATGTGGAGGGATACCTCTAATCTTGGGGGATGGGGAGAGGAAATCATATGCTCCCCCTTACTTCTTTAGCACATTTTGGTATGTATACCTGTAAGTTTTAGTCTTTTTACTTTTCTATTATCTTCTTCACCCAATTCCTCCAAAATTTCATCAAGGGGTCATAAACAGGTGGCCCTGGGGCTGACTACAGCGCACAGACAAGCATTGTGTGGCTTGCACAGTGTTTGGTTTTGTTGTTTAAGTTAGATTTGAATCCTTTAAAGGAGAAAAGTGGCTCTTCGGTTTACTACAGACCTCATCATCTCCTGGTTCTCTTGCACCTCGTCCACTTGACCTGTTTACGTTCCCTGTCTCATCCTTCTAGGTAATTTGAGTTTCCAACCTGTGGCCTTCACTATGGAAAAACAAAACAGGCCATGACTGTATACAGCATATTCTTATTCGAGCTAAAGGAAACACACAGAGGAAACATAATATAGATTCATATCTGTGACTCTATAGATAACAACTTCATGTCTCAAAATACTATGTTAGCCACACATGAAAAGATAGCAGCAAAGGTGCCACAGTGATGTGCGGGCAGGAGGTGCAGAGCACCAACACCTGGCCTCCTGAGTTTCAAAACCACAAGTCTGCTGGATGAATACAAATCTGTACAATGGCATTTCAGGCTGCTTGTCATAAGGCAATTATCTCCTTTTTTAGTTCTCTCTTTCTCAGCCTCAACAATCAAACTATGTAACTTGCCCTTGCCTTCATCTGCCCTACTCACTTTGCCCTGAATGATTTAGCTCATTATCTTCCCTCTATCCCTGAATGTCCTTCCTACTGATATCTATAGTCAGAAGCTTAATTATCCTTCAAGTAGGAACTCAAACTCTATCTTCTTATGCTTTTACAAAAGGTTCTTGTCATCTTTTCAGGCTCATCCTCCTTTACCAGCCCATCAGCCATAGGAATTCCTCAGGAATCTTAGGGCCTCTCTTTTGATCCCCCTCCTTGGATAATCTCATTCATGATCATAGGTTCAATTATTATCTTTATGCAGATGGAGCGCGCACACACACACACACACACACACACACACACACACATATATATATGCTCAGCCTGGGAGAGACCACATATTTAATACATATTTAATTTTAACAGGTTTTTTTTTGGTTGTTGTTGTTGTTTTGAGACAGGGTCTTGTTCTGTCACACAGGCTGAAATGAAGTGGTGTGAACACAGCTTACTGCATCCTCAAACTGCTAGGCTCAATCAACCCTTCTGCCTCAGCCTCCAGTGTAGCTAGGATGACAGGTATGCATGCTCAGCTAACTTTTTTATGTTTTGTAGAGGCAGGGTCTCACTTTGTTGCCCAGGCAGATCTCAACAGCTCCCCTTTTTTTTTTTTTTTGGATGTTTCAAAAGCATCTCAAGTTCAGCATGACTTAACTAATGATCTTTCTCCACTTAACTGAGATCCTTTCTCAGGAATGGCCACTGTGAATCAGCCATTCTATTAACATGCCAGAAACCTAGATGTTGTTTAGGATGTGCCCTTCTTTCTTACTACCCATATCTAAAACATCACAAATGTGACGTTTTGTAAGGGGAAGATGGCCCAATAAGACCCACTCAAAAGATGGTGTTCATCATTGTAAATTGTGGGCACTTTGATTTCCTTCTTTTAGTGTTTTTGGAAGGAATCATTCATCAATTCTGGGACATTGATAGCGTGAATTTCATAATTGGTAAGGATGAGAAGGGAAGTGCCTTGGCTGTGATAATTCCCCAGGATAAATATCACAATGTGAGGACCTATCTGAGTAGCCCACTCATGACTCCAGGTGCCTACCACTCTCTGTCACTGTGAACCCAGCTGTATTAGTCTAGGTTCTCCAGAGAAATAGAACCAATAAGAGATACAACTATAGATATAGATTTACTATAAGGAATTGGCTTGCATGATTATGGAAACTGAAAATTCAAAGATCTGCAATAGGCAAGTTGGAGACCCAAGACCAAAAGCAACAGGAGACTGATGTTCCAGTTTGAAAACAGACAGAGAAGGAGATTTTTTTCTGCTGCAGCCTTTCATCTTATTAGGCCTTCTCAACAGATTTGATGAAGCCTGCCCAAACTAATGAGGGCAATCTGCTTTACTCAGTCCACCAATTCAAATGTCAGTCTCATCTAGAAATACCCTCACAGATACACCAAGAAATAATATTTCACCAAATATCTGGGCACCTCGTAGCCCAGTCAAGTGGACACATAAAATTAACCACCACTCTCACTAAACATTGCTAACTCATCAACTAAACCTTCACTACCATCCCACTCAACCTCACCTCACCTCACTACCAACCATCAAGTCAACCTCACCTCACTAACTCATCAACTTCAACCTTCATCCCACATGGAGGCCAGGTTCACCAAAGGGACATGCATCCCTTCTCCTCTTAATCACAAGCTCCAACCATTCCTGGTAGCAGAGGCTGTGTCTAACCATCAGTCTTTCTCTGAAGGAGAAAAGAATGCCATAAAAACACAGCATTTCCCAAAGTCCCATATGGAACACCAGTCCCATAAGATATTCTGGGGAAAAAAAGAAAGATTTCTTGAAAACAAAATGTTATATCCCCATATGAGTTTTCTATGCTGCATAACACATCACCACAAACTTAGCAGCTTAAAACAACCATTTTTTATCTAGGTCAGGAGTCCAAGCTTGGCTTGGCTGGGTGCTCTGCTCAGAGTCTAACAGGGGTGAAATCATGGTGTTAGCTATGTTCTTTTCTGGAATTCAGGGTCCTCCTTCAAGCTCATATGGTAGAATTCAGCTCCTGGTAGAGGCTGAACTGAGGCCCCCAGCAGAGAGAGGTGTACTCTCTCCACAGGCAGTCGCACTTAGCTGTCTGTTCTTCAAGGTCAGCGTGAAGAGCCCAGTCCCTCTTATTCAGTCAGGCCCACACAGGAGATTCTCCTTTTTGACTAATGCAAAGTCAACTGATTTGTGATCCTTCACTTTTGCTACATCATATAGCCTACTCACAGGAGTGCTATCCCATCAGTTTCACAAATCCCACCCTCACTCAGTGGAAGATCAGATAGGACAGGTAGGCTAGGGGGTTAGAATCCTAGGAGCCTGCCATAACTCAGATTTAGTTTGTGAATTAGCATATTATGGGCTCTGAGAAATCCTATAGTAAAGAAATATGGTTAACTTTGTTCCACCTATTGTTAACCAAATTCATTTGGCCCATATAAAAACGTAATTTTCACATAGCACCAATTATCATCTCTGTAATTACTGGTTTGTGTCATCCATGTTTTGGGATATGCTGAAACAGAAAAGGCCTGCACTGTGAAGTTAGACTGTCCATGATTAAAATTCCCACACCGGACCAGGTGCAGTAGCTCATAACTGTAATCCCAGCACTTTGGGAGGCTGAGGCAGATTGTTTGAGCTCAGAAGTTCAAGACCAGCCTGGGCAATATGGCAAAACCCTGTCTCTACTAAAAATACACACGCATTAAAAAATCATAAAGAAAAAAATTTAAAAATTTTTTTAAAGTAAAAAAAATCCCCACTGTGACACTTCCAAGTGACTTCAACTTGGGCAAATTTCTTGACCTCGCATAACCTTGATAAAATGGATGTGGACTATCAGCACTCCACTTCTCAAGCTGTTACCACAATGCAAAGGAAGTAATTAACACCTTGGAATATGCCTGGCACAGGTTAGAGGTCCAAAAAGATTTTTTTAAAACATTTTGGCTCCCTTCTTTCCCATTTTTCACATGAAATTTTATAAACAATTACAAAAATGATACTCTATTAACGTAAGAGTGTTATAAGCTTCCTAGATAACAGACTTGAAGCTTCATAACATCCTTAAGCTAAAAAAATTACTTAAATTTAAGAGGTAGGTTGGGCATGTTGGCTCATACCTATAATCCCATCACTTTGGGAGGCTGAGACAGGTGGATTACCTGAGGTCAGGAGTTCGAGACCAGCCTGGCCAACATGGCAAAACCCTGTCTCTACTAAAAATACAAAAAAAATTAGCTGGGTGTAGTGATGCACACCTGTAGTCCCAGCTACTCAGAAGGCTAAGGCAGAAAATCACTTGAATCCGGGAGGTGAAAGTTGCAGTAAGCCGAGATCATGCCATTGCACTCCAGCCTGGGCAACAGAGCAAGACTCAATCTCAAAAAAATCATCATCATAATAAAATAAATAAATAAATTTAAGAGGTAGAATCTTTATTTATTCTGCCCATTGTAATTAATTTATGTTTAAAACAGCATGTCTCATCCATACTACCAGCACAATGAATCCAGAAATGAATCATTGGCATATGTATGTAAAGAGTTTCAGAACCCTTCTAAACCACCAAAGCAACAAAAACATGAAGAATTTGATGTTATTGTCTAAGTTGAATTGGTTAACATTGATTGAGATGTAACAACAATGTTAACTGCCGTTCCTTTTATAATAATTCAAGCAAAGTATTATGTAAAACCTTCAGCAACATAATGAAAATCAAAAGCTATTTAACGCCTTCAGAACAAGTACCAACTATTAGAGAGAAATTATTTGACATTTAGGCTAACCTGCAGGGGAATGTCTATACAGTACTGATTAAAAAGGTATAAAATGACAAAACTTGTGATTAATATTTAAACACTGTAACAATTGTGTGACCTCCTGCAAAGCATCCTTTCTCAACCTCAGTTTGCTTATCAATAAAATGAGTATAGTACCCACATCATAGGAATATTGTAAAGATAAAATACATAAAACTTAGTGTAGTGTGCATTACTTATTAAATGCAAAGTTAATTATTATACAAATTCAAGTTACAATTTGTGTTAGTCCATTCTCACAGTGTTATAAAGAACTACCTGAGACTGGGTAATTTATGAAGAAAAGAGATTTAATTGGCTCACAGTTTCGCAGGCTGTACAGGAGGCATGGCTGGGGAGGCCTAAGGAAATTTACAATCATTGCAGAGGTGAAGGGGAAGCAAGCACGTCTTCTTATGGATGGCAGGAGAGAGAGAGAGAGAGAGAGAGAGAGAGAGAGAGAGAGAGAAGGGGAAGATGCTACACACTTTCAAACAACCAGATCATGTGAGAACTCTATCACAAGATAGCACTTGGGGGATGGTGCGAAGCCATTATAACCACCTCTATGGTCCAGTCACCTCCCACCAGGCCCTGCCTCCAACACTCAAAATCCCAATTCACCATGAGATTTGGGTGAAAACACAGAGCCAAACCACATCACAATTTGACCTCAATTTTTGTTGTATGCTGTGCTTTGAAATCCTTGAATGAAAAGTTGTTGATGAATTCTGAACAATTCAGAAATTTTAGACTGAAGTTCATGTTGTATCTATCACTTATTAAAAGAAAAAAGTGATTGTATTATTCAATGTCATTAGGCATTAACAGAGGGAAGAAAAGTATAGAGAATATATTACTCACAAGCAAAATTCTTTCTAAATGGAATCCTTTACAATGTATCCCATGAGGCATCTGGAGGTCTTTAGGGACACAAAACAATTTATTGAAACTTCTGTGCAAATTGAAACTCATATTTGGAGCAATGCATTAAGAATGTACAGATTATTTATTCACCCTCTTCTCTGAAGGAATTGCAGAGATCACTTTTATTATACAAATGCTCCTTCAGTGATTACAATCCCTTCTCTCTGACACATGGAAGAGAAAGGAATAAATGCAAGTGCATAAAAAATGAAACCTACTCTGATAGATAAATTGCATATATTCAAGAATGAGGAAAATTGTGTGTGCATGTTATCATATTAAAAAAATAAAATATATTTGGAACTCCTTGAGTTTCCTTCCTCAATAATGAGAGGCACAGAATGAGAATGTTCACTTATAGTAATTTTATCAGCACACCATCAGTGAGGCCAGAATGAATGGTAGACATTACTCTTGCAGAAACATGAATAGGATATCATTTTGATATTACTTCTGCAAACACAGCTAGCAAAGCCAATGTTCATTCTAAATTGCTGGTGAAGGTTTCACAAGAGTCACAACAAATAAAGAAAAAATCCTTGCAATTTAACCAGCTTTTACTGGGAGCTGTAATTTACCCAGTCCTTTCCTGGGCACTATCATAAATATAAGAAAAAGATGTTGATATTTTCCAGTGCTAACAGGTGAGGTTGGGTTAATTCCGTACTCCACAATTCCAAGGGAGCTAGCCTGAGAGTTTTTATAGTGTGTAAAACATAGGGTTGAGGCTGGGCATGGTCGCTCACGCCTGTAATCCCAGCACTTTGGGAGGCCAAGGCGGGCAGATCACCTGAGGTCAGGAGTTGGAGACCAGCCTGGCCAACATGGTGAAACCCTGTCTCTACTAAAAATACAAAAATTAGCTGGGCGTGGTGGTGGGCGCCTGTAATCCCAGCTACTTGGGAGGCTGAGGCATGAGAATCTCTTAAACCCAGGAGGCAGAGGTTGCAGTGAGCCAAGATCACACCACTGCACTCCAGCCTGGGTGATAGAGAAAGACTGTGTCTCAAAAACACCAAAAAAACAAACATACAAAACATAGGGTTGGGATTCACTCACTTGGGGGCGTGGGGCACCTGACTTTGCCACATAAAGTGTAAACATGGGTAAATTTCTTAACTTTTCAGACTTCATTTATTCATCAAATAAGAATAAAAATACCCACCTCTTATCTTCATTATGGGGATTGAATGGATTAATGTATATAAAATATTTAACCCAATATGCTATAGACGTGCCATGGTGGTTAACGTCTGTCTTTGGCTTTCCCCCGTATTAGCCTCTGAGACAGGGATTTTGGTGCAAGAAATTTATTTGAGAAGTGATCCCAAGACACAGAGGGAGAAAAACTGAGACATGAGACAGAGAAGGAAGATAATAAAGGGTGATTTATTGAGCAGGTGACTGCTGTGGGTAACAGAACCCAACTCACTGGGGGAACTCAAAACAAAGTAGAACAGCTTTAGAATTACCCCTTCCCAGAAGCAAAGGTGCTAAGGTACTTATCTACCAACTTTCTGTTATTGGTTTAGGATTGATTCCTGGAGCATTAACCTTTCTGCACTTCTAGCCTGCCCTGCATGCTGGCCAAGCTTGCTTCCAAAGACAGAGAAATGACCTTAGGTGGAGAGAATTAAAGGGTTTTCAGTAAGCTGACTACAGAGGCAAGCACTTAGGGGATACAGACAGAGCTTCAACAGGATCTTCATGACTAAGACTTTATTTAACTTCCCCATGACTCCTTAGCCTCTAGGCTCTCACTGCTTTATGAGGCTTCTATAATTCAGGTAAAATCTTTCTATTTGTATTCTTTCCATTTGAAAATGTTAGGCCAACAGGATTTGAATGTATACCATCTGGGTTGAGTGGAGTTAGAGCTTTGAACTTGGACATACAGATTTTATAGAGAGTTGGCTTGCTAGATGATCTCAAAGAGTTCACAATTGAATTGGGGAGACTGTACATACACAAGTGAAAACATGTAAGTCAAATGCAATTTAGAAGTTTAAGGCACTAAAGTCAGCGCAACGGCATTTTCTAAGAGGTAAGACAAAGTTTCATCACTGCAAAATCTGCTGAAATTCTTAATGTTTTTCATCTAGTATCATTTGCCATTTTACTTTGAAATTTCAAGGCATCTGAATAGAGCACACTTAGTGTTGATTTGTTAAAGTGTGAGCTGTTTGGCATGACAGTAAAACGGACTAATCGTTCAGTATAGTAGAGTAAAAACGACCAAATTTTGGATACTGAATTCTTCTGGTTTATTATTTTGAACAGAAAAGAGAGAAGAAAATAGGTTATTTCCCAACTGTGGTATAAATACAGCATCAAAGCTGAAAGTAAGCATATAAAATTGGAGAAGCTTTTCTGAATATGTAAGTTGTGCTAATTAGAGTAGATAAAAATCATCTAATGAGTATCTAACTTTGTGTGCAGATCTGTGCTTAGAAAGATGGTGAAGTAAGAAAAAAAACATAGGCTTTATTGAGTTAAAAAACAGAGATCTAAGCTCTGTTTCTTATTAGCTGAGCAATTAGGTAACTTAGTTTCTCTCTCTGAAGTCTAAACGCATCTTCCCTTAAATGGGCATAATAAGACTTACCTCACAGTAGTGTGAAAAGAATATGATATATAAATGCAACATGACATGTAAAAGTGTTAGAGGCCATCAACAGGTGAACAGACAAACAAATTGTGGTATATCTTTACAACAGAATGCTACCCAGCAATAAAAAGGAATGAACGACTGATGCAGAAACCAACATGAATTAATCTCAAAATAAATACAACAGACAAAGGAGAGTATATACTCTAGGATTCTATTTATATAACATTTTAGAAAATATTTAATAATCTATAGTGATAGAAAGTATATGAGTGATTACCTGAGGATGGAGGAATACGGAGGAGTGAGAGGGCACAGGAAACTTCTGGGGTAAGCGAGATGTTCATTATCTTGATTGTGGTGCCGGCTTCATGGATGTATAGATATGTCAAAATTTATCACACTGTGCACATTAAATGTGTGCCATTATTGTATGCAAATTATACTACAATAAAGCTGTTGACAAAACAGTATTAGGTGCTCAGTAAATGCAACTGTCCTTTTCTAAGTGTGTGTTTATCGGACCTTAATGCAACTTGCTTGGGGTCAAATTTGGTAAGTCCAAATCAGCTGAAGCTATACAGATTTTGTCTGCCCATCACTTCTTTCTTCTTCAAAAGAGCAACATGATAGTCCCTCTTTTGGTAAATCTCTCCTCCCTGGCTCAAAAGCATGGTGCTTATTGGGGTTGCCAATCATAGAGACCCAACATTTTGGACACTTAGGAATGGGCAGGGAACACCATGCAGCCCTTTCAGATCCGCTCTACCAAATGCTGTGTGCCCAGCCCCCAACTACTTCTTCCTTTTGCTGCAAAGTTTGTATCTGCAACCTTCTTCAGAGGATTGCCTTGGAGCTAACAGGGCTGCCGTGCCTATCGAGAGCCAGGGTTTACATCCCACTGACCAAGGCAAGCTGTAACCAATGACTGGCACAATGTTGCTTTTGCCCAGCTCCCTTGCTGTGGGAGTGGACAAATTCTGACATGTAATTTATGCTCTAAGCTCTCTGTGGCCCAAGGCTGGCACTTCATCTGAAATTGCAGCTTTGACCAGGAATTTTCTCTTCTTTATCCTGCCTTCATATACCCTTACCATTTTCTACTAAGAAAATTTCCTTAATAAAACCTCTTGTACCTGAATCTGACTTGAAACAGCATGACAGCCACCTCTTTGGCCACTGAGATTTCCAGGAATACACCTGGGACTCCAGCTGACCTCATGAGGGTCTTTTAGATATTTTGAGACTTGAGCTAGGGCTATCTTTCCTCTTTGGTCATAATGAAGTATGGATGTGACACTGGAGCTCCTAGGTTCCCCACCTTGAGAAAAAAACTACTTTGAAAGGAATGCTAAACAGAGAAACTCACCAGAGATGAAGTGAGAAACTCCTGGTGATGGTTGGGTCCATGATGCCAGATACCTTTAACAACAGCACTCTTTTTCCTTCTGGGGTTGTTCACGCTGACCAATAAATAAAGCATGTATTTTGAGTCATACTCAAATATTTAAAAAATATTTTTCATACTTTTCAGTTGTTTTTAGTAGTTTGAATTGATTTTCTTTGGAATACCAAACTCTCCCCTTGCACAGACTGATGAGATGAAATCACAGTGGGGGAATTTGGAGCCTAATTTGGAGCCTCATGAAAGAATCTTAGGTTTCTTTCATTAAAAATTATACTTTTCCACAAGACACAGACAATAACATAAAAACTCATTGTATCAAGGAAAAGCTGATCTTAATGGCAAAGGCTAATGCCGATAGTATAAAAATGACTTCCTGAGAAAGTTTAGCTCACAAATGCTCTGAACCCTTACTAAATCGGATGGATAGCAGGACCATTAATGGCTTGGAGAATTTTCAAATTGAAATTTGCTATTTTGTGCAGAATATTAGAATAGTGCTTCATTGGCTTGGCTAAAATCAAACTAATGACATGAGAATTACTATTTTAATTCATTTAATGATTGCTTCATGAGTTAAAACTTTTTGCCTCCCTCTTGTTATAATTTTAAAAAATTAATCCACTCTAAAAGATGAGATATATGAAAATAAAACATTTCATGCAATAATCTTTGTTGTTTTTGGTGGTTTTTTAGTGGAGGGAGGAGATACATCTAGGATTATTAAAGGTCAAAAAGGTGAGATTGGCAATATTAAGTGTTACGGTATTTCTGCTCTAAGAACAAATATTTATAATAGTGGTCCTCAACCAGGGGAGATTTTACTCTTCCTCCCCACCCCCGTGTATTAGTCCCTTTTCATACTGCTATGAAGAAATACCCAAGACTGGGTAATCTATAAAGAAAAAGAGGTTGAATGGTCTCACAGTTCCACATGGCTGGGGAGGCCTCACAATCATGGCAGAAGGCAAAAGGCACATCTTACATGGCAGCAGGCAAGAGAGTATGTGCAGAGGAACTGCTCTTTATAAAGCCATCAGATCTTGTGAGACTTACTCACTATCATGAGAATGGCATGGGAAAAACCCACCCCTATGATTCAGTAACTACCCACAAGAAATGGGGATATGGGAGCTACAATTCAAGGTGAGATTTGGGTGGGGACACACCAAAACCATATCATGCTTCTAGGGGATATTTGGCATTACAGCATTTAGAAAGATACAGTATCTAGAAAGATTTTTGATTGTCACAAGTGTAAAGGAGGGGGCATTTGCTACTGCATATAATAGTAGAGGCCAGGGATGCTGCTAAATATCCCATTATGCATACGACAGCCCCCCACAACAAAGAATGGTCCAGCCCAAAAGGACAATAGTGCAGAGGGAATGAAATCCTCATTTACACCCTTGCTACCAAATCTTCCCTTTCTTTTACCTCAGAGCTGCACCCCGGAGAAACAAAAAGAACTACTCTAGACTGGAGTCTAAGGTAAAATGTCAATCCTGAAACCTCCTTGCCATGCCATCTAAGGTAAACTACTTTGCTTCTCTGTACGTTTTCCTTCTAATTTTGTAACAGTGCAATAGCACTTACCTCTTAGAGCTATTCAGAGAACGAAATGAGGTAGACACTTCCAGTAAAACTGCTTAGCACAGTGCCTGCACAAAACACAGATCCAACACAGCTTAGCCATTTGTTGTTTTTGTTACAACAAGTAGAAGTTTGGGGCAGGTATAGAAGATAAAGCAAGAGGCTGGGCTTGGTGGCTCACACCTGTAATCCTAACACTTTGGGAGGCCAAGATGGGTGGATCACTTGAGGTCAGGCGTTCGAGACCAGCCTGGCCAACATGGTGAAACCCTGTATCTACTAAAAGTATAAAAATTAGCTGGGCTTGGTGCTAAGTACCTGTAATTCCAGCTACTTGGGAGGCCGAGGCAGGAGAATCACTTGAACCTGGGAGGCGGAGGTCGCAGTGAGCAGAGTTCATGTCACTGCACTCCAGCCTAGGCAACAGAGTGAGACTCTGTCTCAAAATAAATAAATAAATAAATATGAAGTAATATTTTCATTGGGCTGTTTTTATTAACCCATATTAATACTAGAGATATTGTAGCTTAAAAAATAAAACACCAGAATTTCATTCTAAAAATTACTGTATATCTTCTACCACAGACATCCTTACTCCATTCTTAAGCCTTATCCTCACCTTTCTTTTTAATCCCAGAACCTCTTGTTCTTTCCTCATTCTCAACCTATCCCCATCTTCATCTTTTTTTTTTTTTTAAATAACTTGAACTTGTCTTAGATTCAGGGGGTGCATGTGCATTCAGGGGTGTCTGTTCCATGGTTATATTGTGTAATGCTGAGGTTTGGGGTATGAAGGATCCCATCAACTAGGTAGTGGGCATAGTACCCAATAGGCAGTTTTTCAGTCCTTGTCCCTTTTCCTCTCTTCCCCTTTAGTAGTCCCCAGTGTCTCTTGTTTCCATCTTTATGTCCACGTGTACCCAATACTTAACTCCAACTTACAAGTGAGAACATGTGCTATTTGGCTTTCCTGTGTTAATTTGCTTAGGATAATGGTCTCCAGCTGTACTCATGTTGCTGCAAAGGAAACGATACTTTTTTATGGCTGCATAGTATTCCATGGTGTACCTGTACCACATTTTCTTTATCCAATCCACCATTGATGGACACCTAGGTTAATTCCATGTCTTTGCTATTGTGAACACTGCTGTGATGAACTTTAGTTAACTCTTACTTTCCCCCAGCTCTCTCTGCATTCCTGAATTCCACAGGCTTTAAAGCAAAGTTTCAAGTAGGTTATAAGATCAGGCAGTATAAGGTCATGGTCTACAGGGCAAATTTTATCAACATCCTTGCCTTTGTTTCATCTTCTTCTCAAAAAAAATGTTTTTATTTTATTTGACTGCCTTTAGATAGGACACATACATGTTATCAAGGCTCCCAGGACTCCTTATTCCCTTGTTTGGCTTACTTTATTCATTTAGGTTTCCTTGCTTTGTCTCCTGAAGGCAACTGGGTTTAGATGCTGCAGGAGGTTAGAGATGGAGGATTTGACTGTGAGAAGGACTGAGGAAGGCTACTGGAAAGAGCTAAGCACTGCAGCAGTGAGCTCAGGAAGGTGGTGGAAAGGGCGGCATTCTGGACAGTTCAAAAGCTGTGAATACCTGTGCCAAACTAGAATGTATATGGCCTTTTCTGAGGACAAAGAGTATCACAGTCTGGGTAAATAAACCATCAGTGCAGGAGAGCCATTGCAGAGACAGTCAGAAACATATATTTAAACCAGAGGCTCTATAGAATGAAGCATTAGGTGGAAGAATTTGGATTTTACTTGTAGCAACAGAAAGCATTACAGTTAAAAAAAAAAAAGGACATGGAAGTAACAAAAGGAAAAGGATCTTTTAATTTTTTTAGAAAAATAGATTTTATTTTTTTCCTATCAATTTGTGTTCATTGTAGAAAGCCTAGAAAATAAAGGAAATGGGTCGGGTGTGGTGGCTCATGCCTGTAATCCCAGCACTTTGGGAGGTCAAGGCAGGTGGATCACGATGTCAGGAGCTCGAGAACTGCCTGACCAACATGGTGAAACCCGGTCTCTACTAAAAACACAAAAATTAGCTGGGCATGGTGGCGTGCACTTGTAATCCCAGCTATTCAGGAGGCTGAGGCAAGAGAATGGCTTGAACCTGGGAGGCAGAGGTTGCAGTGAGCTGAGATCGTGCCACTGCACTCAAGCCTGGGCAACAGAGCGAGACTCCACTTCAGGAAAAAAAAAAACAAAAAACAAAAAGAAAAGAAAAGAAAGGAAAGGAAATCAAAATCACCCCACCCACCTCCTAGCCTTCAAATTATTTATAGTTAACACAAACACACACACACACGCACACACACTTTTAAAAACAAAATTTAGAGTCATCTATAAAATTTTTAGTCTATTTTAAAAATTTGATATATCAACAGTATTTTTCCAGGTTGTTAAAGTTGTTAACTATTTTTTTTTAAATATTGTGTCTGATATAATTGCAAAAGTAAGCAAAGATCTGTGTTCACTGCAACATTATTTGTAAAACCAAAAACCCACTAAATGTAAAAACAATATGAATATACTTTAATAGGAGCAACTGATGACTTCACTAATATTTATTGAGCATCTACTGTGTGCCAGGCACTGTTCTAGCCACTGGGAATGCAATAGCAAACAAAGCAGACAAATTATTTGCACTCATTGAGCTTACATGTCAATGAGTTTATATTCTGGTGCAGGGGTTAGCAAACTTTTTCTGCAAAGGGCTGCATATTACATGTTTTTAGTTGTATGGTTTCCAGGGCGACTACTGAATGCTACCATTGCAGGTGGAAAGCAGCCATAGACAATGCATGCACTAATGAGTACGGCCGAGTTCCATTAAAACTTTATTTACAAAGATAGGCAGTAGGCTAGATATATATGTAGATACAGATTATAGATATATAAATAGAAAATATATGAACAGACAATATATAGATATAATAAATTATTGGACTGGAGGCTTTAAACTATTCTAGGATCTGAATATATTAATAGATTGCCAAATTATTTTAGAAGGATGTAACAATTTAATTTCCACTTCTACCAACAAGTAGAAGAGTGCTTACTGCCTCCACAATTGTACCCACATTGGGCATTTTAATTAATTTATTTAAAAATGTACAACTTCAATAGGCAGTATTATATTTTATTTTGTGTTTCTTCAATGCAATCAGTGAAGTTGGCCATTTTTTTCTTTTTATGGATCAGTTCTATTTTTTTTCTGAATTGTTTATTCTCATCATTTTTGTCTATCATTGTGCTTTTTAATTTTTCTTTTTATAAGAGTTTCTAGATACTTAATATTTTCATGTAAAAATTTTACTCTTTCCAACCTCAGCTAGATGAATAAAAATTTTTAAATGAAATTTTACTTTAGTCATCCTCTAGTTTTTTTCCTTGTGGCATTATGAACTTCACTCTTCTGGAAACTCTTGGGTTAACTTTGATCTGAGGTTATTTCCAATTTTTAAGGTAGAATTTTGAAAGGAAACTTGCAGAGGTTTTTAGCTTAGAGATATCTCTACAGGCAGGTTCTTCTTTGTGGTGGCTAAACCCTCTTTAGCTCATGGCCAGCCATTATCTCTGATGGAACTCTGCTAACATTCATTTTGCCTACAATATCAAGAGTTCTCCACATTATTTCAGCCCATGGTTGTAGGAACTGGGGGCCTAACTAGGTCAAAAGTCTAGGATTCTTTGCCCTGCATTCTTTGCTGAAGTGAGCAGACCTCCTTCAGAAGCTGATCTGCCTCTTTGACTTGGCTTTCAGTCAATTTACTCCTGCCATAATCACGTTTGCTTTTCCAGGAACTTAACAAAGCTTGATATCAAAAGAGGAGAAATCATCATTTGCACCACTTCTATCTACTTCTGCTGTAAAATCTTTTTTCTTTTTTAACCAAGTATAGGTTTTCTCTGATTTTCTTCTCTTGCTGTCTCTAATCTTTTTATATACATCAATAAAAGCCAACCAAACAAACACTTTCTGGAATGCTTGAGTCTTCTTATGTCTCCACTGAGAAAGTCCCAGGGCGGCATTTTTACAGCTACCTTGCAGGGCCCAGACTGCAAGAATGTTAGAGAATCCATGCTGTGCTAGAAATAATATGGAACAGGATACAAGTTAGTAATTGAGGTGGTCAGGAAAACAGGTAGGAATGTAGTTTAGAGCTACAGTTTCAAAACTTTTTTTTTTAAATAGCAGAACCTTTTTTCTAACAGTCTCAAATGCTTCTCCTCCTATTCCAGATAAAACACTAATATGAGCTAATATGGTTGGTTGCAAATGAGAGGCAATATAATCTACCCTGACCCCACATTCCCTTGATCCACCCTGGAAGTTATTTGCAGCTCAGAAGGATAGACCCAGCCTCAAGCACCTGAATCTCTTGGCCCTAAGGCTTTATCTAGGTACAGTGGCATGAAATGGCCCATAAGGGAGGCAGGCTGGAGATGAAGAAGGAGTTCAGAGCAGGTGTGAATGCCCCTAGGAGCATCCTTCAACCAAAAAGGCATGAGAGTTGGTGAATAAACACGATCAGTTCCGTGCTCCTCAATGAAACAATTATACAGTGTTTTCCATAAGTCTCTCGAAGGTTTCCAAAAACAAACAAACAAACAAACAAACAAACAAAAACCTCAAGTGCCTACAGCATATCAATGTAGTCTTTTACTAGTATTCACCTTCTCCATCTCACCTCCTCAATCCCTCTCCTGCTGTCTAGGATCACCTCTTAAATAATCTCTTTGTATCCAAATCCTTGTTTTAACAACTGCTGTGGGAGAAACCCACTTTAGAAAATGGAATGATGATGCAGAGACTGTACATCAGAATTAGATAGCCCATGTTGACCAGTACGATAGCCACTAGCCATGTGTGGCTATTCAAACTTAAGTATAAATTAAATCAAATCAAATCAAATTAAAAATTGATTTTCTCAGTTGCACCAGCCATACTTCAAATGTTCAATAGCCACATAGCATGATAATGTACAGCACAGATATAGAACATTTTCCTCATCGCAGGAAGTTCTATTGGACAATTCTGGCCTAGAATCAATTCCAGATTGGTTGGAATTGGCCTTCTCCTATTCATTACATCAGGCCACTTACTCTCTGCTTTAAGACTCAGTTTGTACGTCTGTAAAATAAGTCGGTGGTGAGGATTAAGATAATTTCTGTAAAGCATTTAGAAAGCACCTAAGTGTTCAATAAAAGCAGGGAGAAGGAGAAAGAGTGAAGTGGAGTTCTACGGTGTCCAAGGACTCTGAGGAACTGTACATAAAAACCACTAGTGTAGTGCATCACACAGGGCAGGTTATTTCCCTTCATGGGCCTCCACTTCCTTTCTCACTGGGGACTACTGGCAGATTTCTAGACACTCATGAATCTTTGCATCTTCTTATTAGGGAGATTTTTGCACCAGCTTCATCTTTATTTATTTACCCATCCAGTCAATAGCAGTTGGGCACCTCCTGTCTTCCAGGCACTGTACTGTGGGCAGAATAATAACACTGCAAGAACACGGTCCCTGTCATTGCAGATTTTAAAATCCTGAAGGATGAAGCAGACAAGTAGCAAATGCAGTAACAAACCTCTAATAACCACTGAGATACCCCTAGCTCCCGCTTCAGGGAAGCTTCCTGAAGGGGGTGACTGAAACTCAAAGGATGGGAGAAACTCATGCTGGTGAACAACAGGGAAGGGTGTTTCAGACAGAGGGAAGAGCAAAGAGGCATCTTTTGGAGCCTCAGTCCATACTTCTTGCTGGCATGTAGTAAATTAGGTTTTAGAGGGGCTGCGGAAAGTTTGAAGAGGATGGTAGAAGTAGGGGAAGAAAGGGAAGAGAAAATGTGAAAGGTGGGAATTGGATAGCTGCTGATATTCCCTCTAGCTATGCCAAAGTGCTACCTTTGATGCACTGCAACCTCTGCCTCCTGGATTCAAGTGATTCTCCTGCCCCTGCCTCCCAAGTAGCTGGGATTACAGGTGCCTGCCACCATGCCTGGCTAATTTTTATATTTTCAGAAGAGACGGGATTTCACCATGTTGGCCAGGCAGGTCTTGAACTCCTGACCTCAAGTGATCTGCCAGTGACGGCCTCCCAAAGTGCTGGGATTACAGGCTTGAGCCACTGCGCCCGGCTGATGTTGGTGTTTCTCCAACCATGAAGCATGAACCGCCTACAACAAAGACAGTGGAGTAGGGGCATTATTTATAAGAATGCAGATCCTTAAGCCCCAAGACAGACCTACTGAATCAGAACTTCTGGAGAGGATGGCCCAAAGGAATTCCGTTACACACCTAAGCTAAGAACTGTCGCCTGTGGCTGGGCACAGTGGCTCTTGCCTGTAATCCCATAGCTTTGGGAGGCTGAGGAGGGAGAATAGCTTGAGTCCAGGAGTTTAAGACCAGCCTGGGAAACATAGTGAGCCCATCTGTATAAAAATATATATATTTTTAATTAGCCGGGTGTGGTGGCACATATATATAGTCCCAGCTACTCTGGAAGCTGAGGTGGGAGGATTGCACGAGCCCAGGAATTCAAAGCTGCAGTGAGCTATGATCATGCCACTGCACTCCAGCCTGGGTGACAGAGCAAGACTCAATCTCAAAAAATAAAAAAGAGAAGAAGAAAAAGAACCACTGCTGTGGCTGCTCACTTTATAATGAGGCAGGACATTTGTAAAAGAATGTTCCTTTAATTTTTACTTTACTGTTTAAAAGAAGCTATCTTAATAATATTGAAGGTGCTGAACTCCGTAGGTTCCAATTGCAATAAGAATTTAGGTTTTGTTTCTAACTTCTTTTCCACAGTCAATCTAATGCTACTTTTCTCTTTCGGTTCAAGAACCTCCACAGTCCTTTGTGTAAATGTTCTTTCCTCAGCTTTTACCATCTTCTTCATCCAGCTCCAAACTTCCTGCCAAAAGAATGTCATCACCCTTGTTTCCACCATTTCATCTTGTTCTCTGTTTTTAGTCTCTTCCGCTGACCTTGTCTCCAGCTGGGCCTTCCCTAAGTTAATGATGTTCCTTACTCTTCCTCCTTTCTTATCTTGACTTTGACCTGTCACCACTGCTCTAAACTTGCTTCCTGTGAATTCTCTCCAGGATGCAGTGAGAATTTCTCTTGAGCACACTTCAGTTTTGGCAAAGGAGACACTTTTTGTCATAAATCCCTTTTCTTCTGGGCACCTTACATAGTCGTCCCTCACTGTCCATGGAGGACTGATTCCAGGAATTCCCATGGATAATAAAATTCATGGATGCTCAAATCTCTGATATAAAATGACATAATATTTCCATATAACCTATGCACATCTTCCTGTATACTTTAAGTCATTTTTAGATTACTTGTAATACCAAATACAATGTAAATGCTATGAAAATAGTTGCTACACTGTATTTTTTTACTTGTATCATTTTTTATTATTGTTATTTTTTATTTTTTCCCCAGAATATTTTCAATCTGCAGTTGGTTGAATCATAGATGTGGAACCCACAGATACAGAGGACCGTCATTTAAATAAAGCTGCTGAGAAATACCATCAAAATTAATCATTTTAATGCATTATTGAAGAGGGAAAAATAACTTGAGCACAGTGACCATTCTTTCTGTGCCACTGGCAAACAATACAACTGAATCACTGGTTAAAATGGCTATCACAAATAGCAACAGTGATATTACCTATGCATATAATGAAAGACCAAAAAGTTTAGTCTCCTGTAAATTCCAGAAATCTGTTATCCATTAAAAAATTAACCAAATGAAATCCACAGATGCCCTTTATTTCATCATTGTAATAGTGATTTTCATTCTTGACATGCAGCAGTATGAACTCAAATATGTAATTCATGAAAATTAGGGTTGTTTCTTAAAATATTCTATTCAGCTCTGCTGGTTACAATTAGTATTTGTCAAACAGTTTTTATGCTTAAGTGAAAAGGTAATGATAAAACACCACCAGAACTGCTAGATGCAGTATCCCTTTGCTGGGTTTCATGATATGTCTCTCTGGTAAATCTGCGCCCCTAGAGTAATCAGTGCGAATATGAAAATGAGCACATTATTTCACTGTTAACAGGCACTGCTAAGATGAAAGCGAAGGCATATAGGCCTGCTGATGTTTTTATTTTTCTTTTTGCAACGATTAACTGAATAAGAAACAGTATAGCCAAGGTGCTAGAAATACAAAGCTTAATCATAGAGTTTTACAACTTCATATTTCAAATGCATGCAGTTTATGAGAAGTGTTACACTGTCAACTCACAGCTCAAATAAGATGTCATACTTGACCTTCATTTTACTAATAGAAAAACTGAGGTTCACAGATGTAAATACTAAAGAAATAAACACACAAAAAAGAGTTCTTAGTCAAATAATGAAGGCATGGTAGGTAACAGCCACTAGGATCTCAAGTGTTTGAGGATGCATCTCATTGGCAAAATAGGTACTATCATAATCCCCTTTCCACAGATCAAGGAATTGAGATTGTTAAGTAACTGGTCCAGGGTCATGGAACTTTTAAATCACAGAGTCAACACTTGCAATGTCTACCTCTGTGCTTCAGTCTGATACCAGAGTGCAGAATGCTTTCAATAGTGCTATTGCCTATGGCCATAGTTACTGTTCAAGCAGTTCACAATTGCCATTTTGACACAGCAAAAGCGTAGAATAGCTGTTCATTCACCTTAAGCCAATGCTTCTACATGTCGCAGCCGATTTAGACCACGGGTAGAAACTGGGTCTGGTACCAGGTGTCAAGGCTCTCTGAAAGCACCAGTCATCATCTCCATCTATGATTTATCAACTTTTTGTCCTACGTTTAGGAACCAAATGGGGGATAGCAGAGTAACTCGTCTTTGGATTCACCAGGAAACATCTTCAGAGTTCACCACTATGGTTTGCTTTGTTTGCTTTTTTAGTTCTCAAACTAAAGAACACTTTGAAAAGATTATTTAAAATGCAGGTCCCAGTCTCCATTCTAAGTGATTCTAATTTCATGAGTATGAGGTGGAGACCAGGAATCTGAATATTTGAAACTCTAAAACAAAATGTAATGGTTCCTTGACCACTATTCTCTATCCTCTTCTTGGAGGCAACCACTTTAGACTCTTAATACTTTTGTCTGGCATTTGTACATCTCTGTAATTCTCCAGTGCTATCAAGATAAATTACAAAGTGTCAGGGGTCTCCTAACCTACATCTCAGATTGGCCCTAGTGTTTCACGTTTGATATCAAGCAAATATTTGTTATGGACCCACTAGAGGAAGAAAAAGAACATCTATGAAGTCTTTACTATGTGCAAGGTCTTTACACGCAACATCTCATCACTGACTACTTACTACTACCCTATGAACCAGGTATTTTCCTAGTCACAGGTGTTCAAGGGGGTGGAGGTCAGATTTGAATCCAATCCAGTTTGGCTGAAAACTTAATGCTTGTTCTAGGAAAGCACAGTGCAGAACTCTGGTAGAATCTAGATTCCCTGTTCTCAAAGAGATTCCTATTTTGGGGAGGTTGGAGGGTGGAAGCGGGGAGTATGAAATAGGGAGAAATCTTACGGGGAACTCTACAATGCAATTCATTCCACATATGTTTATTGATTACTTTTTCTAATCCAAGTCCAGTGCTAGACACTGGAGGTGCTACATAAATGGTTCTCTTTCTTCCTTCTGTCCCTTCTCCCCTACCCCCTTCCTGCAGAGAAGGCAGAATGAGATAATACGAGTAAAGACACTGAGGAATTGCTGATGAAAGATTTGGACCCCGGAACCAAGGATGAGACAGTCTTCCAATTCAGACAGGAAAACTCTTAGGAGGCTGATAACCCTGGAAAGACCCCAAGTTACGCATCAGTAGATAGTGAACCAATCAAAGAATGCCAAATGTACTTGGATGACAATCAGAAAGCCTCTCCCGACTCCACTTTCAAAAATCCCCCCATAATAGAATAATCGCATCTTAAAAGAACACTCATCAATCAAAGACAGTCTTAAGAGTCTCTCCTTTATCTCTATAAAACTAACACTTCTTTCAAACGACTTCTAGTCTCATTTGGAAGGAAAGTGATAGTAGCCAACTCCCTTAGCATAGTAACGTCTGAATAAACAGCCTTTGATTAATTCTATAGGTGGTCTTCCTCCTTTTGGCAAAATGTTCACAAGCTCTCACCAAGTTTAAACGTTCACTCTCAAACATTAGCAAGTCTTTGCTCTATCCCGGCGGACCCAGTAGGGGTAATGATGAACAATATGGAAACTCAAATCCAGTTTTGTCAAGAGGAGGGTGCTAAGAGTGATTGGAGTCCAGCTTTGGGAAATTTGATCCCAAGCTGTGTCACCCTTGGCAAGTTACTTGACCTTAGAGTCATGTAAATGTCATGTGGAACTCTGTGGCCAAGTTTCTCTCTGGCAAAATGGGAATAATAGTAGGACCCCATTTGCAGGGCTCCTGTGAAGATTAAATGACTGAAAACAGAGGCAGCAGAGTGTATGTATCAGGAAAGAGCATCGGTTTGCCATTTAATAAAAAAGAATCCACGAGTCCACAGTGATACAAGTGAATAAAAGAATTCACCGACGAATAGTGTTACAGTGAACTAAACATGGCCTAAGAAAGACTCGGTACTTCTGTATTTGAGTCCTTGTGGACGAACTGCAACCTAGCTTAATAGGTAGACAAGATTGAAAACCTAACTTAGAAGTATGGACCTAAAACAACAGCTAAGTCTTGGCAATCCCAGTGGCCATATTTTAACCGTTTATACATTGCTGAGTGTTCAAACTGTGTAAGGCAAATGCCAAGCTGTAACCAATCCAGCTGTTCTGTACCTCACTTCTGATTTCTGTAAGTCATTTCCCTTTTTTCCTCTATAAATCTTCTTCCACCACGTGGCTGCGCTGGAGTCTCTGTGAATCCACTGTGATTCTGGGAGCTGCCCGATTGGCGAACCGTTCATTGCTCAGTTAAACTCCTTTACATTTAATTTAGCTGAAGTTTTTCTTTCATCAATGGAGATGATGGAAAGAGTGCAGTTTTTCTGAGTAGAATACAAACTAATAAATGTAGGATGGAGTTAGACCTTGCCACTTTGCCATCATCGTGACAATAATTGATTTAAACAATCATCATCATCCTTATCATCAAAAGATGCTACCTCTAGTGGGTAAAATTATGGCTCGAAATGGGCTAGAAATCATATTAAAATAAAAATCCTCAGCTCCCCCACTTTCCAAAGAGAGAGATTAGGAAAGAAGCTAGTAGCAACAGCTGTCTACTTATGTCACATTGTACCTTTTTTCATGATCATATGCTCAAGAATGAGTAAGGTTAAAAAAAAAAATCTAAAATAGTGCTTAATTTGGGGGTGGGTGGAAGGGATGTGAATCTCATCTCTTATCAGACCTGCCACCTCTGGCAAGTTACTTAACCTCTGTGCACCTCAGTTTTCTCTTCTGCAAAATGGGGATTGTACACTTCTACTCATTTAAAACTTTGCTATGAAGACTAAACAAGTTTATATTTGTCTAGTGCTTGGCACACATTCAGTAACTTTGCTGTTGTTTTTATTATATGCACATTGCTTAGACTCACGTAAACTCTGTGAAAGGGAAATAATCTTGGGACTCCCAAATCACTAAGATAAAGGGAAAAGTTAAGGTGGGAACTGCTTAGGGCAAACCTGCCTCGCATTGTATTCAAAGTCATCCCTCTGCTCACAGAGATAGATGCACAGCTGATTGCTTCCTTTGGAAAGGCCAATCAGAAACCTAAAAGAATGCAACCCTTTGTGTCTTATCTACCCATAACCTAGAAGCCCCTCCTTGCTTCCAGTTGTCTCGCTTTTCTGGACCAAACCAATGTACATTTTACATATATTGATATCTCATATCTCCCTAAAATGTATAAAACCAAGCTGTGTCCTCCACCACACCTTGGGCACATGTCAGGACCTCCTGAGGCTGTGTCACAGGCACGTGTCCTTAACTGTGGCCAAATAAACTTCTTAAATTGATTGAGACCTGTGTCAGGTATTTGGGGTTCACAACTCCAAATGAATGTTGCTTTTATCACTCTGATTACTGGGCTTAAAATCCTCCAATAGCTTTGTGTCCAGAATTGGTTCCTTCCCGTGGGTTCTTAATCGTCTCGCTGACTTCCAGAATGAAACTGCGGACCCTCGCGGTAAAGATGGCGTGACCAGAATTTGTTCCTTCAGATGTTCAAATGTATCTGGGGTTTCTTCCTTCCGGTGGGTTCGTGGTCTCGCTGACTTCAGGAGTGAAGCCGCAGACTTCACAGTGAGTGTTACAGCTCTTAAAGGTGGCCCATCCGGAGTTGTTTGTTCCTGCCTGTGGGTTCGTGGTCTCGCTGACTTCACGAATGAAGCTGCAGACCTTCGCAGTGAGTGTTACAGCCCTCGAAGGTGGGGCATACGGAGTTGTTCATTCCTCCCAGTGGGTTCACAGTCTCCCTGACCTCAGGAGTGAAGCTGCAAACCTTTGTGGTGAATGTTATAGCTCATAAGGATAGTGCGGACCCAAACAGTGAACAGCAGTAAGAGCTACTGCAAAAAGTAAAAGCACAAAGCAACCACAACATGGAAGGAGACCCCAACTAGGGGCCACTACTGGCAGCCCGTGTCCAGCTTTTACTCCCTTATTTGGCCCCACCCTCATCCTGCTGAATGGCCCATTTTACAGAGTGCCGATTGGTCCATTTTATAGAGTGCTGATTGGTCCCTTTTTACAGAGTGCTGATTGGTGCATTTACAAACGTTTTGCTAGACACAGAGCGCTGATTGGTGCGTTTTTACAGAGTGCCGATTGGTGTGTTTACAAACCTTTAGCCAGACACAGAGCACTGATGGGTGCATTTACAATCCTTTAGCTAACAGAAAAGTTCTCCAAGTCCCCACCCAATTAGCTAGACACAGAGTGCTGACTGGTGTGTTTACAAACCTTTAGCTAGACACAGAGCGCTGATTGGTGCATTTACAATCATTTAGCTAGACAGAGAAGTTCTCCAAGTCCCCAACCGGCCCACCCGGCTTCATCTCTCAGCTTTACATTGATCTTAGGTTAAGGATAGAACAAAACAAAACACCCACAACTCCCTAAGGGATGGAGAGCCTCCAATGGCCTCTCCTTGACTCACCTGAGGCCCTGGGCTGCAGGAACCTCACCTGTCTCTATTCCTTAAAGTCTCAGCTCAAACACCACTGTCCCAGATAGGCCTCGTGACCGCAGGACTAGACCACGGTTCTCTGCAGAGGGCGTCAGCTCCGTGAGCCACCCTTCCAGCACCCACTGCCATGGCGAATATTCGCTTGTTTGGCCATCCAGGGACTGTTTGAGCCCCAAGACCGCAGGGCTCCGGGTCTGTCTTTGCTCAGGACGATAACCCGGGGACTGGACAGTAGGCCCTCAGGCCTTGGGACCGCTCAAAGTGAACCGGGGCCGGGTGGGGGACCCAGGGCTCTGCAGCCTTAAGAACGCCTATGCCCCCGGGACGCAGGGGGCAGGCCCGGCCCGCCTCTGCCTCCTCCTCCTTTTCCTCCCCGCGCCCTCTTCTCCTCCGACCCCTCCTCCCGCTGCTCCTCCTCCTCCTCCTTCCCCTGCCCGCGCCCGCCCTACTGCCCCGTGCGGAGTTTCCTGTTTAAGATGGCGTCCCCCGTAGCAGCGCAGGCCGGGAAGCTTCTGCGAGCCCTAGCGCTGCGGCCCCGCTTCCTGGCGGCCGGGTCCCAGGTGAGCGTGGCGGCAGGAGCTGCGGGCGCTAGCAGCGGCGCCGGCCTGCCCGGGCTTCCCTCGCCCCCTGCTGCTCTTGGTCTCCGCTTGACCTCCTGCGCGGCCCCTCGGGCGCCCCACTTCGGGAGGTGACGCGGCGCCGGGTCCAGGCGCAGCAGGGAACCCCGCTCCAGTGTGGGGCAGGGGCGGCGCGGCGGCAGCCCCGGGTGCCTCGGGGTATGAGCGACCCAACGCACTAGAGTCTCCGCTGTCTGTCCGCGCAGACTCACGGTGAAGGCGCTGAAGCAGGCGCTGGACGCAAGTTTAAGAAAAGTTTCTTGGACCGGGTTTTGGAGCCCTGAGGTTTTATTGTCAGCTCTACTAATTCTGCTTTTCAAACTTCTGACACTAACCCTGAGCACATTTAGGCCACGTGATAAACATGCCTGGCAACCCGTTTCAGCCCAACTAGGAACTCACCCCCTAGGGTGAACTTCCTGCAGGCTACCTGCTTTTGCAGACTTTTAATGTGCCTGAGTTGGTCAAATCCGTGGGCCAAGGAGAAAAATGGGAAACGATCTTTCTCCTCTTTCCAATGAAAAATCAGGCCTGTCACTAAAACGCATTAGACCATTGACCCTGTCCATGTCCTCCTTGTTGATGGAGAATGAAATCAAAGAGGGTCAGTGCTGGGCTGGATAGCGATTGGAACTTGGCCTCTAGCAGATTTTTACCTTCTGCAGATGGCAAGCGTTACAATAGTCAGAAGGACTTCAGGAAAGTTTTGAGTTGGTGATGACTCTTGTAGAAATCACTCAACCACTGAACTGGTTAGTCTCTGTAGATTATCTCTCTTCCCTTTTAAAGAAAGCACAGTCTGGGATTCAGCCACAGCAGAGTTAATGACCTTGCCTATTTCCCCATTTTTAATTGATGAGAGGCAAATTATCACTCATACAATTTTAACCAGGATGTGCATAGTATAGTTTTTTAGAAAATTTAAAAAATAGCGATTAATGATTTTTTGAGTTACTCTAAACTTTGGTTATGACATCTGTGAGCTATTTTTACCCCTCTCCTTTCATTTCCTGCCTCCCCATTTCTCTGTTATTGTTAATGTAAATTTAAAAGGTGCTAATACTTACTACTATAATATTCTTAATAGGTGCTTGACAGTATAGTGAGGTAGCAAAAGGAATGGCAGTTTTGTCTAATTAAAACTCACTAATAACTGTTGTAATAGAGTAAGGAGAATACCTCCAGGTGATGAAGTCCTATTCATTATTTAAGTGTTAGAAAAAACAAGAACTAGGGTGCTAACCATGAGTGTAGACTTGAATTGATGAGAAACATGGGGCCCAGGGCAGTGAAAACTCATGAATTGTACAGAGAAACTGAAAATGCAGAGTGTTTAGCTGAATTATGTGAAGCCTACTTCCCTAACCAAGAAATAAGAGGCTGAACGCAACCCAGGAGAAAATCTGGTTGGGGAGAGATACTCTTGGTTTGTCAAGAAAACTGGGTAAAAAGTTCTGTTAGCACACCGCATCTGGTTACTATGATTTACATACTTGTGGATGATGTGTTATTCTGTAAATTCTTAGAAGGTAAAGATAGGTTTTTTTAAAGATAGAAAGGTATACAGTGTCCAAGAACTGGAAATGGACATTAGCAGTCATTTAGTCCAGCCAGCTCATTTCATGGGTAGAGAAATTGAGGCCTAAAGAAGTTCAATGACATATTCAATGATACAGTGAGAGTTTGTGGCATTCCAGAGTAAAGGCTTACCTTTACGTTTCCGTTACACCATGCTGTTTCCTGGTGAGTATATAGTTCCTCATGAAAATATATTATATCAACATGCAAATTAATCTGCCTGCCGGTAGTAACTATATAACATCCAAGTCATTAGCACCACTGACACATTTTTATTTTTTTCTTTATGACCATCTTAGAATTGTCCATAAAAATGGTGAGTATTGCTCATGACTTGTAATAAAGTCTATTTTCAAATTCTTGGGTGCTTCCTATGATCTGTTTCATGTACACTGATTTGATATTATGTTTCCATAGTCCCTTGCCCGTGGCAGACATTGCAGTTAAACATGGCCCACTTCTCTCATCATACTTAAGAATCCTCACCAAGTGTCTCAGAAATCTGTTGCCACTCTTGGCCCAGACCTATTTTATACCACCAGGCCTTGTGAAAAACTGTTGTCTGTACAGAAATAAAAGACCCAGTTTCTGCTTAGAGAAATAACTTTAACTGGTCTCTCAAAGATACCCATAAATGACATTTTGTCTACCTCCTCCCTATGGTTAAATTTAACATTTGACACATATTCCTGATGCTTAGTGTCATTGAAGGTTTTTTTTTTTTTCACCTTTGCTGTTAGCTTTACTGTTTTGACTTTTGATTGATAGTACGTCCTTAAAGGGTCCACTTTAGTCATTTCTTATTTTTCATATAGTTTTTATTCAGCCCATACCATTTGGCAGGACTGTTGTAGGCCCTGGGGTTTGGGGATGGTGAATGAGGCAGGCAGAGTCTTTGGCCACGTGATACTTTATTTTAATGGAGGTGGGAGAGAGTGAGCCAGTACACATATAACAAATAATGAAAATGATTTCAGCCAATGACAGATTCTGTGAAGAAAATCAGTCAGGGTCATGGGATGGAGAATGGATTGCTTCACAGCAGGGTAGTTTAGACTGGATGATCAGAGGAGACCTATTTGATATGGTGTGTTTTTGATTGGCATAATTTTTTAAACTGAAATATAAGACATACTGAAAAATGAACAATTGCAAATGAACAACTTGATGAATTTTCATAAACTGAATGCACACCCAGCTAACTAGATACAGATGAAGAAAACGATCATTTAACAACAACCCGGAGGCCCCCTGGTGCTCCTGCCTGTCACTACCTCCACCCTACAAAGGGTCACCAGTCCCCTGACTTATAACACTGGTTTTGTTCAGTTTTGTACTTTAGGTGAAATTATATGTATGCATACACATACTTCACATTGCTCAGCATTATATGTAAGTGATCCTGGAGATGGCCTTTTTGACATTTGAGCTGAGACCTGAGTGATGAAAGGTAGCCAGCTAGGTGAGACTAAGGGGAAGAGTGTGTTAGGCAGAGCAGACAGCAAGTGCAAAGACTGAGATGAGAATGAGCTGGGCATGTCTAGGTAATTAGAGGGGGAAAGTGGTAGTGGACTAGGTCTGAGAGGAAGACAAGGGCCAAATCATGTGGAGACCTGCAGGATCTGCTAAGGAGGTTTCAGGGGTTTAAACCAGGCTGAATCCCAGTCCTGGCAGCCAAAGCACAGGCATGTAATTAATGTACTGTACATGCCCCCTATTATAAATCTAAGTTAGGCTGGCTTTGAAACTTTTAGCAGAGTGGTGTTCAGTGAATTTAGCAGTAAGGGTCTAACCATGGTTAGAAGTCTTTCCAAAGACCTAAATCCTGGTAGACAGGGGCCATGTTGCTGTGTCCATATAGTCAAGTGAAAAGAGTGTGCAGTACTTGGTGGTGTAATAAAGCAAGGCACTGCCATGGTGGGCAAAATATGAGTACATACTGCCAGTCAAGTCTTAGGGGAAATGTTGGCTGAGGACACTGAGTTTGAAATGGTTCTTAAAGTTAAGTCTAAGCACAGTTTTGTTGTCTCTTAGGGTATTTCCCCTCTCTTTGGCTAGTGGAAGTTCATGGAGCTCTCTTGTAGGAGAAGCACTGCCTTTCAGGTCTCCAATTTTATTTTACTTTTTTTTTTGAAAGAGAGTCTCACTCTCACCCAGGCTGGAGTGCGGTGGCCTGATCTTGGCTCACTACAACCTCCTCCTCCTGGGTACAAGCGATTCTCCTGCCTCGGCCTCCTGAGTAGCTGGTACTACAGATGCACGCCACCATGCCTGGCTGATTTTTGTATTTTTAGTAGAGATGGGGTTTCACCATGTTGGCCAGGTTTGTCTCAAACTCCTGACCTCAGGTGATCTGCCCCCTTCAGCCTCCCAAAGTGTTGGGATTACAGATGTGGGCTACTGTGCCTGGCCAGGCCTCCAATTTTAGAATCCTTGTTGTATGTTTACTGTGCAGCCCAGAGCTTCTGTCCAGGGACTTACAGAGGATTGTATGTTGTCAAAGAAACTGCTTAAACCCATGCCCCTGCTGTTGTATACTCAGAAAGAATGGCTCCAGCCTAATTTTCTGCCTTTACGGAAGTGGGAGGAGAAAGATGGATGCATGACTTTTATAAGTGAGGACTAAAGGTTATGGGCAAGTTCTTATCAGCTAAATGAGGCTGTGGCGGCTGCATTGGAAGTTGTGACTTACCTATATCTGCCTCTTGCCTAGGAGAATAAATATTTGACTTTTTTCTTTTTTTAAAATGAAGTACAGCTGCAATTTCTGCTTTTAGAAAAGGGAATCCATCTCAAATAATTTAGATGCTAAACTATTGACCTTCCTTGTGGGGAAGACCGTTAAGTGATAGCTTTGTCCTAAGTTGGTTTTGTTTACTGTAAATAAGGCATTTCTTTTATGGGTGAGTGATTGAGTGCACAGACCCACAGTAGTGAGAACTTTCCTGCCCTCGGACCCTGGTCTAGTTCTGCAGGTGCAAAGCCCAGAAAGTCACGGAAATATGGCATATTTGGGGGAGGAAAAGAAATTACATAAGTAACCTCAGATCATTTGTCCTTCAGCTGTCTTTACCACTCAATCTGCAATTGTCACTTGATGCATCACTTTCTGTTACTTGATGGAAAAGTTTTACTGAAGAACTTGAGAGATTTGGAAATATTTGAACAAATGATAATATCAGTACACTAATGAAATTTGGAGATTAATATTGAGAGTTTGTGAGGAAGGTGGAGGTGACGGAGAAGGCAGTCCAGGTGAATTCATGCAGAGGCAGAGGTGAGAGAACAGGGGGAGAGTAGTTGTAGTGAGCAGTTTAGTATGGAGAAGGGAGAGGCGGTGGATAGCAGAAGTTGAGGGACAATGACACTTTCGGGTATACAAGGAAGTCTAAATCGGGCTTCAGAAAGCCCAGAACTCAGCAGGGAATAAAATTAACCCCCACAACTGAAAAATCAAACAAATATCATTTATGTAGCAAATATTTTCTGAATGCTTATTACAGCTCATGCTTTATAGAATGTTGGGCAGATAAATATGACCGAGTGAATGCAGACAGGAGTAAGAAACACAGCTCCTACCTTCAGAGGGCACAGAGTTACAACTGGCCTATAAACCTGTAGTTATACTAAAACATAGTGGGTACTGCAACTGAGCTGTGTTCTTAGCCTTCTAAGATACTGTTGGCCTCTGTCAACCACTTACCCTGTGTCTGCAGAACTATTCCCTCTGATCATTCATTGCCTGATCTCTGTCTTCATCAGCTTTCTGATTCAACGTTGATTCTTGAGATAGGCTTTTTCCTAATTACCTTACCCAGCCCTGCCTTTCCAGGGATTATTCTCTGTACCCTTATCTGCTTTGTTCTTTATAACACTTGACTGTACCTGGTAATGTTATTTGTTTATTGGCCATCTTCCCCGCTCTCCTACAAGTGTAAGAATGTAAGCTCCGCAAAGGCAAAGTGATACAGCTTAATGTAACAGCGTGAGTGATTCCCCAGCTGGCCAGAGTTGGTATTCAGTAAGCATTTGTGGTCTCAGTGAATGAGTAGGGTGCACAGAGAAGGGAGAGGGAGGTAAGGAACAGGAGAAGTTGAGGGATGATGTGGCTCATTTCAGCAAATGAGGAAGAAGGAAGGGACTATAGAAATCCTAGTTGTGAAAGGGTCCTCATAATCATAGAACTGTTCCTTGGGCATGTAGTATATAACAAGACTGTGTGAAGTAATCTCCACACATTATTTCTTTAACCCTTACAACATCACTGCAGGGGAGATTTCACAGTCTCCATGTTTTATAGAAGCAATCAGAGGCATAGAGAGGCCCTATAGTCGTTTGCTTAAAATCACAGTGCCAGGGAGTCACCCGCCTCATGCTGATAAAGGACTTATGCTGTTACATTATTAAGCTCTGTCACTGAAAGATCCTAGTTGGGCTGTACTAAGCAGTTAAACTGATTGCTTACCTTTCCCCATCTTTTTGCCCTTGAGTGACACTCGCCTTTGGTCATTTGGACTTGTGCTGATGAAGGCGTGCTGATCAACTTGGCACGGTTGCCCTTTCTGGACTCTTATCCACCTTCCTCTTTCTCTGGCTTCAGGGTCTTGTCAACAGAGTGGTAGGGAGATTAAAGACACGAAGTCTGGGTTCAAATTCAACGGAGTTCAAATTCTTAAGGGATCTCCCATGTTCTTTCTCTGCAACCTGGAGCAAATTATTGAACCTGACTGAGCCTCAATTTACTGTTACTTGAAAACGGGATGGTTTGCACAGATGGTTACAAAGATTAAATAAGATGATATTTAAGACATTTGGCATATGACCCGATGGTGGGCCCAGGATGATTATTTCTCTTGCACTGAATTTGAAGCTAAATTTGCTGGTCTTTTTAAAAGGCTTTATTGAGCTAGAATAATTTTGCTTTCCCAGATTCAATAAGCATTTATCATGTGCTGCCATCTCAGGGTTAGTCACTGGCTTGGTGCTTCCATACATTTTATTTCACTTCGTCCTTGCAGTAGCCATGTGAAATAGGAGTTATTGTTCCCAGCTTACTTCTGGGGAATCTGAGGCTCAGAGGGGTGAAGATCTGCCTCCCGGGCTCTGATTATCTTCAGGATTCCACAGTTGGGATGAATGTCTGGTGAGGCCTGAGGTGGCAGTGGGGAGGCTAAAAGGGGAGCTTAATTGTACCATCCTGGTTATTACTCATTTCACAAACATTTACATGTCTCAGTGTTGACTTAGTAGTGACGGCTGCTGGACCTCGTGCATCAAAGATTTGAGGTGAGGGGACACTTAAAGAATTGGCAGTAGCCACAGCATGAACCAACGGCCAACTGGACATGACTTTCACTGTGTGCTTAGCACAAACTACTGCCCTCAGCGTTTCAAGAATGCTGGAGAAATTGTGAAATGTCATTGCCTTTGCAGAGTGGGCTTTGGGGGATGGTGTTGGAGGATGGAGTTCCCTGGTATTCTGGGTTCAGACTTTGAGCAGTGTACTGAGTATGGTCAGCTTTTACCCTTTCTAGAAATGATTCCAAAAGAATAGGACTTAGGCAGTAGCTATAAATGCATAGATTTCTAACATTTACCTTTGAATTTTATTTTTATTTTATAATTCGAGGGATTTCACATATGAATTGATAATGGAGACATGGCAAAGCTCAAGGCATGGTTTGTGTAAGTTTGGGTCCTGTGGGTTGGAGTGGGGGGACTAGCATCTTTTTTCTGCTCCCATCCGTTTCTCCCTGTGCTTGCTGTATTTCCATTTGTGGGCTGTCTTAGTCCCAGAGTTGTGACTTGAGAGCCCTAAGGAGGTTCAGGAGGGCTGCCTTGTAGAGTTTACGGTGAGAAATGAGGCCAGAGACAAGAGCAAGGACAAGATCGCTGATCCTGGTAGGCCTGGTAATGAAGCTAAGCTTGTTCTTGAGGAGGGCAATGGGGAGCCATTGAAGGGTTTTAGACAGTGAAGTGGCAAGGGCAGTTTAATGTGTAGAGTACTCTTTCTGGATATAGTGTGGAGAAGGTTGGAGAAATGCAAGAATGGAGATCATTTGGGTGACTTTGGCATCGATTCAGTGCTGTGAGTCATTATGCCAGGATACTAGACGTACACCATGAGTGGAATCAGACTGCCCGGTTTTAACTCTTGCCTTCAGCACTCCATAGCTTTGTGAGCTTGTGACAATTACTTATATTTCTTTGTAAGATTCCTTTTTTTTTCTTTTTCACATTTCAGTGTCTCTGAAAGCTGAATTTATTTATTTTTATTTATATTTTTTCAGACAGAGTCTCACTCTCTTGCCCAGGCTTGAGTGCAGTGGTGAGATCTTGGCTCACTGCAACCTCCACCTTCCAGGTTCAAGTGATTCTCCTGACTCAGCCTCCCAAGTAGCTGGAATTACAGGTGTACACCACCACACCTAGCTAATTTTTGTATTTTTAGTAGAGATGGAGTTTCACCATGTTGGCCAGGCTTGTCTTGAACTCCTGACCTCAGGAGATCCACCCACCTGGCCTCACAAGGTGCTGGGATTAAGGCGTGAGCCACCGTGCCCAGCCAAACTTTATTGTTTCGATATTGTCTGGTTTTAAGTAAGGGATCCACCCCCATCTTACTGTCTGTGGCTGAAGTCGGGAGGCCTGTGGAGAGGAACAGCACCATGCTTTCCTCCCTGCCTGAAGCAGGGCTCAGGGCTCTAGGTACAGTGTCTGGGGAGTGGCCTGATCCATTTAGGGCACCATTTTCTCCCCTCCCCTCCCCTCCCCTGCCCTCCCCTCCATTCCCCTCCCTTCCCCGCGCCCACAGCATTGATTGGCTTGCCCACAGCATTGATTGGAAGTAGGGATCAGCATTATAGCTTTACCAGAAAATATTAAGGTTTTCTCCTTATCAATGGAGATGTCTTCACATTTTTATAAGGAACTGTTTTTTATCCTTTGCTTTTTGTCCCCAGCTTCTGCTTGTACTCTCTTACCTGTTGTTGAGATGCTATGCTATACCACCTGGACTTGAAGGACTTATTTGAGTTAGTAAGTCCTTTCCTACCTTTGAAAGAAAGGGGGAAAACCAGTTCTCATAGGCATTCTCATTCCAGCCTGAGGGCTTATGTGGGCCTTTAATAAGTAATAGAAAGTGGAGAGTTATTAATTATTTTTGATTAAGTGAATAAACTATTAATGATGAGTGTTTCTTTGTTAAGATTCAGGGCTCTTTTAAAGTGATGTATCATTAAAATTGAAAGCCAACAATACAGGGAAAAAAGGAATTTTTCAGCTTTTAACTTTTTTATAATTACCATGGAAAAAAATATACGTGCTATTTGGCACATTAGAAAAACTAAGTAGATTTTGAGATGGTGAAGTTGTAAACAGATTATCCTCATGAATTTTAAAATGATGCAGAAGGACTGAATGGCTGAGTGTTCAATAGGATGGTTGGAAATGGAGGCAGAAGGCTTGTGACTTGTCCTAAGCGAGGCTGGGCCTGAGGACGCTTTTAGGATTGGAGTCCCACGTCCAACATTCACAGCATAGCATGTTGTGAATGTCTAATGGATCCTTTCTTTTTTGTTTGATATGAGTTTATGATGAGGCTTTTATGACCAGTATAAAATAGCTTTTATGACTATATTTTGTATAAAATATAATTTTAATATGTGGGGAGAGTTACAGAGTTAAACTTTATAGGAAGACGAGAGAAAAATACTAAATTTTCTTTATGTTAAAGGGCCCCAAGTGAGAATATTTAGTAGTGGTATTTCATTTTGCTTAATATTGGCAATATATCAGTAATGTTACGCTTATGGTAAGCCAAGAGTCATAGTGTTCCTTTCTTGAAGATATTTTGTCATGTGCTACAGGATGAATCTATTTCCTCCTGCATACTTCAGAGTCCTTCTTTTTCAGGTCAGTGGAATATTTTTCCTGGAATTTTGACGTTAAGCAACATTGTCATAATTTAGGTAAAATTAATTATTGACACAAAGCAGTGTTTTCTGATCGACTTTTAGGGTGTTGAGGGAGGTGGCAAAAGAATTGCTTTTTTGATTAAAAATTTGGATCATTAAGTTCCTTTTTTGTCTCTGAAACCTTGTTTTTGATTTCCAAAGCTTCTAAAGATACTAAAAAATATGAATGTGTATATTCTTTAATTTAAAATTTTTATTATATATTTATTATTGTAGTAAAATATACATGACATAAAATTGACCATTTTAACCATTTTTGCCATTTTTATCATTTTGCCATTTTAACCATACTCTGGCATTGTTATATATTCATATTGTTATGCAGCCATCACCATCATCCATTTCCTAAACTTATTCATCCTCCCCTACTAAAACTCTGTACCTATTCAATGCTAACTCCCTCATCTCCCCTTCCCCTAGTCCCTGCCAACCACTGTTCTACTTTTGATCTCTGTGAATTTGACTACTCTAGGAACCTTATCTAAAAAGATTCATACTATAGCTATTCTTTTATGACTGGCTTATTTCATTTAGCATAATGTCTTCAAAGTTCATCTATGTTGTAGCATGTGCAAAAATTTCCTTCCTTATTAGGCTGAATAATATTCCATGATATGTGTATATATCTTTTTTTTAATCCATTAATTTGTCGGTGGACACTTGGGTTGCTTTCCCTTTTTGGCTATGTGAATAATGCTGCTGTGAACATGAGTGTTCCGTGGAGGTATACCTTATGTTAACATTCACCTGAGTAGAAATGTTGTCTCATATGTAGCTTGGGCTACATTTTCAGTTTCCCATGTCCAACTAAAATGTCTATTAAGAAATATCTTTCCTGATAATGTTTCTGTTAAATATTCATATTCATTGATTCTTTGAGTGGGTCAAATGCAGCACAGGTCCACTATTAGGCCCACTATTAGGCGGTGGCTCACGCCTGTAATCCCAGCACTTTGTGAGGCCCAGGTGGGTGGATCACCTGACGTCAGGAGTTCAAGACAAGCCTGGCCAACGTGGTGAAACTCCATCTCTACTAAAAGTACAAAAATTAGCCAGGTGTGATGGTGTACACCTGTAATTCCAGCTACTTGGGAGGCTGAGTCAGGAGAATCACTTGAACCTGGTAGGCGGAGGTTGCAGATGGTGGGTTTGTAGGAAGCTTGGGGATATGAGACAGTTGCTGCCTTTAAGGAACCTACAGTTTCATTTGTTGGAGACTGATGAGAAATGGGCAATTACAGTGAGATGTGTTTGGTGTTGTGAGAGCACCCCAGCCCTCTGGGGATACTGTAAGTCCTCACTAAAGACATTCCAATTTGTTCTCTGCTTTCATACCCATTCCAGCACTGAATGTAGGAAGAGGATAAGAAGTTAGTTATACAGGCTTGGAGGACAGAAATGGTTTCACCATAAAGCAAACCAGTTTTCTGTAGGCTAATTGATGTAAACAAGAGTTTTAAGTTCAGCATACTTCTGGTTACAGAAACATCATCAAACTTCCAAAGACCAAAAACACCGCTAATATTAAACACTGAATTAAATGTAAGCTCTACATACATTTCAAAAAGATTAATAAAAGCAAGTAAGATAATGATTTACCCAGTTTCTGGTGATAAGTGAGTGATGGTGGTCGTAGTAGTTGTAGTTTAAATCACAGAATAAATGTTTGCAAAGTGAAAATGGTAGGGAGCACCTCCTTTCACCACAAAGTTCAGAAACAAACACAAACACTGAGTACTTTTGGACCATGTTGTTTAGTGTGTTTGTATGATTATTGTAGGCTTGATGAATATTTATTTGACAATCATTTACATTCATTCATTTTATTCCAGTTCCATGTCACAGGTGGCAGATGCCCATCCCAGTAGCTCAGGGAGCAAGGCAGGAACCTGTTTGCCAGGAACCAGGATGCCATTCCCTTGCAGGGTGCCATCTCTCTCTCTCTCTCTCTCTCTCACACACACACACACACACACACACACACACACACACACACACACACACACAGAGTCCTTTTCTGTTGGACTTGCCTGTACAATGGCTATTAATGGTGTCTGGATAACCTGAAGTGAAGCACATGTACGAATAGACACCTGATGTTTATCAAGCACATTCTGTGGGCCAGGTTTGGCGCTGTGCACTTGAGGAGGATTATCATGTTGAGCATTCATGGCAGCCCTAGGAGGAAGGCATTATTATAGCCATTGCTAAGCTCATTTTATTTTCTTTACTTATTTATGTAGAGATGGGGTCTTGTTGTGTCACCCAGGCTGGAGTGCAGTGGCAAGATCGTATAACAGCTCACTGCGTCCTTGAACTTCTGGGCACAACAAATCCTCTGTTCTCAGCCTCTAGATTAGCTGGGAATACAGGTGCATGCCACTATGCCTGGCCAATTTTTTTTTTTTTTTTTTAATTTTGTAGAGACAAGGTCTTGCTTTGTTGCCCAGTTTGGTCTCCAACTTGTGGCCTCAAGTGATCCTCCCACCTCAGCCTCCTAAAGTGCTGAGATTACAGGTGTGAGCCACCATGCCTAGCTACTAAGCCCATTTTAAAGAGGAACAAACTGCGGCTCAGAGATCTTAAACAACTTCCTTGTTGTCACAGCTGTTGCCCTGCACATCTCCTCAGGATGCCACTCACGTGGGTCCACTGAATTATGCCTGATAATGGGTGGAATTGTGTCCCCCACAAAATTCCTATGTTGAAATCTAACCTTCAGTATCTCAGAATGTGACCTAATGTAATTTGATTTTCTCTGTAAAGACTCTATCTTTAAAGGAGATAGAAGGTAAGAGATAGATAGAGGAAATCAAGTTAAAATGAGGTCGTTAGGGAGGGCCCTAATTCAATATGACTGGTGTCTTTATAAAAAGAGAAAATTTATACTCGGGCACACACGCCCAGGGAGAAAGCCATGTGAAGATGAAAGTAGTGATGCTTTTGCAAGCCAGGAACACCAAAGATTGCCTGTGAACCACTGGAAGCTAGGAGAGAGGCATGGACCAGATTCTCCCTGACAGCCCTCAGAAGAAACCAACCCTTCCGATACCTTGATCTCAGACTTTAAGCCTCCTAAACTGCGAGAGAATACCTTTCTGTTGTTTCAGCCACCCAGTATGTGGTACTTTGTATGCCAGTCCTAGGATACCCAGTATGTGGTACTTTGTATGCCAGTCCTAGGATACTAATACACACATCAATGAACTTTTTGTGGTCTGTACATTTGTGAAGAATGAGAGTGACAAAGTCATCCTAGTATTATTATGAAAATAGTTTTGACCTCACAGACCTCCAGAACCACCCTGCATTGAGACAACCTGGGTGTGGTTGATTTTTTTGATCAAACATATCTGAAATTGTAGGTTGGTGCAAAAGTAATTGCGGTTTTTGAAATTTGTAACTTTGCACCAACCTAATATGTGACCAGATGAGCCTTTGCTTTTTCACCTTGGCACTTCTGGAGTCTCTGAACTTGTGCTGGAGATGCATGCTTTTCTGGCTGCTTGGAGAGCTGGCTCATGGACCACTGCCATGAGTTCTTTTGCCTTATGCTTCCAGCACTTGTTTTCCAACTAAAACATTGTTTCCTACACCTTATTTGCTAGTGTTGGATTTGAGAAGCTCTGACCATTTCTATGAGTGAAATCAACTTAAAGACAGATGAGTTGCAATTGAGAAGAATATCCCAAGGAAAGGGGCACAGGTTTATTGTCATTTCCCAAATAGGAGCTCTAGAAATATTTTAAACAATAGCAAGAGATTGGAATAAATGCAGAGCCTTGTTCAGATGTATCAATTTTGATTTTTTTTAATTTTGATTTTAAATAAATCCAGCAAACCTCATTATTAGTTTTAATCTCACTTAGTTTTTAACCATTCTCTTTATCCAGACAGCTCACCCAAGGTTAAACAAAAACACTACATTTTAATACCTATGTTCCAGGCCTTTTGAAAAACAGTTTTGTAACTTAATTCAGCTGATCTTTGGTAATCAGAAGCTAACACCAAGCACTGTTTTTCTTCAGCAGTCTAAAGGTGAAATTTAAGAACAATCAGCATGCAATCAAAAGCTGATTGTAAATGAACAATAATGAACATAAAAGTGAAATCACTTCTGAGGGTTCTAATGAAAGAAAAAAAGGAGTAATAGCAGTAGTTGAAAAAAGGAGCGTCATAAAAAGTGGGTGCGGTTATGCCAATAGGCAAATAGTGGGTGAAAATTAGCCAGCAATAATATTACATGGAATGCTCAACGAGTTTTGGGGAGAATGGGGAAAACAAATGTTATAAGAGTGTAAAAAATATGTAAATGTGTAGATTTACTGCTGTAGATGAAGTCATCTAGGAAGAATCGTAGTGGATTTTTAGGAGTGAATCACATCTCTGTTCTAGATGCAGGCAGATGGTATGCAGAGAAAAGGTTCAGATGTGCCTGTTTCTGGCCCACTGATCAACAGGATGGCTTTAGGGAAGAGACTCAGTTTCCTTACTAAACTCTGTTTAACATTTATTGTACATCTATCATGTATCAGGGATTATGCTGTGTGCCAGATACATGCTTAACTTTGCAAAACGGCTGTTGAAACAGTGCTGCCCAGAGCACGGGACACATCCATTGGCAGTACACGAGATGAGTTTAGGTAACGCAGGGATGCAGCATCCAATACCAGTGAGTCACATAGTGCTGAATTCATTGTTACTGTCTTTGGAACCTTAGGATTTTGTCACGGAGAAATTTTCAGTTTTGTGCTTGTGTGCTTTGAAGATCTTCAGCTTAGGACTTTGTACCTCAAATAATCAGAATTGAATCCCTTTTATTTTTTAATTATGCTATTTCCTTCTACTTACACAAACAGTATAGGTAGTGCTCTAAAGTTTTCTCTATCTTTAAGTTAAAATAAACATCATAAAGAAACTGATACTGGTATTAGTGTTCTCTAGATGTAGCAAGAATTGTGTATGAGTGATTCTTGTTTGGGGAACCTTGGACCATAGTAACCCTAAGACTTTTCTTATTGTTCCCTGGTCACACATCCTGAGAAAAGGATTCATGTGAAAGTGACTTTTCAGGGAGACACTCTCAGGAAAAACTCAGAGGGGTTTAGAGAAGTTGAAGGGAAGGAGGCTGAGAAGGGTGCGTTATTAAACTGAATCCCAAAGTGGGTTAACTTTGCTTAATTCCACCGGACAGCTATGGAAACTGTGTAGGTTACACCTCAGAGTTGTAGTTAGGGGCAAGAGAATTGAAGTATTTATATACCCTCTTCAAGGTTCTTTAAGGGCATGTTGTCTTCAGCATCTTAAGACAGACCTGCCAGGGCTGCTCTTGGGAGTAAGAGTGCACAGTGAGTCTGTATAAAAATGGTGGCGCGATCTGAGGCCATGCGGATGGAGCACTGAGAGCATCTGCTGCAAGGCTCTTCCATGGCTAATGTGACATGTAAGCCACTTACTAGCTTTGTGCCTCGGACAACTGATTTAACACTTCGGTGCCTCATCTAGGGTAAAGTAATAGTAGTACCTCTTCAGGGCTTTTTGTGATGTTTAAGTATCAATATCATTGACTTCACATTTTTCTTCTAAATCTATTCACTATTAAAAATATTTAAATCCATGTTTGAGCCCCTCCATAAGTAATAGTGTCCATGAAAGTATGGGCTTGGTAAATTACTGATACATATACATTTTTTTCGAATGTACATTACAATAAATTACACAGAAGAAAGCCTTGACAGAGCTTTCTGTAAAAGCATGCCGGGAACTATTATCCATTAACTGAAGCCAGCTCTTCTTTTCTCTGGACACATGGCTGTACTGGATCTCCCAGCTTGCCTTGCAGCTGGACAAGGCCACAGAATAGCTCTAGACTGATGGAATGTGATTAGAGGCTGTAGGCCAGTCCAGCTTATAAAGAACTCCTGTATGTTTCCTTTATGTTTTTTCCCTTCCTGTTAGGTGGTGATGACCACTTTGATTTGGAAGCCATGTGGTTATAATGGCAGAGCCTCTGTGGAGGAGAGCTGTCCTACCTACATATTCACCTTCCCAGGACTGTGACTTTAGCAAGAAGCATGGTTGTGTTGTGTTGAGCTACTTCGTGTTTGGGCTTATTTGGTGCTGTAACCTATTGTGCTTGAATTGATACACAGCTCAGAAAATGTTGGGTAAAATCATACATCATGTGACCTTGAGTCAATCAGTTTACCTTTCTGAACCTCAGTTTCCGCAGCTGTGGAATGGGAATAATTAGAGATGGGGAATTGTTGGTGAACTTTGAAAAGCTCCACATAGACAAGGGATTACTATGGTCTTTCACTTGTGGTTGTAAATAGTTAAGGATTGGGGGTATTGTACCTTTCCAGCTGGCGTCAGAAGGGGAATGCTATTTGGCTGCCATTCTCATCTCCGAGATTTCTCTAAAGTTTAACCATGTTTATGGGTTCCTGCTTTCTTGTGACCCCTGTTACACTAAGTCTGGCAAACTAGAAGGACAGACGAAGGACAGCATTTGCCTCAGTCTGGTGTACATTCTTGATGGCAGGCATCAAGACTGATTTTAGGGATATCCTGATGAACATTTATATGTAATAGTAATGCATTGTATATTATGAAAAGTATATAACTAGCATTCTAAATTTGTAATTTTATACTTATTGCTTAGGGTGAGGCTAAAGTAGGTATTTAAATAAAAAACATAGGCAGTAGACTTAAACAAGTTAACAGTTGTACTTGTGGTAAGCATCTGTTGTGAAAATTACTGAAGTTGGTATGTGAGTGACCTGAAGTTTGGGAGGCACTAAGACAGGCAGAGTCCAGTATATACCACCTTTATATATTGAATGAACTGTATTTAATTCATTCTTCCAGCAAGTACTATTTGTGTATTTACTATGATCTCGGAACGTTTTTAGGCACCAGGATACAATGGAACAAAGCATATTCTTTGTGCGTTGTCTTTTATTTCTCACCGGAAAGAAGGTAGAGATTTTTGTCTGTTGTTCAGATGACATATGTGCTATTAGGAAAAAAAAGGCAGGAAGGAGAGGAACAGAATGTGAGTAATGGGTTGTACCTTTAATTAGGGTTTCCCAGGAAGTAGTCATCTGTAAGGTGGTATTTGAGCAAAGACATGAAGGAGGTGAAAGAGTGAGCCATGGGAGAATCTAGGGAAAGGGTGTTCCAGGCAGAGGGAGCAGAATGTGCAGAGGCCCTGAGATGGGGGCATGTGCCTGGCATGTTTAAGTAACAAGCAGCCAGTGTATCTGGGAGGGAATGCGTAGGGGGAAGAGAGGAGTTTGGAGAGATGGGCAGGTGAGATCCATTCAGGTTTATCAATAGCTTATTCTTTTTCATTGCTGAGTTGTATTCCATGGTATGAATATACCACAGTTTTGTTTTTTTTTTAAACTATCTCCCCACTGAAGGACATTTTATTTATTTCTAGTTTTGGGCTGTTACAAATAAAACTGCTGTAACAGTCATGTAGAAGTGTTTGTTTGGACAAACATTTTCATTTCTCTGGGATAAATGCCCAAGAGTGTAATTGCTAGGTCATTTTTTAAGTGTATGTTTAGCTTTTTAAGAAACTGCAAAACTATTTTTCAGAGTGGCTCTTCTGTTTTTGTTACTACTGGGAATGTATGAGAGATCCAGTTTCTTTACATCCTTGCCAGCATTTGATATTGTTAACTTTTCTTATTTTTAGTTTCAGCTGCCCTAATAGGTATGTAGTGATATCTCTTTGTGGTCTTAATTTGCAACTAATCGCTACTGATGTTGAACATCTTTCTATGTGCTTATTTGCCATCTGCCATATGTTCTTCATTGAAACGTCTCTTTATATCTTTTGCCCATTTTCTAATTAGATTGTGTTTTTATAATGTTGAGTAGTAAAAGTTCTTTATATATTCAATTTACTAGTCCTCGGCCAGATGTGTGGTTTGCAGATATTTTCTCACAGTCCATAGCTTCTTCTCATCCTCTTAAGAGTTCTTTCACAGAGCAAAAGTTTTCAGTTTTGATGAAGTCCAATTTATCTATTTTTTTGATGGATCAAGATTTTTGTGTTATGTCTAGGAACTCTTCATCAAGCCCTAGATTGACAATGTTTTCTCTCATGTTATCTTCTAAAAGTTTTCATAGCTTTACACTTAAATCCATGATTCATTTTGTATTAATTTTTATATAAGGGGTGAGGTTAGGTTCAGGTTAACTTTTTGCTCATCGAGTTCCTTTTGCATCATTTGTTAAAATGCTATCCTTCCTCCATTGAATTGATTTTGCTTAGAAAGTTTTTAATTCTTTTGATGGAATTCTAGGAATTTAGAACTAGTAGGTGTCTTGACATCATTTGTTTCATGATAAAGCAACTGAATGACAGAGAAGTTAAATGTGGGAGACTAGCTTTGCTGCTTAGAACAAAGCTTTTGATTTCCATTCCAGGGCACTTCCACCTTCTACTTCTAGTAAAGTAAATATATATACTTGGATCTTTGGATGTATTTTGTTTTTGATGCAAACTCATTGATTTGGTCTCTTTATGTGGCATTGCTTGGATTTTAAGATTTTTTGAGTCAAGGACCATTTGCAATTCTGGAAACTGAAATTGAATTTGGCTTAATATTCCCATGGACTCTGGGCTAACAAAGCCAGGCTGAGCTCGTCTATCTAACTGCATTAAAAAAGATATTAATCTCGGCTGGGCGCAGTGGCTCATGCCTGTAATCCCAGCACTTTGGGAGGCCCAGGTGGGTGGATCACAAAGTCAAGAGATCGAGACCATCTCGGCTAACATGGTGAAACTCCGTCTCTACTAAAAATACAAAAAATTAGCTGTGCGTGGTGGCACACGCCTGTTGTCCCAGCTACTCGGGAGGCTGAGACAGGAGAATTGCTTGAACCTGGGAGGCAGGGGTTGCAGTGAGCCAAGATTGCGCCATTGCACTCCAGCCTGAGTGACAGAGCGAGACTCCATCTCAAAAAAAAAAAAAAAAAAGATATGACTCTTGAAACTTGGTATTTTGGTGAAATCAGTTTATATAGTTTCTGTTTAGAAGGTTTTTTCCTGCAATTTTGTAGTGTGATGGACCACAGGAACCTGAAGAATGTAATTGTGTGATAACCTCAGTAACGTTTACAGCATGTTGATTGAATAAAAAATGCTGAAATGGGTTTGGATGGCTGGTAATAATGGATTTACTTCTCTCGGATTCCTTTCTGTGCATCTCTCAGGAAAAAATCTGATAGAAGCTTAAGTCTTCTTGACTCCCTCAAGAATGGGGGAAAAACAATGCACATATTGATTGTAATTCTACTTCCACAGTAGTTTATAGAATCTTAGGATGGTAACGAACTTTGGAAATGATTCAATCCTAACACAGAAGCTAAGGCCATTTTGTATGGGCAATAAAAACTTGTGTATGGTCACTGGAAATAGAAATCCATGTGGGTTTTTTGTTTTGTTTTGTTGTATTTCTTTTTTTACAGTAGAGTATGGCTGTTATACAGAATCAAATTGGTGTTTTGAAGATTTTGTTTTCATTCAGCTTTCATAACCAATACTGTAATAAGACAAATACTGTAACTATAATATATAGTTTAGTGGATTAAAAACACAGGCTCTCAAGGCAGACTCCGAGTTCTAATCATAGCTCTGACTTTGCTAGCTGTCCTCTGTTGTGAAGACAGACTGTCCTGTGCGTATAGTAAGTGCTCAACAAATGTTGGTGATGGTGATAGTATTAGTAGTACTCATTTGGTTAGCAATGATAATAATTATAATAATACATTTTTGTCTTTTTCTTCAATAAGTTGAACATACAGATTTTTCTGATAGATCATTTTACATATTGGGATGCTGTAAGATTGGATTACATGGTATGCTTTCTTAAAATAGCAAGCTAAATAATGGGTGATGAATATCACACAGAACTTACCAGTAAGCTGGTCTCACACATTTAACATCTCTGAAATTCAGTTGCTTTATCATGTAAGAGATGATATCCAGACACCTAACAGTTCTAAAATCCTAGAATTCCAACAAACGAGTTAAAAGCTTTCTAAGCAAAACCAATTCAGCGGAGGAAGGATAGCATTTCAACAGATAATGCAAGAGGAACTGGATATGCATAAGCAAAAAAAAGTTAACCGCAACCTAACTCATCAGTAAGCTGGATTCTTACTTTCCATGATATTCTCTCCAAATCATCAGAAGGGTGTTACAGAGAGTAATACTGGTACCACATTGTATATGTACATCCTTCACATCATTTTTCCAAACTATTATGGGCCTTATCCTCTTTCCTTGTACTCCGTGTAGACTTACATGCAAACACAATTCCCATGTTCTTGCCACACTGAACTATGTGAGGTCCCTTCAAACACTGGACTTGGATGTCGCCCATTAAGTTTCTTCTACTGGAAATGCCTTTTGCTAACATATCTCCATTTTGTCTTTGGGATTCAGCGTAAATAGTACTTCTCATGATATGTTTCCCTAACTCCCCATCCCCTCAGCAGTGGCCAAGTCTCTTTCATCTTTCTGTCTTCAGCATCTAGCACACGGTGGTTCTATAGAATGATGATGGCGAGTTGCAGGTTAGCGGAGGCTTACATTGAACTGAAGGCAAGGAGTTTTCTGCTTTTGATGAGCGATTAGTAACCTTAAATTATCCAGAAGAAAGTTTGGGCGTCTGGGTGGCATCATCAGAACTTGAAAAGTTGAGAGAATAATTTTATTTCTCATTTAATGAAAAAGTGCTCATGAATAACTAGCAACAATTTAATTGAGAGAATAATCAGTATTGCTTCCAGCCATCCCCACCCCCAAGCCATTTGAAATACCAGTTGCTTCATCCTTTTATCTGAGGAGCTCTTTAGTCAGTGATATTTGGAATAGTACGGAGAAGTTAAGATTTGAAGGTTCGATATCTGTTCTTAATTTTCAGGGCTGGTAAGCTTTGTGCTACCACAAGTTAGCATTTATTTTCTGTATGATTTACATCTATTAACATACTTTTCTATACAGTAGAATTTGTTCTACTAAGTGGCAATGTTGCAAACAAACATAGACATGGTTGGAGAAGCTTTTGTTTCTAATATGAGGTCAGCTACATAGAGGACATAGAACATTTAAACTCCATTTTGTTGTTATTATTGTTCTAATCTTAGCTTTGCATTTTGTTTCGAGAGATTACCTGATGGCTACTGATGTCTTAGTTAATTCCATGGTATGAAATGAGGGAATGATGACTCAATAAGAAACTATTTGATAGGACAGCAGAGCCAGCATCTAGTCTTTTCTAAAATATTTCATTTGTTTGTATATGAAAAAAATTATTTCAGAGAAAAGCTTCTGATTAAAAAAATTCTCCTTAGCTTGTCATTATCTGTATATTTTATGGCCCTTTGTCCTGAAATTCTGACTTTTTCTGTCACTAGTCTGTTAAGTTTTTATTGACCTTCTCAAAATAGGATGTCTTCTAGCTTGACAGGTAGCAGTTGGCTTTATACTGAATCTTCAATTCTAGGAATCTGAGATTTTTTAAAAAACTGTTTTTGAAGACTAAGTAGTATTTTGAGGGTACCAAGTTGCTGACATAAAATGACTAGTATAAAAACGTGTAGTCTTGGGGAAAAAATAAATGTATATTATATTTTTAGATACCTGATCTGAAACAGGTGATGTCATATCTTTTCTAATTTTTTGATTTAGACAATTTAGCTTGTACTTGTTTCAAAAAACTTGAAAACACAGAAAACTATGTAAAGGTCCATAATGATCACCTATAATTACCTGTGCTCTAGAGAAAGCCATTATGAATAATAATGTGGAACTTCTTACTGTTTTGCCCACATGTATGTTTTATGTATATATGCAGTTTCTTTTAAACAAAATTAGGATCATACTAATTAGATAATGTTATTTCCTTCACGCTTAACATTAAATCAGAAGTGCTCACCCATGCATTAAAAATTTTTACAAATATTATTTCTGTTGCCAAAGAATTGGAAAGAAAAGAAGGCTGCACTCACATAGATGCCATCATTTATTTTGTCATTTCCTTATTAGTGGGAATTTGTGTTATTTCTAGTGTTCTGCTGTTTTAATGATGTGATTAATATCCTTGAATGTAAATTTCTCCTTACTAATCAAATTCTTGAAACGTTCTGTCAGACTGCCCTCCAGAAAATCTGCACAAATTTATACTCCTACTCATGGTGATTAATAATAGCAAAAACAATAATAATGGCTACTATTTATTGACAATATATTATATGCCACATCCTATTCTGAGCACTTTGTATGGATTAAATCATTTGTCACTGAGCACCAGCTTCCTTTTAGAGGTAAGAAAATCAAAGTGCACTATATAAGAATGTGAGTTTTCTAGTATCTTGACCAACATTAAGTATGACAGTTAGACTGAGTGTGGTGGCCCATGCCTGTAATCCTAGTATATTGGGAAGCTTTTATGGGAGAATCCCTTGAACTCAGGAGTTAGAGACCAGCCTGGGCAATTTAATGAGACCCTATCTCTACGAAAAATAAAAAAAATTAGTTGGGCATGGCAGGAGGATCACCTAGCCCAGGAGTTATTACTTGCATGCACCTGTAGTCCCAGCTACTCAGGAGGCTGAAGCTGGAGGATCACCTGAGCCCAGGAGAGCAACGCTGCAGTGAGCCAAGATCAGGCCACTGCACTCCAGCCTGGGTGACAGCGCAAGGTCCTGTCTCAACAAAACAAAACACAACACCTAAGTGACAGAAAAAAGTCTTCCAATTTATTAGATACGAGAAAAACCTCTCATTGCTTTAAATTGCATTGCTCTAATACTATAAATACTATACTTTTTTTTTCCATCTGCAAAGAGCAAATGTTATTATCTTCCTCTGACTTAGGAAGAAATTTGTTTCTAACAACTTCCTAGGAAAAATTCTAAATTCTCCTTAGTCACAAGTATAGTTACATTAATTTTAGTAGAAAAATTTTGAATGCATGGCGAAATTTCAAAATTAACACCAATTTTTGCTAAACAAATAACATAAACAGTTAAGTTTGACATGAGCTGTTAAAATGGACACAGTTTCGGCCAGGCATGGTGGCTCACGCCTGTAATCCCAGCACTTTGGGAGGCCAAGGCAGGCGGATCACGAGGTCAGGAGATCGAGACCATCCTGGCTAACACGGTGAAACCCTGTCTCTACTAAAAATACAAAAGATTAGCCAGGCGTGGTGGTGGACGCCTGGAGTCCCAGCTACTCAGGAGGCTGAGGCAGGAGAATAGCGTGAACCTGCGAGGCGGAGCTTGCAGTGAGCTGAGATCGCGCCACTGCACTCCAGCCTGGGCGACAGAGCGAGACTCCATCTCAAAAAAAAAAAAAAAAAAAAAAGGACACAGTTTCCTCAGGAGTTACTCATCATCGCATGACATAACAAGACATCCTTGCATTATTTATGCTGTAACAGGCCTATTACCTATGTTCCTTCAGTTTTTTTATTATAAAACTATATATAGTTTTATATATAGTGCACTTAATATTTACTCAACAAATATTCACTTAATACTCATTGTTTATGTAATTGAAACTTTAATGCAAGCCTCATTCAAGAAAACTATAAACCATACAGAAGAAATCAATGAAACCAATGCAAGTGATGCACGAGATAATCAGTATAACAAACTAGCAAACTATAAGCACTTACATCAAATGTACAGATCTAAGGCTCCTTGCATGATGTTTCATTTCCCAGCTTTCAGCTGCTCACAAGACATGATGTATTTAAAATGATCCTTGTAAATGCAAATAAATGCCATGTAAGTCAAACTAGGTTTGTTAAATGAAATTCCTCATTAAGTTGAATTCTTGTAACCTTATCTGTTATGTATATCTCAGGGTCTTCCTGTGTTATAAATAATTGGGATTAGGGAGAGAAACTGAAGTTTATTTTGTGCTGCGTTGCTTAGTTAAGCTTTTTAATTGAGTTTTGCCAATGGCAGGTTTGTAGCAAAGAGGCCATGTGGTTAGATTTCAGTTTTCAAAATCACTTTGGCTGTTTACGCAGAGTAAACTGTAGCCTGCAAAAGTAGAGATGGTGAGACCAGACGTAGGATGCTCTTTGGGGTGTTAAGTGGAGATAGCTAGGTGTGAGCCTTAGGCCATCTGCATTAGGATAACCTGGGATACCTGTTAAAATTTTAGATTCCTGACTCCCTTTGATTTAATCTGTGGGTAAAGCTCAGGGAACTACATTCTAATTAACACAGGATATTTTCTTGACCCCTTTGTGGGACTTGTGACAGGGGTGCCTCATTTACTCAGCCCACCCCTGTCTACCCTTCGTGGGAGGGAGTGTGTGAGTGCAGGAACTGGAGTGAGTGCTTTTGGGTGCTGGCAGGAACAAACTCTGTTTATTCTGCCTGCCATGCTCAACCTCTTGTGGGAAGGAGCATGCAGGCAAGCAAGTACAGGATCCTGCTGGCTGCTTTTGGGTGTCAGCAGGAGCAAACTCTGTGTGGGCTCCATGGCAGCGTCCAGGTGGGGGTGCCTGTGACGCCCAAAGCCCAAGAGGGCATGTTACAATGCTCTTTCAGCTCTTCTGTCCACCAACAGCTTAAGTGTTAATAGTCAGTGGGCCCTTTGCCTCATTGCGTGGAGTGGCTGCCCTCTACCAGTGATGGCAAAGGGTCAGTGTGACAGGGTTTTTTTTTGGGTATCTGCACTCATGGCTCCTGAACTCTTGTCTGACATCTAGAAAAAATGAGGTCTCAGGAATGAATTGAAGGATGGTGAATGTGGAGGATTTTATTGAATGATGAAAGTGGCTCTCAGCAGGAAGGGCAGCTGGAAAGGGGAGGGGATGGGCAGGTAATCTTCCCCTCAAGTCTGGCCGCCTCCAGCCAGACTCTTCTTCGAAGTCAAGCTGTCAAGCCAGCCCTCTGAAGTAAAGTTGCTTCTCTCCAGTGTCCAGCCACTTCTCTGCTTCTCTCCGACTGAGTCTGGGGTCTTTATAGGCACAGGATGGGGGGACGGGCAGGCCATGAATAGTTTAGGATAAGGCAACATTCCAGTGGGAACACAGGGATAGAAGTTCTCACTTTGGGTCATGGGTTTCTGGCTTTTTGGCTTGAAGGTGGGGTTTTGCCAGGGACCTGCCCTTGTCTGCCTAGAATTTCTCTGCCTCCTGCCTCTATCATTATACCATAATGAGTTCCTCACACAAAATATCTCACATTAATGTTTTAGAACCACTAACTAGTGATCTCTAGGGTACGTTTTAGCTCTGGCAAACCCTAAAACACTTGGGTCTGTTTTGTAGATTTTTTCCTTAAAGAAAAAGAGATATTTTAATACTTTAAGAATGCATTTTAAGGTGTCTTCTGAAGAACTAGGGACCATTTATTGGATACTGGATAGTTATAACGTAAGGTCCTAGTTAATCTAGATAATTTTTTTTTCTTATTTTCTTAAACTTCTATGGGAGAGGAAGTTCTTCCTATAACCTTCCCATTAGACTTCCTCTAGGTTATCGCTGCTGGGGATTAGGTCATATGCTCATTGCTGAGCCAGTTATTGGCAAAAATTGGAAATCTCCATTATTGGCTAAGCTGCTGAATAGTTTAGAAAAAGATACTGGTGAGTCACTTACAGCATCCGCTACAATTGGGTTACTGGTTAGTGACCAAGATAGGATTTGAACACCCATCTGTCAGACTCCCAAGTCTACGTGATTTCTTCTGTGCCTTACAGCCTTTCTAAATCTGTCTGCTTGCTATAAAGGCTTTCCATTGAATTGATTTATTTCTGGAATTAGACTTTGATGACCAGTAATTCCAAATTATGTTCGATTGTCCACTTGCTGGCTTTCTTTATCCACCAAACTTGCCTGTCTCTCAGCTGTAGGGCATCTCCTGAACCATGGAGCTCCTAGGTAAGGCAAAAGAACTGTGTTTGCATTCAGCTGTGTGCTACCCTATAGCAGTATGAACAGCTTCACACTGTCAGCTAAGAGGTGAAATGCCAAGTGTAGCTACAATCTGGAAATGTGTTGATGTATATCAGCTTGGAAACAATGCAGGGGGCAGGTTTTGGGCCTTTGCAGTGGAGAGACCAGCCCAGAGAGGGCCACTAAGTGCTAGGCATTCCAATGGCATTTTCTCTTTGACACTCAGCAGCAATCTGTGACATATGTACTATCATTATCATTATCTATCATTTATCTTCATTTTACACAAGAGGAAACTGAAGCTTAGAGAGGTTGAGAAGTTTGTCTAAACTCATCCAACTTGTAAATAATAGAGTCTGAATTTGTATTCACAGCTGTGAGACTTAGAAGCCTACACTCTTCTTTAAAGCTTTTAAAATTGTCCAATGTAGCATAAAATACTGAAAAAATACTTATTATATGTGTAGTTTAACATGTAATTATAAAGTAAACAGCACTTCCTAGGACCTAAGTAGAAATTTACTAGTACTTAAGAAAATCTCCCTCTGTTCACTCTTTTTTTGTAACTTCATGTCTAATTTTAATGGTTGTCATTTAGTTGGGAAACTTGCCCTCTGTAATTATCCTGTTTAACTCTCTTATAGCAAGTCATAATATGGTATAGGGGAAAGCTACATGGATCAAAAGTTAACTGGCATGGATGCTCCCTTTCTGAACTGGATTTACCTTGGGCAAGTCATCTCTCTCCAAAAAAGAAAGGCAGAGTACCAAATAACTTACGGAAACGTCAACCACCATTATCCTGATAAAGAACTGGTTACCTGGAGCATGAAGATCAGGTTGGAGGGCAGCCTTTGCTTGCTTTTTTCTTTGTTAATTTAGTAGTGTATTTATATAAACCCTTAACAATTTCAGTGACAGACTTCACTCATTTTGAATAGCGAGTATTTTGTTCAATTATGTAAGTCAGTAAATTGCCCTCACACTTTATTGATTAAAATGTCCTAGCTTTTGAAGGACTCACAAGTATAATTTTCCTGAGACAGACTGTACTTTCGTTTTTTAAAATCCACCGTTGAGGACTGTGCATGATAAAGTGGAAGCAAGTGGTTATTAATTTTTTATTGAAATCTTCTGAATAAGTGTTTTCTCCTGGTTGGTTTCAAAAGGAGTCATATTCCTGGATCTAATTAGAGGCAGTTCATATACTGTGGGCTTATTAAGATTCAAGGCACTTTTTTATTTTAGCCTGTCTGATATCCCTTTTTAATTTCACTTAAATTTGAATTACTCTAAACATCATCTGGGCATATTGAAGAAACTCAGTAATATTAATAATGATGATGTTGACAAATCTGTCCTTATTCTTTTCAAGTGCCATAACCTTATTCTTGATTCTGGCTTGTGAATACCTGAGACTGAGCTGCCCCTCTCTCTTCCTGTTGTAGACATCAATAATCACTCATGATGTTGTTCTGAGTGATTATTGATGTCTACCATGACAAAGCCTTGAGGTCTTACTTTCTACGGCTCCCTGGGCAGCCATTTCCAGTTGGTCAGAGTTAAGAGGCTCTGCCATCCCTGGTCTGGATGTTGTCAGTTTTGGGTCTGAACGTTTATATCCTCCACCAGGATCTCTGAGTAAGTTACATTATCAGCTGATTCTAAAACAAAAAAAAAAATTCTGCCAGCCAGGCATGGTGGCTCACACCTGTAATCTCAGAACTTTGGGAGGCCAAGGTGGGCAGATCACGAGGTCAGGAGATTAAGACCATCTTGGCTAACACGGTGAAACCCCGTCTCTACTAAAAATACAAAAAAAATTAGCCAGGTGGCTGGGTGCAGTGGCTCACGCCTGTAATCCCAGCACTTTGGGAGGCCGAGGCAGGTGGATCACGAGGTCAGGAGATCGAGACCATCCTGGCTAACACGGTGAAACCCCGTCTCTACTAAAAACACAAAAAATTAGCCGGGCGCAGTGGCGGGCGCCTGTAGTCCCAGCTACTCGGGAGGCTGAGGCAGGAGAATGGAATGAACCTGGGAGGCGGAGCTTGCAGTGAGCTGAGATCCTGCCACTGCACTCCAGTCTGGGTGACAGAGCAAGACTCTGTCTCAAAAAAAAAAAAAAGCATTCTGCCTTGGCCTCCATTTTCCTACCTCTTTGAATGAGAATCTTCTCCTTTTCTAGACCCTTTCTATTACCATACTTTGTGTGTGTTTTCATAGCTCTCAGGCTGTCTGCATAGTTTGTTCATCCCAAACAAGCTCCTGGACTTATTCTTTGGCCAGTATTTACCCATTCCTTTGGAGTTTCTGCTTGGAAGTGACTTCCTCTCCTAAGGTGAAGACTCTTTGTCATTTAATAGGATGAACTTTCAAAGTATTGTCCCTGTTCATGAGTTAGTGTTCCCTGGCTGTGTGGAATAGAAAAGAACATCTCCGCTTGAGCTTGAATCCCTCTGGAATATGTGTCATTGACAGATCCTATTTCCTGTGTGACCATGTAAGCTCTTAACAGACTGGGCTTTGCGTAGCTAGTAACTATCTGCTTTGGAGAAAATATAAAACAAGTACTTGAAGGTTTTGGAAAGTGCCAAAGGCAGGGAGACCCTGGAGGGGAGTCGAAATTGGAAGGAGGGGAGTTGAAATGGGAAACAAAAGGCCTGCTTTGAGTTTCCAGTTTTTACTTCCAGCTTTTACTTCCAGCTTTTTGGTCTTGATGACAGGGTGCAATGGTGGCTAAACTCCAGTAGAAAACCTGTAGTCTTTTTGCACTGGAGAACTGAAGGACAGAGTTCAAGATCCCTAAGCAGCGGGAAACTGGGGGTGGGAGGGTGTCTCAGAAAGGAGAGAGTCAGAGAGGAGGAGTCCTGGATTCTGTGTATAAACTGACCAAATCAGAAGGTATTTCATGAACAACACATGCATAAGGCTGACTGTAAGTGGCCCAGCTAAAGTGAAAAAGAACTAAAGTAAGACTTGAGCTGCTGCCCAAGAGACAGAGTTTGCAGTTTGAGTCTGAATATGTGTCACCCATGAATCACTCTTCACTGGGATCTCAGCTTTTTTCACTTATGTCTGATACACACAATGTAAATATTCTCTTTTCCCACTGTTCAGTTGCCTGTCTCAGTTTCATATGCTTAGTTCACAGTTGTTGGGCTTTGAAAGGCAGGCAAGAGGTCTGAAAAACTGATAACCAGTGCAAAGCCTCAGCCAAGGCAGGAATTTGATATGAATTTTTAAGGGTGATGGTTCTGCCACAGTGCCTACCTCTTTTGCACAATTACTGGTGTGTCATGAAGATTTTCCTCATGTATTTGAATGTCCTAGGTCACTTCGTGTTGCTTTGCTGGCTCTTCATGATGATGTTGGAAGCAGTGTTGAATATCGCAAAAATCTTAGTATAATAGATGAGAATAGCTGATATTTTCTGAGCTCTCCTTACGTGACAGATGCCCTAAGCACTTTACTCATCCTATTCTCCTAGCAATCCTGTTTATTATTCCTGTTTTACAGTTGAGGATGAAAGGCACAGAGTGGTTGAATGCACAGCTATTAAGTGGTAAAGCCAGGAACTAATAGGAAAAGGAAGATAGGTTAGTATGACATGTACACACGTGCACATTCCCAAACGTGGTTAGAATTGGAAGATAGGTATTGTCTGCCCTGAGTTTCAGCAGATTCCTGAGGAAGATAGATATGAAAAATACCATTTTCCTGATGCTGTGCCCTATCAAGTTTACTGGCATGAACTTGGCAGGGAAAAGACTAAGAAATACTAATGAGAGCCCAAAGATTGAATGAACCTTTAGTTAAAGAGATAAATAGTGACTGAGTAGTTTGCTTATCCAGATGAGTTAGATTCTGTAGGCAATGGTTTACTGACTCTTGTAGCTAGAATACTGCTGAAATTTTCATTCATATTGAGGAGCAAATTATTAAGTATAGTTAATTAGAATGAAATGATGAAAATAAACTTTATAAGATAACTAATAGTTTACTTTGTTTGCACCAGAATTCTTGAAATCTGCTCCAAAAGAACCATAGACTCTTAAAAATTTTTTTTTTAAATTTTAATATAATTTTACAAATTGAGACTGGGTCTTGCTCAAGCAATCCTCCTGCCTCGGCCTCCCAAAGTGCTGGGATTATAGGTGTGAGCCACTGTGCCCAGCTGAAGAGTCCTACAGACTCTTGATAGTAACCTTGGTGATGGTAGTGGTCCTGGTGAAGAGTTAGCAAAGGAAAGAGAATTCCCTGCCTGTTGTGGCACCAAAGAGCTTTTTACAAGACACTGAGCGCTGCAATATACTGGCTATGAAGAAGCTAGACGATGCAGGATCATGTGGATACGAAAGGAAGTTGTAGCATTAGGCTTAGATAATATATGGAGGGTGTCTACAGTGGGGACATGATGTTTCAGCTCTGTTCTGTATTCAACCACATCTCAAAATTTTAGTTTTCTGAACACCATGGTTATAAAATGAATACTTTATTCCAGGAATGGAGTAGTCTTATACTGGATTAACAGATAACAGATAAAACAGTGATAACTTGTGGACAAAATATATAAAATATAAGAAATATTTTAAAAATATTAAAATATTTTAAAGTCTTGGAGTGTAACTAAAAGTAGGCAGAAAGCGGAGAGGATTCCATCCTTGAAGGAAAGGAACCACACTGAGCGAGACCCACATTGACATGGCTTTTCCTCTGAGGGCCCTTCATAGCCCACAGAGTGCATTAAATAACTGTCCATTAAAATGTTTCTGCCTAACAAAGTTTTGTTTTATTATTGCCAGGTAAACTTATTGAACATAGACATTGACAGGAAGCATTGTTCTTTAACTGGCATTTACTACAACTAGGTATTTTCCTGGCATTTCATTATGGAATTTTTATTTAATTTCATCCAAACTTGGGGAGCAAATTACTGTAATTATGCCTGTTACATTATTTTATAGGCTATAGAACATGAAGAAATCAAATACAGAATGAAGGAGTCAGGGTATAATAACTCTGACTTTTGGTTTAGAACTTGGTGTTTGAAAACATGCAGACCTTGGTTTGCTTTTTCTGTATTTGAAAGGTTTGACCTCTGTGTAAATGACTTTACTACAGAAACTGATTGCAGTGTACTACATTGTTTATGAATATTGATATAATAAATATTTAATGGATACATTTTGCTAGTAAGTACTTCATGTAGCATAAAATTAGAGAAATTTTACTTGAGACAGTCTGCAAAACAGCCCGAAAAAATAATCATGTCCTTTTGAATAACCTTAAAAACATTTTACTTTTCATTATTAATTTGTTCTTGATTCTGTTTTCTGGCTTAAGCACATTAATTAAAAAATGCACTACCTGTACCTACATCCTCCTACACTTGTGGATTCTAGCGATGAGAATGGTGAAAAGCACAGTTGGACAAGCTCAGATTTATATCTCAATATGAAGGATTATAAAATATCTTTGTACATGTTAGCTAGATCTCTGAAAGATCAAATGAGTTCTTTGCTTGACAGTATAGATGATTATGGTGATGTGATAGTTATAATGAAAGCATTTGTTGAGTGTGTACTTTGTGTTAGGTACTGTAATGTATCCTCAAAAGCAGGATCTCATTGACTACACATGATAACCTGGCAGCAAAGTGATTAAGGTCATAGACTCTAGAAGTTAGGTTTGTATCCTTGTGACCTTGGAAACATGTCTTAATCTTTCTGTGCCTCAGTTTTCCATCTGCAATTGGAGATCACCCTTTACCTACCTTATGATTTCAAAAGCAGTACGCTGAAACAGTGCCCCATTCCCTGGTCAGCTTGTATTATTAATAAGTGGTTGTGGTCATTATCATAGTGGGGCCAGGGCTCAAACAAGTCCATGATCCAGTGTCCATGATCTTAACCACATCACTGTATGCTTGAGCATCACTGGTGCCCAAGCATGCCACCTGACACATAGTAGATGCTCATTAAAAAATGAGCTTTGGGCCAGGCACTGTGGCTGACATCTTTAATCTCAGTACTTTGGGAGGGCAAGGCGGGCAGATCCCTCGAGGTCAACCATTCAAGACCAGCCTGGCCAACATGATGAAACCCCGCTTCTACTAAAAATACAAAAATTAGCTGGGTGTGGTGGTGCGTGCCTGTAGTCCCAGCTACTTGGGAGGCTGAGACACAAGAATTGCTTGAACCCAAGAAGGGGAGGCTACAGTGAGCAGAGATCGCACCAGTGCACTCCAGTCTGGGCGACAGAGTGAAACTGTGTCTAAAAAAAATGAACTCTGGATTTTTCCTGTAGAATTTGTGCTTGAACTGGCTTATTTGTCTATTTATTTGTACATAATATATGGCTCAATGCAGAGAGAAACTTTTTAGCTTTGAAGTCTTAGAGATAAATGATGATGGGCATATGGGCTGAAATCTGTGTTATTCTAGAAACACGATTACTGAACTGTTAGCCCTGGGAAGTGCCTGGCCTTGTCTAATAATTTGTTGTCACGGGAACCATTATTATTTGTCTGCTATGAAGGCAAGTCAGTGGCCCCAGTTTTAGATCGAGGGTCATTGTGTCCTTGGTCTTCGTATCTAATTAATTAATTATCATTCAACAAATACTAAAGAAGCACCAGGTCTGTCCCAGGCATGGGAAATGCATTGGTGAATGCATCAGACATGGTTTGTGCCTTTGAGACCATCATAGTCTCATGGGACATGGCAGACACTGACAAATCACCCACATATATAATTACAGATTGAGAGGTGTTATGAGGTAAAATGAGAGGTCAGTAAACTTTTTCTCTAGATGACCACTTAGTAAATACTTTATTTTTTTATTTTTTTTGAAATGGAATCTCACTCTGTTGCCTAGGCTGGAGTGTAGTGGTGTGATCTCGGCTCACTGCAGCCTCTGCCTCCCAGGTTCAAACGATTCTTATGCCTCAGCCTCCCGAGTAGCAGGGATTACAGGCGTATGCCACCACGCCCGGCTACTTTTTGTATTTTTGGTAGAGACGGGGTTTCACCATATTGGCAAGGCTGGTCTCAAACTCCTGGCCTCAAGGAATCCACCCGCCTCGGCCTCCCAAAGTGCTGAGAGTACAGGTGTGAGCCCTCACACCCGGCCATAGTAAATGCTTTATACTCCTGGGCCTTACATTCCCTGCTGCCACCATTCACCTCTATCACTGCCGGTAACAAGAGGTTCATCTTTTCCTGTGGTCTAGGCCAGTGAGGAAGACTAGCAGGGAGATTCTGATGAGAGTCAGAGAGCCTTATCATTTGCTTAGTAAAGCAAATGTCTTCACATACCTGCACTGGGAGGCTGCTGAATGCTGTCACGTAGCTAGTGAGGATCTCCTGTGGGACTCTCAGTGCTGTTGTAAGAGAGCATCAGGCTGCAATTTCCTCATCTGGACTCTCAAGAAGTTTATCTGCATCTTCTTATAGGACATTGGTCTTCTTCATAGGACATTGGTCTGCAAACTTTTTCTTAAAGGATCGGGGAGTAGATACTTTAGGTTTTGCATGAGACTACTCAAAAGCAAAAGCAGCAATAGACAGTACATAAAGGGGCAGGCATGGCTGCATTACAGTAAAACTTGCTAATGCAGGGCTTTGTATCGTATGTTAGTTCAGGACAGTTGATTAAAGTTTAGTATTCTAGGCAAGTAGGTTTCACCTTGTATTTCAACTCCTGTTGATGGTATCCATGTGGAACACTGTGTAATGAGGATTGTGAGGCTGAGGTCATTCTTTTGGGAAAAGGAGACGATTGACTAGTGATGTCTGTCATAGGTTCAGCTTGTGGGAGCACTGGTTGGTACAAGTGCTGGGCATCTTTAATCCTTGTGGCTAGGAGTGCCTTGCGAGCAAGGATTTTGCCATCTATCTTTATACATCAGGTGCTTGGCACAATTGTTAGTTTTAAAAGGGTTTATCAAATGAATGGACATTTATCTTGATGCCTTCCCACAAAACCATATTTAAATCATTTATCCTACACAATAAGTACTTACTAAATGCTTATAGCGTTAATGGCAACATCTTTTTACTCCAGTTGTTTTCGAAAGAAAGGAAATTCATTGCATTCTATGTTTAATGTCCTTGACCATCAGTATTTAATCTTCTATATAATAGAATCACCAAAGTCTACAGTTTAAATGATTTTCTTTCCTTCTGTCCTTCACGTGTTTGTGCTTAAGTCCTTTACATTTCTTATAGGTAATATTAAACAACATAATGCAATTAGAATTTGTTTAACATTTATTTTGAAATATGTAAGATAGGTAATTAAGGAGTTTTTTTTTCACATTTGCTTTATAAAGTAGGTTTCATTCCTTTATTGTAAATAGAGTGTACAGTACCTTGTATCCTCATAATACATTTCTCTGAAAAATTTTTTTTTTATTTTTAGAGACAGCATAAGAATCCTTTTATAAGCTCAATATGCATTTCCTGGCTGTACCACATAATTTATCTTTTGTGTTTTTAGGGTTGCAAGATGAGAAGGGGGCAGAGAGTAGGATTAGAGAATGCTGTAATTAAAGCTGATTTTCCTAGCATGTAATGTGTGGTGTAATGAATATATATATATATTTGGTCTTGGTTCCTGGTTCCTGGCACAGATCTAAAACCCTGAGTGGTAGGAGCTTCTTTTGTTACTTATAAAATGTTCTTTTGTTATTTTTAAGCCCCTTTCAGCCATACCTGGGTTTTTATGCTAATGAGGTGACTCCTGGTGGCCCTTTAGATAGTTTTAAGGGAGGGGTTAGCCATGCCAAGAAGGGTGGATAGAACTTTTAGTTTTCAGTCCCCTACCCCAACACCTCTAAGTAGGGGAGAGAGGCTGGAGATTGAGTTCAGTCACGAATGGCCAATTTCTTAATCATGGCTAAGTAATGAAACCTTGATTAAACCCTGAAACACTGACATTAGGGGAGCTTCCAGGTTGGTGAACACATATGAGCGCCCCCCCCCCCCCCCATAGCATGTTCTATTGCATCTCTTCCATTTGGCCATTTCTGAGGTTTATCCTTTATAATAAACCAGTAATCATAAATATTCTCCAGAGTTCTGTGAGTTGTTCTAGTGACTTATTGAACCTGAGCATTGGGAACCCCTGGTATGCAGGTGGCCTGCCACCCTGTTTGCAGCTGGCATCTGAAGTGGGAGAAGTCTGGGGGACTGAGCCCTTAACCTGTGGTGTTTGTGCTGACTCTGGGAGTTAGTGTGAGAATTGAATGGAATTTTTGGACAACCAGTTGGTGTTGGATAATTGGAGAATTCTGAGGAAATAACACATATTTGGTGTCAGAAAACACCACACATGACATCTGTCTTTGCCAATGCTTAACTCAATATGGTGCTCAGCCTCTCTTCATATTCAGCAGAAAACGTTCTTCCACCAAAGCGTACTGAACAGATTATGCTGCAGGTTTCAGAGAAGAAATGTGAAGGCATGCTGAATCCACAACATCTTTTCTCACGCATTCTCATCACATGTGTCTGTTCTTCCTTGTTCTCTTCCCCTCTCTCTGCCTTTTCTCCCTGCTCACTGATAAGGTTCTCGTGTGTTAACATGGAGCAGTTCTTGCTGTATATAATTCCCCAACTTGCTGTATTAGTTCATTTTCACACTGCAAATAAAGAGATATCCGAGACTGGGTAATTTATAAAGGAAAGAGGTTTAGTGGACTCACAGTTCCACATGGCTGGGGAGGCCTCACAGTCATGGTGGAAGGCAAAGGAGAAGCAATGCACATTTTACAGGGTGGCAGGCAAGACAGCATGTGCAGGGAACTCTCCTTTATAAAACCATCAGATCTCATGGAACTTACTATCATGAAAACAGCATGGGAAAAACCCACCCCCATGATTCATTTACCTCCCACTGGTAATTATGGAGGCTACAGTTCTAGGTGAGATTTGAGTGGGGACACAGCCAAACCATATCAGTTCCATGTCCACTCACCAAAAAGTCCTGTGGTCAGCTAGACACCCTTCTCTTCGATGGAAGTTTGCTTTCTATCTGTGGTTACTTAAACATACCCTCTGGGTGTCTCATCCACTCATCCCAAATAGTGTATCAAAATATTCCTTACAACTGCATATAGGG